>NC_143408.1:24136875-24853374 GCF_052110815.1 Crocodylus siamensis
ACCGCCCCTTTTATGTCAACAAAGGCAACGGAGTCACCTCCAACGAGGCGCCTTGATTCCTGGGACCCAAGGGAACAGCTGGAAGCACCTGGAGCCACGCATCAACAGAGGATATTCATGGATGTACCTGCTACTGTATTAACCTTGCTGCTGTAATCTCTGGGGGGCAGGGGGCGGTCTGCGTGAGGGGAAACGAGGACTGTTCCCAAATCCTAGTTGCCACGGGGCCATTTCGCGTTTCCCTCGAAAGCTCTGCCGCCCCAGAGACCCATAACCAGGCAAACCCTCCTCTGCGCTAGCCTCTGCACTGCCTGCCATGCGCCACCACCCTCCCCGCTCTGCTTCTCTTGGGGAGCCAGGGACCTTGGGTGGCGTGCACACGGAGCCCGTTCCCTTGCATGCTAGCATAGCCCATTGCTTCCTGCTCTCCCGAGTGCCTCTGCATGAACATAAACGATGCTGGGTGAGTTTTCAGAGCTAGCATAGGAGCTGAGAGCCCTGCAGCCTGAAGTCAGTAGCACAGGGAAAAGCAAGCTCCCTTCAGGTCCCTCTACACAGATATTTCCCCCTGACCTGTGTTTCTATCTCTGGGGGGTGGAGGGGACCAGCTCCATCCTTGGCCCCCTTTCAGCCTCCTTGCCAGTTTTCTGGGGTGAGTCCTGGCAACTCATCTCCTGCCGGCCGCTGACCGAAGAGCCGTCGCTCGGGAGCTGCTTGCAGTTCCCGTGGCTCAGAGCCGGCTGGCGGTTGATAGCAGAGAGGCTCTGTATCCCATGAATTGCCACCTTTTCAAATTCAAGCCACTCCGGCCACCTTTTCAAATTAAAAAAACACAGGGAAAATCCATGCTGCTAATGGAAGATTGATTAGATGTCGCAGGTGACATTTTTTATTTTCTTTTTTTATTCCCCGTAGATGAAATTGGTCTGTGTATCTGAGGGCAGTTCTTTTTTCTCTGGGACAGGAATTCATACCACTTGCTTGCTTTTAGGGTAATTTTTCAGGACTTTATCCGTCCTCTGGATCACGATCACATGGGCACTGCCAGCCAGGAACCGGGGCTAATGCTCCGATGATCTGAGTATTTCCCCTCCAGACGGTGGGATGGGACCGGTGCTGCTCTGTGACCATCGGAGCCCAGGTAGCCAGGCACAGAGCATCGCCGCCTGCGAGGGGCCAAGCAATCTCAGCTCTCATTAGCTTCAATGTCTAGTGGGGACTAGCAGCATGGTGCCTGGCTCTCTGACTACAAAAAGCAGCTGCTGAGCAAGGAAGCGAGGGCTCGCAGACTCCTCTTCGTGCTTTGTTCAGCTTGGGTCGCTCTTGGAATCGCCTTCCCCCAACCCACGGCTGTACCCCCACGCCTGGCTGGGAAAGGTTGCACCTCCTGTATGCTGAAAATGATTTTGGAGCTAACCCTCTGCCAGCCACGGCACTGCTTTTTAATCTGACACCTCCAACAAAACTTCGGAGGCTGAAAGATGCCAGCTCCTGAATAGGTGATATGCCACTCCTTTTCTAGGCATGTTTTAAATAAAGAGGCCAGGGTGGGTGTGTGGCGTGGAAGGTGCTGGGATTGGGGATGTGGCTGTTTGGAGGAAAACAATCCTAGGTAGGCATGTGCGTGCACATGAGAGCGATGCTAACAAAAGGCTGATTCGTAGCTCCTCCATCCAGGGGCCGTGGGGGTGGAAAACACACAGGTGCTGATGCCACGGGCCCAGGCAAACAGCACACGATAATGGCATTTGTACAGGGAAGGGGCCGTGGTGCACTGGCTGGGGTGCCAGGACAGGGTACGCGAGAAGAGGATTTCCTCACCGGCAGGTCGTAGGGATGTTCATGCTATTTTTGCTGAGCTGAAAGTCACTTAGACTATTTTAGCTCCAAGTTAGGCTTCCATGTCCTCCTAGGGATTTGTTGTAAGAAATGGATGGGATCCATCCCCCAAGCCCATTTTAAAAAAACACACAAATGCTGGGCGGGGGAGGGAGGGAGCTCAGATCTGAATTGCACTGAAAGACTGGACCTCACCTGCCCCCTCCCTGAGCTCCCCCAGCCTATACATGCCCCATTCCTGCCCGCTGACAACCCGCCGTGCCGCTGTCCTCTAGGGGCCTGATTCTGTAGGGCCCTTGGCTGCAGGGAAGCTCCTCCTGATCCACCCCCACATTTCAGCCAGCAGCCCTCGTTCGCCTGGGGCCCAACATGGGTCGGGTCGGGCTCTCGGTCAGACTGACCCTTGTGGGCTCGGGGAGATTTGCACGGGGGCTTCGAGGTGACTATTGCACGAGCCGTTGTATTATTTCGCCTGCCTCGATCAGCATAGCAAGCAGATCCTCCACTACGCGTTCTGTCAGGCCGGGCCCAGGGAAACAAGGTCCTTTCAGGGTGCCACTTGTGCTGCAGAAATAAAGGCAAAAGCCCCCTGTCTGCCCAAGGGCTGGGGATGGGACTCCTCCTGCTTCGGCGTGTGTGTGTAAGTTGCTCAGGAAAGTCGGAGAAGCAGACTGGGGATGCTTGAGCTTGGTAGACAGCAGAGTGGTCACACCTGCTGCTTGCTCACTGCCTGCCCCATTTCCCAAGCCACCACCGCATCGAATCCTGCCCTACAGCACTCTGTGCTGGTCTAGGCCCTCTCCTACCCCAGGCCCATCCCACCTTCCCCCCAACACCCGTTTCTAGGACCCCGCAGTGGCATCCACAACGTGTCTTTCCTACTCCAGGACTGAATCCCAGCCACACCGAGTGGGTAGTACCGCTGAACGGAGAATGTGGCCTTCCAGGAAAACTAGACTGGATTGTAAGGGGCTTAGGTGCATGGGAGCTAAGTTGCGGACACTTTGCTGCTCACAGCCTGTGTTCATGTCTGTCGTGCTCAGAGGCAGAAGGCCGATGCATTCAGCACGGTGCTACCCAACGGTGGGTCTCCCACAGTAGCTCATCTTTCATAACCCTGGTTCCCTGGCAGAGTTTTTCTCCAAAGCATTGCCCATCACTGGGAAAGCCTGCCTGTGCAGTTGGAGAGCCAGGTAGCAGCACTAGCACCAGCATGGGATCCGTGGCAGGACGTAGGGGGCTCCTGGGGAAAGCCGCTCCCACTGGAACGGTATTAAGGTGCCTAAGCCTCACTGACTTCACCTAAAGACCTTGGTGGGTCTGGGCTTCAGTTCTTTGCTGAGGATGATGGACTTCTCCTATGAGGACAATCTCCAGTCCCATGACAATGATGTCCTGTAGAAACTCTCAGAAGACACCTGGTTCACTTCATCCCAAAGGCAGTGGATGCCTGCTGGCTGTTTTTATGCACACCTCACTGAGGGTCACTCTAGCTCGCAGGAAAAGCAAGGGTAGCAGCACTTAAGAAGCCAATAATTCCCATGTGTGAGCTTATCGCAGTGCACATCTCAGCTCTTCCCCATCAATTCAACAGCATCCATTACTGTTATTACTGTGATTAAAAAGCAATCAAAGGAATCTTCTTCCGGTCCTGAAATTGCTGAAAACGACTCGGTTCCAGCTCCTAAACGTGAGGGGAGGAAGTTGTGGTCTCAGTCTGTGCTCCTGTCTCTGTGACACCATGAGAAAATAATGAACCTCGTCGCCTGGGAAGTCAGGTCCTGCTTACAGGACAGACTCTGAGCCAGCCAGCGCGGTGGCCTGGGGATAGAATAATGAACCTAACAGCTGCAGGACCATGCAATACCCGCTTAGAAAATCTAGTCAGGCCCAGCCCTGAGACACAGAATAATGAACTTCACAGTCTGGAGTGTGAGCTGTGCTTATTGCATGGCTACATCCCCAGCTCGGCAGCACAGAGACAGAGCTCAACACAAAGAGAGGAACCCGGATCAAAGCCTTGGATTGCAATAGCCCTGAAGGTCGGGGAAGTTTGGGCCTGGATCCAGCCCTCGGTTCCTGGTTGCAAGTGTGATCTCTAGCAATGGATCACCTCAAATAGGTTCTGGAGTCCAGTTCAGCAATGGGATTTGCTAGGAATCGCTCAGCGAGGCTGGAAAGATACCAGGGATTTCCAGTGCCCCCAGAGCCTTTAACCATGCATTAGCTCAGGAGATGGTAGCTGGGGACTGGGGTGGCATGTGGGGTAGTTACTCCGTAGCCTCCAACTTTTGGGTGCATCCATAAGACAGATGGGGAACCCCCAACCTCCTCATTTTGACTTGCTCCTTCATGTAGATGTGAAGGGAGAGAAGGGAAATGGGCTGGAAGGAGGACACAGCCAAGGTAACTGGCTTCTCAGGGCCCATCACAGCTAGGGGCAAGGAGGGGTACTGGGAGCCCTGCGACTTTGCTAGCGGAGATAAGTGTCAGTGAAAAGACTCAAATCCAGGGGCGCACTGAGGGCCTGTGGCAGTCGCCGTTACCATCGAGACGTGGTCACAAGCAGCCCTGCCCTTTCCTCCACCACCTTGCACTATGCTGGGTTGTGGCATTGTCGCTTTACGCCAGCCCAAAGGTGCAAAACGCCAGCGGGTGCCAGGCTCTGCTCTTGCTGCTGCAAAATGTGCCGACCTGACCTTAAGGAAGAGGGTGGGGATGCCCCAGCCACAGGGAACAGCGGCAGGGGAGGAATAGATTGGCACCTCCCTCCTCCAAGTAGAGAAAAAGGAGAAAGCCCCGGCTATAATTCCCCGAGCACGGAGGGAAGAAGCTTGCAAGATGCAAGCCTCCAGCAGGTGTCAGTGTTAATCCGCACTTGGGACAGTCCCTTTCCCGTGCTGCCCCTTCCAGGGGATGATCTTCCACTAGCATTTTCACCCCATCCACATAAACCCTTTGATGCGGCTTATGCCAACACCACGCTTGGAGACTGAGCTGCACGGGCAGCAGGCGCACAAGTGCACCCTTGCAAGGTGCTCTGAGCCCGTCTTCCCTGGCTCAGGAGTAGGTGGCAGCACGTAGCTGCGTCTCCTTTCTCTCCTGGGAGATTGCAGCATCCGTGGTGCAGGGCTGAGTTTTCACGCGCATGGATGCATGCTTTAGATACATCGCACCCTCCTTTAGCAACGGGGCGTCCACAAATGACCCCCATGGCAAGCAGGGAAGAAGCGGTGCCCAGCAGCCATTGTATCCTTCTAGGATGCAGGGCCAAATCCAGCCCTTGGGAAACCAACTAATGCAGTTAAGGCCTAAGCCATGCTGTGAAGAGTCCTTTCCAGATGTCTGTGCCCTCCACCGCTCCCAGTCAGATCTCTTGTTCATCAGTCGCATGAGGGTTTTCCTCCGCCTCTGCAGCGTGATGGGGAGCTGTTGTCTCTAGACTCAGTGAAATATCAATATTTTCACCTGTAGAGTCAGGGGCAGCAAATGATTTAGAAAGGCTGCAACTAATGGCCCGCCTTTTGTTCATGCTAATAGCCCCTACTCCACAAAAGGGCAATGCCGGGATGCCAAAAAGGAGAGAGTTCAGGCTGTGTGCCTGTTGCCCCTTTAACTGCTGGTGTCCCACGGCTCTAGTACTTGGGATCTCTCCCCACAATGATATTTTTCTTCATCTTGCAAGAATTAGGTATTTTTCTGAAAGCCTCCATTCTCAGGGACATGGGCTTGCGGGAGTATCTTTGCTTTCATTCAAGAAGTATCGTAGTGCTCACTTCTGCAGAAAGCAGCAGACAAATAGGACTGGTGTCCCTACATGCCTTGGACACCAGCAGTAACGGATGGTGCTTTTTCAGACCTCATGGTTGCTGACCCAAGCTCAGGCTTTCTTGGGGGTGATTCAGATGGCAGAGCACTGCATTGCTACACAACACTAATTGTCTTCAGAGGGACTTGCAGGCAACGCCACGTCTCGGTTTGTCCAATGGCTGACTTGGGGCTTTTAAACCCGTAATCATTTAGGATGATCCCAGAGTGAGCTGTGATGAAGGCTACTTCAAGGAAGCCTTTATTGGTTTTGCACTGTTGCTTAGTGGCAGCTGAGAGTGCATAGGGCTCCAGGATCCGGCCCCAAATCTGCACTGATAAAAGAAAAACTGACATCCTAATGGGCCTGACACTATTCACACTTGTATTGGGCTTGAATTTCTCTCCCTACATTAACTGAAATGCAGTTAGACCAAGTGGGGTGCCAGTGTGATGGATGCCAGAATAATATTAATATCGGGCCAAACGGTCTGTTGATGTAAAGCTGGCACAACTCCGTTGAAGTCAATTTTCATCCGTCAGGAATCTGATCTATAGCCTAAACGCCCCAAATCCTGGTCCCCTTCTTAATGAATCCTCCCATACATTGCACCCCTTGACTTCTGTCACCAGAACGAGTCAGCCCAGAGTTTTATCTTTCTACGTATTGACTATAAAGTTTTAAAATGAACAATTCTTTGGGAGCATAAACAAGGCTAATAAAATCTAATTGCATGTGAATCTTTATGTTCTTGCAGTATTTTTGCAACATAAATTTGCCACTTTTTTTGCACAAAGATAACAGAAGAATAAAGTGTCTGAATTTGCAAATTAGCAAGTGTGAAATATGGGGCCAGGCTCGTGGTAAAACGACCAGCCTGTTACAGCAGGTGGCTGGAGAGCTTCCAAAGGCTCTGGCCCCAGGCATCCTCTTCCCGCTTCCTCAGTACGAATTTAGACAAACACTTGGAAATTGGGGGGGTTCTGGACCCAGGCTGGAGAGCTGGCTTCATAATCAAATATCCACTGGCAGTTAGGTTATGGCAATCCAGTTTCTGTAGCCACCAGCACCAAGGGAGAGACAGGTCTAGCACCACGCCGGTCTCTGACCACCCAGCCTGTATGACAAAATATCCTTTTACAGTTGAGTTGGTGGCCTCTGGCAACAAGGTTCAAACTCACATCTCCGATGCTAGAGCAAGACCCCTTAACAGTTCTGCCACCTTGCCCCAAACAGCCTCATAAATACAGGAGCTAAAACGGTGTTGTCATCCGTATTGAGCCCATGGAGTCAGTGGAAGAGATCTCGTTACCTTCAGCCTCTAAATCTTTGCCTTGAATATTTGATAGTCCAGGCACTGGTCCTAGGAACACCTGTGACCATGACTTCAGCGATCAAGGGAGTGATCAAGGACTGGGGAACGTGGTGGGTACGTTTTTGCAGAATCAGAGCCTGAAGTTATCCGGAGTCGAGTTAAGCATGCAGGAACCAGCAGCCCCATGCAGCTAGTGATGTGGCACATCTGCTTACCCCAGCATCGGAGCCAATCCCAGGCAATAATGGCGTCACCCTTGCCCTGCCTTGTGAACTAGAAAAATTTTAACCTTTTTCTGTGGGATGGGGGAGCACAAAATAATGACTTGCCCTGACAGCTCTACTGGTCTGCACTCATTGCTCCCTTGTTCTCCTCCTCATGGTGGCCATCTCTACCTCTCGTTTCCCGTTGCTCCCTTACGTTATGAAGTCTCTGGGTGGAGGCCACCTCTTAATTCCTCACTTTGACAGCATCTAAGCCACCCCCTGTGTCATGCTGGGACTCCTAGGCGCTACCACACGACACATAACCACTAACGCTAGCGTCCTCGAATGCTGCGTCACCGCGGGGAGGGGACTTATTTGAACAAGGTGACACTGTGTTGACGGGGCCCTAGCGTTTTTCAGGCCTGTGCCGCAAGAAGGAGCTTCTCCGTTTTGGACAGCCGTGTATTTAATGTTCTCTACGCACAGCCTTGAGTGCTGCTAATTAAAATCATGTCACCCGAACCTTGGCAGAGAGAACAGACGGTGACAGGGTGGAAATCAAGTCCTGTCAGTCCGCAGAGCAAGTGTATTTCATGCTCCTCTGCTCCGGTCCCGTCAGCAGGGAGATACGACGGACGGAGGGTCCGAGCCCGAGCAGCCCTGACTCTCGCTGCCAGCCTGCCCTCTTCCAGCACCGGAGTTGGAGAGAGGCAAGACTGGCTTTCTCACCTGGGGCTTTCACTCCTTCTCTGTCCCCTAAACGCAATGCCATCTCTTCCACCACTGAGTTCCCCTGCTCCCTCCTCCTCTGCAAATGCTGGAAGTGATGCCCCCGCCTCCGAGACCCTCACCCTCTGCAGTCCCAAGGAGGAGCTGGGTGTCTCATGACATACTTCCCTCCCCTTGTATTCCCTTGGGCAGTGACCCGGAGGCAGCAGAGGGAAGGGGGCATGTATTGGAAGGAACCTATGCCAACTCTAGAAACCCCCTCTTCTCCCTCGGGCTCCAAACCTATGGATATTCACCACTTCCCAGGTGAGATCTCCCAGCAAATCAATGGTGTCCCAAACTGCTGAAAGGCCTGTCCTTCACCCTCTCCCCTCCTCATCCCATGCTGAGGAGCTCGCTGACTTTGTTTTGAACAGTAATTTTTAATTCAGTCGAATTTATCATTGTAGCACCTGAGCAGAATGGAGCCTCAATCCCATCAGGGACCTCTGTGCTCTTCCATAATGTACATGATTACTGGAAATATAAACATGTTCAATACATTCATTCACCACCCTGACTCCTACCTCGAACAGGATTTTTTAAACCAACTCTCAATTAACCTTAATATCTGAATAGAAAAAACCGTTACCAGAGAAGGGCTTATAGGTTAATATTTCCCATAACCCAAGAGTAAACATTTGAACCAGATAAAACATGCATGGATAGTTGTGGTAATTAATTTACACGTTTTATCCCACTTAAATTAATAATCTTACAAACCCTCATCAATCATGTATATAGCCCATAAATAGCATCTCCATGCACCGTCAAACAAATCAGCTCGGTACGTTAGAAGGAGAAGTGATAATCCCGTGCCCTTTTCCAGCACCTGCTATCAGCGCATCTTGAGGTGTTTTGCAAATATTAATTTTCACCACTTCCATCTGGGGAGGGAAGCATGCATCGCTTGGTTTTTGTTAGCTGGGAAACTGAGGCATGAGGCAGGGGAAATGAGTCGCACAGTCCTTGTGTGGAGCTTGTAGGTGAGGGAGATTAAGAGTTTAGCAGGACTGGACATGTTTCAGGGTAACAGAAGTAGCCCGAGTGACTTTAATATAGAGTTAAAAATAACCCAGGGTAAAATCCCAGCCCCGCTGATGCCAGTCACTCGACTGCACACCCTTTCCAGAACGGGGCATGGAGCTCAGGAGTGCGGGCGTGCACCTCCTTTTGCACTAACCCGAAGACCACGTCCGCCCTCCCCGGTGGGGCCTGATTCAGGACAAGGTCTGCTTCCCAGCTCAAACTCTCTTCTCAGGGCAGCATGTGGGAGCTCAGACTCCTGGTGTCCTACCTCTTTTCATCCCATTTCTTCCAGCTGCTGCATTACAAGCACACCTCCTCTGCAGGGTATACTTTAAAGGCCACAGCCCGGGAATGCGCTTCTCCCTTGGACCCCTTTCAAAGGAAAGGTTTACGTAAGACTGTCTCTTCTCTCTCAGGACCTCCAGGGGACGATAGTTCCTTGGCCCTGTGCTCTCCCGCCTACTTACGGATTCTGCGAGTACTCTCCGATTGCAAATCCTGCAGGATTTAATATCCACTCTGTAATCTACTGGCACCAACAGGCATTATCTAACTAAACCTTAAATTGAAAATGCTAGTCTTTCCATTTTCCCAGGCTGTCGAGAAGGAGTCAGGGGCTCTTTTAGCCCAATGTAATTTACTTTCTCTCTAATTAAAATACGTCAGTCAGCTGTCCCCAGCGAGATACGCGGGCGGCTAATGTTATGGGTGCTGAAGGCATGTCAGTCCCTGTGTGGGACACTGGTGGCCCTGCAGTGCAAAAGGCCTCCCAGGTAGAAGACAATTTCATGCTTCCATCATGTCACTCTATGCACTTGCAAGAGTGGCTTTGGTGTCCTCCCCATCATGTCCCTTGATGCACTTGCAAGAGTGGCTTTGGTGTCCTCCCCATCATGTCCCTTGATGCACTTGCAAGAGTGGCTTTGGTGTCCTCTCCATCATGTCCCTTGATGCACTTGCAAAAGTGGCTTTGGTGTCCTCTCCATCATGTCCCTTGATGCACTTGCAAGAGTGGCTTTGGTGTCCCCTCCATCATAGCAGTTGATGCACTTGCAAAAGTGGCTTTGGTGTCCTCTCCATTATGTCACTCTATGCACTAGCAAGAGCAGTTTTGGTGTCCTCTCCATGCCCCTTTCTGTGGCATGGATGAGGGAGGGAGCGATTTGTAATATATACAGGTGAGAAAAGGTGTAACATCAAAGTTGTCCTGCTGTTGATGAGGACAAAGTGTCTCTTTTTCTGGTTTGCCCTGCTGCTTATTGCTTTACTAAGGAGCCCATCACCTTCAGAGAAATACGTATTGCAAGAGGCTGCTCAGAGCAGGAGAAGATTCAAACTCAAAGGGCCTGTCTCTGTGAGATCTTATAACTCCAGGCACTGGTCAGTACCATTTGGACCCACCAGTGAACCTCCATCAGTGCATCTCCACCAAGGGTTGTTCACCAGTATAATGCCACAGCAGTAGATAGTTGGATGCAAAGTTGTGCTGGCCTAGACAAGCCAAGATAAATCAGGATTTGACCTGTGCCTTGAGTTTTGCTGCAGACTAGAAGAGAGCATTAGTGCTAAATATTAGAGCTTCTCTCCACAAATGTGCAGAGCAAAAGTTCAGATGTGACTCCTGTGATCCAAGGTCCCAGGCAGGAAGCAGCTCATGCCCCTTCTGCATGACCCCAGGGATCACAGGTCTCCTTGCCAGTGTCCGTGCCAGCCCACTGTGAATCCATCTATTCATGTGCTGAGAGGGGCTAAGGCTGGGGTCCTCCAAAGTGCCTAAAGAAGTTAGGCACTCAGCTGCCATTGATTTTCAGTGCAGTTCAAGCACCTCATTTTCTTGGCCTCTTCCAAAAATCCCAGCCATAACCAGTTTCCCATGGCTGGCCCAGGCTTGCAGACAGAGCTGGGCAAACCCAGCCGTTCTCTTCTATGGAAACAAGTGTTTGAAGGGTTCAGAGAAATGTAATGCAACATTCAAAACCTCCAGTTTCAATAATGCTGAAAAGCTCCTTTCCACTTTTCACTTCTTCAGATGTTATATTCTGAACAAGTCATCGCAAACTGGCGAGTCACTTCCAAATGAAAATGGAAGGTGCCGACGATATCAAAAGGGAATTCATTCCACTTCACAAAACATTTTTGTTTCACTTTTTTCCTCCCCCAGAACCACATTTTGCCCAGATGCACGTCCATAGAAAGTTCTGATTTCACCAAACAATTTTCAGCCAGCTGTACCTGGAGAAACTCTCCAAGGAAGACAGCTGTAGGTATTTCTTCTAGCTAGGGGGCAATGCTAACCCTTTTTCTGCCAGACTCTGCACTGAATGGAGATACACCCACATACAGCACGAATTGCCCTGGCAGGCCTAACTATATTACGGTAAAACACCACGCACAATGACAGAGAAATCAATTTGAGTTCAGCGCTGATGACTGGTGGCACGGCAGGATGTCTCCATTTAGGGCAGGCGTGAGACGAGGCAATAGGCTCTATCTACCTTCTTGGTGCGTGACCTATCTATAGAGATGGCCAAAAAGGAGGCCAATTGGTGCCAACAGCAGAGGTCGTTTTTGTAAAGCAGACACAGGGAACTGGACCGAGTCCAATCAATTCATTCCGCATCCATCCCCGATCAGCCATCTGATGGCAATGAACATTGGCCAACTGGGAGGGTTGGCAAGCAGACTTGGCTGGGGTTGAAGTGGTGACCTAGAGGTGAAGAATATACAGTGCTGACTTAAGATGCACGTTCAGTACATAGAGGTACAAACTAATGAAAGAGATTATTAACCTTGCTCCCTTTGCCCAGTCATGTGTTTCCAAGAAACAGAAGCAAATTTCCTGTAACTCTTCCTACCTCTCATTTATCGGACGTCATCTCGCTCGAATCGCCAAGGCCTAAATGCCAATGAGCAATGTTCATTTTCTTTGATGATTTCCAATTTTATTAAAAATAAAATCAAAAAAGAGACTCTCAGTCAAGCTTTTTATGCATCACATTTTCCACATGGATGGGATATGGATTCTGCTCCTTCATAATCAATCCCCACTCAACAAAGGGAAAATGCAAAGTGTGAATGTGCAGCAGGCTTGGGGGATACAGGAACAAAGACAGGGCTAGAGCACATCAGGAGAGAGGGTACATTTAGTCCAGCGTCTCATCAACAGGCCCATGTTTCAAGGGAAGGTGCTAAAAACACAGCAGACAATTAAATAACCAGTGCATAGTTTTTTCTTTGGACCCCCATCACTTAGTGCCTGGGTCTGCCCCTAGTCTTTCTTACATTGAAATAACTAGATATCTCTAGTGGTTAAATGGAGCCCTATTCCTACAGTAGATGGACGTCTCATAGTCTTTAATGTTTGTATTCCCACACCACACTCTGGGGAGGTAATATCCACGCATTAGGGATGATAGGAGACTGAGGTACAGAGACACTAAGGGCCAGGCTCTATGTGGTCCTTAGGTGTGCAAGCATCCAGTACAGTCTTCTTCCACCCTGAGTCCCTGAAAAATTGCTAACATGCCTCCTTTTGTCACATGCTTTCATCTTAGCTTTAAGATTAAATCACAAAAAGTGGCCATACACTTGGGTGACTAATCTAGCCACTGGCCCATCCTTCCTAACGATGAATATTCTTGTTGGCATTGAAGGAATGCCGCTTCCGCTCAGCTCTCAACACATTTGCTGGTTGCTAGCAGAGACAGTGGCACAGCAAGTTCCAGAAAACCTGTGGCTTCCTCAAATGAGTCTGCAAACCTGGTCTTCCTAACGATGCATATAATAGAAGTCAAAGGGCAGGTGCTCATGGATCAATTCCACCTACCTGCACGTGCCACGAACAGCGGATTTACATGAGCTAGCTTTTGATCAGAAGGAGAAGTCTGGCAGGGCAGAGCGAGATCACGGGGGTGGCTGCAGCTTTGGAATCGCCCTTTTGAGCTGCTGTCTAAATTCTCTGATAAAAGCGTGTTGAAGTGTTACCACTGATGAACAACAGCTGTGTGGGGCCACTAGCATCCTACTGAACTGAAGAGCCTTGGGGGAGTGGGGAAATAATCTGAAACATCATCGCTTTCCCCAATTCTCTCTCAGGGGTAGATGCTACTAGGAACATCTGCCCCCACTTAACTGGGAAAATTCTCATTGAGCTCATTTACATGTGCACATTTACTGCACCGTATAGATGCACACCCGTTTGCACATGCACGCCCGTACTGAGCAGTAACTATGGCGACTTATGCTGATCTGGGCATATATTTGATGCCTATATGATGAAGGTATCAAATTTAGACCCAATTAGTTACTGCGCAGTAACACTGCGTGTGTGGACTGACTTGGGACCACACACAGCGGTAATGCACTTTAAAGCCTGCATGTGTAGACGCTGGCCTATTTCTGCTTACTGTGCAATAACTTACTACACAGTAAATTTAATGCAAAGTAAATGAACGTGTGGACCCGCCCATTGTCTTAATGAGTGACCAGTCCTTTTGCAAAATCCATTCAACTCTTTGCACGTAGTGGGATGAAGTTCCAAGGGCTATTTATGTCTTCTGTTAAAAAATAAAGAGGATGCAGTCCAGGCGCAGGCACCCTCTTCCTACCAGTCCTCAGTTTCCAACTAATTTGCAAACCAGCCCCCTGTATGTTGGCTTTCAATGCCACAAAGAAAGTTTCAAACTGTTTATCCTGCAGTGAGTTCTGCTACACAAAATGCATCTGACAGTCCTGTAACCAGGCTGTGACTGGCACTCTGCCACTTATTTCTGACTCCTCAAAAGTTAATGGCAGCTGCAGGGATGAAACTCTGGCACTGGGAGTTAAGTGCAGGCTACACACACATTGCTCTGGGGTGGTTTAGCCAGGGTTAAGCTTGCCGCAAGCTGGGTGTTGGACTAGATGACTTCTTGAGGTCCCTTCCAGCCCTCTGAACTCAAACCCTCCTGCTCCAAAAGCACCTGTCACTTGAGCTAAAGATTTTCCATTTGCTCTTAGCAGTACAGGGCTGTGACACACAGTTGAGCCTTTATGCTTCCAGCCAGTACAGAGCAGTGCTCCAAACAGAGGCGCGAGCCAGTTACTTATAATAAACCCAGTGGCACATGGCAATGGATGTACACAGAAGCCCTTGTACCTGAGAGGCCTTGAACACTAAGGAGCTGTCTTCCTCTCTCCCACTTCAGGCAGTCTCAAGGAGTACAATAATATGCCAGGATCCCACTTTTCCTTCTGGGCTTTCAGAGAGGCCTGTCTGAAAGGACCCGACTGCAGCAAAGATGCAAAGTTCTTCTCCAAGGCGACTGCATATCAAATAAGAAATCACACAAGCACTCTTGATAAACAGCAGGCAGCCCTGCTCCTGCCAGCTAACAGGATTAATCTAAATGCACACAGACGCAGCTGGGCAAAATCAAAACATCGAGCAGAGCCTAAATTACACCACTTAATGGCAAAACGTCTCAAAGGCTCCTAGATCCTCCCCTGCCTCTCACGTTACTGTACTGCAGCCAGGGAGCAAAGAGGTGAGCCCCCTCCTCCAGCCTGGGGGCAAGAGCTGATTTCAAAGGGCAGGGGATGCCAGAAGCACATGGAAGAGACCAGCCTTCCCCTTCACTCCTGGACAAGGCGGCAAGGATGTGTGGAGGAGGCTGTGCAATGCAGGCATGGTCTGGAGGAGGGGTAGGAGGTAGACCCTGGGGTGGCAGGAAAGGCAAGGGCTTAGCACAGGCTGCCGTGGTATTTGGATGGCCTCAGAGGCATGAAAAAGCAGTGATGAGTGCTTTCCAGGTACGCACGGGAATGGCTCAGGTTAGCTCCAACCACGGAGCTGTCTGAGCGCAGCTGCTGCCAACTGCAGGATCCCTGATAGGGGCAATAACTTCCACATGCAGGAAGGAGGGCCCGGGAGAGTCACACGACCCGGGTTTGAGAGCATGCCCATGAGCGAGTCCCGTGCTCATGACAGGAGGTCCTACCCCACCACACTTGGGCAGTCGAGGGACAAAACCCGCTAAGGATTGCATGTGGTGGTGATCACGAACCCCAGAGGCACGAAGGAGAATCTCCTTCCCATGAGCTTGGTTTATGCCTTTCCAGTGTATTCCCCCTGCAGTAAGAATGATAGTTTACCTTAGTGCCCCTCGGAAAGTTCCCATTAGCCATGGAAGATGCCCGGCTTCTTCTGAATTCAACTAAGCCCCTGGCTCACTAGACCCGGGCCCAAAGGCCACCTAGGAAGCGACTGCATGACTCCGACTGGCCTTATGTGACTGTCCTGAGCAAGCAGACATTGAACCTCAGGGCACCAGACAGACTTTGCTGTTCCTGGGCACCAGGAGAAGGCCACAGCAAGCTTTGACAGCTGCTCCTTTGGGGGTTCAGAGCACAACCCTGGCTTGCAAAAGCAACTTTGAACTCCAACAAGGGCTGACTTGGAGTGCTTATGGTACTAATAACGCCTAAGCACTTAAAGATAGTGTTCTACATTTTCCAAAGCACTGTACAAACATTAGCTAACTACATTAATCCTGGGATTTCTGTGGTCCAAGTCAAACATTTTAAGCAGAGCTAATAAATATGCTGACGGCTGCCGAGGCATTTACAGCAGAAAGGGTGCTAGGCACCAAACAGTCGGTGTTGCACCAAGACCCTGGTACTCCAACAGGCATGAAAGCAAGCGCGATTTGCAAGACAGATGGTGACACGGAGGATTTAAGGTCAGAAGGGACCCTTTTGACCCCCTGGCTTGACTTCTTGCATAACACAGGACTGCACTAGTAGTTCCTGCATCAAGTCCATACCTTGTGGCTGAGCTCAAGAGTGCGAGTCCCCACTTCACATGACAGAGAGTCTGCCATGTCCCTCGGCAAGCAGTTCTAGTCATTAATTCCACCATACCTTATATTCAGCCTGTATTTACTGAGTTTCAGGATCCTGGTCTGCTGGATTAAAGGACTCTCCACTATCCGAAACCATCTCTTTCCCGGGCACTTGAGGACTGTGACAAAGCAGCTTCTTAATCTATTTCCTTGATTGGTCCAAATGAATTGATGACTGTATCGGTGCTTTCTGCTGGATGGACTCTCAAGCATTTCACTGCATGGCATAAACCCTATACTGCTGAAAGCTAAAGCCGATTTTAACCCAGGGAACAGGACGTCTGTGCTCGCAAAGCAGGAAGATGCAAACTTGCTCTCTCGTGTTGCCAGGAATTCCCTTCAGCAAAGTGACACCCCTGCATCCCCAAGGAGAAGGGCAATAATGCAACACTCTTAGTCCAGACAGAGCCCCGTATTCATGGGCTGTTCCAAGATGTTCACAGGCCTTCACCCTAGACAGGAGCAGAGGGCGAGAAGCAAAGAGGCATGAAGATGCAGTCAGCTGGGGGACGGGAAGCAGGAGGGACAACTTTCCCCCACTGCAGCAATTGGAGGTGAGGACTGTCTCACTCCCACAGGACATGAGAAAGGGCCAAATGGAGACTGGTGCTAGCTGAGGAGAGATCTGCAGAGCTCATCAGTCATGGAGGCATGTCAGAACAGAGGTGGCAAGCTTCGAAAAGGAGCCCGAAGTGAACGCGGAGCGCCGGGGCCGTTTCCGAAGGGGAGGAAGGGGGGACTCGTGCTTCTTGCCGCGTGTCCTTCAGACCCTCTTGCTGCGTGGCACAGCAGGTGACACTCACGGTCAGTGTGCAGCAGTCCATTATCTCTGGGACGTGATGCAGCAAATGGCTCAGCATCGATACTGGTCAATTCTCAGGGTCACACGCGGGCAGCCGTGGAGCCCCGCTGATCCGTGCACCGACGGCACGAGGAAAGTGTCGGTCCTGGTCGTTCAAGTCAGCACCAACCCAGGTGAAACTGCTGGGCACAGACCAATTAGTCTTCAAAGCAGCCAGGCTGGGGTGAGTTTAACTGAGTTACACTGAGATAAGCCAGTGTCACATGCCATTTCAAGCAGCAATAGATGACTTGATCAGGACTCCAGCAGCTGAAGAGAGGCAAATACAGGTCTATCATGCCTACTGGGCCTCATCTGACCTCGTTCTGAGAGGGTCCATTGCCCCAGAGGGGCAACTGATGTTTAATAGCTATTAGCTGGTCTGAATTAAGGAAGTTCCCGGGAAGAAGGGAGAGATATGAACCACTGTGCAACAGACTGCAGAAAAAGGATCTGTACAGCAGGCAAATTAAATATGTTCATTGAATCATCTTCCCTCCTCTGGAGAGCAATGATGTTTGTGATTGCAGGTAGCAATTTCCCCACTCCTCCCTGTCCCTATCCAGGCAGGCGCCCGGTAGGCAACGGAGACTCAGCTGGCATTCAGGCCAGTGGGAAGCCTTTTCGCCCAATACCTCTCTTGCTGCTAAAGTAAGGCTTCAAGTCCCTGTTTCATTGCAGGAGAAATGAGGCTGCTTTCTGCCTATGGTTCAGGAGAGGAGGAGGAGGAGAAAGCAAGGGAGGAAGCTTCCCTGGGAGCTGCCAGGATGTGAAGGACGAGAAGAGCAGGCGCTTTGGCAGACAAGAAATTACACGGGGCAATTTGTACTAAGGACCATTCTGACTCCATCTTAAATCAATTCTTGAGAGTATCCCCCCAGGTGCCAGTGTAATTTCCTTCAGCCTTTACTTAAAGGCCAAACTTTGCTCCAGGCAACCAATTTCTACAGGCTCCTTGGCGGAGCATGGGAAGCAGATAGCATCACCAATAAGACCAGTTTCCTCATCTTCTCCAATCAACACACTGCCGTTTCTCTTGCCTAGTGTTGAAAACAAGCCCCTGCCTGGAGCTGCAGACTCCCAGGATTTTAATGCCTGGAATCTCTTGTAAAGTATGGGCCCGATCCTCAGCCCGTGCTTGGGCCTCTGCTTCTGACAGCAACTCTTTTGGCTCAAATGCCAATATTTGTCCTTTTATTTTCCCCTTCAAACTCAACGACATGAATTAGGACTTTAAATCAAAAGCCAGCATTGTTTGACAGTGTGCACGAGAGACAAACACCTCCTTGGGCCCCAGGGACATGCCCCTCAGTTCCTTCAGGAGGGCAAGCACTCCTGCAGAGCAAACATCGCCTAAAAACCCCCCAAACCTGTCTAATTAATCATGATATTTGCATATTTTCTCCCGTTCTCCCCATCTAATTAGATCATTAGCCCCAGGTTGTTGTTCCCCCACTGGTAATCCTCTCGCTTGCTCTCCAGCCGGCATGGTGAAGACATCAGACGATGTGCTTGTGTGTGGAGCCTAGGTAAACTCTCAAACCAAGGGTCATAGCCCATTGCAACCAAAGGAGGTCTTTCCATGGGATTTTGGTTCAGGCAGTCAAAGACTAAGCTAAGCTAGTCTATTTACAGACTAATTAGCACTGCTTAGTGCTTGCACTGTAAGATGAGCTAGTGAAAAAGGTGGGTGATGTCTGGAGAAAGGGCTACCGAGCACCAAGAGATCAAGAAGGCTGGCAAAGCCCAGGGAGGATGGAGAGATGTCCTTGCCCAACCACCCTAGAGTAGAAGCGAGGACAGTTTTGTGTGAGGGATTAGCTTGTTTGTAGGCTGTTCGCTGCAGCGAGTTTCAGTCTAAGTCTACGGCAGGAAGCCCCAGGGAAGATCAGTTTGCGTGCAGGTTGTGTAACACGCTTGCACAGATGGCGCAACGGGGAGAAAGCCACCTTCCTTGTTCTGGGAGCAAGACCAGAGTTCGGCTGGCCTGACTCTTCCTGGCTGTGATTGATGATGGGCTCACTGAGAAGTGAAGGCGCCCTGCAGGAGGAGCTCCGAGAGATGCAGCCATGGATGCACAGATTCAGTGATCAACGCAAGCCGGGTTTGGCAGGAGAGCCGTACAGTTGCATTTATGAGCGAGCTCGGGCCAGTCCTATGGTATCAATCATGTTGGCAGACAGATGCTGCCAGAAACTGGAGAGTTACAAGACCATCAGCGTAAGGACGGGGTGAGAGGGCCGAGTTGGCTAGTCAAGGTGCTGGCGCTAAAAAGCAGGAGAAGGGTTTTCTCCTCACATCACAGCCTCGATGCTCCCACGCTGGGTCAGCCATGCAGCAAGCAGTCCACACCACCCTACCCTGGGATGCCTCGCTGTCCGAGACGCCCTGGGATGCCTCGCTGTCCGGGACGGCTCCCATGCTTTTTCCAGAGGCAAGTGCAAAACATGTTTGCAGGCTACACCACTTATGTCGATTAAGGAGGAAAAAATCTCCAAGCCAAGAACAAACAGCTTGTGTCTCTTTTGATGGATTCATACAAATTGCTCACTGGGAGAAGTTTCCTGTAATAAAGATCAGCAGCAGAGCAGCCTGGGGCTCATCCTGAAGAGAGGTTGAGCAGTGGTGCTGAGCTGCATGGAGAGCAGCCAGTCAGCTGTTCTGAATTTCAGAGCTTGAATTACTGTCATCGAGGTCACCCAGGTGCGGGCGGCCTCCTCTTGTGCCGGACACCGTATGGACACATAGCAAGGGACCAGCCCTGCTCCAAGGGCTGCTTGTGAATGCAGCAAACTGGACTCGGTAGATGGGGAGCCCCTATATTCCTATCCCCTTTAAATACAAGGGACAGAGGCCTGCACTCCATTACACATATCTAACTACTTTTATTCTTTTGATAAACATGGTCCTTTTTTGGCACCGAAGATCAGGGAAACAGAGCTGTCAAATGCACAGAGAGGACTGTCTCAGGTACAATTCTATTAGCAGCTACTATTTTTTTCCCTTCAAAACGGACCCAAAATAGCTTTTAACTAAAATGATTTTTCTTTTTTCTTTTTTTGCAGACAATTACTCCAGTTAAAATGCTCTATGGTGCTGAAGCAGCTGAAAGATCTACCGCGAGCTCGGGGTTTCAAACTGATGCTTGCGAAAACACAAAACTGAGATTTTGTTTCTCCATGCTTTAAAGAAAACTAAAACAGGTTTGCAGGGAAAGAGGGAGTCAGGGCTCACTGCATCACATCGCACTCTCGCCCTCCTTCCCTGTAGACAAGAACACCCGTTCTCCAAGGAGTAACAGGAAGATCCATTAATTAGCATTTGTAAAATCATTGAGATCCCTGTAAGAAAGAGGCTATAAGATATAGTATTAACTGAGTGTTCGCCTGAGATTAGGGGGCTGGGCAACATGAGAAGAGATGACTGAGGGGAGATTCAATAAAACTCCCCCTAACTCCCTGCAGGGTGGGTCCAAAGAGGCTGGAGCTGGATTGTCTTCAGTGGGGGCAGATGACACGACAAGGAGCAATGGGCTCAAGTTGCAGCAAGAGAAGTTATGGTTAGATATTAGGAAAAACTTTATCACCAGAAAGTTAGGAAAGCACTGGAACAGGTTACCCAGAGAGGTGGTGGACTCTCCGTCCCTGGAGGTTTTTAAGCCCCAGTTAGACAAAGCCTTGTCTGGGATGATATAGTTGGAGCCGGTCCTGCTTGGAGCAGGGGGTTGGACTAGACGTGACCTCCTGAGCTCCCTTCCCACCCTCATTTCCTGTGAGTCTATTAGCAGCCCCCAGTGCAAGATTTTCAATCTCTATTAGGATAAAGTCCAGCTATGCGGCTAGTGATGCGGACCCAGGCTGGCATTTATCTATTACAGGAATAAACACATAGACTTGGATTTTCTATCTGCCGGTGAACTCAAGCTGCAGTTGGGAAGGAGCCCCGATGCGCAGTGAGATAACCTGAAGGGAGCCAGCGGCTAAAAGAGCTCTGACTCCTGACCTGTTCTGTCTCGACCTATTTGATTTCCAAAACGATGGAGCCAAAGTCCCACTTTGATGGGGAAGTGGGAGTTACTCAGGGGCTTGGATGGCTCATGGGGTGGATAACAGGTTTCACAGCTCTTGCCAATTTAAATCTGACTCAGGTTGTGACTGGCTGCAGGTCTCTGTGGTCAGAGAGCTGGTTGGTTGCTAATGAGAAGAGTGGGTGGTCCTGGCCCACCAAGTGGCCCCCTTACTGGGGGCTTTGGTAGCAGGATTTTGGATTGAATGATTTCGGGAGATGGCAGATGTCCCTAGCCTAGGGCTACTTATTTGAGTGTTGTGGAAGAGGTTTCCTCTCCGCTGCGTCGGGCACCTTCCGGCCTTGCTAAGTGGACTGAAAAAAAAAGAAATTAGATTCTCCCACAACCTGAGCCTGGGCTTTGCAGTGTCTGGACAGCAAGGACTCCTCTGTGCTGACTCCTGTTAAGTGCATTAACTGGGCTTCACGCATGTAGCAAGAAGGAAAGCTATTAAAGGCCATGTCAATCAGCGTGCACTGGGATCTTGTCTCCCCTAAAGAAGTAAAAAGCTTCTCTGGTATAAAAAGCCTCATACAGTTTGGACCAGAGGGGTCTTCAAAGAATACAAAGCTCCTTTTGACAGCTGGGCTCTGAAACACTATCTTGTCACCATGCCTCCCTCTCCCTCGCTCACTGGGGGGAATCGTAAAGGATGCAGCAACATTAATTATTGATCCCAGACAGAATTAATATAGAATGAACATTTACTACAGCTGATAAAATGCTCCATGTGAGATCTTTACCCGGAGGTCAGGAGCAAGAAGCGACGCTGGCTGGAAACCCCTTTGTGGAGAACAATGCCTTCTGCATCCTAATCGGGCCTTTGCCCTCAGAAGGGGCTGCAAAGTGAGGAGCAAGCGCGGGCAGGATCCTCAGCAGGGGATGGGAGGTCCGGCCCTGCGTATGCAGGATGCTATTTAGCTACGGGGCTTTTGTGGGTGCAGTGAGGTACCATAGAGCCTGCTGATCTCCTCTGCCACCTGGGTGGGCACCAGGGCCAGAATCCATGTCCCAAGCCAGCACCCGAACCAGGCACCCTTCCTTCCCCTTGCTGCCATGTTGCTCGTCAGCGATGTGTGGCTACTTCTGGGGCGGAGCAGGACAGCTCTGCTTGAAGTACAGCAGCTGTGTAACATTGCCTTCAGCACCTAGCAGAAGTACTAAACAACCCCTGGGTGGGCATGGGGGTGGAGGCGAGGGGGCGCAGGTGGGGTGTAAACTGAGGGCTTTGATCTTGAACTTAGGTGCTCCGCCCTGGGAAAAATGGGCTAAGTTTTGCTTGAGGGCAAGGTTGATTCTGCTCCCGGGGAGAGGGAGGGTTGCAGCAGGCAGGACCTTTTAAACAGTGAGAACGTTACTCAAGTTGCAATTCAGCGGGATGCTGCCCTAACAACTCCCATCTTGCTAGAGAATAGCCCAGAGGCTGGATCTTACCACCCACAAATTTGGGGATCTTTCTGCTCAGCTTCTGCTCCAGTTTTGGCCTGGCACAACATAGCCAACACCGGCAAAACCATAAACTGGGGGCAAGCAACGAGGTTTCTGCCTGCTGATCCAAAGGCATCCCTATCCCTTCAAATTCTCCCTTTTCAGATAATCCCATCTGGAGAGGCCCCGGGCACAGACCCCAGGTGGAGGGATATTTGGCAGGGCAGCTGCCAACGCCATGTCCACCAGGCAGTGGAGCCTAAGGAGCTACTTGTCCTCTCTCCACACCTAAGTGAGCCAAACTCCACGCCGAGCAAGGCAGGGGGCACAAGGCGGCAGGCCAGCTTGGGTTGGAAACCTGGAGACATGCTGCTGACCCAGCGAAGGGGGGCTTGCAGCTGTGCTATGTAGCCAAGTGTAATTATGCCCCCCCAAAGGAGGAGCTGCAGGTTGCTGAAGACTGTAGGTTTGCTGAGGGGTTTAGCTGCCACGTGTTGCAGAGCCGCAGCGTACAGGGTGCCAGCAGCAGAAGGGGGCAAGGATTCTCCCGGGCAAAAGGCCTATGCAGGATGCACCCACCATCTTTCCAAGCGCAGCCCTTTCACACTGTAAGCAGCTCCTCTGTGCATTTAGTGATCAGAGTGAGCCGCAGCCCTGGCAGATGCTGGAGCTCCCAGACCCGACCCTGGTGCCAGCCACATCCTCAACTCCTGGCCAAGCACCTGTTTAAAGCTCCCAGGCTGAATGCTTTTCCAGTGCAGCACAGCAAGGACCTCAGCATTGCAAGCTTACTCTCCAGCACCCAGGCAGCATGCATCAGCCTGGAGCTGCCAGGGTCTTTTCTAGGGGGCAGGAACAGGAGGGAGACTCTTCAGCCCTTTAATTTCCAAGAAGCTTCCAGCCAACGCACCTACCCAGCCCAGGCAGCCATCGGGTAGCTGCTGCCTTTCAGCCACCGGAGGCTGGAGTCCAACAGGCATTGGTGGTAAGAGCCTCTTATCTCTCATTTCCCATCCTTAAATGCATCTTGTTCTAATGTAAAAGCTTTCATGTCCAGGCAAGGAGCTGACTTCAGACATAAGGAGAAATAGGAACAGCCACTTTGACCAAATCCAATTATGGTCTCAGGGCATGGTGGCTTCCCCAAGATGCCTGGTTCCAGGACTGCAGGGAGATTAGAAGAGTGGCTCCCCACATAGGACCCACGCTGATGGGCGTTCATTGGGAATGGAAGTGGCTTAGATAAAGTGAGGCTGCTCTGACTTTACTCAGGCAAGGTTCTCTGCATAGACGTGATATCTTGTATTAGACCGACTAAACAGTTGGAAAAATTGTTCTTTGCAAGCTTTTGGGTGCAAATGCCTTTCTGCAGGCATAGGGAGACTCTGCAGAGATTAACACCGGAAGAGTCTCTCTATGCCTGAAGGAGGGCATTTGTGCCCGAAAGCTTGCAAAGGACATTTTTTCCCAACTATTTAGCTGGTCTAATAAAAGAGATCAGATTTACCCAAAGAACCTTGCCTGCCTCTGTCCTTAGACCACCAGGGCTACAACCAACCACCCTGGCTTGACTCGGCATCTTTGTCTCTCTCTTGTCACCCCACAGGCGACAACATATCCCAAACCCATTTTCTTTTAACTGGAACATCACCCCCCGATGCTGATAGCACTTTCCCATCACACCTAAAAGACAGGCCATCTCTCTGAACGCTGCTCCCCAGAGGCATTTCTGTCGGACGCCCCTGAGCCCCAGACTGATACAGCATCATCCCAGAGAGCTAACGTGGCATCCCAGCAAAGAGAGTACAGAGCTTTTCCCTACCCGGCCCTCAAATTACCACCCCAACCCTGCGGTTACAGCCTTGATCTGAGCTGACAGTGGTTTTGACCACACAGCATTTCTCACATTCCAGGAACATGAGACGATTTCTTGTTTAGCCTGATTAGAGATCTGCTTACTGGGTAAAGACCCCTGGAGAGGCCAACCTCGGTTTATTATGGACCTCTCTGAGGCCAGCGCATTCTCCCCCATTGCCTCTCTGCACGCAGACACCTACATAAATATCAGCATGGTGCATAAATCTACATAAATTAACCCCCCCCCCTTTTTCCTTCTCATTTCTCAGTGTTCAGTAAAGCAGAGATCAGCAAAAAAGGGGAAAAAAAAAGAAGATTAAAGACAAAGGGCTAGTGTTTGGGCTTATGTGAAACAACTCGATTGGCTTTGATGAAGTTACTCCACTTTACACAACCTGAGGATCCGACTCAAAGTTTCCCTCCCAGAGGCCGTGCACATGAAGTCCGGATGGTTTATGACCTAGTCCAATTTATTTGCTCCAAAACTAACCTGCATTATAAATTACACTGAGGGGTAAAGAGAGAGGATATTCCCCTCCCCCCCCTTCCAGAAATCTTTACATTAATCAGAGTTAATTGTAATCGGCTGCTAAGACCCATAAATAATCAAATATGTTGTCGAGACATGAAATAAATCCACCCAAATTATGCTAACGAGGATGATTAAACTCAGTAAAATCCAAGTTTCGATATGGAATAGCAATCAGTGGCAAATTCCAGTCCTGAACATGCCCCTTTCTGTAGGTGGCTTGTTAAGTCCCCATAAATGATGACTAAAATGGTTTCACTAGGTCGATGGAGCAGGCTGGGAAGGGGATAGAGGCCCTTCTTCTGCTTGGGGGGACACCTACTGATGACTTGGGGGACATCTTTACTGCAGTCAGAGCTGTGACGGCAGCACCTCCCACTGCAGGGTAGACGTAGCTTTAGATGGGGCCTTTGAGGGCACTAGAAATAGGTATCTTTAGCAATGGCTACGCAGACTGGTGCATAAAGACCTGGGGGATCTTACCAGCCTTGTGAATGCCTCATCTGAGCACCCTTGAGTCATGCATTGACCTATAAATACCATGAATCATACAATAATAGGGATCTCAGGAAGTCATCCAATTCAACCCCCTGCCGACATCATCCCAGACAAACGTTTCTCTAAGCTGCACTTAAAAACTTGCAGCGACGGAGGTGCCATAACCTCTCTGGCTCATCTGTTTCATGCTTAATCACCCTCAGAGTTAGGAAGTTCTACCTCAGACGTAACTTTGTTGCAATTTAAGCCTATTACTTCTCATCCTGTCTCCTGCAGACACAGAACAATTGATCGCCCTCCATAATTAACACCCGCGCAGTCTTGTTTGGGGTTTGCCCTGCTCTTCTAAATGGAGAAGTGCTTTCAGTATTAACACAGAGGTCTGTTACCTTCTGTCATTGTCCTTAGAAAGATGGATGCTTCTGGACTAGGTAAGGTTTCATTTCTCTCCGAAGCACCAGCAAGGACTCGTTTAAAGGGGTCCGCATTTCCCATCCCTGCCCCATAACGCAGTGGTGCAACTGGAACTCGACTGGATGTTTATGGCAGCATCTATGATATGCAAAGCATGTCTGAAGCAGTCCTAGATCTGAAGGACAGGCAAAAGGAGAAAGGTGAAGGGCAGCACTGAGCCATTTCTAGCCAAGTCATCTTGATTCATTGCAGGCAGCACCGGGTGTCTGGGAGGTTAAAGGCCAAGAGCGGAGAGTACATCGTGCTCACCCTCCACATTGGCAGACACAGCAGCTTTAGGCGTCCAGACCTCCTCTTCGACTAAGGGCAACCTCATGTTGCAATGCCCAGTGAAAACCCTCCTCACCGGCGGTAAAGCTGAGTTCAAAATACATTTGTAGCTCTCCTCACTCCACAGCTTTCCTCCCAGTCATAGCCCACCCATCCCATGCTAAACAGCTCGGTAGCCTTTTCCCAAAGCATTTGTCATTCCCCAGTCATGCCAGACTGGGGACGATGTCTCAGTCTCCTAAATGAAGGAATGCCACGGACAGGCCTCAACTCAAGTTGACCCTTTTTGCTGCTTTGTCCCGGGTCTCTCCCTTCATTTCTTGCATCCCCACTACCTCCTGTCTCTTCTGACCTTGGAAATGTTTCTCTGCTCAGGGCTGCCAGCTCTTCAGAGGGTTTTTCCCCACAGCCCATTTTAGATCATCACAGGTACTGATTACACCAGCAGGAAGAGCAGGATGTGGTGCAAAGAGCTTTCTACAGGCCTGGTATTGCTCTCACATCAGCCGTAAAACACGACTCCCAACAATTTTGACGTAGCCCCACAAGCCAGGTCTCATTTCCAGTCCCTACCATGGGCGAGTGACTGGTTCATATAGTCCCAGCGCAATCAGGTGCATCCTAGACTGCACCTCCAGTCTGAGCCTCTGTCCTGCATTACCCAAAATACTTTTGATTAGGACTGAGGCCATGTCCAAGCTAGAGTCCATTTAACAGGGGCTTTCTTTCTCACCGATACATGCTTCCCCAACCCCTATCTTTTCCATTTCCTTCCTCCCAACCCACGTGTTCAGAGAAATTTAGGACAAATGAAGCCTTCATTCGAGGCGAGATCGCTCCCTCTGCAAGCAGAAGGGAAGACACAAGGTAAATGCCAGCCGATGGCAGCAGATTGCAGCGTACCTATCACTGACTCCTTCTTCCCCCCCAACCCCAGCTGTCCTGGTGATAAACCCACCGTGCATTATTGTATGGCTATTGTTCATTAGCACCGTCATGGTTGCTCCTGCCAGACTTGTAGGAAATGGCCAGCGTCGACAAGGCTCACAAACAATCTCTGTGAAGTGGGCGAGGGAAGGAGGAAATGGTAATTTCATGCGCTATGTTGTCAGGAAGTCACATAAAACTCAATTAAAACTTGAAGCCAGGAGGTGGGGGGAAAAAAAGCGTGCGTGTATCTGTGTCTGTGGCAAGAAAAAAAAAATCATGATTGAAATGTCCCTGCGCTCCAGGAATAGAAAGTGTCTGCGTGTGATGAGAAACGGAGACATCTGAAGGTGCCGAGAAACAGGAGGGCGGCCGGGAAAGAATCCAGCCAACAAATTACATTGAAAAAGATCTGTTCAGGCATAGGGGGCCACAGAGGCCCAGTGCTGATTGAATAGACTTGTTAATAAAAGTACATTAAAAAATGAAATAGAAAGAAAATCCCTTTGCATAAGATTGGCGCCCTGCCTTAAATCCAGGGCTTTATCTATGAGTTCCCATGTCCACAAGTACTAAGCAAGATGGCAGGAGAGCAGGACAAAGAAAGGGGTATCCAGTGCCCTCCTCACCCGGCTCAGAGATTAGCAGGCCCCTCCTGCCTTGCATTCAAGGTCAAAGTTGGGGTGGAAGGCATCCTAGTGATTTGAGCCACGTCTGCCTTGGGGCTGCTCTGAATTACTCTTGGCTTCTCCAGATGTAGAAAGTTACTGTAGAGCAATGCATCCTGCCCACGGCCTATCCTCAGCTCTGCACCACTCCTTCAAGACAGCATCTTTACACCAATTTGACACCATCACCTAAGTGTCCACCCAAGCTAGGTGCCCTGTAGGACCCCGATTCTCCCTAACGAGGTCATTCGTGTTCTCCTTTTCCTTTGGCATTACCAGTGGGTAGGAATCCATCTACTTTGGCACCTCTTTGCAGGACTCCAGCATCAGGGCCAGGGGTGGCTGAGCAGAGCAGCTCTGCATTCCTCAGGGATTGCTCCTACTCAGCACCATGAACAAGGACGTCTCATGTTGCCCTTGCATATGTCTCAGCTGTCAGACCAGTCACCATCAGTGGCACCAAGCCAGTTTCACGACAAATCTGGGCTTATTCGGACAGCTGCCCAGGGGCTTGATCCTGCTCATTCCCCCCATGACCTCTTTGGGGGTTTAGAGATACTCCTGGCTCCCAGAAAGGCAAGCAGGATTAGAATCAGGCTCTCAGCTAGTGTCTTGAATTGCCAAAGGGCTGCAGAGGAGGTGTAATAATCTAAGGGTGTATTATACCCTCCTGCTAGCTGCTATTCCTGATGCTCCTCACTCCGGGCTTCTTGCCATATGACATCCCACAGCATAGACAGCCTTGCACCCAATTATCAATAGGCAGCATGCATGGCACCTACTCTTCATGTGGCCCACGGGCTCAGGGGCAGGAATCACGAATCATCTTCCATCGCTGAAGCAAACAGCGGGAAGAGACACGACGCATTCCCAGGCTCTCGGTTCCCAAATGGGCCTCGCTGCAACCTACCAGGGTCACGCCAGATGCGAGGGGTTGGGGATGGGGCTGGGGAGCTTTGCTCCGTGTGACCGATTGCTGTTTTCCTGAGCCCACTTGTCATCTGCACATCACTTGGTCTGCAAGTCCATTAACCTCTTTCTGCATGTCCTCAGGGGCAGGGAAAGAAAAGCCTGAGGGGATTTCAGCATTGCAGAAAATCCTCCCTAATCTGTGTAAGTCCTTTGCCCCTGTCTCACCTGCATCTCCTGGGGCAGGAAGCGGGGTGCAGCACTCAGTGCAACAAGGGCTCTGTCCTGATGGGAGCCTATGGACACCACTGCAATACAAGGAATACCCAGTCTGCACCATTTTGCAGTATTGCTCTTGGTCTTTGGCCCTTTACACAGCAAAAAATATCAGCCATACTAGATACAGCACCTCCATGAACATGAAAAGCCTAATTACCTACCTGCTGCTTTGGACAGCTTTCTGCCACCTTCTAAACACAGGAACGCACGGCCAGAGGGCTCACAAGCCATGTAAAGGGATTTTACCCTATTCCTGTACATGACTGTTACCGTTCTCCAGTGTCCCAATATCATAACATTTAAATGCTATCAAACTTGGGATTTTTTTTGAGCCTTTAGGGTTCAGGTTTTGATGTTTTCCGCAACAACCATGACAGCTAGAAATACATGCGGATTGCTAATATTTTTAACCAAGGCTGACATTTTTTAGATAAACACAGGGCTTCAGGCACTGGGGCTTTAAGAAGAAACACCAACTATCATGAGACTTGACTGACACGTCTTCCGGTCCAGTCCAGCTCCCAGGGAAGACGGAAGGGGAAGGTTGAAGCGAGAGCTAGTAGGAAACACCCACACCCACTGGGTGGAAAAGAATCGAAGTTTTTTGGCTCAACAACAGTTTGATCCAAACCATTGCGTGCTAAAACGAGGCCCAGAGTTTGCAAGGCCAGATCAGGGAGGGGGCATTTCAGGACGGAGGATGTTCCAATTACCACGTCCCTGCTGAGATCACGCTTTCCCGAGCTGAGGAAATGCAGGGAACTTAGGAGAGACAGGCTGCTGCCAAGTGATAGGGATGGCCTTTGGTTTATGCAGTTCACTGGATGCTGATGAGGAGGTGGGAAAAACACCCTCCTCTCTGCTTGGGGATGGTTCCTGGCCAAGCCAAGCAAAATACGAGTGGTGAAACCAAGTCGTCCCCTAACAGGAGAGAGGCTGAGAGAAGGGCAGATTTCACTCCCCGCGGATTCTCGCGCAACAAAGCCAGCTCAGCCTGGTTCCTCCCTAATGAGGCATTTTACAATGCTGATGAGAAATTTTTCTGGTGCAACGGAGGTGCTGGGGTGGGGAATTTGGAGATGTCAGGAGTCGTAGGCAGGGAGATGAAGGCAGGCAGAGGGGCTGGGGAACAAAGGCCAAACCTCACCAGGAAATCAAGGCGAGTATGTCTGTCGTACAGACCTCAGCATTTGTGCTGTCCCAAAAAAACCTGACGCGCACACACACACACATGCACGCACATGCACACCCTCTCTGCCCTTCTTATTTACAGGGACCTGGTATCCAATTACCCAAGTCTGACAAAAACCTGCTTTTATTCCTGGGGTCAGAGTAGCCCTGCTCACCCTTCAGGATAGCAATATTAATGTAATCAATATTAATATGCCCAGGAGAGAATGGCAGGCCTTGCAAAATTAATTCAGTCAAAGGGATCTGGTAACATAAGACACACACACACACACACACACAAAACAAACCTCAAGAGCAGGCCTTTGCATATGTGTTTGCACTGTGGAATAACCAGAGCAGGATACAATCTTTCCAGGGCAAACTTTTCGCCTTTGGAAATTGCAGTATCATGAAGCAAGACATTTAAGTGAAATGTTTTTTTTCTTATCAGGAGAAGCTAAAGGAAAACTGCCAAACTGCAATTTGGATTGACAGGATCAGGACGTTCTGCTTCCTACTCCACGGGGAGCTGATTCCAGGCATTCAATGAGCATCAAAGCGATGCTTGTAGAAGTGGGCCATTGAGGCCAATGGGTGAATGCCACTGGTGGCAAAAGAGGATGTGGTCCAGGAACTGAGCAAGTAGGAAGGGTCTAATCTGCATTTTTTTGGATGGGGAAAGCAAAGTCCAGAGACTTCAAGTAGAGAATTGATCAGGAACTGCTCAGCAAAACATTTCTTCTGCTCACAAAAGGTCCAAAACATCTCCTGGGAATAACATGGCTGAGATGAAACAAGGTTTTTTTCAAGCCCAGCATGAATCTGTGCCAGGGTTTGGACACTCACCTATAGGGTCTCCCACATCCAAGGTGCATGATGATATGACCACGGGGCTACAGAGTCAGCCCTTGGCTCACTGAATATTTAACTATTTCTGCAAAACAGAACAGCCCTCAGAGAACAGAGCCCAGGGCAGTGCCCTAACCGCAAGCTATCGGGAGTAGGATTGGCACTTTCTTATATGTCTCAGCCTCACCCCTTCGCGAAGTGACGATTGCTGTGATCTCCACTTGAGAGAGGGGATTAGCGTTCTTGAGCTCCGGGCGCCCGCTGTGCCATGCTTGCAGCCCAGGCTGGATCTGCCGAAGCAGTCGCTTGCTCCCACCAGGGCAAAAGCTGGGCTTTGCATACGAGAGCGCGGCAATGGTTCAGTATATTCCAGAACCGAGACTGGTGGGAGGGTTGGTCTCCAGCTTCCCCATACGTGAGCTTAAGGACGGGATTCTGCTCTGTGCTACTTACATTCATGTTTTGTGTCCACCCCCATGGCACCTGCCCACCAACAATATGGCTACTGATGGCAGTCAGCATGGCGGGGGGACTCAGGGTTCATGCCCCGCACTTTGCGGGGGCCAATGTTCTTCAGCATAGAGAACCTGTCCCCTTTATCTCACATTTCTGTTTCTTATAAAAGCTCCGCGACGGTCCCCAGGGGCCATACAAGAAAACAGAAATTGAATGAAGGTTAAAATGCTGATCGGGAGCTGCAAAACCCCCTCAGGAGCTCTGCAAACATCTACTTGGAATGAGTCCCATCTGGATAACAATGAAAAATGTTCAAGCACAAACCTTGAAGGTTAGTTAATGTACTCGCTCCTTCTCGTTCCCTTCTGACTTTCACCCCATCCCTCTGGCACCGAAGGCAGCATCGTGTCCACTTACAATAAAGGTCTGCCATGTGTTGCAGAAGTTTAACCACAGAAAGCTGCCCTTGGTGGGGAAGGCAGGGTGGGCTACTAGACAGAGAACTGGGACTCCAAAGACCTGGGCTCTTTCACCAACCTGTTGCTTGACCTTGGGCTAGTGGCACCACCTCTTTGGCCCACTTTTGCCATTCCCACCCTTCATCTGTCCTGACTATTTGGTTTGTAAGCTCTTTGGGGCAGGGCTTGCTGCCTACCTGTGCGTTTATACAGCACCAGCACAGTGGGGCTCAGGGCTGGTTGCTGCCTCCAGGTACTACTGGAGTGTGATAATGGCCATGGACGCTGGCTCCTACTCATTTATAGGTGCAGGATCAAGGGCTACAGCTGAGTTTCAGTGTGGACATATATACAGATTACCCTGGAGTGAAAAGTGCCCCCTGCGCTAGTGAGGGGAGGATAAACTGCAGCAGGCCATTGCAGCGTCAGAGCAAGGTCATGGCCAATTATCATGGGAACAGGCAGCATGAGGTAGAGCCCTTGCCCCTTTTCTCCGGGGCTGAATTGTTCACCCATATCCCTTGAAAGCGTGGGCAAGGGCCTGGCCAGTTATGGGCACGGGCTGTTATCCACGAGGTTGTTCCAGGGGAAGCTGAGAAATACCCGTCTGCTTTCGGGTTGCTGTGCCTCCCTCTAGTCCTGCAGCCGACAGACGCAGCGCTGTCTTCAGCCACCCTGCTCACCGGTGCGCGGGACACACCGGCGGCACGCTGCCCTCACCCAGCTCCCCAAAATCACTCGCTTTCGCTTGGGGAACCCCTTCCAGACCTCGCCAGTCCCCCTGAGCCCTCTTCGCGCACACAGCCGTCTCCAAAAGGCAGGCACAGCTGTTGCAGCAGGTTCGGACCAAGAGCAGGCCAGATCCTGAAGCGGCTGAGCTGAATGACACCAGCTGAGGATGAGGCCCTGAGCCTGTCGATGCCACAAATAGCTGTTCTGGCTCGGGCACCCGGGGCTTGCAGCTCCTATTGCACTGCTCAGCACTCTCTCCCGCTTGCCATTCGATAGTATCTGTAGGCGATTAGCTATTTATTTCATCCAATTCATTATATTCCCTTTGAACTCCTTTGTTGTTTTTCTAATGGCTGGGCTGGAATCTGTTTGAACGTTTAGCCCGAACGGGCCTGTTTTATTTATTCTGTGTTGGGACTCGCGCTTCACCCCGAGGCTGACGTTGTATTAATTGTTTCTGTTTCATTATCGTTACTTATGAGGAGGGGAAGGGGAAGGGAGGCATTGGCAAACGCCTCACACGCCTCGCAAATGTGTTTATTTATTTCGCCTTTGATTCCTCTCAGCTGGCTCCAGCGCTGACACCGCATGAGCCCGAACCCCTCCGCTCCTCCCGTCTGCTTCACCGCTGTTCGCCTGCCCCCGCCAGCACCCCGCTGCATCCCTCGCCTGCTCGGCCACCCTCGCCCCACACGCCTGCTCGGACAGCCCTCCTCGGGGTCCCCACCTCCGTGCCATCTGCCCTGCTGTAGCCCTCCGTGGGCCTCCCTTCATCACCGAAACCTCCCCAGTGTGCAAGGTTAACTCTGAATCCTGCTCATCTCCCCTTCCCCTGCCTCTCCAGTACCTGAGCTGCATGACCACCTGGTCAGATGCTAGATGTGCACCTTGCTGGGGTCGTTTGACCCCAGTACTCTTTCCTGCCATGGCAGGGGGTCGGACTCGGTCTGCTCAGGTCCCTTCTGACCCTAGAAACTATGAAACTATGACCCAGCCATTGCCAAGCCCCCGGCAATTATACTTCGACCACCGCAAATCTTGATGGCTGTATCTCTGCACATTTGAAGGGAACAGCTGAGGCTCTCCCTTCTCTCTCCTCGGCTCCCTGCATCCACCGGGCCTTGCTTTCACATATTCCTCAGTTTTCAAGACACTCCCTTATGCCATTTTGGCAGCATGCAGGCTATGCCATTGCTAGGAACCATCCCCTTGATTATCATCCTAGGTGCAGATCAAGGCATAATCAGAGTCCATGGCACGGTTGACCATCTCTTCCTTTCCAGAGAGGTTTTTGGGAAGTAGAACATAGGATAGATAGATAGATAGATAGACAGATACTGGGAAGTACAACATAGGGTAGATCGACATTACTTGCAGAAAGCAAGGTAGAGCCCTGCACGGTCACAGAATGGGAAAAGGACCAGGTGGTTTAAAGCTATCACACAATGCAGCAAAATAACTGAGATTCAGCGTCAGCAGTAGCCTGCAGTGTTGGCTCTGGGATATGTTGAGGCTCCCTTGTTATGGGCTAGGGTTAGCCAGCTGTTTTCTTCCTGCACACTTGGGAGCCAGTGGAATGTGCCTGGCTGTATCTAAATCTTAGGTTTACACACAAAATCCCCTATTCATGGGGCCATGGAGGTTGCCTGGGTTAAGTAGAAACTGGAGATGAATCTGCCTTGACACAGCTGCCCATTGCACCGGCCTGCTTGCCTCTGCTCTCTCCGGAGTAATAAATGAAGTAGTTACCAGGTGCCTCTCTGCCTTTCTGTGCTGGCAGGTTATTTATATGCAAATTTCCTGTCTGTGGTGGCTGCTCATAAACATGATAACACAACCTTCTGTGGAGATGGGACGTGACTGAGGCGTAAGAGGGACTTTTGATCCAGCTGGGAGAGTTAATATAGGATTATCCCCAACCAATTAGATGCTATCACATGGAAAGGGATACAGCTCCTTTACTGACGCACAGATTGTTAAACCAGAATCACGGCCAGGAGATGGGGAACGTGTGGGAGAAACACCCCCACCAATTTATTCTGCTGGGATTAGACTCTGCCGAGGCATGAGGCTTTGTCCACATTAAGGTCAGCTGCAAAGTCTCGCTTCTGTGGCAGTAAAGCCAGCACCAGTCAGATTCCTGGTTGGATCCTAATGCAATCCACTTCACACCACGTCTTTCCACAGACTCCAGTATTTTTTTTCCTCCAAGAAACCCCTGGGTCGGGGTTAAGGCAACCCCAACCTATTGGCTCCATCTCTTTGCTCTCCTGGCTGACACTAGGAAATAACCTGGTGGCGAAGGAAAGCAATTACAAGTCTTTGAGACGCTCGGTGTGTGCACGACACAATCGGGCGTGCTAAGTTGGGGTGCCAGGAAATAAAACCTCTCCAAGCTGGATTAACTAAAAGTGCCGAAAAGACTTTTCAAGCGGCGGGAAATCCCGATCGTGCCAACACAAACGCAGTTGCGGCGACTGAAACGGGAAACGGTGTGTCGTCTACAGATTCCCAAAGTCCCTCATTTGAAGTCACTCTCTGAGTTTGAGAAAGAGGATGTTGTCTAGAAGAAAGACCAAAAGGACTTGGAAGTGGGACTCCTTCGGTCTACTGCCAGCCTATGTCTTGCCCTGTGAACCAGGACAGTTGAGCCATCTCTCTGCCTACATAAAATAGATCTGCTCGTTCACCCTGCAAGCCTGTTTTTAGCTGTGATTAGCCAAGGCTATTTGCAAAGCACTTTGAGATCTTTGGACAAAAAGCACTAGAGAACTGCACAGGGCTATGTATTATGATCAATAGTAGATTTGTAGGCCAGAAGGAACCATTATTATTATTATCTGGTTCGAGCTCCTGAATACCACAGGCCATAATTTCTGGCTGGGCAAGAACATATCTTTTTAGAAAGACATCCAATCTTGATTTAAAAACTTCAAGTGATGGAGAACTCATAATGTCCCTGGGCAATTCATTTCAATGGTTAATTACCCCTGCTGCTGAAACGGCACAACCTCCTCTCAGCTTCAATTTGTCTAGCTCTCAGCATTAGGTGATATCTTATTCTTACGAAGGTAGGGAAAGCATTCAATGGCCCATTTTACAGGCAAAGGCATAGAGGAATGAAGAGCTTAAGACCTGAGCTGTCAGCCGCGAAAGCTCAATTTTGGATCCCTCCGTGGGCGGGTGTCACGAGCGCTTTGAAAACAAGAAGCTGCTACAGAAGAGCAGAGCTGAAGGGGTCCCCTCCAGCATGGTGGTGGCTTATGCTTGTGGACTCCCAGCCCTGCGGTCAATGAGGTGGATCACAGCTGTGACCGATGGCCCATTTTGGCCTTGCCGCTTGTCCTCTTAGGTCCTTTCTGTCCGCTGAGTCACTGCAGACCCTGTTCAGCCTTCGAGGCACAGGGCTGGCCAGCCCACCTTCCCACCCAGCAGACGTTGGGACCTCTCGCACCCCAGAAGAGAAACCTCCCCCCGGATTTGCCCCCTTGCAGCTGGCTCCCGGCTCTCTCAGCACTCAGTAGACCTGCGCCAGTCTCCAGATGGGAGGACGATGGGTCCATGGGCATCAGGCCTGCCGCTCGCTCCCTTGGCTTCCCGAAGAGGACGGCTGGAGGCGTCTCCTGTCAGGAGGGGGTAAGTCACAGTGACAGGCACTGTCAGCTCTCACTTCCCCTACCCTGACAGGACGAGGAAGCTCTAAGGCCTTGCGGCGCCGCGGGCATTTAGACCTGTCTGTTTCTTTTCAGAAGCTGCCACTGCTCAGTAGGCAGGGCATGTCGGGGAGGGAGCGGGCGCCCGGAAGAAAAGCTGGGCAGAGGGAACCAGCTATATATAGCGGCATTACTTCCCTGGCACCTGACAAGCTCAGCCGTCATTTCAAAACACACCTTTCCCCTCTCTGATCAAGTGTTAAAGCGATGTCTCTACTAATAAGCACGACACGGCATGGTCTCTCCCTTTTTCCCCACTCCACAATTGTCATTGCCTAAGAGGTATCAGTGAACTCGCACTCAGATAAATGCTAGGCTGGATCCTCCTCCCGCTCACACCAGTTGCAACCCTGCTGCGGGGAGCTCAGCTGTACTGGGGGCAGCGAGAGGATCCCCAGCCCCTTGTGTAGTCCTTGGGCTCTCAAACTGTGCTCTGTCCACCCCGCTTGGGTGGCTCGTGGGTCTGGAGCTGAGGGGTTGCCTAGTGGGTTTTGAGTGACTGGATGAGGTGCAGAGTTACTGGGGGAGTTCATCAGCAGGCACAAGCTGACCTGGCTCCGTCGATGCAGGGTGATCGAAGCAAGCACCCCCCCACAACTCCAGGAGAAGCCCAAGAGTCCTGTCCCAGCCTGGACACAGGACAGCTGCGGCTGTATAGCACCAGCAGAAAATCTTCCCCTTTGCTTAATGCTGTATGGATAGAAAGAGGAAGCGATCTTGCCCTGATCTTAAGGTCAGGCTCATATGTCTGTGCTGGCCACAGCTTTCTACTTAGAATTTGCTTTCAACTTCCTCTTCACCCAGGTGCTCATCTCGTCTTACTTACTACCAAGGTCTCGGTTCACTGCTACCCCCAGTTACCCAGTGATGCCAGCCTCACCCACTTTTTAGCAGCCACATATAACCTCCCTGTCCATGGCTGCCAGTGCACTTTGGTGTCCTCCTGAGAACATTTCCACTAGGATGCCTATAAAAATATTTGCCAGTGGATAGGTCCAATATGCTGCCTACAACACCAGCAGTACGGCCTCATTGTTTTCATGTGCTCCCTCTCTGTAGACATCGGTTACCCCTTGACATTCGGATTGCAGACTCTTTGGAGCTGGGATCATTTTTTTGCTCCAAGTTTGTTCAGCGCCAAGCACAAACAGACGCAGTCCGTGGATGGGGTTCCTGGGATCTCAAGTCAAGTCAAGTGAAGTCAGTCCCGCGGCTGCTGACCGTTGGGGCACCTTTGATGTAGCAATAACTTTCCTCTATCCTTCCCAGTCTTTTGCAATCCTTGCACAATCAATCAGTTTTAATCCCATCCAGTCTTTGATGTCGGTGGTCCAGCTTGCCCTGGGTCTTCCTCTTCTTCATCCATGCAATGCACCCTGCGGGATGGTGTTGGTAAGGATGCCTTCTTGTTACATGTCCAAACCACTGCATCGCTCTTCTTATGATTTCGAGCAAGGTCCTAGGGTCTAGCACAATGAAAATCAGTAATACTAGGCTCAAATTACCACATTTCTGTCTGGACCTAGATTTCTAATCGTGCTCTCGTGCACAGCTTGGACGTGCCCAGCGCTGGGGACTGCCTCAGAGATTTCTCAAAGCAGAGAGAATATTTTAGCACATGGGACTGTTCCTTCTAACAAGCAATTATCTTGTTGGTGAGGTCATGCGAGTAATTAAGGGAATGCTTATTTGAATTAATATGCATGTCAGTGAAAGTGTGTGTGTTGTGGGGGGAAGGACTCTGAGCTTTAAGTCACTTTCTGTGATGTCAGAAAACATCTCACCCCTCAGCCTGTGAACTTCAGCGAAAAGGACGTCTTTGGCCTGGCGGACGATGGCCCCGGGAGCCAGAAGTTGGCTTCCTGAATTGTAGCTCCAGATTTCTTTTCAACTCAGAGCTTCATGGAGTGACACCGAAAACAATGAACCCAGCATCTCAAGGACCTGCATGCAAGTCAGAGGCAAGGCCACTAACAGCCAGAGAGTTAGAGCAAGGCAGAAACCAGCGTGAGCACGAGCAGAGTTATGCCGAACGGGTCCATTTGCAATACTGGTGAGTGACTTCCCCCCGCAGAGACCGGCACTGAGCTCTCTTGAGTAACCTGTCAGACAACACAAGACGTCAGACTTGGATTTATGCTGGCAAGGGCACAATATTTCACTTTGATGACACTTGCTTTCTTAATATTTGAATCACGCTGTTACCTTCAAGACTTGAGAGGCAGAGGCTGCTTCCGCCCTTCCGCGCTGGGCCTCCTCTGGGGATGCCGGGGCTGCAGCAAAACCCGCGTCCCGGTTCTGTGCAGAACCAGCAGCTCCACTCTCCGAAATTTGCCCGGGACATGCATCACAATAACCCTAGAGAGTGAGGGCCTTGCTTTCTTACACGCAGGTATGATTCCACCAGCTTCATGGGGATGCTTCTGATTTGGATCAGGAGCATGTTTCTGCGACATGAAGCCACAGGAAGCAGGAGAAATTCAGGAGGTTACAAGACACAGGCATTGCAACATAGGCAAAATGATGGACTAATGGACCATCCACTCCCATATCCCATATCTCAGAGCAGACAATAAAATGCTTTGGAAGAAGGCCTAAAGCCCACAGCATATGGGGCTCATACTATTATATCATACAGAAGTTGCCGTTGATCAGACAAGACAAACGTCTTCTGAAACAACCTATCCTGTCCCCAGCCATGATTCACATACCTCAGACAGATCAGCAAATCATGTGCAAAAGTGGAGAAAAGTCCCTTGGTGGGAAGACAGGAGAGATGTGAGGAGTGACTCTCCTGCTTATACAATGATTTTGTAGGCATGGAGGTGTCTAACGGGATGAGCTGGCTCTTGTAAGTCTGGCTTACAGCTTAGCACAATCCTGTTAGGAGAAATAGGGAAAGTCTTGGGGTTGGATGCAATAAAGTTTGCCTTGCTTTTGGGAGCAAGAAGAGAGCTTGTAACCCAGGAGGGCAACTTGGAACAACTTGTTCAGCCTGAACTTCTCATACGAGTTGGAGAGTAAAGAGGCAATTTTGTAGCCTAGGGCTGCGTATCAGAGATCTAGCCTCTATCTAGATAGAGACGAGCGAATTCAATCTGTGCTGCCTTCAAAGTGCGATTAGAAAAATCTCCAAGCATCAATCCTGCCTCACACAGCCTGACTCAGCCTCTTAATAAGCCCGCTTCAGAGATCAAACGCAGACACACAGACCCTGCACCCTTTGTCAGCCAGGAGAGGTGAAGCAAAGTGCAGGGCAAGAGGACCAGGGAGAGCAGACAGGATGGAGCTTCAGGAGAAGGCAGTCAAAACCAGGGGCACGCAGGAGGTGATCTTCTGAGCACAAGGAACCATGTTCTCCAGGCGACTGACCTGAAAGCCAGGTCTTGGAGATGGGCTTAGCCAGGTGCCTTGAGTGCAGGGTCTCGAGCTAGTATCGTGGACCTATTTTTACTATTGTCATCACGTGCCATATTGTGATATATAAGCCCTGCACAAATTCACCTGGAAATGTGCAGAGTAGCTCCAGGATCTTCTCTACACCTGGATGCTGGTGGAAGCCTCGCACTTGATGAAGCTCTAAGACAAGCCCTCACCTCCTTCCTGATGGGCCTTTCTAGCTCATCTCAGGCAAAGGCCCCAGAGCCCAGAGGTCACCAACTAGTCTGGTAGGGAAGGTGGGGAGGTTTAGAGATGTTGGTCCACCCTGAGACTATATCACATTTGGCAGAATCACATGGGAGGCTGACATAACTTCACTGAATGGTATTACCAATGCAGCAGCTGCAGGGGCTGTCCTACACCAGAGATGGGGTGAAACGATTGCCTCTTGATAACTGCTTATGCCCCATCGGAGTATATGTTGCTACTGGTCGCTGGGAGATCTTTGGGGATAAATGGAGACTATCTCCCCTTCATCTGGAACACACTGCAGCCTTCACTCTCCTTTTATTCATTATTAATATCAAGGGCTATGGAAGATACAGCAGGGCCCAATGGCTTTGGGTGAGATCAGGGCCCCAATTGCCAAACAGAGCACGAGAAAGACTTTCCTGTGAAGACCTTACAGTCCAAAAGGAGAAGACCCAGCAAGGGTTGGATGAAAGCAGCATTACTGCCCCCACCCCCAGTTGTGAAAATAAGACCCAAGGAGAGTAAAAGACTTTCCCCCAAAAGTATGTGGAACAGGATTTGACCCCAGATTCTCAGTGCCCCCTTCCATCTGCCACGGGACCAGAGGGAAGCGCCATCCACTCGTCCCCCAACTTCCTCCACAACCACCAGAGCCACAACATATCTTCCCACTCATCTCGAGAGGACTCCTACCGCAAGGCCCTGCAGGACTTAGGAGTCTTCTTGCAGCTCCTCAGCTGCCGTGGCAGGAGCATTAAAGCACGCGGGTTCTGGGATGGAGCTAAACACAGGACTCAAAAGCCGGGGAACAACTTCAATTTGCTGCGAAGGACAAGTGCCACTGAAGGTCACAGTTTCCCTGGCTGTGCAGTGGAGGGGGCAAGCCCCTGCAGAAACAGCAGGTGTATGACGCATCCAAGAGTGCAGCAGCTGAGCTGTCCCAGGTTGTGATTCCTTCCTGACAATGGACTGTGCACAGTCCTATCTCCATAGGAGGTTGCAGGCAGGTCCCTAGTCACAAGCCGACGCCTATCCATGTATTTGGACTTAAAAAACTGGCAAGCAGAGCAATCAATCCTTCTTGCTGCTGACTGCACTTTTGCCCTTCACCAGCACAGTTTGACAGAAAACGAATGGAATATTGCCGCTTACAGACAAGGAAAAAATTATAAGGTTCATTTAGAAAGCAGTAAAGAGGGGATTTTCAATTTCCTTTTAAAATCACAACATAATAATTCTTTCATATTGGCTTCAACAATGGTGCAGGAACAGAAGGGATCGGGGCAGCATCTCAGCTGCACAGTTTGGATGCGAATGCAAGCTCTGGGCGAGCGTATCAGTGGGTGAACACTACAAGTGTGTGGGAGTGTGTGTCCACGATCACATGAGGTACGAGGTTCTGCATGATAGGATTGTTATTTGCATTCTGCTGGAATCTGAGGCCTCCAGCTTAAATCAGGCCTCACTGTGCTTGGTGCTGCACATACCTGTGGCAGGAAGCTGTTCCTCTCCTAAAGAGCTTATTTTCTATGACACACACACAATACATTATTCCCATTTTGCAGAAAGGGTACTGAGCCCCAGGGAGATTAAATAACTAGTCTAAGTCTCGGGTGCACAAGCTATGAGCACATGCACAGACATGCAAATGGATAAAGGGACTTGCGTGCACATGCACACAAAGGTATTTGCATCAGAAAAGCACACATGTGATCTTATATGGGCCTGACCACACTTGCATATCAGTGATGTTGTGGGCCAAAGGCTGCTCTCAGTCCCACCTGGCATGCCCATTGAAATCAAAGGGTATGACAGAGAAAATGGGGCCACAGCCTACATACACAGCTGGAGGGTTACCTACCAAATACGCAGATAAGCAGAGTAGGGGTCTGGAGTAAATGGCCTGTGGAGGTCCCGTCCAGCCCTACTTCTCTTTGATTTTATGACTGACTCTATGGGCTTGCCCGATGATGAACAGTTACAAGCTCTTTCAGCTAAGCTTGTTCCCCTTCTCTTCTTCCCATTACACAATAAAGAGCCGCATAAATACTGCTGTTGCATCTGAAGTTGTATAATTGATGCAGTTAACAGATATGCAATTAGCCACATAAGAAATGAGGGCAGTTACATATCTTCAGCTAGGATTTATTTTGGCGTCAACAGGTGTAACTCCACTGAAGTCAATGGAGCGATGCCAATTTGACAACAGCTCAGGGTCTGGAGACCAGAGTCTTTTATTTGAATTACTGTATTGATCCCGGGAAAATGGATTACAATTAAAAATAAAAGACAATTAAATGATGTGCAATTAGCACTAAACCTCAAAGTGAACAAAGATGATATGAAGACAAAGAACATTTCTCAGGAATCATTTTTCAAGGGATACAAATCCTTACATTTCAGGTCTTAAATCAACTTCTAGCTGATGGTGGATTAGAAAGCTGCTTTCCCTATGGCACTATTATTTCACGGTTATCTACAGCAGTGCTTCTTGTTTTTTTCTCTGCTGCATCTGGTGTCAGGCCCTGCTGGAGACCGGATACTGGTTAAAATGGATCAGTGGCTTGACCCACTGGTCTTGTATGCAAGTGTACTTCCGTGTAAATCTGGCATAACCCCAGTGGCTTGAATGAGGATGGTGTAAAACTGGAATAATTCCATCCACTGGGGTAAGCTAGCAAATGACTTGAATGAGAGTGCAGTTTGGCCCCAAAGAGCTCAAATCTGCAAGGAGCACAACCGGGAGTGACACAAACAGACAAGAGCTTGGCTGCCCCTTCTTCCACCCACGCAGACCGAGAGAAGGCCAAGACACGGCATTTCTTAAGCAATGTTGACCCCCCACCCCCACCCCTTGCCTGGCCGCCTTCCCCCTACACGAACCCAGAGCTCTGTCAGAGAGCTCTATACATCTCTGCACTCTGTCAATATGGTTAATGATTTGTGACATTATTGATACAAGGGGAAAAACAGAACCTGATGGTAATTTATTGCTTTGGAAACAAAACTATAAAATCAAAGATAAAAGAAACCAGCCGTTTTGCACGGTCAGCACGTTCTACTTGGCATGCAAAGATTCCTTCTCCCGTGGGCCCAGCTTCTCTCTAAATACTGAGCATCCACCACAGGGGGGTTGAAAGCAGCCCCCATCCAATGCCCTACTGAATAGCATGACGGTGACAAGACAAAGATGCCAGTGGCAGGCATCAGGCTGGGTCAGGCCAGGATTGACCTATGGCCTAGGTTACTTCAACACAGTTTGGAGACCAATGCAGAACATGGCAGCACATTACAGGCCCTTCATCCATGAGATTCAGACACGCCTAGGTGCAATAGTGACTTGTTAGGCAGTGAGACCTTACAGTGGTGCTCTCCACTGGACACGCTCAGGACATCAGCACAGTCTTTCCAGACACAACCAGTTTTTTTGCCTTTTCATGCTGTTTCCAGTTTCAGACTATTTCTGCAGGGGCAGCTCTTACTGGAAGAGACCTAATGCTCTGCTTTGGGCTTCATTAATATTTGATCGGGTGCTACTGAGCTCCCCTTGACCTCCCATCAAAGGTTGTTCTTCCATCTCTCAGGAATTTTCCCTGGCAACAACGGGTACAGCTAATCTGCTTCAAGCAAAGCATGATTCAGTTAGCAGGGCGAATAGAAAGATCCATGTGAATGCCTGGGAAATGGAGGCAATGTCTGGGTCTTAAAAACTCTGAGTCATATTTCCAGACCACCTAGATTACTTATGCACATAGGAAGGCAGTGAGACTTGAATGCCCAAGTAGTTTTTACACTGTGCAAAAAGCCTGGGTTAGAAATCCTTGAGCTCTGAGAACCGAATGGTACTAAAAGCACCGGGATGAACTCTCACGCTGGGTTGGACAGCTGTCTGTCTGATTGCGCGGTTTCCTCCTCCTCCTCCTCCAAGTGTGACTTTTCTGTCCCCAGGCAGTCACACATCTGGAAACAATGCCATTTCGTCTCCCTTTAATAGCGTGCTCTTGGGGAAGGAATGACACATCGCATCATCCTTCGGGCTGAGTAATGGCTTCCATGGTTTGCCCTCGGCTGGCAGTCACAAAGCCACCTCCGCCCTCACAGGCACAAGTGCTTTTGCTATCTTGGCTTTTAGCACCTCTGTTCAATTTGAAAAGTAGGGCTCCTTCTTTCCGGCTTCCACAGGCAAACACACATCTGGGCTGATTACACTTCAAAAACTGACCTGCCTCCCCCCTTCCCCATGATCGCTCTTTCTTCCAATATCTGGCCCCATCCGGTATTATTCTTTGAGAAAAGCAGCACAGGTTCTTAGTTATATTGATCCCTGTGGTGATGGCATGCGGTATCTATACCTCCAGCTCTATGCACCTACTAAGTCATGAATATGCACCCATGGCTTGGACACACGTAACGAGCAGATAACGGGAAGATGGGGAGATACAGGGTAACATTTCCACAAGTGACTGAAGAGTCCAACTGTCATTGAAGGTCAGTATGACTTAGACTTCGGAGTCCTCTTTAAAATAGACTCCTTTGTAAATACTGCCCAGAGACCAGAGTGTTTAGCCTGGCTCAGCCTGCCCAAGAGCACCAGATCTGCAAAGGAGTGCAACACACTGGGTGCAGAGGAGATGGAGAAGCAGACCACAGGCAGTACACGAGAAGTGGCTAAATGCAGAGGCCTTGACTGTTTAGCTCTTATTAGCTACCTAAATGGAAGCTGAGCCCCTGAAAGCAGGGCCTCATGGACCCAGTTTTGTTCCCAGTTTAATTTCTTGTCATATCATCGGCTTCTACAGAGTTACTCTTGTTTCAAAGTAGTGCAAGTAGGGCCAGAATCAGGTCCATCATCAAAAAGATCGAGCTAGAGCCACTGAATGGACATCAGCTAGGTCTGTCCCTTAGATTCGGATTCTGGGTTTCTAAACTGCAGCTGTTAAGTTGAAGGAGAGGTTAAATATTTTTGATGGTCAATACAGCACTAATCTTCACGGGCCTTGCAGAGCACTTTGATTCCCCACCCTGATGCCTGCCAGACCCCATTACAGCCACCCCAAGGACACCCCGCTTGAGTTTAGTTGTCACAAAGGATTGAAACTCCATCCAACATTTGATGAGCACCTTCTGCATTATTGATACCTGTGCTTGTTTATACATGAGGAAGCCGAGTGCTGGTTGAATTAAATATCTATTTGTCTTTCTGTCCTTCTGGCGGCTTGCTCACCTAAATGAAGAACAGGGTGGTGAGCGACTGCTGCTGTAAGCACTTTTTGGCCCGAGAGCCTGTTTTTTTCCCAGATGGAGGAGGAGGACGTGGCTCTCGTCTGCATGCATGGTGGGTGGGTGGCTTGTCAGCGGATTCCATTAGCTCCGTGCAAAATGAGGTCTGGAGTCTCCAGAGATGAATCTCCCAGCAGGCACATCCTGCAGAGCTGTGTTACGGCCTGACATTGTTCTGCACTGGGATTTCAGGATTTAAAAGAATGTTAGAAGAAAGATTTGAAGACTTAGACTGCAGTTCCTAGGCAAACAGGGTTGGGAGTGTGGGATGAACCGGTGCCTACTAAGTCAGCTGGAGTCACTGATGGGTGCAGAATCATGCTCCAAGGGAGCAGAGAATAAATGGGTTTCAATTTTCCCTGCATCACTGACAATCCGTCTTGAAATCAGGAGCTGTACCCATTGCAGATCGGGAGCGGGCGAAGGGGTGGCGATGAATTGCCATGCTCCGGTACCCAATGCACAACCTGTGGTACAGAGTCATAATTAGGGCTGTGCAGGTTTAACATGATCATAATGACAACCAAGCAGGACTTCTGTACTGTGCTTCCGTGCTGACAGAGAAAAAAAACCCAACAGGACGCAGCTGTAATGAATATAAAGGAGATCCTTTGTTTAGGTCGCTGGGTGTAGACAGACCCAGTGGCGTGAATTTTTGTCCTCTGACTGGTGTCATATCACAGGGTCCACCCTAATTCATGGCCTGGATTAAGTACATCTAGAAGGGATTGGAGAATGCACTATAATTTCTAAGTGCCTCCCACTTCCAGCTATTAAATTCTTCAGGAAGGGGTAAAAGAGAGTTAGTAAATACAAGTGGAGATGAACGAAGCCTTCTGAGGGACTGGAGAAGGTTCAGAGAAGAGCTAGAGAAAAGACTAAAGCATTGGGAAACAACACCTTTTAGTGAGAGACTCAAAAAGTTCATCCTGTTTAAGTTCATCAGACACAAGGTTAAGGGATGACTCCATCCCAATCTTATAATGCCGACATAGGGTATAAATCTTTGATAATGGACTCATCAATCTAACAGACAAATAGATAACACTATGCAGTGGCTGAAGAACGAAGGTAGACAAACTGAGTGGAGAAATAAGGCACAACTTTTAACAGCGAGGGTAATTAATGAGCAGAACAAAGCGTGTGGTAGACTGTTCGCTCCTGGCAATTTTAAAATTCATTTTGGATGAGTTTTTTTGCCTGAAAGATGGGCAAGAATTAACTCCAAGAAGCCCTACAGCCAGTGTTGTATATTAGCCCCTTCCAGGCTTATAGCCTAGGATTAATTCAGGAAAAATCCTAGAAGCCTTGGATTCGTTTAGGAAGAACTTTCTCACTAGGAAGGTAGTAAAGCACTGGAGCAAGTTACCCAGAGAGGTGGTGGACTCTCCATCCTTGGAGGTGTTTAAGACCAGTCTAGACCAAGCCTTGGCTGGGATGATGGAGTTGGGGCTGGTCCTGCTCGAAGCAGGGGGTTGAACTAGATGTGACCTCCTGAGCTCCCTTCCAGCGCTCATTTTCTATGATTCAGTTGCAAAAAGAGTGAGGAAGACATGCACATGAAAATGGGTAGGAATAAATGGTTATGTTTTCATGCCAAAGGAAATTATTAAGTGATTTCTTCCAAGATCTGGGTTTGGCTCGGTTATCGATGTTGACGATTTGGAAAAGGAGGTGAGTAGTAAGGCAATAAGATGTTCAGATGACACAAAACCCTTTAGCTTAGTCCAGTCTAAAGATGGCTGTGAAGCTCTTCAGAAGACCCTCGCTCTGCTAAATGACTGCGCCCACACATTGGCTGATGATATCCAATATAGACAAGGTAAGGAAAGGCATAATCTAAGACACTCTCATACATGGATTTTAAATAGACTGTAGTGACCTGTATCCAGGTATTATTGTCACGAGCTCAAAGGAAACGTCTCCTCAGTACACAGTGGTGGGAAATTACCAAGAAAAAGGAAACAACCTGCACTGAAAGGCGGGAGGGAAATAATTCTGGGTGAAGTTGAAATCCGGGATATAAACAGATGCTGTATTTGTTCTTGGGATGCCATGTTCTGCCTACTTACCTTTCTCTGAACGGATGGATCAGGAATTGAGGGGGGGTCAGAGATGGACACTGAAAATGATTAAGAACTTGACAAGGCTTCCATGTTCAGAGAGATTAAAAAGATTAAAATGGGATTAGTTTAGGGAGGGGGATGAATGAAAGGTGACATGATAGAGGCATATAAGATAATAAATGGTGCAGAGAAGGTCAGCTGGACCTTCCATTTGTACTCTTCCATAAGATGAAAATGGAACTAAATTAAAAGGCAACGAATTTGAAACTGATAAAAAGGGATTTTTTTTTCTTTTTACACAATGCATAATTAGCCAATGAAACTGACTGTTGCAAGGTCTTACCGAGACAAAGAATTTAGGATCCAGCAAACGGACGACACATTTATGGAGACAGCATGAATCTCCGCAGTTAACTGGTTAAGATAAAAATTTACAAGGGACATAAACCTAATGCTTCAGGACATAAACTAACTGGTCGGGGCTTGATCCAAGACCCACTGAAATCAGCTGAAAGACTCCCATTGGCTTCAGAAGTAGCTGGCTCGTTGCCTTGAGTGCCTGGGGAAGGGGAAGAAACTTCCTTTTGTTATTTCATAATTGGCCATTACAGGAACTTTGCATCCTCCTCTGCAGCACCAGCACTGGTCATCCTGGAAGGGAGGATACTAGACTAAGAGAGTCATTAGCCTGAATTGGTTTGGCAGTCCCAAAGAAATTATATAGGATGGAAAATATTCAGTGCCATGCTTGAATAAGAATTGGCAGGTGTGACTGAATGCGATGCATCATTACTTTGTCCTGCAGTAAGAGGTCTTTCTGTGCTCTGAGTTGCACACACACGTGCTAAGGCAGAGTCCCCGGTATGGAAAGCTTGCCGTGATATTTCGAGCAACAGGTGAGAGTTGAGAACTACGGGAAGGAAAGAATCAAAGCAGACCCAAGATTCAATGATGAGCAGCTCCTCGTTTCCCAGGCTGCCTCTTGTCTCTTGTGTGCATCTTTTTGGAGTATTTTAGTGAATGGGTTTCCTGGAAGGAACGTTCTTAGAAGCACTGAATAGTCAGTGAATACCAGCAAAAAATATTAGCAGAAGCAAATCCTTAGTTCCGTAATCATATACACGTGTACTACAGACCTGATTTTGCAAGTTGCACTCGCCCAATCAGAGATTCTACAACATCACTTGCAACGAGGGGAAAGAATTGAAACACTTCACATTTCACTTATCAAATACTTGTAACCAACAAGCTGGAGACCATGAATCATAAGCAGCAATGATTGGGCGAACACTTTGAAAAAGCAAACATATTCCAGAAAACTGTAATTATGAGCTATTCATGAAGGGAAAAAAAAGAAATTCTTTCAATTCTTTGCTCCGACTAGAGCTGGCCAAAAAAAAAAAATAATAAATTGATAAAACCATTTTTCTATAGGAAAAATGGAGCTCTGCCACAATGAAATCCCTAACGAAACCATGTCATTTTCACTGAAATTTCCTTTTGGAAGGGGGAAAGAAATAAAATTGAGGAGGATTTCAGTTTTATTGGTTACATTTTTTTTTAGACTGAAATATTTCCAGTTTGAAGTGACTTCTTGTTTCAAACTTTTAAAATCCCATACGATATACTATAGCATCAAGTCAAGTCTTCAACACTGAAACAAGGCAGGTTAGTGATGTACAGACTGAACATTGCAACAGGTCCAGAACATTTTCTCACCCACTTCTCTGTTGCAGAGCATTTCAATAGGTTTGAGGATTGTTCCCATTCAAAAGAAAACCTAACTTGGCAATCTTCAAATCCTTTGCAAGAAAAGCACTTCCCTCCTCTGCACAGCTATAGTGATCAACGTGTTTAGAGTGAACGAGAGCCCAAATCTCAAAATGAGTTTAGAGCATCTCAGCTGAAGCCTTGGAGAAGGGGATAACCTTGTCTACCCAATGAATAATATAGGCTGGAAATGGGAGTATCTAAGTGTCAGAGTAGAGGGGTTCAGTCATAGTGGAAGCAAAAATTAACCGGTTGGAGCTTAATAGATCTAGAAATGGGTTTATGTAATGTGGTTGAGTGCAATGGCGCCTTCCAGCTCTATTTTCTTTTGTTTCGTTGCACTGCAAAAGCCATCCTCACAGTTAATTTGCCCCTAGATTCAGGTGACAGGCTAAGAGGCCACGGAGGCAGGGTGCCCCATGCACCCTTTGGGGTAAGGCATGCCAGTGGAGATTGGGGGCAGCGTGCACGGGAAGCTCTCGTGGCTACTTCTCACGCTGCATCCTTCTTGTGGCTGTGCAAAGGCTTTTGTCAGCACTAAATGCACGTGTACCCTGCCGACGTTAGACCGTTCTCCCATGTGGGCAATCTAATTGGTCAAACAGTTTTAGGTGCCCTTTAATGAGATGTAAAGAAACTCATTTTACTTGCCATTCAGCTCAGTTCTTGGAATAAAAGAGCAGTGACCTGAGGACCCAGAGCTCCTATTATTTTTTTCCCCCCAGCTGCTCTCTCCATTCCTCCTGGCAATTGTCTACCATCAAATATAATCTGTGGAGGCACAGCCACCTAGAGTCCACAGAGGCCAGTTTCAGCAAAGGTCTACAAGACTAGCTAGTCTGTAAGTGATAAAAATATAAAACCCTGTTGAGCTAAATGCAACATGAAAAGGGCAAAGCTAAAGTCATCTCTACAGAAAGCAAGTCTCGTTCTGAACTCACAGCCTCATCAATAGTGCCTTAGCCTGGCCTGCTGTAACCTTCCCAGTTTCACGTGGTGGGCCTTTTCACCTGCTACCCAGGAGGTTAGGGAGGAAAGGTCTGCACCTTGGTGAAATTTTTGGTCTCTGAAATTTTTGGTTTCTGAGTCTATCTGCAGCCATCTGAAGTTCAGGGCGAAGATGTGCCAAGCATCCCTGAATACCAGGTCTGGCTGGAGAGCATCAGCCAGCAAACACAGCTATCCTTGGGTGGCTTTTCCCTACCAAACACACAACACTCCTTTAACCCTAGCCAGATCTTCCCTGCACATCACAAGCTAACTGCACAGGTGGGGACATACCCAGAGGCATCTCCATCGCATACATGTGTCAAGACACCCCTCTGTTCATCACACACCAGCCTATAACCACACCTGATAGCAAGGGGACTCATTCCCCCATGGAAGGGCTTAGGCCAGTGCCTACTGCCACTGGAGTGACTGGAGAAGTCCACCAACTTCAGAGGAGCTTCTTTACATTTGTACCAGTATCAATGGGAGCAAACCCTGCCCCTTAATCATCTACATCAAAGGTGGGCTCTATCTATTGAATCCACACAGGGAACTTTGAATCCCCGCAAAGCCCAGTGGTTTGGAGGAGAAACTTTACCGGGTCATGGATCATCTGTGAACTGTGGATCCAGACCTGGGGCGCCTGGTTATACCTCTCAACACAAGTCCTGGGAGTATCTGCATCGCATGTCTGCTTTGTGTTGACATAGATGCATGTGCGACCTTTCTCCCCAGCATCCCATATGAACATAGATTCATAGGTATTAGGGTCAGAAGGGACCTCACCAGATCATCGAGTATGACCCCCTGGGCAGGAAAGAGTGCTGGGGTCATGCATGGACATACCTCATTCTGGGTCACCTCAAGCACGTGATTCTCTCCCTCTACATCTCAATTTCCCCATCAATAAAATGGGAATAATAAGTGTGTATTCGTGGGGGGGAGCTCCCAATCCATTAATATTTGAGTGCTTTGACCTTCTCAGCTGAAGAGGCCACGAAGTTGCTCATAAGGAACATCAGGAGACCTGGGATTTATTCCTCACTCCCTCTGATCTACCATGTGATCTTAAGCAACTCGCTTCTCATCTCCGCATCTCAGTTTCTCTGTTAAACGGAGATAGCAACACACAAAGCACTTTGAGAACAGCAGTACCAAAACACCGCATTTGAGCTAAATATGATTGGAGGAGGGCAAAGCCTTAGTATTATTCAAAGAGGGCATCCCTAGGGGATAGTCAGACATTGTCAGGATCGGCATGATTGACACCAGCCCCTCGACAGCGAAAACAAAGGGGCACAGAGGAAACATTGCTGAAAGAAATGCAATTTGGCACCGGCTGTTGCATCACACCACCTGAGGAAGGCAGAGGAAATCAGAGGCAAAGACAAAGGTGTGAATTCCACCCACGCCAGGCTGCAAAAAGCCTGCTCCTCTCTTTGCTAAATAGGGTATAAACTACGTGAGTCACCCAATTCCCAATTTATTTTTGAAAGGCGTTGGAGAAAGAGGAGGACAACGGAGGAGCGTCTCTGCTGGCAAAACGCGCTGCAATCGGATCATCAACAGTATTTTGTTGCGAATCAGACCTGTTTCTCATTGCTCCTGACAAGAATCTCCATATCGTTAAGGGGAGGGGGACAAAAATACATAGATGAGCCTTTAGCAACTGCACAGGTGCTTTTCCCTGGCAGCTGCTTTTATTCTGCCAGAGGTTGCTGTTGACTTGCAGCCCTCCATCCCCAAAAAATAACATGGCCTCATAACAACAAGAGACTGTTTGCTTCCCTGTCACAGAAAAGTGCATTTTTAGTTTCTTTTTCTGAAACTCTTGGGTGGCTTCATCCATAGAAGCGGTTCTCTCCACAGGGGTTCGGCGGTTTTCCATCGGAAAGGCAGCAAGGGGGAGCTAAAATCGATGGGAGTCTTGTGGCTGGTCAAAAAGATCCCATTTCAGTTCAGCTGCAATGGAAGTTTTGTTTCCTGGCAGTCACTTAACACAAAAAAAAAGTTTGCAAATTTGACTTTTTACTCTCATTTGGGACAGGTTTCCTGTTGGACTGTGCCCTGAGAGAGAGGCGCCCTGGGATTCTGTTTTAGGACACTGGGATTTTTTAGATCATACTGGGATTTAAATAGGGTTCCTCTTGACTCTCATGAATAACTCACTGTCTCAAAACTTTCCCTTGTGCTCCTAGTGGTGCTGAATAACTTCTCAAATACCTAATCAGAAGGCATTGATCATGTGCTTAATGTCACACCAGCCATCTCCCTACCCCTACCTCTCCCTGCTGAAATGGGCACACGCAGGCTCCCTACTGCCAGAGACAGTGGGCAACATGGCCCAACAGCATCTTTGACCTAGGAGACCTGTTCCATCAGATCAATGCATGCACCTGGTTCCTAGAACTGGAGCAAATTCTCTTTCCTCCAAATTTATTACTTGTTATTTCAAATCCAAGCCACATGGGCCTCAGTAGCAGAACCACCACCAACTGCAGTCATTACTGATGTCCGGATGCCATGCTAGCAATGTAAAGGACTGAGATGAATGGGTAGACACTGACAGGCTGGTTAGAAATAGTGTGACCGCAAAGGAATCCTGGCATAATCCCCCATAGGAATCTCAGTGTAATCCAGTCAAAAGCCGATAGAGCCCTTCCTCATTCCAGTGTAATCCCATGGAAATCCTAATAAGGTCCCTCACACATTCCATTGCTAACCTCCGGGATGTCTGATACAGCCTCAAGTTGGCAGTACTTCAGACTTCAGTCATCGGGGGATGCTACCAAATGAAGGCGAGAGGAGTGAGGGGCCAACTGATCAGCAAAATTCCTGCTGCTGCAATCCCAGCTAGGAGCTGGAAACTGTATTACTCAGATAGATACCTCACCCCATTCTATATGGCAGAGGAACTCAAAGAAGTCATGAGCTGTTTGGAGACCTCCTGTCCTCTCCTAATGAGCTCAATAGGAGTGGTGCTCCTTACAATGAGCATTAATGCTTGCTAATGTATTAACAATTATCGACCCTGTATAACAATTGATTCTGCAGTATTAATCATGCACAAGGAGGAATGAAAACAGAAACCACTGTGGACGTATTCAGTCTGAACACTGGAGGGTTTCCAAGCATCAGAGCACTCAGGTTGTATAACAAATTCCTACAGGATTACTGGGGCCAGAAAGACTACTAGACCTCATTAGCACTGGGATGGATTAGATGATGCAGTGCCTGGACCCGATAATCCAGGAAGTCCCTTCCAGCTGTATAAACCCAAGGGCTTTGTCTTCCTGAAACTCTCAAAGACCAGAGCTTGCAGCTGATGGATGTGTGATGAAACATGCCTCTTCCCTCTCTCCCCTTCCTCTGTTTTTCCCTCCTCGCTCTGCTAACAGCAATGGCAGATAGTTCAAACAACCTTGATTTTTTGGCAGGCAGGTTACATTAAGCAAAGGGCATGAGCGTTTCATTAGGGAGTCCTGAAAACTAACAAGTGCTGCAGACCAGAGGGGGGAGAGTGGGGCAGAGGAGTCAGAGAAATATCATATTTACTGGAATAGAAAATGACCCTGATTATAAGATTACCCCCCAATAATTAGAATAAACTTACACATTTTCCATGTATAGAATTAATTACCGGAGGATTGCCTTCAACTTCTCCCCTTCCCACTGCTATAGCAGGGAAAATATATCTGGGGGATAATATGCTCTGTGCTTCTGTCCAACTTTTTTCCCTTGGCAGCCCCTTCCCCCTCTCCTTATTATCAGACCCTGCTCTCTGTGAGCACATGGAAGTGAGGAGCAAAATGGAAAACAGTAACCTTGAAATTAAACATGGCTATAGAAATTTGCATATAGTACCCATTCATCCAGAAACAGTGCATGTTGCCTTTTTTTGAAGCTGATGCAAGTTTTAGCACAGATGCCCCGTAAATTCACTTTTGAGCAGCACTTTGAGATCTACTTGCTTGTAATACAAGCTATATTAGTCCAAAGCCAAAGGCTTGTGATTAACCACATAGCTCATTGTTCTGGGCCCCACCTGTCAACAGCATCTCAAGCCAGGGTGGCCTCACAGCTCAGCATGCATGTATACTTCAGATACCACCCCCTGGACAAAGGATCCATGAGCTAATTATCCCCAACTCATGACTAGAACCAGATGTTCTTATCACAAGTCCTGATACTCCAAAGAAGTACATGCAGATAAGGCACGGGGCATTATGGTCTAACTTCACCTCATGGAGAAGTCACACTAATCACATGTGCCAGGTTGAGAGAGGGGCTGACAGAGAGAATCTGGGGATGCTCACCAGTCTGACAGTCTGTTGTGGCTCACCATGACTGGGGATGCTCACCAGTCTGCGAGAGTCTGTTGTGGCTCACTATGACTTACAGAGGTAGTGGTGAGGGGGACTGCACTTAGTGCAGGGGCAGGCAATTATTTTGGGCGGAGGGCCACTTACTGAGTTTTGGCAAGCCATCAAGGGCCTCCTGACAGGCAGCCCAGGGCCAATAAATATTAATTTTCTAATTTTTTCAGGGGCCCCATGGGCCGGATAGAATGGTCTGGTGGGCCACATCCAGCCTGCGGGCTGCATTTTGCCCACCCGGGGCTTAGTGGATCCTAACATGCATTTTAGTCACGTGGGCTACTGTGACCTATTCTTGCAGTAGGTTCCCATCAGCATATTTGCCCAATGTGGGTCATGTGTTTTATAGTCATGCTCAGTGTTGTATGCATTTAATCAACATCACAGCCGGTTTCCATTGCTAAGCACATGCTGCTTTTGGTAGCAGTTTAATGATAGACAGTGTATTTAGTGATATTTTGTTGTATGTGATTATAAGACACTGGGCTTTTTTCCCCCGTGTCAATTAAGAGAAAAAACCCTCCTCTTCTATTCAAGTAAATAAGGTAGTAGCTTTTTGTTTTAGCTGGGAGAAGATTATTGCAGAAGAAAGAGCAGCAAGGCCCATGGTGATATGACAGCCAGGATTAGATTGCAGGTGCGTGACACCTTTAAATGTCAGGCTGATGCAGAAACACAGGCTCCAGGACTAGAGACACTCACTGCCACTAACACTAGGTGGTTTGAACAGGAGGAGGGAGAGTCAGGACTCCTGGGTTCTGTTTTCTGTTTGCCAGAGATTTGCTGCATGACCTCGGACAGATCACCCCCACTCAGCCTGCTGAGTTCTGTAGCAAGGGGATGCCTTCCTCACCTACTTTGCAGGGGACTCGCTAGGCTTAACAACTGCTTGCAGAGTGCTCCGAAAGCTGTGGAGGCAACCCACACTGTACAACTGAGTGCAAAGCATTCGCACTTTGGTCTAGGCCTGAACATTAGTAAGATCCAGGCACTGACATCTTCATCCCCATCCCAGTCATCTGGGAGGCAGACTGTGAAACCCAGCTGGACCCTGACGAATCCTGCAGTCATAACCTCCCAGTGTTAAAGTTGCTCCTTTCACACTGCTGATGGCTTGGGAGCTGGGGTCTGGTCTCTGGTTCTCCACAAACAAGCCATCTGCAAGCTTAAAAGTGACCCAGTTAGCCACGAAGGGAGGAGGCTTCAAGTGTGAGCGACCTTGGTCTCACAGATTTCAGCTGCCTTTCCTGCTGTCCTGGGCTTGCGATTTCCCTTCCCTCCTCTCCCCTCCTTGCCTCTGTCATATCTGATTGGTCATGAATTTCTTCTTAAGAGAAAAGAGCCATGCATGCCTTCCTATCCCTGAACCTCCTTGCGCAGCTTAATTAGGCTCCATCCTGTACCTGTCTGAGCAACACGCAAAGTAGGAGTAAATTAATGGAGTCAGCAGTTGCTTCCAACTTCCACATGGCCTGTGGGAGTCTCCAATTACCTTCACGATCAGGGCACGTCAGGGAAAAGAAGAAAGAACTTTAATTATTGACCCTGCTGGGCTACAGAGTAGTAGGCAGAAAATGTCTATTCACCTGAGTCATGTGATTAGCGAGGGGTCCTGATTGCAAAGTTCAGAAGTTCTTATAATTAATAAGCTAGTTGTGAAAGTGCTGTCAGGAGGGAAGAGTGGCGCAGAGCGGTGATGCTGCCTGGAATCTGGGCAGGAAACGGGAGTCCAGCTGCATGAAAACTGGACAGACGCAGCCTAGATACTGGCTGGTGCAAGGACCCATACTGAAGTTATGGCCCCGTATGCCAAGAGCTGAATATGGGTCATAAACTGTATGGATAGAAGCTGGGCCTAACGCTAGCACAGCATGGTTGTTCGTATAATGGAACCCAAAGGCCAGAGCAAAAAACCCCTGGTGCAAAGCACCGTGTACTCGTAGTACAAAAAGAAAACCCCTACTTTATGTATCTTGCCTTTTGAAAGCACAGGATGAAGAGAGACAGAGAAGTTAAATATTATCTGCTTTCTTTGTAGGCAGAGAACTGAGGCACAGCTAGATTAAATTTGCCAAGGGATCTTTGACAGAGCTGGGACTCGATGCCAGCCGTCCTAAACCCAGACGGTCAACCAAAGGGAGATCGGATCAAGCAGTAGCTTCTGAAACGGTGTCAAGCCAGTGGAGTGGCTCCCAACCTGCTCCCTCCATGCGGACTGCTGGCAGAGCGGGCATGACCTAGGATGAGGTGGATAGGCTTGTGTTTCCCCGAGTAAAAGCCAGCTGCCACATGAGCCCCTTGCGTCTTTGGCAGCTAGACTGATCGTCTATTTAATGTGCTTGTTCTTCATTATTATTTATTCATCATCCTCATTATTTATCATGGGCTGTAAATCAACACGACACATCACAAACAGACCGAGACACTCTAGTCCCTCCCTGAACACCCATTCTCCCCGTACTCCAGCATGGAGGCAATTTTCCTCCTATGAAAAATGCCATGGAAATCCACGGGAGAACCAGTCAGCATCACTACACACACGCACTTCAGTCTTCCTACCATCAGATCCTAAGATGTTAAGCAAATTCATACCCCCACAAGGTAGACACTGAGGCCTTACTTCTGGTTTCACTCTCCTTGGCCTCAATCTGTGTGACTGTTGACTCTAGTGGATTTACAGTCATGTATGTCACATTATTGCCAAAATATATGGCCAGAAGTGAGAAAGCGAATTATCTATAAGAAGAAAAATGCAAGTGGAGAAGGCTAAATTTGCCTTTGGAGATATTTTCTTGAAGTAAAAATGGCCTCTCCATCAAAATGTAAATTTCTGTGAAAATTATCCATTTCCCTGCATTGAAAAAAAAAAGAAGTTAAGTTTCAGCAATGAGAAACCTAGTTTTCAGGAATGAATAAACCCCTACAGTTTTCTATTTTTGCAACAACATTTTAAGGAAAACTGTTAATCAAATAGGTTTGGGGTTTAATCAGAATTTTTCACTAGTGGAGAAGAAAAATCCCAGCCCATTTTAGCTAGAAATCTCTATAGAAGTGGGTTTGGAAGAGACGTGAGTATAATACCCATGGGTACATACACTGGTCAAAATTCACACCTGCTCACAACATCTAGCACAAGTCTCTTGTCTCATTTGATTTCTACAAGTTTATTTAACATTTAAGATCTACTTAAGCCCATTGGACTGATAGGGTTGGTACTAACTTCTTACACAGATGTAGTCTTCCCTTTGAACCTTACTTTGCCAATGAAAATTAGGAACTATATTACAATGATCTATGCATATCATGATGCTAATGACTGGCCCAGCTTTTGAGTCACATTTGTCAATAAATAATTCACTCTGTCAAACAAAATGGGTGACATATTTATCACCTGCATGTTTTATTTGGTCTCGAATGAAATATTATAGTGAGGATTTGGCTTTTGATGAATCAAATGAAAAATAAAGTGGATTTGTCATATCCCCGTTAGTGTGATTTTATATTCATATTAAACACCAAGCTGGTCTTAAACTTAACTAGAGCCGAGGTGACTCTGCCACAGCAGGAGAACCGCATTTCATCAGATTCACACCTACGCCGAGACCCCAGCATAAGACTTGCCCATATTTGCTCCTGCGATGTGCATACCAATGGTAGGACCTTGATACACCCGCTAGCGATGTCTCCTCCACCACTTCTGGCCATTCCCAAGCTGCTCCTCACTTCCCTTTAACACTAGCAGGCTCCAGTGGAGGAGGAAGAAGATTAGGGCGATGGATCTGCATAGGGGAAACTCTCCAGGTAGGAATTTTGAGCTGCTTTGGCTCATGCTGCACCTCCTAGGGTACCGGCTCATGGTATCAGCAGTCTTTCCCACAGCATCTAAAGCTGGCAACCACCATTCCTGAAAGCCCAGTGTTTGACGGATATCCAGAAGGGCCCATAGCATCACTCCTGTAGGTCTAAAATGGGGGGGTGTCTTCCCCTGCTTCTCTGTGTTACACGGATGCTAGAGCTGGAAGTCACCCTCCCTTACAATTCTTACTGGGTCCAAACCAGAACCGGTGGCTTTTGTCCCTAATAACTCCAAGGTTACGTGGGCTCTAAAACCAGCCACCGTCTCTTCATAGAGTCCCCGCTATGCCGACTTTAGGGCAGGCATCCATCGTTTCCCATAACCTAGAGTGACGATGGCTCTCGACACAGCTGCGTGGCAATGATGTATTCAGGAAAAGGCCTCTCTTGTCTGCTTTTCTATCTTTTCTCCGTCAAGTTGAATTTTCTTTTAATTCTTACTTCTTTTAAACACATATAAAACAGAGATTAAGACAGTGAGTAGGCATGAATGAAATCTCAAGGAGAACTTCACTCAATCCCTCAGCTATGTAAGGGCTTTTTGGGTAATTAGTATCTGGTATTTTTAAACAGATGGGTCCCACTGGCTGTGGGCAACGGCGAGGATGAAATCAATCCTGAACAAATATTATATTAATTTCCAGGCGCCTTGTCTCTGTGGACAAAAAACCGGTTGTCTTCCTGTGAACACTGTAATGATGAGAACATTAATATTAGATAATTATGACTTTGAAAGATTAAATGAAAAATGGTGACGATGAGAGAAGGCATCTCGTTCAATGGGAGCCTTGCCTGAGTGGGATGCTTTAACCTGCCTGTTGACAGATTCAGATTAGAAATAATAACAACACGGAGGTGGGTTTTGACCTGAGCCAAAATGGTTGAGCTGCTGTTCTGAAGCAAGGGCTTATGGGGGCAAAGGGAAAGCAGGGATCTTAAGACGGAAAGTGCCTTTATTGATTTATACTAAAAAACACTGGGCACTTTTATAGGCTTTTCATCTTCAGAGCTTTTCATCTTTATGGCGGAGGCTCAGGGGTTTGATTTGCCTGATTATCCCTGTAATGAGAATCACACGCGCAGCACTCCCGGACAGCTTTTTATCAGAGGGTCCCCCAGCTCAGCGCAGAAACCCAGTCAGCCTTGCACGCAGGCACACCGCTGTGCAACCTCCCAGCGTAGAGACGGGAAGCCGGTAGCGCAGAAGGGGGAAGAGGGTCTGTACAACGTCATGCTGCGAACGTGCCTGTCTAACGTCAGGAGTCACGATGCCCCCTGCAAAATCTCCACAGCATAAGCATCTCACTTCAAGGTTCACTGAATAATAGAAAATGAAGGCTGAAGGGACCTCAGGAGGTCACAACTAATCCAACCCTCTGCTCAAAGCAGGACCAGCCCCAACTAGATCACCCCAGCCAAGGCTTTGTCTACCGGGGCCTTAAAAACCTCCAAGGATGGAGACTCCACCGCCTCTCTAGGTAACCCATTCCAGTGCTTCACCAGAAAGTTTTTCCTAATATCCAACCTAAAATTCCCTTGCTGCAACTTGAGACCGTTGCTCCTTGTTCTGCCCCTCCCTGGGAAGCTGAACCTAGGCCCAAAGCACTGCAGTGTTACGTACCCCTGAGGCTGGAACATGCCTTTCTCTGCCCTCCCTCTGAGTATTTCTGAACAGGATAGATACATCACCGCAGACAGACTGGGACCGACCTGTTTGTGCATGTCAGTGTGGCTGCAGGCTGGCAGAGGGCAGGTTTTTAGCTCCAAGCCTGCCCGCTTCCAGAGAGCGAAGAAGGATGGGCAAAGACATGTTTGCTCGCTCTCTCTTTTTTCATTCAAAGGAATCCTACGAACCTAAGGCCTTACCACTGCGTAATAAAGCACAACCCTCTTAAAGCAAAATCTGACTGGTGCTGAAGGCACCTTAATGGATGCATTATTTCAAATGCTGCTTTCTGTTTGATTTCTGGCAAACAGAGGGGAATGCGATTAGAGAACCCTGGGCACCGCGAATTGCAGCTCCTGCTCTATAGCTCTCCTATTAATGCTATTTCCCACAATCACTGGCCTTTCGAATTTAGCTCTGATCTGGCCTGGATTGGCATCTCCTGACCCTCTGATGAGGAGGGCGCGCCAGCAGGAGAAGCTGTACGCGCAAGCTAAATTCCTCTTTATTTATTTATTTTATTTCATTCCCAAACAGAGCTCAATAAAAGCCTTTAAGCCATTTGCTTTTATCTATTTTTATGTGGAATTTAGGGCTCTGTGTCTAGTGTGGGTTTCCCCCCGCCCCCCTCCCTCCTTCTCTTCCTTCCTGGGTCCCATTAAACTGAATTACATCAGAAGTTGAGATTCATCAGACGTGCATCTTAGCCCGAAACCCCCCCACACACATCATTTTACACCCTAAAACCACAACCCCCTAAACTGTGCACCAGTGGATGATTTAACTGGGACCAGCTCTTGGCCCAGTAAGCAAGGATGTGGCCATCTCTGTACCTGCCGTCACTCCAGGGAGGAGATTTCAACACGCATCCTGTGCGAGCGTGGGCGAGATGGATGTCTTTGCCTAGTCCCCTAACCACCATTCACACCCTGGGCTGTGCCCCTTCCCCTCCGGAGCCGGGACAAACCACGCTTAGGCCAGACCGCTTAATAGCAGCAGGCAGGGCTGGGGTGCATCCCCTCCCCACAGCTCCCTGGAGGAGCATTCTGTCATCTGATCCTCATCAAATCGTTAACTGCAGTAATTAGGACAGGATGATCTGGAGTTAACAAGCCTGATGCCTGTGTTTGTGCTACAGAAACCTCCTTCCCCTTCATTCCACCTTGATTATCCTTCCCCTGCCGCCATAAAGCCCAAGAACTGATGGCAAAGGCTGAGGCTGATCTGACACTCTGCGGTCCGTGACAACTGGGATGCGGGAGTTTCCAGCATCCGCTCTGGTCCTTGCTCTTTCTGCTCCAGGTGACCTAGGATACTGCACATGTCAGCCTAGGATCTCCGAGCATGGGGCCCTGAAATCCACTGGACACCCCTCCACTGACAGCTCCTCGGCTGGCTGCAATGTCCCCAATGCATCATGCACTAATGCAAAGAGCTTCTCATCCTCATCCCTGTCCTTCAGTGGCAAAATGAGGGCAGGGTGACCCAGGCTACCACCTCAGGTGCCAACTTGTGGGAGGCGGTTGGCAGAGCGGTGGCACCAGTCGTGACGGTCGCCCCCCGCCGTGAGAGCCCACTCACATTGCTGCACCCCTGCTCTCCCTCTGCTCCCTTCAACACCACCGAGTCTCCCGCAAAGGGACAGCAAAGTGACATTTGCATTAGCAATCTCTAGAGCTGGGGAGAGGAAGTCAAGCCAGCTGGGGGATATACGGCTGGGGTAGATAGTCAAGTAAGTTATCGGACTCATTCTGTCTATGAGGAAAGCAGTCTAGAAATGCTGGCCCTGGATTTGACCTAGCGTAAGTGAGACTCTCCTCACTGGATATTGCACAGCGGCTTGGTCAAGAGCAGAGCCATCATTTGGATAAACCAATTTGGAAGGGAAAGTATGACAGAGCCGGTGTTCAGGCTCTCGTCAGCTCTGTCATGGCCCTGCTTTGTCTCGTCTCTGCTTAAACGAAAACCCCTTGACTGTTTTCCCTGGGAAGCACATCTCTGGCCTGCAGCTGTGCTGTCTAATGATGGGAGGCTGCCCGAGCTCACCGACAAAGACAAGTGACAGGGAGCACGGAGTTGCACTCTGCCCTCCAAACAGTGCCCAAACGGATGATAACCCCCTGTTAAACAAGGCTCTGTTGCTATTAAAGAGCCCACATTTCTCTTTTGCAAGAGTTGGATTCGCAGCTCTAGCATCCTGACCTCATCCCAACTTGGATAGCTCCATGCTAGAGGGCAGCTCTAAAGCCCTGCCACAAAGTTTGTGGGTTAAATCCCGGGTTTCAATTGGGCTTATTGAAGCTGTGATCTGAATCCGGATGTCTCACAAGGATGTACCTCTTTTTGCGCTGAGGGAAGTGACATGTATGGGAAACCATGAGTGGAGGAGCAGCCACTTTCTACCCTTCCTCCTTATGCCCAAGGGTTATCAGAAGGAGGAAGACATGCAAGACCTTCTTTGGCTCTCCGATGAGAAGATGGGAGTGAGTTTGACTCTTTCATCCTCATCCCAACATGTAAGAAAATCTCTGAAAGAAAAGCTCAGCATCCAGAGGAGCGGGGTTCTTCATTAGCAGCAGCTATGAGTCCACCAGAATCCAAGGGCAAGGTGGAGAACGTGCAGTCAGTTAGAGATACGGCTGGATGCACGGTAAATACCAGAAAGAGAGATGAGAGCCTGGGATGCTGGGGATGGAGATCTCCCCAGAGAGCATCGGGCAGGGAGGCCTGCTGCCTTAGGCAGAGACCCGGATGGAAAAACCAGCAGAGGTCACAGCAGCCTGAAGAAGCTACTGACTGTGTCATTACTTGCCAAAGTTAGTGTGCAATAAGCAGGGGTGTGAATCAGTATGGAGTGGCTAGCACAGTATCTCCCAGAGCGGATGTTGTTATTGTAAGGCAGCTCCATCCACTTGCGAAGCCTTGCAAACACATTCTTAGCCTGAGCTAAGCTACTCGTGTGGGGAACTAGCGCGGATCCGTCAGTGAGCTGTAAACTCACACTCTAGTACACTGCACACTAACCTCCCCATGTGGAGAGCCCAGATGCAGGGATGCTACAGGCATGGGGTTTTATAGCTGCTCACTGGCTAAAAGCAGCCCCTTGAACCTTGAATTTGCAATACACTAGGACCTAGGAGAGGTGACAAGTACACCATGCATGCCCACTACACAACACTGAAATTCTGCATTTAGAGGCTGACCTAAAAAAGCCAGCCAACCTCAGCAACTCTCCCTGTTGCTTCCCTGGACTTCAGCTCAGATGCTTTTCAGATGTGTCCAGTAGCCCCTAACCCACAGAGAGCAACAGGACCTGCAGGTGCCCCCAGACCTTTGCAAATCAGAACCGAGCTCCCTCTGGAAATAGGCGCTGTACCAGTCTATTGACAGATCAATACCAGACAGAGGCTAACGTGAGCATGGGAGTGCAGACGCACGCCCAGAGCACCTCGCCGGTATTGGTAAACACGCACACACATTCCCCTTTATAAATCAACACCATCCTCCCACGTGCAGATGCTCTCACACATGGATAAACCTGCACAAATGCTCAGATACATTTAAATTAGGAGAATACTTTATTGGCATGACAAGTGCCACGAACGCTGCCAGACTATAAGAGGAGAAACCTGGGGGATCTGTTGGAGACGGGCACCAGTCAGTGGACGGCTGGAGTGCACAGGGCAGTGGCCCAGCATGGAGAGCGGTGCCCAGGGAGACATGGTGGAGAATGGGATGGGGGCAAAGCCAGGAGGACAGTGGCTAACCCTGCAGAAGTAAGTGTTCAGGGAATTGCTTCTGTGTAGTTGAGCCTGGTGTGAGCACATAGGAGGCACAGAGGCGGGAGGCTCTGAGCTATTCACTCCCCTCTTCAAGGTGTCACTTGAGCCCATATCTGTCCAGTATATCCATCCATCTTTCTGTGGCCTCCGTCCATCTGGGTGCCCTCCGCTTCTTTCAGACCCTTCTGCACCATCATCTTACTAACACAATCCTGCCTGCTCGTGGGAATGCTCTTCCTTTCCAGGCAGCAAGCATCTTTCCTTCCCCATGGCACGCTTCCCTGCCATTAGCTTGCTTCACATGCCTGTTGCTGCTGGAACATATTGGCCATGCACCCCCGGGCCTCTCCCCTTTAGGGCAGCACCAAGGGGGACCGTGGCAGGATTTCTCACTCCAGGGCAAGCCAACGGATGCAAGCCAACAACTTGGGCGTGTATCCATTTCTTGCAAGCCAAGGGGATCCGGGTCTGGGGGGAAAGGAGGATACGAGGCATCAGAGGGTGGTGAATGAATGTGGTTTGCTATTTAACTCAGCTTCTGCAGAAAGGCTGGGGGGAGCATCGGTGAGATCTGAGGCTGGGCAGGAATGTCCCCGCAGAGCACGAGGGCAGAACTGACAGAAATGCCTGTGGTTGAGGAAGAATCGCGCCCAGCAGTTCCTTGGCAAGGGCAATGGGTATAAAGTGTGTACCAGGGACTGGGTGCATGGATGACTCACTCTGTTGCTTTCTTCTAGGAAACACCCTTCTTTAAAGGTCCTACGTCCGTCCAACGACGTATCTCCAACCTTGACTGTGGGTTGTAGACACACTTCCTCGCAGAGCCAGTGTCTCATTGAGCTGGAATTGTGTTAGGAGTGACACGGCGCAGCGGGACCGTGATTTGGGAGACCTGGGTTTTTTATACCCGTCCCAACCACCTGTCTACCAGCTCACTTTAGGCATGCACCGCCATCTCTCTTGGCTTCCATTTCCCTCCCTCTGTTAATTACAGATAAGGATGCTGAGAGCGGCAGCACTTGGAGATCTCCCGGTGCTGAGCATCGTGCGGGAGCTAAGCGAAACATTGCTCTCTACTGGATGCACATTAACCTGCTCTACTTTTCAAGTGACATCTTCTTACCTACAGAAGAATAAGTGGGAAAGAGAGAGAGGGAGTGAAAAGATAAACTAGAAAAACAAAAGCCTCTCTCCTTTCCAAATGTTCTTGGTAGCTGTCTCCACAGGTGACTGCTAAATAGGCCTCTTCTCAGGGAGCACATTTCATTTGCATAAAATGATCAGTTCCACAAATAAAACTTGATATTTATGGGGGATGAGATTTTTTTTTTCCCCTCGCCCTCCCTCTGCCAGCTTGCTGCACAGTTTCTACAGAGATCAATTGAACTGCCAAGGGTGGTCTCTGGCCCCGGTTTGAACAGTTGATGTGTTGCACACGCCTGTTTGCACACTGATTTCTTTTCAGAGAACGGAGGAAATTGATCCGTCCACCTGCCTGGTTCCTGCTGGCCTCCGTCGTGCATTCCTTGGCTGACAACCTGCAGCCCAGAGATGAAGGAGCTGGAAGTGGTGACCCTCACCCGATATCCTGGGCTGAAGAACGCTTCGCCCCCTACGCACCCCTTTCCGAAGTGGATCCATTGATTTGGGCAGATCATGCTCTCCACTGGCGTCAAGAGCCTGAACAGGTTTTGATCATGCGCAAGGCACATGGAGACAGATGTCTCCTGGTGCCCCCAAGGGCATTGCTGAAGCAACCTGCCAGAGAGGCAGGGCTGGAGGAACAGAGAGACTCTGCTCCCCCCCATGTCCCAAGGGAACCCTCCCAATTGGAGGAGGTTTGCTTCAGCTTGGCTGATTGCAATTATACCATCCGCCGGCTGGCTAGAAATAAAATGAAATTGCAACAAAGTTCCAGCTTTAATTGAAATTTCCTGGGATCTGTTATTACACGGCGGTGATTGTTCTGCAGCGCTAATGAGCCTTTGCTCAGATGATTATCCAAGTGTCTCTCCAGTCGCTATTTCATTATTGTATTATTAATGATCAGATAGGATTGTCACAGCCGAGATGAAGCTTGAACATCAGACAACAGATAGAGCAGCGTGAACATCTGAGGCACACAAACATGACCGCTTACAGACACACATTGCTCTTTACAGGACTGCTGCAGCCATGCTGTAACTGTGTTAACCATGCAACTCCCCTGCCTGTGTACTCAGTTCTGATTTCCTTTCTTTTTGGCACTTCAAACCCCCAAACACTCTGCTGTCCAAGCAGGCGGGCAGCCATTTTGTTTTCAGTTCTCTGCAGACTGTTGCTTGGGTCGGCATTCACACCCTGTGCTCTCTCCTCCAGCAAGATCTTACTTTTGCTTTTTCTCATTTCATCTTAATTGATACGTTTTGTGGAAAACCTTAGGAAGAAAACTTGGGCTGTCTGTCATCAAAGGTGTTGGCTTAAAAAATGATATTTAGAGGTTTGCTTTATATATATATATATATATATATATATATACACACACACACACACACATATATAGCTAGCTAGATAGATAGATATAGATATATAGAGAGATATATAGTGTATTAAAATGGTTTAGGATGGGCAGCAGTAGTTAATTGATTTTTAGAAAGCCTGGGTCTCACATACTCAGTTTTACACTGCCTTCGAAGCTGTCCAACACAACAAGGCCGATGGGTACAAACACAGTCTGGGAAGGAGGGGGCATGTACTATACTGTTCCATAACATGAGATAAGGTGGCACCAGCTAACAAGGCCCCAGAGCAGGAGGGGCAGAGTCCCGGTTTTGGGGAACAGACCAAATTAGGAGAAGGCCTGGAAGGACCAAATTAGTACGTGTGCATGTGATGAGCTACATGAACGTGTGACAACACAGAAAGACCAACCAGCAAGACTTAAAAGTCATCAGAAGTTATCAGGAGGGAAGAAAAATACAAAAGCAGATACCTGAGAGTAACAAAGGGTCCCTTCTCCCCATTCCTCCCCGGTCCTTCTCCTCCCTGAGGGGTTCCCATTCCCGTCCCCAGGGAGGGAGCTTCACCCTCGGCTCTGAGAAGTGGTATGCCACCTTCAGGAAGCTGCCATGACAGAAAGTGGCCGGCAGGCGTGGCAGAGGAGATCAGGAAGCTCTGGCAGCTCGGAGTGAGGGTTATTAGCTCCTTAGTGGGCCAATCTCTTTGGGAAGCAGCTTGATCTGTGCTTCCCATGGATGGGGTGTCCCAGAATAAAGCACCCCTAAGAAAATGGCTGTGAATACCTGCATACTTACAACAGATTTAATGCTGCCCAGGACTGGAAGATGTTCAGAATAAGAGTTACCTCCTGTTATGTACTCAGGAAATGTAGAGGACAAACTGGTGTCCCTACAGTCCTGATATTTCATAGTGAGCTGAGAGATGTCTTCCTCACTAAATGACACAGGTCATATGAAGACCTTACGTATAGAAGAGTTCACGACGGACTTGAAGTTTGAGACAGATACATTTTCACGTTTAGCTTCAGAGGTGGCTACTATTAAATATTGATGTGGATCCAAAAGTCCAGGGTGTGACTAGCATAGCCTAGTCCGTGGCTGTATAAAGCCCAGAATACAAGCATCCCAGCCATGCTGCCAGGAAACTTTGATCGACCTCTCGTAGCTCAGCATGATCCATTGCTGACTTTAGGACATATTTCAGGGACTGGGTTCCTGACTTTCTCCATCAGTTTTGAGGCAGCTATAGATAGCATGTCTCTCTAGCCCTCTGCCCTATTACTTTGAATCCCAAAATACACTGTCTGATGGATCCGATCTTTGTCTGATGGATCTCCCTTTGGAGATCCTAATCTTATATTTCTAGCCCCTGCATAAGTCACTACATCTTTCTGTGCCCCCCACCCTCCCGCCACACGCACTATACCCTAGTATCTGCCTGTCTGTCTGTCTCTATTATATTTATGCACGAATACACCTGTATACAAAAGGCAGCAATAAAGTCCATCAACATAATGGGTGAATTTTTTAAAACTTATTTGAGGAAAAAATAAATTCCAGTTTCAATAGAGCTGGTACTATTTGTAAATCAGGTCAAATTGCATGAAGGGTTCAAAATAGAAAAAAATGGGAGGGGAACATCTTTGCCATTTTTCTCTTTAAAAACTTGAGGTTAGATAGAAAGTTATGTAGTCCCAACATTATTCCTGTTCGGGTTGAATGAAAGATTGTAAACCAACTTAAAGTTAAATTTGGGGGGGTAGGGGGGGTGTCATTTTGAGGGGGAAAAAAAAGTTATTTTGGACTGATGTGTCCTGGGTTTTTTTACTTGATATTTTCTTTTGGTCACTACACTGTAAAATCCATTATTTGTACCACTTTTCTCTCAAACACGTTGAGATCTATGGGGGGAGGGGGGAATGCATGGTGTAAGTGCTAAGCATGGTTATTAATGATGATGAAGCAAGGCAATCTACATGACTGGGAGTCATTTTCTTAAAAACCTCACAGAGACTCTTGCTCCCTTTCTTTCTTTTGTTCTCTCTCAAAAACACACCACACATGATTAGATCATTATGGTCCATCAATTTGTCATATTTCAGAGTTGTTTTTTTCCCCCTTAAAAAAAATCAGCATTAAGAAATCACTAAAAAGGTCTAAATTGAGGGAAAAATCATTTTACAAAAACAATTGCTCCATTTTAATGTCAAAACAAACAATATTCTTCTTCTCTGAAAACGTTTGGGGAAAAGAAAAACGATCTTGGCCCCCGATTTCTTTCTAAGATTTCTGTTCCTTTCAGGCCTAGACAAAACTCTTAAAATGAAGCAGGACTTGATTAGTGAGTGAATGCCAGCAAAGCCAACAGGCTCCAACCCCAATCAACTCCCCGTTGTACTGGACATTGCAATGCACAGAGAGTAATTTAGGATCCGGTCCCCACCATTGTGGCTGCACTGTTACGGAGGTGCACCTGCGTTACCTTTAAACTAGCTCTCTTGGTTGGTGCTAGCAGTGTGGCCATGGCAGCAGGGAGCTTCGCGTGGGCTAATCACCGAGCCATGTGCTGCTGCCACTACACAACAGGTAGCTCCCGATCCAGCTGCACTCCTATACCCTTGACTCCAGTGCAGACTTGAACCTGGGGGGCAGTGTAAAGTCCAGGGAGGTGACAGTCAGGCTCCATCTTGGCCTGTTCCCATCCTGAAAACACATCCTGGCTCCATCCCCCTCATTTCTCTCTGGCTCTGCAAGTTCTCTAGGATGCCGCCTGCCTCTCTCCCGATCCCCGGGTCACAAACAGGCCATGCCAGCTGCCCGATCAAGGAGAAAAAAAAAAAGGAAAGCCAGATCTCCGCAGCTCCCCTCTGCCCCGCTAGAAAGGATGAGCTGATGATATTCTTTATTCAATCACTGTGAAAGGAAGAGCTTTGCTGCTTGCTCTCTGCTACCCCCCCCACCCCCACCAAATCTCTTTCCTCCCCCCAGCTCATAGTCTTCCAGCATGGAATCATTTTAATGAGATTTCTCAGTAACAAACGACCAGTTTGTAATAATTATATTTTCTTCAGCAATTGCTGTAAAAATGATTTAAAGCAGAGAAGCCTCCAATTTATTAAGCATCAAATTTTCTGCAGTGAACTTTTCACTATGAAAACAGCCTCAGTTACTGAGGGAGCCTTTTTTCCCCCAGTCTGGGGTTGGTGCCATAGCCCTGAAATATTGATGGTGTGTAGATGAAAATATAACGACGGAAATTTGACTCTCTTATTAAAATAAATGAATCCTGCAAAAGCAACACTGCAGTCTCTCCCCTTTGCACCACGCCTGGAAGGGAAGTGAGAGGGGAAAAGGATACGACTCAGCAATGACAGCACCCTTCTGGCCAAACCCACTCCAATCCCACATCAGAAGTATTTTATCAATGAGTTTTAACAGCTGGATCTCTGCAGGTGTCAAGTGGGAGAAGCCATTCTCTAAGAGGAGTCCTCATTTGATCTCCTAATTGCAGATAATCCATCAGATGATGGGGGAAAACATAGTCATTAAAGGCTACATCCAGTAGTGGCTGAGATGTACTCGACAGAGCTGAGTGGCGAGCAAAGAGACCGTGGCAATTCTAAGATGCTCGTGTGCTCTCTGGGGGTTTTTGCCACTTTGAATGCAAGTCAGAGCAGCTTCAGCATTGCTGTACTGTGTTGGCGCTGCAGTGACCGTGGTGGAGGTGGAACCAGGTGAGGACGGTTGGATCCTGATGTCAAGGGGCCAGTCCATCCCATCCCAACGGGATTTCTCAAGCTTTTCCATGCGCTGACTCCATCTCAGGGTCCGCCTGTGCTCTCCCCACCGGGTCAGGTCTAACTTGCAGCCGTATGAGAAAGGCAGGGTGGACGGGAGCAGCTGAGCTCCACTATCGGTTGCGTATGCTCCTAACACATCCCCGTGCTCCAATTCAGGCCGAGCATGCCAAGCCACAGCATGAGCAGTGGCAAAACTAGCAGAGCAGTGCCAGGAGGCAGGACGTACTTTAATGGCTAGTTTTGGATCAAGGGGAAAGGATAGTGGGGATTTGACATTGAAGGCTGCAGTAAAAACTCACTGTTGCCTCCTTGACTTAGGCGGCCCCATAATACAAGACTCTGGGGTCTCTTGGGGAAATTAATGAGGAGTAAAGCAAATAGAAAGGGAATATCTGAGGCTGGTAGAGACCCAGCTGCTGGAAGCCCAGGCTGGACAGCCTTTCCAGTCAATACTCCCCCTGGCAGGTATCCATGCTAAGATAGGGACCGGTGAACTCTCCTCCTTCACTGCATTGGCTGATGGCCGGGGACAAAGGATGGCCCATGCCCTGCCCTGACAGGCTATATGGCCTACCACCACGAACATCTGTTCACTAGGGCACCCCAAGGGAAGATAAGGTCTAACGGCACAAACTCCTGCAAGACCTTCTTAGGTTGGACATAGGAAAAACGTCTTTACCGTCCAAGTGTCCAGAGTCTGGAAGAGACTTCCCCCAGAAGTGGTGCAAGCACCTACTCTGGGTACCTTTAAGAAATGCTTGGATGCTGATCTTGCTGGGGTTGACCTCCTGCCCCTTGGACACGGGGCTGGACCCAATGATCTCGCAAGGTCCCTTCCAGCCCGAATGTCTATGAACCAGGATCACGCTGGCATGAGGGACACAAAATGACCACGAGCTGCCATGCTCGGTGCTTGGGCAATTGGCTGAATATTTTATTTCCCTGCTGCTGATGCCTCAGGCGCTGGGCACTGCCTGCAGCAGGATGCTAGACTTGTTGAACTGCTCTGTGGCCACACTTCTGTGACCAGCGAGCCATTTGGGACTGAGAAATAAGCACACTGACTTGCCTTGAATGTGTTCTGATCTCTTTTTTTCTTTTTCCTTCCCTTTTGGTGCTTTTCAGAGGCCTCAGCAGTGCCGGGACAAGAGAGAGAGGAGCTGGAACATGACGAGAGAGGACGTCCTCCTGATATTTCCAGCCCAGTTGCTCTCAGACACCAGAGGCTTGGAGAGTTCAGGTAAGGTTCAGAGAAGCTGATAGCGTTTGAGAGTCTCAATCTTCCTCATTAAAATGAATGAGGCTTTCTAGATGCAATCGTCGGTGTGGAGCTCTGCTCCTCGATAACAGCCGAGGGGCTGGGGGGATGGAGCTCCAGCTGCTTTCTGCAGTCGCTCACCATCCTGCGCGCCGCTTGCCCCGACACTGAATCTTCACGCCGTTTCCCTCCTCGCCCCCAGCACCCTGCAACATCTCCCATGAGGGAGGGAAAGGCTACTCCCTCTACCCCTGCTCAGAAGGGGACCGAAGCAGAGATACAACGAGTGAGCTGCAAGCGCACCGTGCAAGCTCTGGTGTGCGTGCGAGTGAGTGTAAGACAAGGATACACACGCTAGCTTGGCATGGTACTGCTTTGTGCTGAAGAGACATGCCCGCAGAGAGAAAGGCCCAGCCCCACAAAGGTATTTAGGCACCCAACTCCCAGTAAAAGCAGGTGGTGAATATCTGGGAGGCTTGCAGTATTATCCCCAATTTACAGATGGGAGCAGAAGTGCTTCCGCAAGGAAGGCTGTGACACCGGAGAACTGAACCCAGAGCGTGTTGCTCCCAGCCCAGCGCCTTCGCCATCACCAGCCCATCCTCCTGCTCCAGGCTCCCCTTCTGTTTTTCCCCAGCATAGTTTCCAGCTTTGGCAAGGTCCCTATTTCATCCCACCCCGTTTGCCCAGCTCTGCTTCTCACAGCAACTCTGAGCATAAAAAGCCAATTTGCTGAGGCATAGTGGCAATCGCTGAAATGACTCTGAGCGCCGGGTTCATTTAAATGCAGGGCATCCACCACACTCTCTTTTTACCTTCAGCTTAACCGAAAAGGAAATGGCTTCTATGGGCTGATTGACCTTTCTGCTGAATAGGTTGTCTTGCTCTGGAGCCATGATCCGTGACCCTGCGTGGCATGGAAGGCCATTACAACTGGACATGGCCCTGATTGCTGAAACAAGACAGTGCTGAACAGGTAAAAATTTGCTGACTTCCTGTTGGATGGGGCAGAGAGCACTGGCTGCTGTCTCTCCAAGTGCGGTCCCAAAAGATGGATTTCTCTCACTAACCCACAGGAGCACTTGGGGGAAACAGCGGAAAAGCCTGAACAGTCAGGCTCACAGAGGGTAGTGGGTCAGCTCCATGACAGCGATTGCTACGCTCAACAGATGTGCAATCGTCCAGGTAAGACTCGGTTAAAAGATTTTGGTCTGCAGGACACGGGAAATCAGGTATAACCTGATCCCTGGCAGAGCGAGAAATGACAAGGAGAGAAAAAACGACTGTGGGTCAGAAGGACGATGTAAAAAGGTGTAAACCCGCTGCCTTCTGATTTGCGCCAGCTGATGCCTGAGCAAGTGGGGTTTCGAGTAGAGCAGAGCTTAGACAAGGGCTGTTGAAACCCAGCTTCCCAGTGCAAAGCACACTTGTTACATGAATCTTCAGTGCATCTACCAAAGGGTTGTTAATTTAATTAATTATCGCTAGTAAATGGACCCCTAAGGGCTCCCAGGGGTGGCAAAGCGGCTTGGAAAGAAAACAAAACAAGAAACGGGAGCATCTGCCTTGCCCACCTAGTGACATGAACTGCCTGAAGAGACGCCAAGTCTCCTTGCTCCTGCCGGCGAAGGGACAAGGCATTGCCCGTCCGCCCCCAGCTTCCAGCTCTGCCTCTGCGTGCCTCGGAGCACGGCTGCCAATTTCCCAGGTCAGCGCCACGCGCCCTTTGGCTGTGGGTAGTTGTTGCCCTGGAAATGCGAGCGGCGCTAAATATGCCAATTCTCCTTCCTGGCACACCGCATTATTATGAGCACAGTGATAGTGCTATTCAGGGCCGGCTCCCTGAGCCAGCCTGCCAAGCCCTTCAATGCAGGTTCAGGTTTTCAGCTGGGATAAATCAATGGAGCCCTACTGACTTCGGTGGAGCTGTGCTGATTTACGCCTGCTGATTATTTGGCAGGCTGACTCTTTTTGCTCCGTAATCGGGCCAGGTTTTCAGAGAGAGAAGGCTGCAATTGCATATGAATGGTCCCTAGCTCAGGCATCAGGGTACACGCATTTGGGAGCATGCTTCAGTCTGTGCATGAACACTCGTTGCCTGATTGTACAGGCGTGTGCAAACAGACCCGCACATTGAGGAACATAAATCTGCAGAGCCCTGAACATCCAGACCTCAATCTGTTCCTGCCAGGTAAGTCTTGTACACGTAGCTGCTTGCTTGATTTTGCTTTGCAAACAAGCCAATCTATTTTTGAGCCTCTGAATTTAATAATCACATCTGGTTAAAAAGGAAAACCGACAACCTGATGATTCCACCCCCCCCCCCAAGTTAACTCCCCTGAGCATCGAAAGTAGGGCACGCTTTTCTCCGAGGCTATTTGAAATGGAAGGAGAGATTCTCTAATAGTGTAAAATCAACCAAATTCCACTGACTTCCCCAGCACTTGCCAGTTCAGGATATGGCTCTTCAAGGCTAAGACACTTGGGCCACGTGTCATTCAAAAAGCTTGTTCCTTCTCCGCTGGCACTAGTTTCACATGTACCCTGGAGCACTGCCTTGCCCCTTAGAGAGCGATGCCTGCAGGAAGCAGGCGCAAGGTGTTGCCATTCTGATAAGTGCCAATGTACACAGAGGCCAAGAAGAGAGGAATCAGCCCCATGACCTCCGTGTCATTTGAATTTGGGCATTTGAAACTGGCCTTTCCCTTTGACTGGCACCTTCCCTGCACACACACATCCCTTCTCCCCCACCCCCATAGCTCCATGGATACAGTGAACCTTCACTCTAATGACTAGGAGACCAATTGCAAATGACTGATTATTTTTAGCTTAGCAAGCAAGAGGACAAACAATAAAAAAAAAAAAAAAGCAAGGATAATGCATCATGAAATGTACTTTGTTCATTTATTTGACAACTGCAGTTTAGTTATAATTAATTATGATAATACTTCATGGCATACCAGTTAATGTTCTGTAGTATAATTTGTTAAAGTCTTGGTAACACGAGGCCTCCCCTACAGCCTTTTGCTATTAAATCTCTATTATGTAGTCGAGAAAGTCTGACATTTTGGGGTTCAAATTACAGAGTGCGTTAGACTGATGGTATGCAAATTAGAGAGGTGCTCCTGTGTCTGTCGGCACTGTCTGGGGCTGCTGTGTATGATTCAGCTTCCTTTGAGATGCACTTAACCTGCACAGGTAATCAAGCATGTCTGTCGAGGAAAGCAACTAGTTCTCTTTTGTGGCAAGCAACATCATGACTCCAGAGACTGGGGTTCAAACCCCAGCTCTGCCAGAGACTCCTTGCCTGACTGTCACCGAGCCACTGAATCTCTCCGCTCTCAATTCCCCACCTGCCACGTGGAGATGATAGGACTTTCCTTCTCCCCTCCTAAGCCTTGCTCAGTCCATTTAGACAATCAATTCTTCTTGCAGAGTATGGGAGGCAACACGGTGGGGCTCACATCTCTGGTGCTACCGGAAGACAAATAATAAGTAATAGCGCCTCTCACATGGTATAGGCAGCATGTGCAATCCCATGGACAGCTGTGATGCAATTATATACATATCTCCTGCAGGCCTACACAAGCTGAGTGTTTGCTTCCTATGCTCAAATTACATTTGGCTTCACACTACATATTGCGGGTGATCTGAAACCTGGCCAGCTCAGTTTTCATATCTTGTCACATCTATTTTCTGTAAGTATGGAACATAGCTGGGGAAACTTCCAACATAATGACAGATCCGTGCCTTCCTGTCTGGGCTACAGCCTTTTTCTGCACACAACTCCTTCCCAATACAAGGAGATACTTAACTAGCTTTTTCCTAACTTCCACCTCCGGCTCTGCCTCTGACCCCTGCTGCTGCATTCGACGTATCATGCAAGCAGAGGCAGAAGCAGCCAAGAAATAGCCATCTGCTGCTGTGTTTCTTCTCTCCCTGTTTCACCTTGGGAAAGGGCGATGGGTTGCTGGACAGATGTAGCACATTATTCTGCAGACTTTCAGAGAGCTGGCCCTTTATGGGGGAAAAAACAGTCTCTAAGAAAAGAGAAAGGTCACCCATCTGTGTGGCTTTTATGTGTAGCAAACCACCGAGTCTCAGAGAATTACAGCCCTGCTACAGAATGCCATCAGAGGGCGAATTTTTTTATTTTATTTTATTTTATTTTTACTTCCAGGACATTCTAGGACAGTGGTTTTCAACTTTTTTTTCATTTGCAGACCCCTAAAAAAATTTGAATGGAGGTGCGGACCCCTTTGAATTGTCAGTAAGGGTATTCACATGACATTGATTGATCGTAGTCAACTTTTGCAAACCCCCTGGACACAGTCCACAAACCCCCAAGGGTCCGCAGGCTGAAAACCACTATACCAGGATATTCAGTTCTAGGATGCTCTATAGGATCCTACAGCAAGTTCAGCACAAGCCTATTGGCGTATTCTGTTGTATATCTATGGGTCAAAGCACCGCCTGGTGCAACTGGTCTAGCTCCCATGACTTCCCAGAAACCAGGTGAGTTGGCATTGCCTTGAACATCACAGAGCTTGGCAGCTTACGCCAGTTCAGGATCTGGCCCTGTGGGGCTTCGGCATAAAGGACCAGTTTAATCACCTTGACTAACTGAAGAAACCCTAGAAATTCATTTCCCCATCACCCAGGAGAGCACACAAAGCAACAACAAACTCCCCGTGCCTGAAGAAGGGTGTTTGTACCCGAAAGCTTGCAAAGAACATTTTTTTCCCCCAACCATTTAGTTCCTTTAATAAAATATATCACATTTACCCGAAGAACCTTGTCTGCCAATGTCCTTAGACCAACATGGCTACAATCAACAGCCCTTTCCCAATCACAGCATTCCCTCTCGGCTCAAGCCAGCAGGTCCATGAAGGTGCTGGAGCGATACAGCTTGGTGGACAAGCCTAAGCACAGAGGCAACCAGGCCATGAGCTACACCCTTTTCCACCCACCGCCAAACCTGGGAGCAATCATCAGCTGAAATGAGGCAGGGATCTGAGGGAAGAGACTCAGGCTGTTAAACAGCAAGTGACTGGAAGTCACTGACAAGCTGTGGGATTCAGACAAATCTGCGATTGGTAACTGAGCATGTAATAACCGCATCTCCAGAGGAGCTCCCTCAGCGCCCATCTTCCCTGCTCTGCACCACTCCAGCCGCCCACGATGCCTGTCAGCTCCTGTGCTGCGTCGCTGGCGAAGCACATTTGTTGCCTTCGTTAGGAGAGGGGGAAAGTTGCCTTCCTCCGCTCTCTGGGCCAGGTGGCACTGCCAGTCCACCCACAGGCAGAAAAGGATATCTTAAGCCAGGGGCTGGCAACTTTTTTGGGCAGAGGGCCAGAAACACCCCCAACTTTGACTTGTAACTTGTTGGCGTGCCAGGGGTGGAAGTAAGGGCAGCACTGCGTGGGGTCCAATCTTTGTTGTAACGGTGCAGCCCTGGACCCGTCCGTACCATCCACCCCACGGCGTGAATGCCAAGCAAAATGCCTTCACATGCCACACTCTGGCACCCGTGCCCCTGTCTTAGCCCATTCAACTGAAGGCAGCAAGGTGGAAAGACAGGAGGAGGCAGCTGCATAGAGATGGGGTATTTAGATATGGGGAATCCTGACCTACGGGCAAGAGCCTTCCAAGGGCACGAGAGCTTCGGTAGACGGGCCCGAAGGCAAGCAGCGTCCAACCTTTCCCTTCCACCGATGAGTCCTCGGACTCACCCAGCACCCCCTCAAAGCCTCTGAGCCCCAATTTGGCAATAGTCTCATCCTGTTTGCATTGAGAAGAGTGCCACGGGCTGCTAGCGATTGATGAGCCATCAGCGAGAGGATCACCACGGCGCCGTGCGCACAAGTCCTCCCTTTGCCTCTCCCAGAGGTGCGTGAGGCGTAGCGGTTTAGAAAGCACAAAAGCAGCGTTATAATTAAATCATGCATTATAGGAGCCTGGCTCTTCAATGAATCTGAAGGAGGTGGGCACAAGACTCTCTATTTTAGTTAGACAAGCTGCTCTCTTCAACAGTTTTTGAGTGCATCAGCCAGTGGCTTTTAGCTTTGCAGCACCATAGTAGGTAAGACCCCATTAGCTTCACTTAAACAGATGGGAAACTGAGGCAGGCGATGCATCTGTGGCTGAGCAGGGAATGTAACCTGCTCCTTCTGGACGTGGTCTCCTATTTATCCTTTCTATTCTGAAGTCCTGCAAGCCCCGTGGAGAATCCCAGCCATCAGCACTAAGTGTTACTATGATTATTATTACAATAGCGCTTATTGAACTGAACTCCTCAACCTTCTCTGAGAGTTGCCCACCACTAATTACGCTTTTCAAGTACCAATTATAACTTTCTTGGACCCAAGGAGAAACCTTTCCTGAAACCTCAGCCACAGAATGAAGAGATATGGGAGGAATTTGCTGAACCACCACCTCCATAGCCTTCTGCTTAATTACCAAAGTCTTTAATAACTCTTTTAATGAGCTGCAAATCTGGATGAATCCTTCAGAGAGCAATCAAATACAAAGCAACCTCCTGCACTAGGTTACCGAGAGCACAGATGGGTAGATGGACGAAGAGTTCACTCCTGAACAAGTTTATTGTCCGGCTCTTTGCCTAAAGGTACTGGGTTTCAGTTATGGGATTAGTATAGTCTTAAATCAGGAGTCAAGACCCGCCCCCCCCCCCCAAAAAAAAAAACCCCGCATCTAAACTCTGCTCTGGACCCACCGTGATCTTGGACAAATCACTTGCCCTTTTTCTGTTTTCTCTCCAACCTTCTCTTGGCCTTGATTGTCCTTCCCTCTATGCATATAATGGGGACCCGATTTCAATCGGGACCTTCTGCTCTGCCATAAACGGGGGTAGCCTTCAGAGCCTGAGAATTGTCAAGCAATAGCAATAAACAGGACCAGAGTTATGAGGCGACAGCCTTCCAGGGAAGCAGGTCGGCTATAAAGAGCCACCTCTCCACAACATGCTGGAGAATCAGATATAACAGCAGAAGGCCCAGAGATTTAATAGCAAAAGGAAGCCTCATGCTAACGAGACTAGATGGCATGAATAAAGTAAGGCACCTCACCTTCCCGCCATCTCCTAACCAGAGATGAAGCTTTTCACGGGCTTTGAAAGAGTTTTGCATTCAGAAATTGGGTTTCGTGTCCGAACCTCTCCCTGGATTTGCAGCAGAAAAGGAAATGCATCCAACTCCACCACTGCTGGCTCTGTGCACTAGGAGTTCAGTTGCATTTGTAGAGCAAGCAGCCCCAGGGGGATTCAGGGGAGAACAGATAAGCAGCCAGGTAAAACGCTGGCCCTTCCTAAAGGCAGTAGCAATACTCCTAGACCTTTCAGGGGAGTTTGCTCATTAATTAAAACTCCTCTGAGAGTTTGTGCATTAATTATTAGACAGCGCTTGACCATTTCCAAACACAGCACAGGGACAGAGTCTCTGCCCAGTGCATTTTGCACTCCAAAGGCAGCCTGGAGCCCTGACCCATGTGGGGGGACAGGACAGGAGCTCAGTGGGATGCCTGCTGGGAGCCAAGACTACTTTTTTGATTCAACACGCCAGTACTTGGGTGCAAAAAGCACCTTGGTGAGGGAAGGGACAGGCTCTGAATCAAAGAGCCCATGTCTCTCCTTTGAGTATCATAATTTTTTTTGATGCTCTCTCTGTCATTGATTGGGCTCTGCCTTTCTCTGTTGGGACTCAGCATCTCTGGGGAGATATAGGAGGGTCCATTAAGACACAGGAGGAGCACCACAGATTGGGGCAAAGTGGGGCTTTCAAAGGGAAGAGAAGGTGTCCAGGCAAGGGCACTGAGATGGGGTGAGACAGCACCTGGAAGACAGACAGTTGTGCATCTTGGACAGGGAGAAGACAGCTTGGAGCAGAGATGCAGGCAGAAAGTAAATTGTGCATGGCCTTGAAGGCAAGGACAAAGCCATCGATACTTGGGGACTGTTGTGGGATCCTGGAGCACCGCAATCATTTTGAGAAAGGGCATTCAAAAAATAAAAGTTCCCTCCTTCTTCATGCTGTGAAACCATCCTTTGCAACTTTTACAGTCCCTGCTGATCTATCCTCCAGCCAGCCCATGCCCTGCATCTGCCTCCTGGGGCTGTGCCAGAGCTGAGGCTGGAGAGTTAGCCGATGGCCACTAATGCACTAATCATCGATTTCACTTAAAACTACACATCCCCCGTGGTCTGCGGGATGGGGAGAGGCGTACAAACAACACAACTAGTCTCTTGCTAAGTGGCCCCTGGGGAGGGTGGGCTGGGCAGCTGGAAAGGCTGCTCATATTTCACTCAGGGAGCAAGTGGAGTTAATCTTCCCTGTTGGATGTGGAAGTGGGAGGCTGCTACGCAAATCAACGAGCCATGATGGCATTCGGGTTTGTTTGGGTTTTTTTTATAATTATCAAGCAGGTGTTGTGTGCCCATACACACAACAGGACACATTCGGGGGGCCGTGCCAGAGCTGCAAAGGCAGCCAAAACCACTTTCATGCCCTCCACTTACCCTTGCCCCTTCCAGTGGCAGGGCAGGTCCCCAGCACAACTTAGAGCAGTCCTTGGGTTTCTCTAAATCCACCCAACTCCATCTCCAAACGCCTTTCTGGGTGCTAGCGAATGCTGGAGCCTCCTCCCTCACCCTGCACCATTTCCTCGGGGGTAATGCTTCATGCCTACCTGGATTTTCCTTATGCAAAGGCAATCCCGAAGAGGCTGGCCGCCCAGACCTGCTTGCAGACACGGAGACCCTGGGCGAATGCTGTACTGTTAACCCTTTAAACCCAATCCATTATTTTAGCAAAGCGCAGACAACTAGGTCCCATGGCTTGTTTATTTTCAAGCTATCGTGGTGAAGAGGAGCGTGGAATGAAGAGCAAGAAAGTAATAAAGGATCTTTGCTTGATTTGTCACCGCTGCCCAACGAGTTTCCAGTTCCATTACAAAGGCCAGCTCCCGTTCATGGTGTGTTAACCTTCCTGAACCTTTTAAACTAACCCTAGGCTGGATTTTATGGGAACCCGGCCTCACTTTATACCCACCTGGGTCAATCTGTGGTCCTGCCTTGATAGAAGGCGAAATTTGCAGCCGTGCCTGGTTTCCGTGGAAAGTCAGGTGAAAAGCAGCCATTTCAGACCGGGTTCCGTTTTAAAATCTAAAGCCTCATTAAACTCAAGGCAAAATGTGGGGGCAGTGGAGCTATGCAAATATAAACTCAGGGAAGAGGCACCTCTGAGCTCTTACAAATTAAAATCACAGGGCTCCAACCGGCAAGTAAAGAAAATCCAGGGAGACGGAGGTAATTTGCCAAAGGTAGGAGGGATACAGATGCTTTTGTAATCCAAGACGAGATCAAATCCAGCGGAGATGGTTTCTCTCTTTTTGAGAATAAATAATTCCCAGCAAAGCGCTACCTCCCCCATTTAAACTGCAAGCACAAACACAACAGCTGGGTACCCCAGGGAAGGGAAACTCATGAGACTAGTGGAGCCAGTGCCCCGTTCTGGAGAAGTCAACCCTTGCTGATGGTGGAGATGTGGGGTGAATATATCCCAGGAGCACTACGGTCCAGGCGAGGGGTAAGACCCACTAGCTTTGGGAAAGCCAGAGGAGAGCAAGCTTCATTTGCATTCCTATTCTGTCCGCCTGCCTCCTCTCTTCTTCTTTCCCTTGTACCTGTGATCATTAATATCAAAGGGAATTATTGCATCTGTACTTCATGACATTCAGCCCGAACAATTGCAGCTCCTGTCAGCAGAGGGGAAGAGGAAGGAGGTGGCGGGGGATGAGCAGGGTCAGGCATCTCCAGGACCTAAACTCTGCTTCTATTTGCATTAAACACAAGGAGGAACTGAATGTGCCAAGCACGCGGAGGAAATTTCATCTCCAGTCTGAGGCTTTGCACGAAAGCCAGACCCGGGCCTTTGCCTTTCGTTCCCGTTCCTGAACTCGGTGGCTCCATTAGCAATGCCAATTTGATTCTAGAAATACTCAGATCCTTATTACTTTCTGGCATGCAGTCAAGCCATTTCACCCCATGTCTGTCTGTCCACCCTTCAGGCCCTAAAGAAATAAATATAAACTATCCCAGAACGATGACTAAGAGACCCCCCCAAACCCAAAAAAACCCCACCCTATCGTCTCCTCCCAGGGCGCGTGGAAAGGCAGGTAATTTATCAAACATTACTTAAAATAGTCTCTTTTTAAAGAAGAAGAAGAAAAGAAGGCATGCGAGCCCTGTCTGCTTTTTGATTGTTTCTTCTTCCTTCTTCTCCCTTATCTTTGTCACTGATTGACAGTTCCTTGCTAATACATTTTCTCAGCTGGCAGGTGTTGTTCATAACGTTTCCTTCCTGGCGCTGCCAGCTACAGGAGGAGATGGGCTCTTGCTGTACATCCTCTTTTTGTCTCCCCCACCGCCTGCCACAACGTGGGTTGGTATCAGGGAGCTTGTGGATGTGGAGGGACAAGCCCATTGCCAATGCAGACCCACGCCAGTAGACTTTAGTGCTAGGTTTGCATAGCTTAGACATCAGCCAGTCTCTCAGCATCCCAGGTGGGTGTTGGTACTTTCACATTTCTGCATTTCATAGCCTGGACTGGGCCATGCTACGTCTGTGGCATTCAAGAATGATGCCGCGGTGGAAGGGCATCGTCGGTCTGATACCAGTCTGGCACTGGTGGCACTAGCAGTGGCAGTGATGGAGACTTGCATACTCCAAGCTCTGCACGTCATTTGTAGCACCCCCAAGGGAATTAGGCACTTGAGCGGTGGATTAATTTAAAACAAAAAACCCCCCAAACTCTCAACCGGCTGCAAGATGACAAACACGCCGCTACCATTTATTCTGCGGGCGAGCAGTAATTCCTTCTGAGCCTTGATCTTCACACAACTTTGTTGTACAAGCACAGCCTGAAACAAAATAAAGGGAAGCTCAAACCGGCTCCATATTGTCATCACAGAAACTCTCACAAACCCCACGGTTTCATGTTGGCTTTGTCTCCCGAAATTAGAAGTGAAAACCAGAGCAGCAGGATGGGAGACATTCAACAGGTTGGAATCGCTTCCCTTTCCTAGGGGTTTCACACTGCCAGGGCAAATTTGGGGCTTGTTAGCGTAGTACGAGACATCCAGCATCATGAGGCTTTTGTTTCTTGTCTGCTGGTTTCTGTTGCTTAGTTGTGACAACAACCTACATCCGAGCAGGAGGAGGGAAGCCGTCACGGCTAGAGCACTTGCTGTGCAGGATTTGCTTTCGGCTCCTGTCAGGTGAATTGAGGCTTGTTTCCGAGTTGCAGGGAGGACCAGCGGCCCCGGACAGGCAGGTGGGTTGCCATAGCTCGGGGGCTGGCTCTTCAGATGCAAGGACGGTACCTGGCTGAGGGGGCACGTCCAAGGCTCCAGAGACTTCAGTCCAACCCTGTACTTTGCCACAGGCTTCCTATGAGCAAGCTGCTAAGACCAGTTCTTCAAAGGGACTTGGGAGCCTAATGCCCATTGACTCTGATGGGCATGAAACGCTGAACACACCTCTGAGAGCCTGCACCTGCCTCTTTGGCAGAGTCTGTCCAACATGCGTGGGTGCCTCAAGATGTAGACTGGTGCCTAGTGGGACCCACAAAAGCACCTAAATACCTTTGAAATCCTGCCCATCTGCATGGCAGCTCTCCATCTGTCACCATGGGACGATCACACTTTCCCTATCTCGTTCAAGACTGAAGGATCACAACACTGAAGACTGGCAGGTGCTCAGACATGGAGAGTCAGATGCAAGAGATAGAGGTTAATTGGGAATAGCCCTGCTGACTTCAGTGATGCATTCAGTGCTCGTAGGGCATCCTTGGAGGCAGACTGATCTACTCAGAGCAGGGATCTAGCTCTTGACGCTGATCCAAAGTTTCTGGATCTGGAAAACGCCCTGAGAACATCATCATTTGCGACGCTAGCAAGCGCAACAAAGGACGGCGGGTAAGTCATTCTCGCGATGATGTGTCTGATCTTACGTGCCTCCATCTGGGTCGCACGTCACGAGAACAACTTGTTTGGCTGGAGATCATAAATCATCAACACTTCTGCTCTCAGGCCCAGACAAAATCTCAATGCACAGAAGTGTCTGGCCAGGTAGAAAACAAGGGGGCATAAAAAAGGGGACACTCAGCTTCATTTCCTGGGATTTCAAATTCTGTGAACACGCCTTCAATTTCTGGGTTTTTTCTGTCATAGGAGCATTGAACTGGAAGGGACTTCTTGAACCATCGAGTCCAGTCTCCTGCACTGGCACCAAAGTTAATATATGCTCAGAAAGTGGTAGGGAAAGGACCATGCCCTGCACTACAGAGGAAGGCAACCTCCCTTCCCCGACCCACAGTTTGTGCCTCTCCTCTCCTTAGCACGTAGCACAGAAGAGACAGCGCCAAAGCAGTTATGCCACAGAGAGACTGCGGTGAGAGACCTGGAGCCTCCCCACGCATCCCAAATGTGATCAAAGCCCAGCTCCTCACAATCAGGCCGCGTAGCCCCCACCAGCTGGACCGGCAAATGCTCTCTTCCAGTGCCTCGCAGCGGGCTGTGTTATTTTTCACCTCCCCAAAATGAGCTGCGTGAGCTCTCCGTTTCCAGATGGCACAGCCTTCTCCTGCAGAGCATTTGCTGCTCTCTTGGTTATCTAATAGGCTGCCATAGGTACAATGCTGAAGAGACCCAGTTACAGAGACGCTGCGATGTCCTCTGCAGAGGTGACCGGTGCCATCACAGAAAAGCCTGCGGGAGATGAGCTCCTGGATGAAGGGCAGCTGGCAGAAGCAGAACTTGACATCACCCACCAGATTATGACCTATTTTCTTGCCTTTTGCTAACCTAGGCAGTATTGGAGACCTCGACCTTTTACGGCCATGCCTAACAAGCCCCTTTTAGTCCCTAAATGCACCGCAAAATCCTTTGCACCGGTGGTAATCGTGCTTAAGGAGAGCTGCTGCTGCAGCTAACACAAGACTTTCTCTTAGGGGCAGCTTGAAAAAACATTAAGTGTCTCATATGGGAGATGCAGGTTCAAATCCCCTCTTCACCCAGTTTGCAGCGGAGACATGAACCTTGGCCTTCCTTATCCCAGGACATTGCACCCAAGTGTGGGCCCGCTGGAGCTATTCCAGTTAGCCCATCCTTGAGCCAAGGACATTTCTTTATACAGACTTGACAGACCTTTGGTTAGGGCATGCACATGGGATGTGGGTTCAAGCCCTTGCTTCTTCTCAAATAAGCATTTGGCAACTCAAAGCCTTTTGCTGAAAAATTCGCAGTTGGGAGTATCGAGACTACAGAGTTGCCCACCTCTCCGGACTGCACATGGACAGGCTCTGCTTCCCCGTGGTGCCCCATCCAAGAACGGGGTCTGTAGATGGAGGAGCAAAGCTGTTGCTAAGTATCCTTAGTGACACGGTTGTGGATTTATCCTGCATGAAAGGTAACCTGTGGGGTACCTCCATCCAGCTGATGCCGGGGATTCTGCAGTCGGATGGGTTTCGGCCAAGCAGATGGTTCCACCGTTGGAAAACAAAACTTTGCAATAGCATTAAGCATTCAGCAAGAGCCTGATGACGGCAGGAGATACCCAAAGTCCAGTCAGGCCTGTGCTCTCACATGAATGCAGACGTGGTGGGGGATATTAGAGCAAGCACAAGCTAAAAAATCAGACCGTTCGAGGTCCTCGCTACTTCTTTCTGGCAAAAGTCAGGGGCGACAGCTGTAACTCCTGCAAAGTCTTCTGTATCCTGAGAAGACATTGCTTGAAATCATTCATAATTTAAATGCAAAAAAAAATCAATACAAAGATGACAGCTGGGAGAAAAATCGAAATGAGCTTGATACATATCCAGGTACTGCTGGAAAGACCCGCTCAGAGGCACATCCGTCTGGGGTTTGAATACACCGAGCAGAAAAAGCAATGCATCAAGCTTGGAGGAATGCATCCCGAGAGCTGTCAGTCTGCTGACTTCGAGCGACAGCTGTAATGCTGGCACGAGCATCACAAGGATGCAGGCTCCTACGACAACAAAGGCAGATATCTATACACAAGGGTTGGTCTGTAGCCAGGCTCTGAACCCTGTGAGGAGAGGTAAGAACCGACTCTGAGACGGCCACTCAGTCCTAGAGGAGCCAAAAGCTATCAGGAATTAAAGTGAAAAGCAGAGCTAGACTCACTTTAAAGTGCTGGTGGGAAACTAGTGCTGGATTGGCAAACTGTTGGGGTGTTATTCAAAAGGGGTCGTGAAATCCATTTAAATATGGATTGCGTTAGGTCTGTTGGCCAAAGCCTGGAAAGGAGCTGGCATCAGACCGGGCTGGACTCTGGACATGAACACAGAGGGAGCAATAGAAAGAGCGGCTAGGATGTGCACAGCTTTGAGGATTACACACATCTGGCAAAGGATGTTGTATGCCACTTTGCTCCGATTGGCCTTGCCCTCCATCCTGCTAAATACAGGCTCCGCTTTTGCTTTAAGACCCAGTTCTGTTCCGTGCGTGGGAGGCAAACAAGGATAAATATATCTGAATTATCTTCATTGCTGCCTCAAGCTCTCTGCCCCGAGTCGGTTCTTTCTTAGGCACTAACACACATATCAAGAGGCTCAGATTATAGCTGGCACAGTGCACGGTAACAGAGTTTCTCAGACAAGCACACACGGGCTGGGGAATTTTAATATTGTCTTCCCCTACAAGTAATTTCCAGTGTTTATGCTCTGTGGAGCTCCTTACGAGTGTCAGAGCAGAACAAATGTCAGTTTTAATGGACTTGCTAAATCATAAAAACCGCTAGCAAAATTGCATCTGATTAAAACATGAAAACGTTCTATTATTCACACAAATATTTCAGGCAGCTCACAACAGTGGCAGTCATGGGCTGGAGGAACAGAAATCGTGGCCTGGAGGATTTTAGCTCCATAGCAAAGTTGGAATACAACATCCCCGAGTCTCGCACACATACGCGCGCGCGCGTGCACGCACGCTCCCTCTCCCTCCCCGAGAGACGGAACAAAGCTTGGCATTAGTCATTTCATCATTAATTCATACAGCAACACATAACAATATGTGACACAATATGCATTACAATGTACATCTAAGCAGCACGCAATGTCATTGGTAATATTCAAATACCTCAGAGACATACATCACTGCTGTTTGGGGGGGTGCCAGCTCTAGAGAAGGCTTAAATAGTCTGTTTCCAAAGAGGCTGTCACTAATTAGGAGAGACTATCCTGCTATTTATCCCAGTTTTAACCTGCAAACATTTTCGGCAAACTTGCCTCCTACTCCATATGGAAGGAGGTGGGGGCGGGGGGGGTGAGGGAAAATCTTTTCCATATGGGCAAAGCAGATGTGGCAATAGAATCTATATTATAAATAGGCACTGGTTTAGAGAGTAATAGCACTAAAACAGAAAGGATACCCATCAACACTATGATATTATACCATTTGCTGGGAAGATTTTGGAAGCTTAGTTCTAGCGATGCTCTCTAGATGGTGATGCAGAGTAATTATGCTGTGCTTTACTGAGAATGTAACCTTTGGCAATAGTATATTCTGAAAAGTGACAGCAAGCTATTTGGGCAGACACGCAGCTTCGAGATGGCAGTGTCTGTCCTCAAACCCTAGCACTGCAACCATCAAACGTTTAAACGCAGATTCCTTTTTATGGGATGCAGGAACTGAACAGGGTTGTGTTTTTCATTGAATAGTAAAAAAAAAAAAAAATCGCACGCATACAAAGGCAATTTTAAGGAAAATACTAGGAGAATTTCTTTTAGCTGGAAATTAAGGCGGTGGTGGGGCGGGGGGGTGTCTTGTTTGAAAAATGCCAACACAATGTATTCAGGTCATTTTGAAAACAAAATATTTTGGGTTAGAGACTAATCACAGAATTATAGAAAAGGAGGGTAGGAAGGGAGCTCAGGAGGTCACAACCAGTCCCCTGCTCAAGGCAGGACCAGCCCCAACTACATCACCCCAGCCAAGGCTTTGTCTAGTTGGGACTTAAAAACCTACAAGGATGGAGACTCCCCCACCTCTCTGGGTCACCTGTTCCAGTGTTTTACTACCCTCCTAGTGAGACAGTTATTCCTAATATCCAGCCTAACCCTCCTGGGCTGCAACTTTTTTGCAAAACACTTTTCAGTTTTGGCATTTTCAAATCTACATTTTTTAAAGAAAAAAGCTCATTTCAAACGGGCATTTTTCACTTTAAAAAGAGCCTGCTTTAAAAAATAAAATAACAAGTCTTGATAACCCAGGGAATAGAAGTGTCCTTCCTCCCCCACCAACACCATTCTCATGTTGGTTCCTCCTGAACCGAAGGGGCTGGATGTTTCAGTTCTGGGAGGAAGACCCCAAGATGAGCACCTGTCATCTACCTGGTTTTGAAGCCTCTGAAGCTGTATGACAAATTTTTTTGTGAATAAGTGATCACGTGATGGTGGCTCTGGCAATCAAGCCCACTGGACTGCTGCAAAGCTACATGTAATTAAGAAAAAGGGTCTTTGAGGAGTTTAGAGGGAACATGCTAAGTGCCAGGTATTCATAATAATTAGACGGGCTCATCAGCTCTCCTGTGGTTCTCTCCCCACCTCCGCACCCCCAGCCCCACAATGCCAGAGACACCCTGAAGTTCAACATAGGGAAATTCCCTCCCATGCCTCTGTGCAGGTTTCATGCAAAGGTTAATAGCTCTTGATGTGTTCTGCAAACTCAGCATTTCCTCTTGATCTCAGCTTGATGTGCTGCCCTTTTCCCCACTGGCACATTCGTAGCTCGCTAGCCTTTACTCTCCACCTCCCCTGCCCCCGCTTTATCAGCCCAGCCGCAGGTGAGAAGCAGCATCAAAGAGGTATAAAATACCATGCAGGGATTCTTGCTTACTCCAAAGCACAAACAATTATGATCAGGCTGGAAAAATCCACTCGAGGCCCAGAAAAAGCATCTGGGGGAAACCGGAATAGCTCTTTGGACCTGACAGGGTACACTGGCAGAAGACCTGAGCCTTTGGAAACATTGGTCCTCTTTACTGGACAGACCTATCTATCACCATGTAACTCCATGCCCTTCCACATGCCTTACAGACAATGTTTTGTGCTCATCTATTTCATCTTGGAAGGCACTTTAGCAAAAGGTGGTTAGATAGTCTTTCCTCCCATGTCACAGAGGGGTAAGTTGAGGCAGAAAGGTCTTATGACCTAGCCACGGTCACGTGGCGCGGGGAGGAGACGGGTCAGTGGTTGTATAGAATCCAGATCTCCCTAATCCCATTACAAAACAGATGATGCATACGTCTAAAATCAGCATCTAATCAACTTGAGTGCATATACCCTCAGCCAGTCCTGTATCTGGAGATCTTTTAAACCTAGCAAATTAATTAGCAATATTTTGCAAGGCCTGGAAAACCCTCCTCCGCCTCTCGGCAATTTTTCCGAGTTCCTAGTGGAAAGAGCGACCCGGTTGCTGAAGGGAAGCCCCCAGAAGATGCAAATAGGAGTGAAGGCCCGTGGACCTGTCCCACCACCAGGACACAGTCCTGTGAGGACAGAAGCAGGTGGTAAACCCGCGGCCCGGAGGAAACGGTTGCCGTGTGAAAAGCCTGAATGGTGCTGGTGTGGTGCAGGAGTCGCTGGGGCCAAAGCAGCTACATGATTCATGCTGGTGGCAGGCTCTTTCCCCTGCTGGCAACCCCTGGGACAGCCGCATTTCCAGTGCGAGCAAGATTATTCTCCAAAGGTCACTGGAGCGTTCCTGCTTCATAGTGAACATATGCTTGTTTCAGTATGATTAATCCACGTACGTTTGAAAGCCCGGCTCCTTAGGTCTACCAGTGCCAAGCATTCATCTGGCTTCAGGCACCACGAGAGTGATACATCGGTATGCCAGCGTGCCAATTGCCGTTTGGCTGCGTGCTGAGGACACGTCTTGCAGGTGCCTAGGGGACGCATGGCAGGCAGGAGATGACAAAAAACACAGCTCCTTCCTGAAGGACGCCCAGCGATGGGACAGAAGGTGGGGTTGGTTCTAGAAAGGCTGGGAGAGAAGTTGGGGACTTTTGCCCAAGTTTTAATTAAAACTATATTAATTCTGAGAGGTTTTTTTCATCCTGGGCTTCAAGGTGCTTTAGAGAGAGGATCAGAGTCAGCAGCCTCCTGTCACACAAACAGAAATGGATTTGCTCAAGGTTATCCTGCTGCTCAGTGGAAGACCCAGGTTTCTGATTGAAGCCAATGCAACAATATTCTGCTTCCCCCGTCTTTCCATGCAAGACTTTGCTGGATAATTCTTGCCGGAGATGGAGCAGAGGAGGGCAAGATGCAAGACTGGAGAGGTGCAGATGTTCCCAGCTCCCTGGTGAACCCCAGGCAACTTGCAGCATCTGTGCCTTCCCTTTCCGAAACGAATGGCCCCCACCATCAATAAGAGGTGCATCCATCCCTTCTTGAAAACAGCAAGTGAGTTCCTGGCACAAGATTCTTCTAGCTCCCCAACCAGAAAGGTCAAGGGGGAAATCTTTCCCCCTTATGTAGCTATGGGAGCTCTTTCATAAAAACCAGCCAGCCACGTCCAAGAAAAACAGATGACAGCAATGAAGCGCTTCTTTATCACTCCCTCTGCATCAGCATTACACAAACACCCAGCAGAAGTACGGGGCTAGTTGGGGGCCCCGTACCTAGAAGCCTCTATGACATGTCTTATTCCATTGGGTCACACCAGATTTGCCACCGTCTCATGGGGTGTCAGCAGGGGACACAGTGCCTCAAAGGACTGCACTAGAAATTGCCACAGCAAAGCTAGGCATGTCTGCTTTTACAGTACTACCCCAAAGCGGATGCAATGCAGCTACCTCAGGGTAGGTCTGGGCATATGCCCATACGCTCTCTCCCAGACCACGCTAATGCTGATACATTATGGACACTGCAAAGTGGAGTGTGGACAAGGTGGGTGTGGTGGGCTCCTTAGCATGGCCCTTTGACAGCCTTGATATTCTCTGTGGTTGAAAAAAAATCCCCCCAAAACCACCAATGCAAATTAATTTACTGTGCATGGAGTGACCATCATCTTGGATCCATGCCAGGTGCCCAGCTTCAGACCTCCAGACCCAAAAGTATCCACCTCTACAGCCTGAGCCCCAGAATAAAAGGCCTCATTGGACTGCTGCAGCAGACTAATACCTTCTTAATCAGTCACAGGGGAGGTTGTATAATACATGGGGAATGTGGGGGAACTCTTAGTTTAGCAAAATTGGTGCCAGAAGTACTCACTGTTCCACTGACTCCGTTGACTCACATGAGCTGAGAACCTGAACCATTACGTTTATTTTAAAAACACTGGTTTGCACAATGTCTACAAAGCATTTAGATGCAGCCTGCAAGTAAATCAGAGAGCATCACTGCACTACATACAAACTCATTTTTCTCCCCCTCTCTACATACACACTGCCTCGTGCAAGGAAAAGTTCAAGGCAACATTCATTTAAAAGATCTCTCACTATTAAGATCACACTTTAAGCGACTAGGGAGAAGAATGTTAAGAGGCAAATTGCATAGCACATCACAAAAGGAGGAGAAAAGCACAGTCTGTATGGCAGGGGAGGGAATAAGAAAAATAACTTTGCTATCTGAGGGCAAATGAGTTTGCAAATCAAAAACGGTTTTCTAGGTCCTCGCTGCTCTGCTCCACTGTAGACACTGAAGAGCAAACACAGTCTTAGCATATTTTTATTTTTGCACTGGAAAAAACGTAGCAAAACCAAGAAAACACAGAAGTGTCTCCTTTAGTAAAGGGACCACAGAGTATGTGCCTCATTTAGCATAAGTAGGAGGAAGATCCATTGGTTACAATCTTGGCCTCCAGTTGGGGATGCCTGAGCGCACATCATCTCCACTATGGGTTTCCTATGTGCACTTGGGAAAGCTATGCAGCCTGTGTGCCTCGGCAGTAGTGCCTGGCTACCCCACCTGGCTGTTGGGATTATGAACACGCTCCGATACCAGAATTAACACAGTGGATATGTCTACACATGCATTCACTGTGCAGTAAATTACTGCATGCTAAGCGGATTTAGGCTAGAGTATATACACGTACAGGCATTAAAGCACAGTAACGCTGTGCTTGGACTGACTTGGGAGCAAAGTTAATCCCAAATCAGTCCACACACACTGAGTTGCTGTGCATTAATACATCTACACCTGAGTTACTGCACAGTAACTTATCGGGTGTAAATTTGCTACCTGAATGATGCAGGTAGAAAATTTATGCCCAAGCTAGCGTAAGTCGCCACAGTTACTGCACAGTACAGGCGTGCACATGTAGATGCATGCCCATACTGCACAGAAACAGGTTACTGTGCAGTAAAAATGCACATGTAGACACACCCAGTGTCTATTAATAGCATTGATGGTCCTGTTCTGTGCCAAAATCCACCTCTTGAGAGGGCTGTGCTGCAGGAAACCCCTGGAAATGCAAAGTTGCTGCACATAGGAGCCAAGTCACCATGGCTACACACAAAAGCAGACTCTTCCTCCCTGCCCTGCCGCTACAGAGGCGAATCCACTGGCGAACACGGTATGACTTCAGAGGAGAGTCAGAGAGCAGCAGTTCAGCCGGTGGCCTGCTGAGCTCCATGTCTCTGGATGTGCTCTGGCAGATGCTAGAACACTTCATCTGCAGAGGATGCTACCGAGTCGTCACATGCAAATAGGCAGGTAGAATAGGGAAACACAAAGTGATTACAAGGGTTGTAATTACAATGTTCGAGAGCTGTATTTTTAGAGGCAAATATTGTCACAAGATGGCTTATTGCTGCCTTCGTGAGCCCATTCATCCCTGGGAATCCAGCACAAACTGCGGAGGCAGGAGTGCCTGCTCCGCAAAGGTCTCAGTGCTGGTTCCCAGCAATGCATAGTGGGGGGCCACTTGCCCCTGTGCCGGCACCATGGGTGGCTCAGAACAGGGCATAGCAAGCTGGACTTGTGCTGCAAACAGATGAACTGCACACATGGGACTGGTCTAAGGCATCAGTACCTCAAGGATGTGCCTGGAACAGCACGGGGGGGAAGCTACATGGCTAGTGCTGATAACACTGCCCGCTGCTGAGAGCAAGTCTCCTGCTCTGGGCCCAGTGCACGATGAATGCACATCCGCTACGATTCTCATCATTTGGTGCTTGAGCTCGCATAGCGGAGGTTCATTATATTGGCTCTGGAGAGCTGCCGTCCAGTCCCTGCAGCACTGGTAAAAAAAGAAGCCCTTGCCTCTGTCTAGGACAGCAGACTCGTGACGGTGTGTAGGTGCCACGGGCAGTTACGCAAGCAATGGCTTTATAGCCCTGCGCTGCGCGTGACCGAGTCGCAGCGCCCGTCCCAGCTCCCCCTTCTCGCTCTCGGAGCTCAAAACAAATTCCTTCCGAGCAGAAGCGTTCCACGCTTGGCTTCGTGGCTTGCACAGTCTGATCGAGATTGATTGATCGGGGGAGAGATTCGGGCACGAAGCAGAATGTTCTGTTCTGTCCTGTGTTTTGTTCACACTTCTCAGAGAGCTACAAAAAAAAATACACCCAGAAAAAAGGAAAAAAAAGGAAAAAAAAACTCCTTAAAGCTAAGGACAAACCTGGCTCATGTTGTAAATGCCACTGGTCAAACCAGGTTTGGCTGTTCTGAGCCTGCAGATGATGTTGGACATAGAGAAGCCTCTCACAGGTCCTATCGGGAGATCGGGAACGGGTTTGCTGTTGACGAGAGTAAAGACCTTGATGCTGCATCATAAGGCAAGCGTTTAGCGGAGAGCAAATACTTGGTCGCGATGGGAAACTGCCAAATCCTCCTCGGGTATAAACCACCAAGGCTCCATTAAAAATCAGTGTGTCACAACCAATTTACGCAGCTGAGGATCTGGCCTCAACACTCGCGGTCGGAGGACACCAGGTTGCATTTGAATGATACCTTCTGGCCCATCCGTCTTCCCAGGCTGCCAGGCCAGGCTAATGACACAGAGGTGATGCTTCTCAGTGAGAAATGCTGAACAACGTTTCTGTGCCATCTGCCACATCGAGTATAACAGATCAGAACAGCCTGGGCTCAGGCGTTGCTCCAAAAGAAGCGCTCTCTCTCTTTTTAATCTGCAGCACAAAAAACAACGATGAGAAGAGTCACAGCTTCCTGAAACGTGACTGGAGTCTGTCGGAAGGGGACGGGAGGCACTTGATGGAAAGTGCTGCCAGTAAAGAGTAAGGGATGGAGAAATCTGTGCCCACTTCCCACAGACTTGTTTATGCTAACAAAGCCTGGTAATGAATTACTGGTAAGTGGCCTCCTTTAATGGGAAGTTATTCAGGCAAGCAGGTGCAGCCCAACAAACATTTATCTTCTCCAGCTACAGCGTGTTTCAGGAGACGGGGAAAGGAAAGGGAAGGCGTCTCTTGGGCATCAGTCACCCATGCTGCTCTTCATGAGGCAGGGCAGGAGGTGCAATGGTGCACAAAGAAACAGATGAAAGGCTCGGGGTCCACGGGTTGGGAAGCCACCATATCCATCTCACTGAACAAGGGGAGCAGCCATGGGGCTGGGAGCTCCTAACAGCAGGAGCCAAGGGAAGTTAGTAGCAATTTAAGGAGCATCCCCTGATCTCCACGTCCAGGAGTGATAGCTTGGGAGAAGCATGGGGCTGGACCCCGGAGATCCAAACTCCATGGCTGGCCGTGCCATAGACTACACCAATGACCAAGGCACTTAAGACCAGGTCCACCAGCCTGGCTTTGCACCAGGCCACCCAGGCTCTGTCAGCTGCCCACGCGTAAAGCGGGATCAATCTCACCCCACCTCACAGGGCACAAAATCCCCTGAATAGCTGCAAAGGGCTCAGCTACCAAAACAGCGGCAGTCCATCAAGCGCCCGGACACACAAACAGAGGCACTACCACTCGGTGCTGTCGCCTGGATTTGTAGTTCTGCGCTACATCCATTCCAGCCTCGCTGTAATTAAACCAGGTGTTGTTTTCTGCTTCAGTGCACAAATGAAAATCAAAAAGATTATTGGAACATAGCAAAAAAATAAAATGTTCTAAATAAAAAAGTAAAAAAAAAAATAGATACTCTAAAAATAGCTCAGCAGCCCAAGCAAGCGGGATTGTCGCTTCCACTTGAAGCAAACCTCGGACGCAGCAATTGAGCGATTTGCTAGATATGAGAGAGCATTTGTTCCTTCTCCTCCTGCCTACGAGCCCCCACTCAGATCCGATTCTCTCCTTATTATTTCCCCATTTTGTTCTCCGCTCTGCATTTTCCTCCGTCCGCCCCAGAGGACCACAGCTCCGCCACAATTTGCAATGGCTCTTTTCCTTCCCCGTGTCCCTACCCTGTAATAAATCCATCTGGAGCTCCGAGGCTGCAAAGCAGGGTCCGGCCCCAGCTCTCGGGTCACTGGCATTTCTGCGGTTGACTTGCCAGGGTGAGGCACTGTTGGTCCAACTGGACTAACCCGCGTAGTTCTCAGCACTGCGCCGTACATGCAGCACGGGCCTGAAAGCCCATCAGCGTGCACCTGATCGGGCTGATCTTCCTCTCGTCCACACCAGTTTTACACTGGTGCAACTCCATTGATTTGAACGAAGTCTCTACTGGTTTCCAAGAACCACAGTGGATCATCCTTTATAGTGAGAGCATTGGGAGGGTTGAACGTTTCCAATGGCAGGAGCAGAGAAATCACATTTGGGTGAACCAGGACACCTAGCATAACAGGACTGGCTGCTGGGCATGGCTCTGATATAAATATATGAATAAATAAGCAGGCACCCACTCTTCACAGATGGAAGTGACTCCACGAGGCCTAGCAGGGCAGGAAGGGTGTGGAAATAGGAGCACAGGACTAGAAAGGGCCACCTAGTTCAGTCCCCTGCATCAGCAGGCATCCCCTTATTCAAAGATGCCCCAAATTTACCCGCTTCAGCCCATTGCACCCTGCACCCACCGGGCACCAAACAGGCCATGCCGCGCACACCCAATAGCACACCACAGATCCAAAAGCAGGGGAGATGAATGCCTTGCTACTGCGATAACAGAAGTCATTGGTTAATAAGGCTAAGTATAAGCCTTGCATGAAAGCCTAGATCAGTGCATGCAGCAGAAGAGGACAACATTCATTTAAAATATTAAACTTGCAAAAAAAAAAAAAAGAAGATCTAGGGAGCCATTTCCTCATTTGAAGATGCACTGGCGTGGAGCAGCCCTTCCATCCTCGACACACACAGTTAACCCCCTCCTCAGCCGCCCACTCCCACCAGCTCTCTCACCCCCACAGCACAGTTCATTTCTCGGCTACTCCATCTCCGCGCACAGCCCTTGGGTTTGACGAGCGGCAGAGCTAATCATCTCCGAGTCAGTGAGGTGTTCCAGCTACTGACGGATCATAGTTTGTTAATATTGCTGAAACACAGCCCCGGGGAGATGTAACTCATTCAAAAATAAATAAATAAGCAAAGCACCAAAGGAACTTCTCCGGCTATAGACTGCACCAAAAAGAGCACGACGGTCGATGGGCAACGCGACGGCGAGATGGAAATTAAACGGGAAAGAGGTGGGGAGCACTGGAGGAAGGAGAGGATATTAAAAACAGAGCATCATGATTCAATGCCAAAACTATTAGGAGAGCGGAGGAAATATGCTAGCGAGAGGCATAATCCATATCCGTCACTGGATGCTGTTCCATTGGGGAAGACTGGGGGTGCCAAGGTTGAAGAGCCTGCCATTCATTATTTTTGATTTAGTGCCGCAGAGACAAGAAGAGCTTGCATGATGCATTGGCTGTATATTCTTCTATTGATCTCCCAGACTTAGTTTTCCAAACTTACCATTCATCACCCCCAAGCCCCGCTCAAACTCCCCTTGAGAGGAGGCTGAAGAGCAGTAAGTGTCCTGTGTCCCAGGGCTATGGACCAAACGGTTTACCAAAACCAAGGACACATGGGAGCGCAAGTGGATGATGGATCGATGGCATTTTCAGGCATTCATGTCAGCCACTAGGGTAGCTCTCCTGAAGGACAAAGGATGCCTGGATGAAGCTGTCCTTCCAAGCTGGCTCCAGTAAAAAAACAAAGCAAAAATCAAAACCCCAACTCGTTTGCACAGATGGGAAAATTCATCATGCAGCCATGCCATCTCGTGTGGATGGACAAGCTAGCTTGAAATGGAGACCAGCAGTGCTGGGTGGGAGGGGAAAGAGGCCTGGGCTCTGTCTTTTTGCTGTGCTGTAGGACCTGGGAAGCCCCTTTCTGCCTCTACCCCTGTGCATCCCCTTCCTTCCTTGGTTTGCCTTGGACACACAAGATCATGAGGGCAAGGACTGCCACATGCCGGGTGCAATGCAGGCCCCGGTTCCTGTGGGGTTGACCAGAATGCAGACACAATTTCCATCTTTGATCCCCATCACACATGGGACCCAATACGGCAATTCCTTTGATGCCGTTGCAGCCAAGGACAAATCCAAAGTCATTACATGGGCAAACGTTCACGGTGATCAATAGCAGCTTTGCTCAATGCAGGATTAAGACAACAAGCAAACACACATGGAAGGAAGACCCACAAGATTTATCTCCCAGACATCCCACTATAATCTGCTTGAGAAATACCTCCAGGACACTTTGAAGGTCCTGGCAGGCACGGCACTGAATTCATCACCTTAATGCTTACAGAAAGCGTACAAGGATCTTTACAATTCTTACAAAGCGTTTTTTCTTCCCCCGTAAGGGTGCAAATGTCAAGAACCAAAAGCGTATTCATTTTCTACCTCCTTGAGGTTTCAAATACAAAAAGGAAACAATGGATGAAGGGGTATGTATGTTAGAAAGCACTTTGTCTGCACACTGTAGGGGAAGAAGAGGGGAAAAAACAATGAAAGAAAAGCACTGGATTAAGAAATGTTCTTGAATTGCTCTGGGTTGCAAAAAAAGAGTGGCATTAGCACGGATGGAGAGGTAAAGAACTCAGTGGCGGCTCCAGGAGACAAAGGGATATGCCGGTTGCTGAGGGTAGGAAAGGGTTATAAATGACCTAGCGAGTCACATCTTCAGAAATCTCCAGGTTCAGAAGAAGGATGAAGCAGCATTTATCAGGCAGATGTCTTCACAGACAGCTACATGAGTTGGGTCAGGGAAGCCGCTCTCTGTATTGGGAGGTCGGCTAATTAACCAGAGGTAGATCCCACTCCGGTCGGCACAATAATGTCTTGGCAAGAGGCCTGAACAAGCAGCTCAGAGCTCAAGGCAAGGAGTGAGTGTGCTGGAGAGAAAGCAGATGCTAAGTACCCATCCAGCCTGCACTGTCCCAGAAACACATGGGAGTTTTAGGGAGACAGCACATCGGAAACCCAGGCAGAAATAACCTCATCTGAAGAAACAGGCATGATGTGAGCCTCAGGATTATGAAAGGACCTTAGCTCTTGGCCTAGTAACTGCAGCACCGAGCTGCATTTCAATAATTGGTGAGAGGAGCAGCGCTTCCCTTATTTTCAGGGTCCATTTGAATATTCAGGCGGGTGACAATGGAGGAGAAATGTATTGGCTGGAAATTGGATGCAATTAAAGTCTTTTTAGCAATGGATCTGAATGGAACTGACCTTTGATTTGACATCCAGGGGTCCTGCAGAGATACGATGATTAATTCTTTACACTCAAAGGAGGTTTCAGATGCTCTGATACTTTCAAGCACAATCAACCTATTTAAAAGCGGCAAAGCAGAATGTGGGCTAGCAATTACGGAGGGATGGAGGAGCTGTGATTATCACGGTTTGGTCTACTTGTCCCTGCTTCACGATGGGACCTTAGCAAGCCATTTAAATTTTGCTCTGCCTCAGTTTACCCATCTTTAGAAATAACACTTGCCCTATGGCACATTATCTTTAAATATTTTCAACTAATGAAGCATTAGGGCGTTGAATAGAAACTAGCTCTTTATCATACTAGTAATAGCAACAACTGGCTTTGGAGACTGCAGCTCAGCTCCTTAGTGTAGCAGAGCCTTGTATTTCTGGCTTCCTGTTGCTCCGCCAGATCAATGGAAAACTCCAATTCTAGGTCTTTCATCAGCCTCTATAGCCCTTAAAATCATCCAATGAGGCCTAGTACATGCACAAAATTTGTAGCACTGTCTAAAGCAGCTTAGAAACCAAGGGGCCGCTCAATCCCCTTGTGCAGACCTGCTTAAGTCAGGTTAAGAGCAACATCAATTTAGCTTAAGTAGGGAGAAAAATTGACTGAGCTTAAATTCAGTGCCTGGACTAATTTAAACCTGTCTGCACTTGGGAGTCGCATTCTTTTAACTAAACCAGCTTCTAAATGGATTTTGTTACCCGATTTACCAGTGATGCGTAGTGCTTCTTACATAGTGCACGCTACCAAGGAGGGAAGGATTATGATTATTATAGGACAGATGGGGAAAGTGCCTCACCGCCGGTCACCCCAGCAGACCAGTGGCAGACATGAGATGAGTGGCGAATCTCTAGAGACGGCCTCTTTTCTCTAGGAGAAGCTGCTTCCTCCTCTAGTAAGACGAGTGCCCCTGCAAATGAATGCACGACCTGAGAGGGACAAGAGCCCACTCAAAATGGGGTGGACAGCCTGACCCTCCTGCTGTTCGCAACAGGTCCTTGCAGAGCCTTTTTAGGCTGCTCCTTCACCTGAGTAGCAAATTACAGAAAATGAGATGAAATTACCCAAGATCACTCACTCCGTGCTCCCGAGGCTGGCAAGCAGGTTTGCTCTCTGCATTATGTTGTCTAGCGATTGGTTTAAAATGTCCTCAGCAATGTGGCTCCCTCCTTTTCCTGGGGTGGGGGGCTATTCTTAGCTGGCCCTGGCCAGATCGTAGCATTGGGGAGCGCTGCGTTGCCCCTTTCTGAAGGTCCGTGCCTGGCTCCTAGCAATTCCTCTCTTTGCCTTTCGACATGCATCGCCTCCTTCTTCTCAGCACCCTCAGACGCTGCTAGACCATCACCATCATTCCCGGACAAGCGCCCGGCTGACTAATCGGTGAGAGGTCCGGTGGGAAACGGGCCCTTTTCTTTGCTGGGAAAGACATTCTCCCGTTTGGAGACTCCGCGCGTCTGGACGGACGGTCCCCCCACCCTCCCCGGCGTAGGGCCGGCGCAAGGTCTATGCACTGCTTAGCCACTCTTCGAAGGCTTCTGTGCTAGCAGCATGCAGATCTCCTGCTGCAGAGGGGTGACTTTTACCCACAGCACATTAAAGATAAATAACTTCTGGCTTTGGGAATCAAAGGCTTGTAGTAGCCTGAGGCCAAACAGAATGAGGGTGCAGGTTTCCAATACCGTGATTTCCCTTATGTTTCAGGCCTAACGACCCCGTCCCCCCAGCCCCATTTTCAGCTTTCATTAGATCAGCCTTCATCATCTCCCACAGCCAAGAATGGAAGGACTCTTGCCCAGACACCCTTCTCCATCTCAGGATCTGTATCTACTGGCCAGGAGTCTGGAAAGTCTGGCGTCATGGACTTAATGCACAAAGTGCTTATTTTTAACGCAGACTGATGGCTCTTCTCCTAGATAATGATGATTGATTCTGTTTTCCATCCTTTGTCAAGGCACAAAGTGTGACTGGAATTTTAACCAGTCTTCTCTCTGATATTTCCATGTGTCCATCTGTTCCCTTGGATCTCTCTCATCCTCCTGTTTTAATAATGAACTTTCCAGCACTCAGAACAATCTATTAATAAATAACAATCCCAGAGATTACACAACCTAATTAATAGTAAAATGGCATCAGACACCAAAGTGATGGATGGCGTCGAATGGGGGAGGTACAGGAGGGTGGTGGAACTGGCAGCCTTTTTACACACTGGATTAGTAGAAGATGCTGCTCTTGCTGAGGGCAAACGCGTACAAGCGGGATCGTAAACAAACCCATCATAATTAAGTACAAAAAAACCCCTCAGTTTGAACAACATAAAAGATGCGACAAAAACTGCATTAAAAAGCCAGAAATGTGGAGCTAAAGCTCAATGCAGCCTCATTAACACATAACGGGAGGTGAGAGAAAGGTTCAGTTTGGTGGAAGCAGGGAACACAGAGCCGGGTCACCTTTTTAATTCCTTCCTTCCAGCTTGTTGTTGAAATAAAGTAGGCTGGAGGAGGTGGAGGATTTCCATGGCGATTAGCTCGGGGGACTGAGCTTTCAGTCCTGAGGTCAGGGTAGCTCTGGGGTGAGCAGTTACCTTCTGGTAGAGAGAACTGGGTTCCCAGAGGTTCGCTTTCGCCTCCCGCGGGGTAGAGGCATGCACACAAGCATCCGAGAAGCAATCCCTTTTAACACCCTGGGATTGGTTTGTTAGCTTGTTTTGCGGAAGGGAAACTGAGGCACAGAGAGATGAAGCCACCTGCCCAAGCGTGGCCAGCAGCTCTGGACCCTGAAAGCAGATCTCCTAAAGCCCAGTCTAGTATTGCAACCATAAACCTACCTGTCCTTACCTCCAGTTGGCTGCTTGATCCTAGGTTAGGTTACTTTTCTGTGCCTCGGTTTCCCCATCTATAAAATGGAGTTAAAGGGCAACATCCACCCCTGCCAAAACTGCAATAAGATCCCTCACCTGGCCCGTAGCTCAGACCTTCTTTGCTGAACACATTGTGAGTCCCTAAACTGGCTCATAGCGGCCCTTCCAGGCAGGGATGTGGTTTCTTTCCATCACCTTTACTGGGAAAGAAGCTGCCTGTACTGAACCTCTTTTGTGGGTGGAGGTTGCTGGGCTGTTAATCTAGCAGCTGGCACCAGGGCTAGCTAAATTCGAGAGAAAGGGGAAAAATATGGAACACAACAAAATGTGGAAGGCAAAAAACAGTGAAATAGGGTACATCTCCCAGACACTCTCAGACACTCTCTCAACACGCCAGCGCGTGACAGGAGACGTGCGCTGCTTTCAGCATGGCCCCGGTTTCTCTTAAGGACTTCAGGAAACTCTTTTCAGCGAGAAGACACAGATCTGGCCGGTTGAAGCGTGCCTTTGTCCTCTCTCCGGCCACCTTCACCGAGCCCCTCGTGCGCAGCAGAAGCACCTGAAATTTATGGTGCAAGAAGATCACGACCAATGTAGCTACCTTGGCTGCCCAGTGTGGAGGGGACGGATCAGCCCCTGGTTCATTTAAGCAGGGGCTTAAATCCTCTCCATCTCAGTGGGACTCTGAACATGTGCTCAGCTAAGCGCATGCTGGAGAGGGAGTAGGCTGTCACACCAGGGCTGCAAGGGAGCAGACAAAGCCATAGCCTTACTCATGCTTTCCATCTTACTTTGTTTGCCTTGTCTTTTTGTCTCTCCTTATCCTTCCTTACCTCCATAATCTCCTCTCTTACTCCCTCTCTCTGTCTAACTGCTTCGCTCTTTTCTCTTCTCTCCTCCTTCCTCTGCCCTTCATAATGACTTAATCTGGCAGACAGTGTGACAAGCAAGTGAATCGAACACGGAGTTTTTCTGCACTCCAGATTCATTTGAAGATTTCTCCCAGATGCAGCTCTAAAGCCCCAGATTCAATTTCCCTTTGACATAATAACAGAATTAGTCTCATATTGTCATACATAAATTACTCGCCAGCCTGGTGCCGGGAGAGAAAGAAAGAGCAAAAGAGAAGAGAAGGCTTCCAAAGGAGGTGTGACGGTGACAAGCAACAACAGAATAACAATAGGAGACCAGGGGGTGACATCTATCACATCTGACAAACAAGGAGAAAGCCATCTCGGTATCAAAGGTAAGGATTATTTACCTTCTTCCCTCGCCCCCCAGAGTGATTAAAACCTTACACCGAGGAGCCCTGTGCCTTAACAAGGGACACGCGAGTCTAAATAACGCTTAGATTGAGCCATATTGCATCTGACGGCACGTTGGGTTTGTTGAGACGCTGCTCGGCGGATTAGCCCCGCTGCCCTCGGCGGCTAAGGCGAAGCGCAGGACAACTGGGGAAGGATCTGAAAGAAGATGCCCTGCCGTCACCCCATCAAAACCCAAGCCAGAGGCCTGTGAAGAAGAGCTGGTATCCAGAGCAATGGCGAAAGCTCAGCTTGGACCACGGCCCTGTCCCCTGCCTACTAAGCAGATATGGGCAAACAAGAGGCACGCAGAGGTGTCCCCACTGTGGGTAGGCTGTGGCCCCCCATAGTTGCCCACTGACCCCATTCCTGTGGCAGTGTCCTTTGCCCGGTGTGAAGCCTCAGCTCATCAGAGGTTCACCCCCTGTACCCCAAGGGCTGCTTCTGTAGGTCCCCCAGGCCATCCCCTCCCGGGCTCTCAGTCTTCCTCCATCCCACGGGCTGGGCCCCAAAGGAGAACAGCCCAAGCACCTTGCCCTCAGCCCGCTGCATCTCCGCATCACACTCCTAGGGGCAACATCTCTCAAGTCACATTTTTGGCCCAGACACAAGCAGTTGCTTCCAGGCAGAACAACCTTCACTGAGACAAGCAGAAGAAGAAGAAAGAAAGCTGAAGTCTCCGTGGCAGAGCAGCCTGATGCCACAGGCCAGCACACAGCAGCTGCCAGGAGAGCAGCGTGGAGGGTGTATAACCATGGCAGTTGCACAGGGATGTCACGGCAGCGAGACGCTGCCATCCTCCTCGGACCTGCCCCACAGGCGGAGTTCGGCAGCCGCTGCGTTTGCTGAATTGCTGCAGACAGTTGCAGCGAGGAGACGCACACACTGTGCTCTCCCTCCTGGAGACTTTACAGTGCTTCTGGTGTTGAACGGAGTCGGGGAGCATCATTAAATAGATTCCAAATACTAATGCCGACGCTGAAAGACCCCCCTAGCCCCTTTGGCTCTCTTCCACAGCCTTTGCAGAGGCGGGCATTAACTCCAGAACTGCTGCCTGCAGCAAGAAGCCAACAATTTTGTCTGAGAGCAAGGCAACCAACAGCGACTAGCTGGGGGGGACTGGAAGTCCCCCTCATAGCCCTTCCTTGTCCCCCACAGCACCACCACAACCTATCGATCCCCCGCACCCACACAGAAGGGTTCTCCCACCCGACTCCAATCCCAAGCATCACCCTCCCTCCCCCTGCACCCCAACACAGTACCTTTAGCCCCTAGCACTGCTCTCTGGGGCTGGGCTGGATGGGAAGGTGATACCCAGGGGCTGTGAGCACTGCTTGGGGTTCCTCCGCTTCGTCTGAGCTGCACCTGGCCTGAGCCCCCCTTACAGGGCCAAGCTGGGTCTCACCTCATTATCCTCCACCAGCAGGCAGGTCTGCTCCACCCCAGCTGGTGCATTCCCAGGCCGGCCCTCTTCCCCAGCCAGCTGATTTCCCAGGAACTCGTTAGGTGGCTTGTCAGCAACTCCCTTTCTCTCCTAGGGCAGGGCTGAGTTTCTGAAGGGGAGCCAGGCTGGCAGCAATGAGCCAGAGGTGGGATTTCCACCTCGCAGTGCTGTGGGACCAGCTCCCCTCTCTCTGCCTGCTCCTAGGTCTAGGAGGGCTGGTGATGGTAGAGCTGACGGCCTTTCCTGCTGAGCTGAGCAGTGCTGTGGGGGGCAGGGAGGCTCCAAACTTTCTTGCTGCTTTCCTGAATCTCAGCTAAAAGTAGGTTTCTGCTGGCAGTTCCTGCCTTGCTCTCGATGTGTGGAGAAACACAAGGGACCCCGACGCGGCTGCTCGAAGGGTGTTTCCCTCCCAGGATTTCTCACGCAGCACGAGTCAGTCCTCCAGAAAGGAGCGCGCCGTAGCTTGCTCCAGCTGTATTTGCAATGATGCAGCCCTTCAGGAGCCTGGCAGAGGGACGAGGCCTTTGTGACCACATATTGGATTGAGGGACTCAGCGGCAGCCTGATTTACAGAGCCCGTGGCCTCAAGGCTGCTCATTTGTATCCAGCCCTGAGCTTGTGCCATGGGACGGAGGCTTGGGAACTACAGATGACTCTGCTCGTATCAATCCAGGCCCTGGCGGAAACATATTTTCCTCTGGAAAACCCACCGCCTCGCCTGCTGACCTCGGCAGGTACATCACGGACCGGGTGACTTGGGGGAGAGGGAGTGAGAGATGCTCCCCTTTCATTATAGGGGAGCTCTGCAGTTCAGGGGCGGGTGGTGTCGATGCTGCGGGGAAACAGCACGGTTGCTTTATGCGCTTTGCGGGTGAACAGGAGGCGTCCCACCCCAGGGCTGACCATGCTGCAGCAATAAAGTGCAGGGTTTCACCTTTGCCTCCACCCTCCACTGGAAGGAAACGGTTGGCTCCACACAGCCCCGAAGCCTGCAGCAATATCGGCACCTTCAGCAGTTTCCTGGATCTGATTGGAAAGCCCCAGCCACTCTGTAGAGTTTTCTCACCCTAATGGAAAGTAGGATTGACTTTGAAAGGCTCATTCATCAACGTCAGAGCTCCCCGCTGAACAGGACAAGGCGCAGCAAGGCTCCAACTGGGAGAATAAAGCCGGCCGTCGACTCAGCTCCTTGTCACACAAAGAAACACGGATCATAAAATATTAACGCTCGTGTTCTCCATCTTAAAATACGAGGGCTGCAGGTGTTGGGGGCGGCAGGCTGACACCGGCAGCTGAGTGAAAGGCCCCAGTGTCTAGCGACTCTGTCAGGGGAAGAGGCAGCGCTGTCAGCCCAGGCTGGATTAAGCATGTGGCTCAGACCCACCTGTCATAAAGAGGGGGCTTAGAGGGAGGCAGACCACCTTAGGCGATACAGCGCTGCGGCGGGCACAGCCCTTAGACTCCCATCCAGTCTGCAGCTTTGCTACGGCGGAGGCACGTTCAGCTGGGGGGCCATCCCACCCACATCCATCACGACTTGCTTCACCTCTTCCCTTCAGACTCCTGTCTGGAGCTGCGCTCAAGGTCCTGACCTCTCTTCTGGCACGTTAAGAGGTGCCTTCTGGTTCATTCAGTATGGTCCCCTGCTATCAGGGGATACCTAGGATGTAGGTTTGCCACCTTGCTCAGCACCGGGGACTTCAGGGAACAGAGCACTTGGGAAATGCAAGACTTGTGGATCTGAAGGCCAGAAGACAGCCCAGGGTTGTAGTGGTGGAGGAGAAGTGCGTTTTACCCGAATGAATATTTCTGTGTCCATATTGATTTGACGATGACATTGCTTGCCTGCCAGGACAGGCTGCCTTTTGGCTAAGAGAGGTCTGAGAAGCTTCCTCCTGTCATAGCCAGCTCCTCAAGTTTCACCTCCACTCAACTCTGGCCTGGCAAAGATATTGTGGGCCAAAAAATGATCCAGCCCCCCCACCTGCCCACTACCCTGCTGCAAGAGTCATTAAAAGGGTTTGATACCATCATCTCCTACAGCAGTGAGTTCCACTGGTTGACAAGACACCAAGGGAAGCAGCCTCATGTTGTACTGCTTGCTCTTCTGCTTACTCTCAACAAGTATCTTGGCACATAACAAGACCCCACTAAGGGGAGACTGCTTGGATTTCACTTCATTCTTCATTACTGATGTGCACACAAAGACTGAAGGTTGGTGGTAATATCCCTAAACCGCTGGCCAAGTGCAGGGAGTGGGAACACCGGGGATGGAGGGCTGGGCCGGTGGACAGCTAGATCCTAGGGGTCGCTGCGTCTGAAGGTAAAAAGTTGATACAATTCGACCTCGTCTTTATCTTTGACAGTGACGGGGGTCGGGCTGGCTTTGGTTGCACACACCATGCACGGGATGAGCTCAGAGCGCGATGGCAGCAAAAAAGAACCACTAGTCAAATGGACTGTGAACTGTCTGCGATCAGACAGCTGTTAAATATTGTATGGCAGAGACTGAAGCACAGACGCTGCCTGGAGGAGTGATCCTACAGACCGTTATCTCAGAACATCCTGCCATCTACCCAGAGCAGCCCAATGATATCTATGGCAGACCTGGGAATTGAACCCGGCACGTCTAACTCCTGCTCCTGCCACGTTGCACCAACTTTCTTTCTGCATGTTAAGCAAAAGGCTCAACCTCTCCAACACTGTAGGCTTCAAGTAGATGCAGACCCAGTGTTGCAAATAGCTCCCAGTGTTATCCCAACACCTGGGCTGCAAGATCCCTCAAGTTTTACACTCCTGACCTCAACTTTGATGACTTTTCCCTGCTTCCTTGCCCCGAGTGATCTGTGCTGCCTCAGCCACAAATGCTTGCCTTCCCCTTTGACTGAAGAAACCTGAGAGAGGCACGATGTGCAGTGCTTGGAAGCTGCAACCATGCTTACGAACTTCCTGGCAAAGCACAACACTCAGAGGGCAGCCAAAGGCAAGAAGAAGTGCTTTGCATTTCACGAGAGCTGTCAGGCTGCTTTGATGACCTCCAATTAGCATCACTTCTGTGTGATGAGCAGCTGACAGGACACGGATGAACTCCTGATGCTTTTCCAGGGCTCAGAGAACGAAGGCAATATTCAGCTAACATGAAGATGATAGTAGGGGAAGGACCTGATGTTTATTCAATGGACTCTGGATACCTTCAACCCACTGTCATCTCAGCGACATCAACATTGACTGCCCTAAGAGATACAAGGTCCAAGCCTACTGACTTGCTCAGCATGGTAGGTGAGCATGGTGAAGGCACACAATTTCTGTAGCTAATGGCACACAAGGGAGCGATGTCCCAGCTACCTCTGATGCCTCAGTACCCATTTACAGCCGGATCTAGTAGGAGTGGCAAAGCTTGAACTCCCACCTCCCCTGCTCAAAGAGATGTGCAAACCCTACATTTCTGAAGGCTTTAGGGGGTGTTTAGTCCCATGTCCAGCTCTGTCAGCTGTGTAACTGGAAGCCTCAGCTGCACTGGACTTCCAAATGAAGCAGGATTTTACTTATCTGTTGACAGCATGATTTTGGTTTGTCAGCTGCCATCACCTAGAGAGACAGAAAGGCTCTTCAGTTCATTAGACAAAGGCATGACAAGGTCCAGCGGATGGAAACTAGAAGCTAGAAGGGTTTGTGGGAGACAGCAGAGAACAAGCTCGGTTAAATTTGGGGTTTGACTCTTCCGCCATGTCCAGGGCAGCAGCCTGAATGCAGCGGCAGCCCATCTGCACGTGGGGAGTCCATCGTTCAGGTGATTTATTCCTGTGACTTAGCAGAGGGGCAGCTGCAGGTCCCTGTCTGAATTCAGCCAGCAATCATTTCATACCCCATCTTGCTCTGGATTCATGGCTGGTGCTGTAGCTCCAGCTGGACCGGTAGACCAAGCCAGCAGGGATTGTTGCAGTGCCGGTGCTTGCAGGTGGTGGGCTCCACTGTTACCATGCCTGGACGCCATACTGTTACTCAGCTTTGGCACAAACTAGAAAGGCTCAGATCCTCAGTTGCTTCTTGGTTGTCAGCAGCACAAGCTCCTAAACTTAAGGGTTTGTTTTTTTCTTATTTAATTGCAACCCCTGCTATGTGCATGGAAAATGCTGCTAGTATTGTCACTTGGGATCCAGCACATCCTGCTTTTACGGTACAAAACACTGGCCCATGTAAAGGGCTCCTATATAGCTTGGGTCCTCTAGCTCAATATACCCAGAGCTTCTCATGCTCCCTTGGGTAGTTGCTTTCCCCAAGCAAAGGGGGCCAGCTTCTCTGTGTCACCACCACTTGTGTGAGCACTTCTGGCATTGCTCACCTGGCCCTGCTCCACTGAGGATGATGGCTCCAACACTTCCTGGCAGGAGCTTCCTTTCTGAAGACCTTCCTCTGTGGCCACTGAGCTCCTAACTCCCTAGCTCCAGAAAATGTCAATGCACAGCCAGATCAATTGCCTTATTTCATCCAGTTAATGAGGTAGCATCAGCCCTATCGCCCAATGCCCGGCTCTTGTCGTGAATTGGAAGACTGTGGAAAACTCAACCCATGTATAGACCATGCAATAGAAAGGACAGCTGCACGCCACGAAGGAGGTACTCTGTCCCAATGGGCCACAAGGCCTTGCACTCAGACAGGACAGAGTCGCTCCTGGTTTGGTGTAATGCAGGGGTGAGCAAAATGCGGCCCGTGGGCCAGATGCGGCCCGCCAGGCCATTCTATCCGTGGGGCCCCTAAAAAATTTAGAAAATTAATATTTATCTGCCCCCTGGCTGCCTGTTATGTGGCCCTTGGTGGCTTGCCAAAACTCAGTAAGCGGCCCTCCGCCCAAAATAATTACCTGCCCCTGGTAATGTGCATTGACTGAGCTGGACATGGGATGTGAACAGCAGATGTTGGTGCCCCCCAAGACAGAGGCAGAACAAAGAGGCTTTGTCTAGCTGAGGATCTCAAGCTGTTCAGGGGCATCGTCTTGTCTTTGACTTGATAAGCTGTGCATTTCCTCCAGTACCACTTGCCTGGCCCTGAGAAGGTGGTAGCTAGCTCAAACTAGTTACCACGATCAAACCCCACATCTCAAAATCTTAATCCTCTATAGGTCAAAGGAGAGGGGTCCAGGATTTTAGAAAGTATTACCTCACTGGTACAGGTTAGGTCTCACCAGTCCATCTCAAAGTTGGTCAGCATTGTTATGACCCTGTTATAGATGAGAAAACTCAGACTGAGAGAGGTGAGGTGACTTGACCAAGGCCACAGCAGCCTAGCGACAGAGCTGGGATTAGACCCCAGGTCCTCTTGAATACCAGCCAAGGGCTCTCCCCAGACCGTTCCCTCCTTTGTGCAGCATCTTGAACTTCACTCTCCAATTCCCTGTTGCATCCAAAAACCACCCAAGTCGTCCTTAGGAGGAAGGGAGGTGCCTCTGGTACAATGGCTGGAAAATCCTCTCCCTCCCACTCTTCCCTGAACTCTATCAGCTGTTGACCTTTTCCGCTACGGTGCCTACCATAAAACATGTCATCCCACCAGCAGCAGGAGGGGGCTCTGGGCCCACGAGCACGCTGTAGAAAGGCATCTCTGCTTCTAACAACCTCTGAGGAAGTTTTATGACTATGTCCCTGGCATTTAAAATGAATATACTTATTAAGGGAGAGAGTGCTTTCCAGAGCACTGGTTTCTTGATGCGGAGAAGTTTGTATACCCCAGACACAGAGGAAGGCAAAAAAATAAAATAAAAGCTACAAGCAGGCCTTCGTGCACTTGTCGGCATGGTTCCCCCTTGCACGGTGCCAACCTAAGCTGGCACAGAGGGGATGTAGGGACAGACAGAAGCCTGCCCTCCCACCAAGGTGTGGATACAGAAGATGCTCACGTCAGGAAGGCAGTTCAACTGTGTGTTGCCTCCACAGCAGCCAGAGATACAGGAGGGAGATGGATGGGGGTGGGTAGGCAGAAGGGAGTGGGCAGGGCACGGGTAGGCAGCAAGCATGACCAGGACAGGCCTGTGTTGCAATGATGCTGAGCTCCTGCCAATCTCCCTAGGAGCCATCAGATCCACCGGTGTAATGGCAGAAGTTATAATTCAGAAAGCCTCCCTAACAGGAGACTGAGGGAGCTGGGAAATTGGGAGATGGTCCCTGAGTTCAGCAGCAGCTGGTGAACGAGTTAATGAGAGACAGACAAAGGGTCTGCAGAGGTTGTGTACTGCTCCCCCAAGAAAACTCATTGCCTAGTTCCTCTTGTTCCTGTATGCCTGTTTGCTGAACCCGGTGATCACTACAACACTGCCCAACAAGGCTGCCCGAACCTGTGCCAGGGGCTGAGCAGGGCAGGTGCAAATCGCCTCCCCTCTGCCTCTGTATCAGGGATTGTTGTTCCTGGTTTGTAACTCCAGTGCCAGCCAGGATCAATCTGAATATGGGCTACAGAGAGGAGTTTGCACTTGGAGTGGGAGTGTGGTGGTGCCTTGGGGTTGATGTTTTGGAAGCACGTCATGCTGAGGAAGGGGATAGGCAGCAATAGGAAACTCTACCCCAGACAAAGGGAAATGCTTCCTGCAGGCAGGGGCTGAGGGCAAGGCTCTCCTCCTAGGGCAGAATTGGCCCTTGTGGCTCTGGTCCTGTCTAATCCACCAGCTAGCTCCCTGCCCTCCTTTCTCCAGGGTAACCCTAGCACCGCGGCCTCTGCTCTGCTCGCAGTTCTGTGCTGGTAGGTCTGGAAAGCTGCCCCTGCGCCGAGGCCAGGAGATGAGGCGGCTGCATTGATTTTAATTCACTGAACTTTATTGCTGCATTTAACAACTAGATGAATTTTTTATAGAATAAACCAATGAATCAAGTAGTGAAGAGACTAATTTTTCCTCTGGCTGGATGGTGGTTGAAACACTCCTCTCAAAGCCACGAGATTAAATTTACTAACCTGGCTATGCTCCATTTACCAGGAAGTGAGTAAAAGAGCTGGGGGTTCAGTAAGCACCTCTAAAGTCTGTAAAGGTGCCAGCTTTTCGATGGATTGGCACTGGTGATGGGCAGGAGTTGGGTTTCATCTCATATGGCAGACTGCATCTCCCTTCATTTCCACTGCTTTAAATCAGGATTAGTTCCACCAAGATCCCTGGAATTGCATTGGGGGTGAGAAAGAAATCAAGACCGACAAGCCATGCTGTGATTTTACTCCATGTCACCTGCTGATGCAATGATGCAGCCAGATTACCTTAGGTGTATGCAAGGGAAGCGCTGACCCAAGACTCAGGACACCTACGTTTTCCCCTCCTCGCTACTTACCTACGAGAACCTGCATCCTTCATTCTCAGACATATTACTTTGCCTTTGGCAGTATTAAAATGCATTTTGTTGGCGTGTGACCATTTAAGCAGGCAATTCAAGTCTCTCTGTAAAAGCAACCTGTCTTCTTCATTATTTACAACAGCACCAGTCTCAGTGTAATTGGAAATCTTTACCAACAAAGAATTTATATTGTTACCTAGATTCTTGGATATTAAATAGCATCGGACCAAGAACTGATCAAGGGTGGAAAGCCAGAAATGGCCAGAGCCATTGATATCTTTCCATTTGTAGCTACGTTTTGAGATCTCTCAGTGACCCAGATATTAATTCAACTAATGTGTGCTCTGCTAATTCCATATAATGAATGTTTTTCATCAAAATGCTATTTAGTGCAAAGTCAAATGCCTGGGGGAAATCCAAGTGTGCTCTATCAACGCAATCGCCTTTATCAGCTGGACCTGTAATCTTGTCAAAAATAAAACAACAGTCTTCCTTCCAGGAAACCATGATGACTGGCATTAATAATATTTTTACCCTCTAACTCTTTGTTGATAAGACCTGAATTAGCCATTTCATTATTTCTCCCAGGACTGACGTCAGCCTAAGCTGTCTCTGGTTTCCTGAGTCATCCCTTTTAAAATCCTGGAACTACGCACATGGCAATGATATCTTATACCATACTTTAAGACAGTGATTGCAAAAGACCCCTGTATCTGACTGCAGGAGAAATGTAAGGACGCAGAATGGAATGATTGATATTACTGCCTCAACTCTTAGCTTGGGGCCATGAATGACTATAAAGGCCAGGGCATGGGTTTTAGAGAAAAAGCATCCTGTAGCATTGTGCTGGGGTGTCTGCTCTGCTGTGACTCAGGCTGCGGAGTCATCGAACAACCAACAGTGCTATGCCTGCTGATACTACAGCCAGGGAAAGAAAGGTGGGGAGGCATGAAAACCCAGTCTTTGAGCATCATTGCAACACTGATCATACTGAATGCCCTTATTTGTCACTGCTTGGAGCCTCATGGCAACAGCAGGGGCAAAACCCGGACCATCCTGCTGCAATAGGACAGGCTTCTGCCACCACAGAAACTTTCCCTGAGCTGTCTTCAGTAAAGGAGTTATAGGGCACAGAGGAATTGCTCTGACATCAATTTTCGTCACGTGTACAAGCACCCTGTATGCACACTGGCTGGTCCATGCTGATTGTTAGGGTAACAATATTTGGATTTTGGGGAGCACTGGATTTGCAGCTGAACAGTGATCATCATCTCCCTAGTTGTTGGGTGCCACATGCTACTACTAATACTCAAAGCCTGGATTCTTCTAGCCCAGCAGGGAGCTGGCGGATGCACATGAAGTCAAAGTCCCCCCTGAGATGCATGCTGCGATGTGGCAAGTTGCAAAAAAATGGTCTTTCCAAGGGTGTGACTTCACATCTGAGCCTATGACCCAGCAGGGAGCTTATGCAAAGGCTTAGCTTTCGGCACGATCCCAATGAAATCAATGAGACCCCTCAGTGGTGGAAGAAAATATGTGCTGGATCACTTTGCCAGCTCACAGCTTAACTCCAATAGCCCAACGTGTCTGGGCGCTGTCCAAGCTGACCTGCCCAGAGCACTGTTCCCACCTGCCCTGCTCCTTGCCAGCCCTGACACCTAGCAGGCAGTTAATGCAGCACTAGCCCTGGGTAGTAAAGGTAAGCATCGGTCTGCTTTACAGGCAATAGACACTCCAAAAATCATTGCAAGCAGACGGAATAAATAAGCTCTGAGTGACACAGTTTTTAACAACAAAATCATTCTATGAACTGAGTGTATAATGAGATCCAGTCAGAGAAAGTTATGGGGGAATAATTCCCCAGCACCTGGAGGTAGCAACTGGTTCCACGAATGTTTTATATTCCTAGGTTGTAAATTGATTTTATGCATCATTTATCAATGGGGGCCTGGATCTATAATAGGTATTTTTTTAAATATTTATGCCCCTGCACCTTCATGCTCAGCAAAGGAATGGGGAACAATGGGCCATGGTTGATGTTACAGGTCTCTGGGATATTTCTCCCCCCTCCCTCCTGATTCCTAGGTAGGGTGATACAGGCCTGTGAGTGACAGATAAACCCTGGGAAAGTTGATTATGTGATGCATAAAGAATGGTTCCCGTGTTACCGAGAAGGATTAAAGAAATGCTGAGGGCCTGAGTTCTGCACCACATCTCCATATGCCGTCTCTGCAAACTGAAGGCACTGGCATCTGCAGCAAGGGAAAAAAAATCTGCTGTGTCGACATGGCTGCATGATCTCCAGGGCACAGGCCGGGCAGCGCCAGTCACCCAAGCTGCTGTGTCCAGCACCTGTCACGCCGTGTCTTAGGACAGCCGGGATTTGCCACTAAAAACATCTCCCGAGGGCAAAATTGAGGGCACGGAGAGCAGACGGTTGGAGAGAGAGGACCTGTTGGGTGCAACCGGGGCTTCTCCTTGCGCATACACCATGGAGCTGTGACAGCGGTGGGTGCTAGCGAGAGACAGAATTTGGGGTGGGTGTTTCATCTTTTGTGCTTGGCCATTTTCATCTCCAGCTAATTGCACTGTAGGAGGCGATTTCTGCCAACGCTTTCGCAACCAGTTTCAGCCCCGTTTCTCCATCAACATCGCAAGAGAAAAAAAATTCCCAGGAAGCTTTTTTTTTCATTTCTTCCTGGCTCAACTCCAGCAATTGGGTGATGGGGGGTGGCACTGAATTTTAAATGTTTGTAGCTGGTCCTTGCGCTGGATACAAAACAAGTCTGTCCAATCCCCCCCTCCCCTTTTTTTTCATTTTGCTTTTTTCTTCTGCAAAAATATCGTCATTGAAAATGTCGCCAGGAAGCTAAAGTTTCAAGGAAAAAATGGTTAGAACAGGACATTCGGAGCATTTACAAACAGCTGCTTCTTTAGCACAACTCTCCGAGGTAAAATGAGTTCTCCATGGGGCACGGACTGGTTTTTTTATGTGATTATGAAGACTTAGATAGGGTTGTACCCAGCTGGTTCTGTCAGGGCATTCCTGCATAGAATAATCATGACAGTCATAACTAGGACGTTAGCCTCTACGAATCCTTCTTGCCTCCTTCATTTTCGCCTGCTGAGCTGCTCTACCAGCCCGGGAGAGGAAGCAAAAATTGCACTGGAGATCACTTAATGCCTTCATAGTCTGAGCACAGGAATCATGAATAACACAACGGTCACCGTCTTCGCTGGCAAAAAAGGAGACTGCAGAGGGGAGGAGGAATCTGTGAAACCATAGCCGCTGCCCATTCAAAACCAGCCACTCTTTGGGTAACACTTTAACCCCAACTGGCTATCAGCATCCAACATCTGTGCGCGGAGCTGCATTTTGATCTTGTATTGGTTTTGCTCTTATTTGCCCTAGCTGAAGGCAGAGCCAGGCCCATGGTGTGCTAACCGACTCCACCCTCTGCTTTATAGCTCCAACCCTATAGTGCTAACTGGACCTAACCCCAGGAGACAGCTACCTATTAGTCATGACGATTAGGTGAAATACCCTGCCATTTAAGCTGAACGCTGTAAGATTTACTAGTAGCTTGCGGTACAATTAGAAAGAGCAAAACCACAACCGCAGCCAACAACAGCAGCAACAACAAAACAACCCACCCGCTGAAATGTAACACCCGCTCTTCCTCCTCTCCGTCACACGCACATGCCTGCACAAATCATCTCTGTCAATGGTAATGGCTAACACTCCTGTAGCATCAGCGAGTCCTGGATGGTGGAGTGCTTTACAAAGAGCAACGAATTTCACTTTGCCACCCTGTCAGTAAATAAGTGCTGTTTCCCCCAATTTACGAATGAAGGAAGCAAAGAGACTTATCAGTGAGTCAGCGCTAGTGAGGAGTTCGGACAAGGAACCTCACTTCCCAATCCCCTGCCACAGCTGGCCATCCCTACTCCTCCCCGAAAGCTGAACTCATGAGTCTTGGCCCCAGGCTGAGATTTAGGCCCTGATGCTGCTTCCTTGCAGACTGACCATTGGGAACATTGCTCAGATGGGAACTTGGGTTGAAAGGCTGGCAGAGTAGGGGAGGAAGGGTTAAGTAATAGATCCCCTCGCCAACCCAGCCAAAACTAAATCCAGTTTGAAAGGCATTTCATAACTCGCCTGCCTATTGCCAATAAAGGAGCCCAGCAGAGAGACAGGGCGGAAAGGTTATGGCGCAATGTGGATAATGTGATGAGCTCCTTGGGAACCCAGACAAATGCTTTGGAGAGTCTGAGGTTGCAAGCAGGAGATGGACATGCACACTTTGAAAGGTTGCAAGGCTACAAGGCTTCCTTTTGGCTCTGAGAAGAGTCCAACCATGTTTTTCTGTTACTCCCTCCCATTCCCCTCTTCTCTCACATGGGACTGTGTTTTCCCCTCATGTCTCACTGCCTTCCCAAGCCACATCAATCTGGGGATCTCCTTATGGCAACGTGGCCTCTCGCTAACTCAACTCTGGCTCTTATCTTCTGGTCCTGGTATCTGCCGTGATCCAGTGTTATCCTAGTAGTGGCTAAGTGGGCGGAACCTGTTTATTGCTTTTTACAGTGAGATGGGATTGAAGTTATAGGCTAATTAAATCACAGATACATTCAACAGCATTTGGCTGGATTTGTAAGTGCTATTATAGCAGTAAAAGGCCAGATATGACAGATGGAGCTTACTCAAGATTATGTAGCATCAACCCTTCCTTAACCTGCAACAGTCGCCTCTCTAGATTGCAGAGATACACTCCATTAAATTGCTACACAAAGGCATGACACCTCCTTTCATTGGTTTCAAAGGAGAACATGTTAAAGTGGGGCTTGGCAAAGTGCAGCGATCTGTCACATAGCCTTTAGAAGGAAGACCGAAGCAAATCAAATAGGGGCATGGGCTGAATGGAGGTAGTGGAGTCAGGGAATCTGAGCCCTCATTCAGTCCAGGGAACTGCAGAACCAGCAGGTTTCTGTTATGTCGAGCTAACTTGCAAGGGATAGTGGCTGGACCATGGACCTTGGTGGGACAGAGGCCCCCTTAGGAAAACAAGGACATCAACCTATTTGAGCTGCTAGGGCAGGACAAATGGGGACACAGAGTTACAAATAGATTTCATAGATGTTAGGGCCAGAAGGGACCTCACAAGATCATAGGGTCCAGGGCCCTGTCCAAGGGGCAGGGAGTCAGCTGGGGTCAGGTCACCCCAGCAAGATAAGCATCCTAGTGTTGCCTCAAATGGCATGTGCAGGGACCGGTTGCATTAAGTGGTTGCATCAGATGGCATGTGCAGGGATTAAGGTGCTGCTCAGAGTTGAGCAAGGCTAATGGAGTTTGGCGCTGGAAAGTGCAGCCCTTCCAGATGCGTGAAGCAGCCGCTCCACTGCCCATTGCACGAGAACAGACTGTCCAGTGCATGAGTCCAGGCGGGTGAGCAATGCGGCAGTCGGGCTAGTCCAGCCGGCAGAGCTGAGATAGTTGACCTCCTCTGGACTGACAGTAAGAGGAAGGATGTAAAAGAGGGCACAGAGCTGGGTGCTGGTGGGCAGAGCAAGGCCGCAGGCTTGCTAGATGAGGTGTGGAACGTGCCGAGGCTCCGGTCTCTCTCATCTTGCTGCTCACCCCAAATGGCTCACCAGGCTGGACTGCAATTCTGTCCTCCTGCTTCCCCACAAGGACATCCAAGGTCACTCCACGGTGCCGCTGAGCACACAGGGTAGTGATGTGATTAGACTTGACGTGCCAATTTTCTCCTACCCGGCCACAGGCCAAAGCTGGGGAGCTGCGGCTGTCCCCAGCGGGGTTAGGAGCCTCGCCAAGCAAGGGACATTGCAATCACAGCAGCGCCCTGAGCGACTCCAGGCCAGCGGATACCAATGCAGTGAAGTTCCAGTGCTGCCAAGCCAGGAGAGGAGCTCCCAGCAATGGCCCCATCCCCTTCAGAGCCCACAGAGTTTATTTAAGAGGAAACATTTAATCATCTTGTTTAAAGCAGTGCTGGTGTGTCAGGGAGGAAACAGCTGACTTGAAAATCGATCTCTCCGCTCCTGTCCCCTTCGGCGCCCGGGTGGCATGTCCAACCCTGTCCAGCCTACTCTCAAACCTTCCCCATTAATATCACTATCCATACTATGGGCCTGATTTTGCATCTCCACCATTGTGCTTGTATTGGAGAGGCAGCGTGTTTGACAAGTGCTCAGCGTCTAAAGATGCAGCGGATGTAATGGTGGAGATGGCTGGACCGGATGGTTAAAGCAACTGGCCGCGACACAGGACAACTGGGTCCAGTTCTCAGTCCTGATGCAGACTCCCTGTGTGCCCTTGAGCCAGGCCTCTCATTCCTCTCCACGCCGATAATCCCAACCCCTGTATCTGCCTCATTTCCTGAAAGCCTGGTCAGTCCTTGTGTCAGGAACCATCTTCCTCGGGCTATTTGTACAGCAAATGGCGATACAAGAGGGCCTTGATCTCAGCCAGTGCCTCAGCTGCAGCACAACACAAATGCTTCTTTTTAACTGGGTCTGAAACAACTGCACAGGACACGATTTTTGGCTTAAAAAAAGGGAAGACAACAACACTGTCAGAGGTGAAGTTGAAGCCCAACGGGAGATCAGGGCTTTGCATTTTCCCAGCACCATTCTCCAGGGTTACTCTGTGAACAGCTTATCTTACAGGTGAACGGGAATAGGCCGTCTCCATGATTGTGCAGGGAGTCAGTGGCAGCCGTGGACCTAGGCTTGCAGTTTGGGTGCACACACGCATGCACACGTACACACACATCCATGCTGTTTCTGCCTCTGAGCTCATATCGTTAGCTGTGTGGCAGACCTCTGCCCAGCCTTGCCCTGTGTCTTAATGGACCGGGACAAGCAGCTTGGTCTTGCGGCTTGCTTGGATTCCCCCTACCCTCCCTTTCCTCTCGCCGCTGCTCAGAAACCTAAATCGGATCTGATTACTCCCAGTCAGGGTCACGGGGGTCGTTTTCCTCCTCTCTGCCCTGTCTCCACAGATACAGCCACCACGTGGGAGCCGTTCCACGCCACAACAGGGACGCGATGGCCTGCCCGAGACTTCAGCCCTCTGCTTGCTGATCCATTCGAGCAGTCTCTCCATCCCTGGCGATGTGTCATTCATCGGTGCCAGGCTTCAATGCTCCTCTTCCACGGAGAGTGGGAAAGGGGGGAGCCCAGTTTCCTCCCTGGATTCAGTGTGTGCTTCTCAAAAAAGGGGGCTAATCCTCTCTTTCCATCTATGTTTGCACAATGCTGAGCACAGACAGATGCTTGGTCTTAGTCCAGGAGAATGGAAAGTAACATGAAGCTGGTCACCTCTGGCTATTGATATCATCCTGTATGATCCTCCCAGTAGCATCCGGGAGCCCCAGTTACAAACCACTGTGCTCAATGCTGTACAAGCGCCCGACAAAAAGGCAGGCCCCGTTTCACAGACAGTCGGAGCATGGCGTGGTTTGCAATGGCAGCACTAGACTGGGACTCCAGAAGCCTGGGTTCACATCTTGCCACGGCCACAGACCTCTTGTGTGACCCTGGCTAGGTCACTTTCTCACTCCGTGCCTCAGTTTCCCCATCTCTTACCTACTCGAGCTACTAGACCCTGCTGTTTCCCTCCTGCAGTCCATCTCCTAGCAGAAAGTTGCCTGCTTTACAAGCTTGGTGCCTCTGGATACAGTCCCAGCTGCAGATGGGGAAGAGCCCGAGTCTGAAGATGGGGAGGAGCCCAACGACCCACTTCCAGTGAGAGAGGCAGCCCCCAAATTGAAGCTGACCTCTAAAAAGGAGCTAAAATGCATCTGGTCCTGCTGCATCTAGTGACCAAAGGATCACTTTGCCCATCACTGAAATGCAGCCGTTTCGGGGCCGGAACGTGGCAGCAGCGCCTCGAAAAACCACGAGCAGGTAATAATCTCACATCCTTTTGATGCTGCAGCAGGATGCCAGCCTGCAAGTCCTCCTGAGCAGAGAGGCTTGTGGTATGTGTCTGTTTGGAGAGAAAGACATTTGCTGCTTCTTGATTGCAGGGCAACACCTGTGTGTGTTCAGCCCGCGTGAGGAACTCGCAGGGAACCTGATAACCCAATTGTGAAAGCGCCGGGGAAAGAAATGAGGTTGAACTTTCTATTTATTGATCATGGTTTCTGCAGACCTTTACTATGTCCATGCCCTCGCATCTCACCCAATCTCTTTATCTCTTTTCTTTTCCTTGTGCTGAGCTGCCAGGAATCATTTTTCACGGCTCATAAACACGTTTCCATTTAGGAAAAGAGAGTGACCTTTGCCGCGGCATCGCTTCAGCTTTCTACCTGCGAGAACTCCTTGTATTTGGTTTCCCCAGACAGGGGTGTCCAAAAAAAAGGTAGGAGGAGTGGGGGGGAGCAGACAGTAGGCATTCAAGCTAGTCTGGGGCAGCTGCCTCTCCTCCGGGAAAAGAAACTGCTGCACCCATGATCAATTATTATTACCATTACAGCACCTTTTAATGGTCCTGTGGCCCTGCAAGCTCGAGATAGGTGCAACCACAACACAATTCATACAGGCGTGTATTTTAGAACCAGCTAAAGTCTAGGGGGATGTCTAGGTTGAGGGAGTATATGCCACCCCAGCTGTGTAGACATCAGGGTTTGAGATTAAAGAAGGCGGTTTCTCTAAGAGGTATCCCAGCTGCTTCCATGTGAATCAGTAGATTTACTAGCCTACACTGCTTTTAAATGGAGGTAGCAATATGTCCCCTGTATACACCCAATGCAGGGCAAGACTCAAGTTTCTCTCCTTTTTCTCCCTCCAGTCGTGCCATGATGTTGGAGCGCCAGAAAGAATTGAAGACTGGCCAACACCCCGGATGTTGGGGAGGGTCCCCGGTATGGAGACATCCCCGGCTTCAGCCTGGAGGTAGCTGCACTGCAGTGCTGTGGGGGAAGCCCTAGGCCGTAGCAAGGATGTTGCTGACTCTTCGTACATTTATATAACTGCTGGGCTTTGACCGGCACATTTTCAGAGAAGGGTTTAGGAGCTGCTGCAGAAGTTGCTTTGCTATGATCAAAGGGAAGAGGCACCAGGCACAAATTGTATCACCGTGCCTAGCTTCCCTCCTGGAAAAACTACGCAACAGGCCCTTGTTTACCTACCACAAACTGTGTAGAAAACTCCAAAAAAGGCCCTGCACCTCTGGATCATTTTTTGCCTTTTGTTTTGAGACAGTGATAAAATGCACTCATTACCACCCCTACAAGGGGTGGAAAATGAGGGGAAAATGGCTGTTTATTAGAGGATGAGATATACCAAAACCTTTTTACTTGCACTAAAAAGAAAAGGGGGTAATTTGCCAGGAAGCTTCTGTCACGGTTTGAAAAGGAAAAAAAAGCCCACTTTTATTATCTGCTTTATTTATGGATGCATCATAACGACACCGACAAGTACATTAGTTGCACAGAGGCTTCGCTGCTGCCTTCGCAAAGACAAAGGAACAATCAAATGGATGCGTGTTTGCTAAATGCCCAACTCAACAGTCAACCCGCAAAAGCTTTTCATGGGTCTGAGCCGGGGAAGTGAAGCTGTGCTGCGGGGAGTTAATGGAGATGTACGCAGTCATTCCAGCGAGATGCCGGCTGGGGCAGGCGGATGGGTGGGTGAAGGTTCAACTACCCCGGCATTAGTGTCAGAGCAGCGCCAGCTCCAGGCTGCATTGTGCGAAGGAAATGAAATGTGCGGAGATTAAGTGATTTGCCTCAGGTCACGTGGGGAATCTAGGGGGACCCCAGCTATCCTGAGTCTGAGCGCCTTCAGCGCAGGCCAGGATGCCTCCGGCAGGGTGTTGCGGCCTGGGCTTGTCCGAGCAGCCTCAGAGGGTGTGTAGATTGAGAAGGACCTGCCAGACCAGGCCGTAAAGTCTGACCTGACAACGCAGCGCCTTGCCCAGAAAGGAGAAGCTTCTGGCTTCATGTGGGATGGGGTTAACGCAACCCATAGCTTGGTACTTTCCATAGCCAAAACAGTGCCCTTTGGTCCTTGGAGACAAACACCAGACCATAAAACACTTGGCAGTGGCCAATGGCCTTACCTATCCTTTTTCATTTTCCTTCCCACTCTTCAAACCCCAAGTCCTGCCAAGGAGCTGTTGGTCTATCCATGTGGCATCCTGTCTCCAGCAGTGCCCGCATCCAATGCTGGGGATGTACCCAGCCAGCTGTTCGCTGCCACACAGCAGCAGACATGGGTGGGGAGGGGGGGCAGTGATATTCCCTCCCCCCTGACTTCTCCAGATGATCAATTGGGAGCCTGGAGGCTGGGATTTGGCACTGAGCCGTACACAAACTGGCCAAGGGGTTTTGCAGGGCATGAGGCAGACTGCAGTGGTGCTAGGATACAGCATGAAGCTTATTTTCTTTTTCTGCTACCTGGCACAGGAAGCTCTTAATTAAATAGCTTAACTGCATAGTTATTTATACTGCACACTGATAGCTGGATCCAGCCCCGGATCACTCGGGGGTTGTTGGCCCGCAATAGCAAATCATTAAACAATCGGAGGCCTTTTATAGGCAGCAGTTTAAGCTGCAAGCAACTTGGTAGCGCAGGGGTATTATAAGGCATGGTTAAGTCACTCTCGTGCCATACCTAGGGCTCCCCTGTGCTGCCCACTCACACCCTGCAGGAAAGAGCTCCTTCAAATAAAGCCAACTTCACTTGCCACCTTTGGGTGGTATCTAGTATATGCTCAATGTCCTTTGCAGGCTCTTTCTCATTGGCATGTGCTTAACAGCACTCTGAGCTGCTAAGCTTGGGCTTCAACAAGCTGGAAGCAGGTGGGTGGGCAGGCTTCGTGGTGGGGCTTCTTGCTGCAGTGTTTATGGGCCCTTCACGGCCAGGGAGGTGCAGAAATGATGCAGCTGAGGCTGTTACCACCTCGGAGGCTTGAGGTAGCATGAAATTAAAACTGTGCCACGCACCCCATCTGGGTCCTAATCAGCTGCTAACCACCGAACAAGACAGGGGCAGCCTGACGTGGGGGAGAAACGCCAGGGGAGCCTGCGGTCGGTGGGCCGGTGGGTTTCTGCACCTGAGGACAGGAAAGGCAGACAGGCTGTCACCGCGCCGGTCACCTGGTTAGCGTATCGCTTCCTGCCACAAGCTGCTCCACGCTTATTTACTCAAGCACAATGAGATCCAAGCTGTTGCCTCGCACGCGCTCCATCTGGCCTAACATTGTTCAGATGCCGGGGAGAAGGAGGAGAGTCCTCTCACCGCTTGTGGGAGGTGGGGGCGCGACCGAGCCCCGGCGGAGCGAAGGTTGGGGAGCACTGCAAGCGCCTGGTGGAATCGCTCTGTCCAAGCGAACACTTTCACGCTGGGGTCACCCTGGACCGGAGGGCACTCAGGGAGGGAAAGGGGTCCCTGGCCTAGCCAGCCTGTTGCTCAGATGAAGCAGCTGGTGTATTAGCTAAATGCACTGAAAGCTAAGCTTGAGGATCCCATCCCCACTTCCTTGCGTGACTTTTCAAGCAAGGCATCTTTGTGCAGCATGTTGTGCAGTATGCCCGGTTTCCCTATCTATGTTATAAGAGAGGCTCCTTCTGTCTGCTCGGCTGATTTAGGTCATGGTGGTCAGTAAAGCGTTGTTCTTCCCATGGTTTTTGTGTGCACAGTGCCCGGCCCTGGTCTCTGCAGGAATATACAGAAGAATGAAACCCCCATCCCCAGCAGACCCTCTGCCAGCCCATGTAGCTGGGTCATTACCGGGCAAGCAGTTGCTAGCACAGCCAGAGCCCTTGCTCGGCGAGGTGGGGCCATGCATCAAACCAAGATTGCACTGGGAAAAAGCAGCGTCTGCCAGGCTCCACATCACCCCTCGAGGGATGAACAATTGTACATCATAGCACTCAGCCTCTGGGACCCACGGGGCTGGCGCTGACGAGAGAGGATATACAGCTCCTGTGCAGAGAAACGGTGTGAGCCCCCGAAGAGCATTTCGAGCGGTGGTAATACAGCATTACTTTTATTTGTACGGCAGTAGCTCCTGAAAGGCTCCCATAAGAGTCTGCGTGCTGTCACGCCAGGTGCTGTACAGGCAGGCAGGCCTCGAGGTTTAACGAGACCAGGGAGGCAGAAAGTGGGCTGACGGGATGAAGCGCTGTGCCCGTCATTGAAGCTTTTAGGGAACTGAGGCACAGAGAGATGCTGGTACTGCCTGGGAGTATGTGGCAGCAGATCCTGTGCTGAGCGTGTGCTCAGGCTCCCCCACTGCCCTTCGGAGGTGGGGCAGGGGCAGTTCCCAAGCAGATAACACGCTTCAGGTGTCTGACCCTGGGTACCTCTAGTCCCGAGAGCGCTCCTGCAATGTCCTCTGCCCCAGCTCCCTAGCATTGGGCACCTCCAACATCATCCAATCCTCCTACCAACACGAACACCACACTCCCCTGGTCTGGCACAACCATGCAACGTGGTAACTCCTCTCGGCTGGCACTGCACAGGGGGTGCAGTGGCGCGGGCAGGGGGCAGGCCCGTCCAAGGAAGAAGGCACGGTGCAGGCTTTAGGGAGTTTGGAGGAGACTGGGAAAGAAGGGCAGGTTTCTAAGAGCCCCTGCAAAGCACTGCAGCCCCATCTGTCTCTGACAGGAGCAGGTACGGTAGGCACTAAGGAGTTTGCTTCTAGGTGTTTTTCCTCCACTGATTGATAGTCTTTCCAGAGGGTTATTAACTGTGCTGGACTTTAACACTTTGGGGTGATCTATGGGCCAGTAACAGTTTTAAAGTACTTGGCACTCCAGCCATGGATTATAGAAAAGAGTAAAAATTGAAGCAGTCAGTCAAAGCATCACCATCTGTCAAGGCCTGTGTGTGTGCGTCCGTGTGTGTGTGTGTGTGTGTGTGTGTGTGTGTCTGTGCAATGGAAAGATGGAGGGAGGGCAGCTGGCTGGCTCAACGCATCATTTCTCTCAGAAATGAAGATGCTTCTTGTTGTTTCCACAAACTCCAGCTGCTTGAAAGGACCGAGAACAAGATGACCAGTTTTCAGAAGCAAAATAATAACAGTAAAAAAAAAAACCCAAACAGCTAACGCAGGCAGAAATGTTCAGAGGGAAAACCTCCTTAGGATGTGATCAGTCGGTTGCTGGAAGCCGATCTGACCCATAATTTGCAAGGAGGCTGGCTTTGTAGAAAAGTGACCCCTGTTTGGTTTGGGCTCATCTGATGCTGCAATTCAAAGGCCTGGGAAGAACTATTCAGACCTGCTTCTGATCTTATTTATAAAGTATGGGATGCAGTGTGTTAGGAGACAGAGCTAATGAGCAGGAGCGAGAGCTAGTGTTAGGTACAGAGGCTCGAGCGGTTTACCTCGCAGCAGCCCACCTTAGCTTGCCTTCTTGTGCCCCCTGCTTCACCAGCCAAGGTCTCTCCTGAAACACAACCTGGTATTGCCAAGCTCGAGGAGACAAAAATCATGGCCCCCACAAATCACGGGAGTCTTCCAGAAATAGTGGGATCAAAAATACTAATGATACACTTGAGGTCCTTGTTGTTTCCCCTCTGAAGTCTGGCCTGTGGGAGGTCCTTAGATTCTTGCTTTCAAAGCTTCTTCTTATGCAAAATGCTCAGGCTAGAAACTTTTACATAACAAACGGCTGCAATCCTCCTGTATTCGTTTGACTCCAGGGGCTGGAGTATTAAAAAGCATGCCAAGTATCACCAGGCCCATAGCAAATTCCTGGGAGCTGGCGATGCTACTGACCACTGCATCCCCATGTTAGGCTACACACCAGTGCTGGAGCTAACTAACACCACTAGAAGCCGTGGGATTACGCTGGGATTGTTTTGAGGTTGCAGAGATTTGCCTCTGGCTCTCACTCTCCAAGATGTCATTTGTTCCCATTGCTAAACTCAGGCCGCCGATGCTCCAGGTATGTCAAGGCCTAACTCCTGTTGAAATGGCACACGTGGAAATGTTTTCCCGTTACTAGCCCCATGCTGAACCCAGTGTGCAGATGCAAATGGTTCTGTCCCTCCACCCGGCCCCCGAACACCCACGTCCATTTGCAAAGATGATTCTTCCGGAGAACCTCCTAAGCATGCCTTCTTTGCAGCTACGGCTTGCACCATAGCTCCTCTGAGCGGGTACAAATCTCTGTCCCCCAAAGGAGCCCAGGTCCGCAAGAGATGGAGAGCGTGGGCCTGCTGGTGAAAGGGCACCGGGGCGTTTCACAGGCGAGCCGCGAAGTGATGTGCTGGGAGCCCGCCGTGGCGTTATACGAGGTGACAGCTACTGCTGTTGGACAGCGCTTGAAAATGTGAGTGATAATCAAGGTGTCATGTGCGCTCTCCTCTCCCCGATCGGCGCCGGGAACCACCGGACGGCAGAACATCGGCTTCTGCAGGGATACGTGAAGCCGCGGAGGAAGCCCCGGCTCTGAGCGCCAGGAATGCAAAACGCTCCCAGCTGTCAAGAGACTTTTAACTGTTTATGGCCTCCCCTTCCACGCAGCCATTAACAAGCAAACAAACAACAGCTGCTCCCGGCTCTGCCTCCGTATTTATTGGGATCTGGTTTGTTCATTATCCGTATTATTTATTGTCTGCACCGCACCTTGGGCTGGGCTAGGACCCATTGGTGCTAGGCTCTGTACAAAGGTGGATGGAAAATATGGTTCCAGCATCTCAGTATGAGGATTAGCATCAGACAGGGGGCTGCTGGCTCTTAGCTAATGCTTTGCTTGCACAAGAGCACTGTACCAGGCAATACTAGGTGTGTATAGCTAGTGGACAGAGCTGCAGCCCTACTTATGGGGTGGGGAAACTGAGGCACAGGGAAGCAAAGCATCATGAGCCAGGCCACCACTCGTGGAACTGGGAACAGTATCCCAGTAATTGGGTGACCAGTGCCACGTACAGTCCACCGTAGCTGCTCCCCTCTCGTCGTGTGTAAAGCAGGCATTCCTGGGCTCTTGCACTAGCATTGGCACAGCCGTGCAAAATGTCACCAAGCCAGAGCTCCCCACCGTTGCTGGAGAGCATTGTGCCCTGCCTTGCACAAGTCTCCATGACAAACCCCGGTGCCAGGCAGGGCAGAGCGAGGCCCTGGCTTGTGTAGTTCTTCAAAACCCAGGTGCCGAGCACCCTGCGTTTTGGCGTGCCACGTCTGGAGGCAGGGATCCGGGGAATGGGCTGAGCTGCAGGACGCAGCTGACCCTTGTCAGCTCAGGCGGTGGCTGCTGGGGCCTCTCTCTCCATCCCTGGCCAGGACGGCACTAGCAGATGTGTCACTAGCCAAGGCTGCTCTGGGGTGAGACTGGGCCTGGGTGAGCTGCCCAGAGCTGGGCTGCTGGGGCCCTGACGCGCAATGCAGCAAACGTCCCTTCCGGATGAAAAAAATGCACGCTCTGCCCAGCGCTGTCTCTCTGTCGCACCCGCCCGCCTGGCACGGCGAGTCTGCCTGGCGAAGAGCTCTCGTGCTCTCTCCTCCTCTCCTTGACCCCCGTCCCAGCCTGGGGGAGTTGTTTCGCCACTTTCTTCTGAGTCAGTTAAAAAAGTCTGGGGAATATTCATCATTCTGACATGCCCCTTTCCCAGAGATGCCGCGCGAAGCAGCCATCCATCTTCCGTGCTCTGCGCTGCCCCTTCCTGCAGGCCCAGGGTCTGGCTTACATTACAGCAACACGAAGGGGGCACGGCTCCCCTTGATTTATCACCTGGGCAGGGGGAAGGACCGCCTGTTCTCCTGGCGCGACAGGTGCTCACGGCGCTCCAGAGGCGGAAGCCAGCTCCGCAGGCCGATCTGTCTCCATCTCCCAGCCCACATGGAAGCAGACGGATGTCATCGGTTTTGAAATCCCCTTGGATTGTCACCTGCTTCGCAGCAGGCCCACCGGTTCATTACCTCGCTCCCGTCTTGCCTGCATCCTCCGTCTAGCGCAACCCCAGGCTCCTTGGAGAGAGCGCTACGCAAGGTTTAATGGCAATCCAAAGTGGTTTGATGCATAATGCAGGGACTTTGACACCGTGCTGCTTGCCTGGATGAAGGGCTATTTAGTGAACGAGCAACAGAAATGTTGGCATGTTCGAGAGCGGCACCAGTCCAGGTTTCGCATATGCATCACACGATGCAGCCCCAGTGTATGTGGGTGCCTGCAGGAGCTGCCACCCCAGACTGTGCCCGGGGTGTGCAGACTTGCAAGGACAGCCTGGGAGGTGCCTCGGCGTGTGGGAAACTTGCTCCTCTGCCTTTCATTGAGCTTTGCCTTTCACCGATCTCCATCAACATGGTTCCTCTGTGCCCAGGGCTTCTCTGCGATTTCCACCCCAGCGCCCACCTGCCTGGAAACACGTGCTTCACCCCACCTTCACGTGCCAGCTGGCCCGCGCCCCGGGACTGCATAAGGGATCAAGACTCAGTTCTTCTCATCTAGACCGAGTGCAGCTTTGGGATGCATCGACCCAAGGCAGGTGCTTTGAGTCAATCACCTTGCAAACTGGGGGTGGGCCAGGTCCTGCACCCACCACCCCCATTGTGTGCGGCCCAGAGGCAGGTCTTCTCTTGACTCCCACCTGAGCCACCGACCAAGCCCACCACCATGTCACTGCTGCGAGTAGCAGTCGGGTGGGAGAGCAGATGGGTCCCTCCCACTCCCGGCGATTAGCGCTTGCTCTTCTGCACAACACAACACATCGTGCGGCCAGTGCACGATGGCTGGGCAGAAGCCTGGGGATACGATGCCTGTCCCGGCACCCTACATGGTACTGATCACGCTTGGGACACAGGGGGTCTGCAGACCTGGCACCAGTTGTTCCCCTGCAGCACCTGACACCTCTGTCCCTTCTGGGGGGAAACAGATGTGGCAGATTTCCTCCGGCAATAAGGCCTGATCCAAAGCCCGCTGAAACCGACGGGACTCTTTCCACTCATGGCCCTGCCATCCACGTGTCTATCCAGCCACCCTCCTTCCCCAAAGAGCCCTCCAGAGCAAGTGGTGGCAGGGCTGGAGATGCTTTATAAATTGCACTGAAAAATTATCTTCCTCCCTGCAGACACTCTGTGTGATCGACTCTGTTGTGGGTATTTTTCCAGCTGAATGTCAATGTCTTTCCTCCGTGATTCGGGTGCCGGAGGAACGGTGCCGCTGTCTGAGCTCAGGCAGGAATCAATGGAGGCTGGAGGCAACTCAGAGATTCTCAGATGCACTTCAATGGGACTCCTGGTATGAACACAGGTTTGAGACGTGGCTGACAGGGCTCTTCCTACTTCAGTGGAGCTCCACTGCTTTATACCAGCTGCGGATGTGACGCCAAGGGTTCCCAGCACCGGGTCTCTAGGACAATTAGGGCCATCCTGTGTCCTGGGTGATGATGGGGATGAAGGCAGGTCAATGAGCTTAGATCCTGGAGGAGCTCTCTGGAAGAAACCGGGTCTCGACCATCTGCCATCTGCTAATTAGATAGTTTCAAACTGGCTGGGAAATGCCCGTCTCTCGCATTTCCTATTGGAGAGGCGTTTGAGGGAAGGGGAAGGCCTCAACGCTTGACTGCCAACATCCCAATGAATGACTCCGCTCCAGGGCACAAGGTAATTGGCTGTGAGGACAGGAGATGTGGGCTTGCCGCCCGTGGCTGCATGGTGCTTGCTATTAATTAGGATAACAGGCTATTGCCGGGCTCGGGATGACTGTATTATGAAGACACCAGGGGCCTCAAAGGAAGGCCAAGCTCCATTGTGCTAGGTGCTGCACACGCTCTGCTCTGGAGGGTGGATGAGGAGACACAGGGTGGGAGGGGAAACACGGGAGCTCCCTCGTGTGCTGCGGGCTATGGAAGTTGCATGAGTTCAGGTGGACCATGGCGGATGAGGTGCAGGAACAAGCATGTGCGTGCAGCTCCTGGCACACTCATGCTCTGCTCTTTGGCTGTCCCAGTAAGGATTTGCCGCTTGCTCTTCAGATGGGGGAGTCCAGCCCCAACTGCATCGCAGAGGCAAGAGGGGACAAGCACTCAGACTACATGGCATCTCCCAGGCTCCTGCATGCAGAGGATGCTAAGACGGTCCCGCCACCACCCAGGACATCTTGCCTGCGTGGGGAAGCAGAAGACTGAAGGGAAGTGGCAGAGGAAGTGTCCTGGGGAGAGACAAACTTTTCCTCCCTCCAAGACTGTCACCAGCTTTCTTTACTGCAAACCCCCTTCCCGAGGCAGCACATGAGGAGTTAGAGCCCCTAATTCTCCTGCCCACCTGCCGTCCGGGTGGGTAATATCTGCTTTATCCATCCTATAATGAGTCCCATCTCCTCTGCTTCAGGCTGCAATGGCTATCGATTGCAGTGAGACACCTCTCTGTTTCCTGTCAGCTCTGACACTCGCCCCTCATCTAGCCGGGCAGCTCTCCACACTTATCAGTAATTTCCTCCCTTGATACTGCTGGAGTCATTCTCTGGCTCTGTTTTGCCATGTGCTGAAATGACTCTGAGGGGGTTTGTGTCCCTTCTGTGCTCCCTCGGCTCCTGCCATCGTGACGAGCAAGCAAGGGGATGGGGCAGGGAGGTGGGGAGCACAGCTCCAGTCTCGTCTCCTACAGGACTGCCAGCCGTGCCAGCAGAGCTGACGTCCTGGCCTGGCCCTGCCCTAAGCAAGTCTCACACACGTTTGTATTGCATCCCCCGGTGCATTGCTCCTTGCTCAGTGTTGCAACCTCGCTCTGCACAGCGGGCGGCGGATGCCCATCCTGTCTCTGGGATTTGTGTGCATAGGACTGAACAGCCAGCTTGGAGTACATGTGGGTGCAGCGTGGCTTTGGGTGCAGGAGAAGCAGAGCTATCCAGGCACTCCAGGGCTCTCATGCACACCCTGTGTGCAAAGGGCACGTGCAGGTCCAAGGGAGGACATGTGAGCTCTGCCAGCTGCAGAGTGAGGGCATTTGAGCGTTTATTTTTTTTCATGCCCCCCATTCAGTGTCAGAGGCCCTTTGAACCAAAGCTACACCCGAGACCAGCCAAGATCACAACCCTTCTCTTTTCACATTGGGAGCTAACAGAGGGCCATGCGGCCTGTGCCAGTCACCCTCCCACGCTGCCTTCAAAAGTCATGGTGATGATGCTGAGCAGAGCAGAGTGCCCCCAGTGCTCCCACCCAACCCCTGCAGGGAACAGGATCAAGCTCTGGGGTGCAAGGGGGTGTGGGGCATCACCTCACAGGCTATTATATTAATTTGCAAAGCTACCCCAAGCTATGAGACAGTCATTGTAGCCAATGTGAATGCCAAGAGCTCATGGCGGGGCTGGGAGGGGACTTGCCAAGCCAGGCGCTCCCTTGCCGGTCTGGGTAAGCATCTCAGGATGACTGCCCTGGGGGAGAGCATGGACTCCTGTGCACAGCCTCCATGAGCTGAACCAGCTAAAAGATAGGATGGGGTGGGAGAACGGGAGGAAAGGAGGGTGGGGGGAGAGATGGGGGCTGAGGGAAAAGGCTGGCAATGTGCAGGGGCGTGGCGTGGACCTCTGCGAGCACATGTTACAGGCACCGCTGTGACGTGCATGTCTGTCGCTCAAGCTGGAGCACCAGGCATAAAAGGAGTGCCGAGGATGGTTATAACCTCTGGGCAGAGGTGCAGACACGTCCTGGCTTTCGGCTCCCAACCTTGCTTTCATGCCAGCCTGGGGCCTCCACTTGCAGCAGGATTCATCCTCCCAGGCACGGCTCTGAAGCAGCGAAACCCTTTTTCTGGGCAGCTCCAGACTAAACAGAAGTGATCTCACCAGATTTTCCAAATGGCGCGCATCCCTAATAACTTATGCTTTGAGTCTCCCTTCTTGGCATCTGAACAAGATGCTCCTTCTGCTCGCTTAGTTCCCTTTCAAAGACATAGCGACGAGAAACCTCAACCCCCCGTGCTCCGTGCTGCTCTCGTCCACACCAGCGTCCCTCCAGGATCGGAAGCGCGGCTACTCACAACTTGCTCCGTGCGGGACCCGGGAATGACAGCTGACAACTAATTCACAGAGAGAGGGAGTTAGGCACAAGGCTGGGTAAATGTGCACCTTTATGGACTAACTAAATTAGATAGATATATATATATAAAGAGAGAGACCACAAGTTTTTGTGAGCCCAAGTTCACTCAATCCTTGACATAACTTCATGCCGTACCTTTTGGATATCATCTCATCTTCAAGGGTTTAGCTTCTGGGTCCCAGTGAGGAACAAATGGTGCAAGGGAGACAGTCGCACACTCACAAGACTTTGTTCTCTGCCCAGAGCTTTGGATTCTCTTCAGCTCCCCTATTACAGCTGTAATATTGGCCTTTGCGTCACCTCACAGGCAGCTTCTGTAAACCCAGATCAAATAGATGTGGACTGCAGCGTGCTGCAGGGCACCAATTACAGTGTCCAAAGAGCAGCCGCAGCTTTCCTTTACACACACATACACAGAGTCAACTAGATTTCATGGCAAGGTGAGCTCCCCTGGTGTGACCATAGCTCATGTCTTGCACTGTTGTGCTGCTTATTAGAGGCCCTTTATTTTATCCACTTACCATGGCCCTCAGCCCCAATGAGTCCCCTTCAGTTGTCCCTCATCCATGGGCTCAGTAATGGGTGTGAGACCAGCTACCCCCCACAAAATATCCTGCTTATGCTGCGCCATGGTCTAGTAATTCAGGACCTGCTTTTCTTGTGATGCCATGCACACCCCCCACACACGCGAGAGGGAAAGACAGGCTTGTGCTAAAGGCCTGGAGCTTGCAGACCTATTCCCAGCCCTGCTGTAGACGGCGTGTGCGATAGGAAACAAATCACTTCATCTCTCTCTGCTTTGCAGTTTACGTTATCACGTCCTTGTAGTACGGCCGCAGGGAGAGGTGTCAGTCAGAGACGGCAGCCCCACGCTTCTCCTCCAAAGCTTGTCGTGGCTCTAACTGTGGCGGGTGTATCTAGACATCTTTCTTTATTCTCCAGCTAGCTTTTCTTGCAGGTATTTATAGAGGGGACAGAGGAGGTTTTATGCCCTTAATATAAGTTACCTGTTTCTGTGCTGGAAGAGGCTCCCCACCTGCTCTGTTTGCTTCCACCCTTGCCCTTCAGTGCATCAGAAGCTGCCTCCTGCTAGCGTGGCTCTTGTGACCCAACAAGGGGCTGAAGATGCAAGGAGGTAATTCACTCTCCCTTCTTTGTCCCCAACACATGAACCTCCATGAGCCCATCTGCGCAAAAACCCCAGCTTGACCGGGGAGACGCAGAACTGGTGCCAGTGCTTTGATTCCTCCAGCTGCCTCTGAAAGCGCAGCGGAGATGCTTTTTCATCACAGTACAAGGCTGGGAAAGGCCACTTTGATTTTTTTTCTTTTTTCCCCAAGAATAAATTAGGCTCATTATCTGCTCAAATGTTGGAATTGGAAGCAAAATCTGCATTGGCTGAAAATGCATTAATGAGATCCAAGACACATTAACAACTCGGGGAACTAAGGAAGGGAGGATGTGGGAGCAGCATTGAAGATAACGGGTCCCGCCACAGGAAAAGATAGAGGCAGTCTCTTGTGGCGATGAAGGATGCGTACAGTTTGGGTTTCCCCAATGAGTCTCAATGGGGGAAGATTTGCCCAATTCGGTGTCTGTTTCTTTAGAAAGGATGCTGGCTTTAGAAAGGATGCTGGCGAGTAGGACCTGCCTCGCAGCTATGTTAGCATGGTCTCTTAGGAGCAACTGCATCCCCCCCACTCCACCGCATGGATAAACCTGGCTGGGCTGAGGCATTAAATACAAACTGTTACCTTAAACCCGGCTGTGATTAAAGGTGCGGTGGTGCGATCTGGGGGCTGCGCAGAGCGCAAGCCGGAAAGGTTAAGTTTAATGTCAGGGAGAGGAGATTTCATCTCGCCGGAGCTGCCTATCATCTGAAGGCCAGGCCAGCTCTGCAGGGAGCCACGTGCAGAGGCCTCCGCCCTGCTGTAGTGGAGGGCTGAGATTCACCGCTGTCGCAAGTGGGCCAAAGTGAGCGCATGGAGACCTTACACCGGGGTCAATGAGCAGAAACAGGAGGCTGCTGCATGCACGGGACTGCAGGAGGTCCCAACCCCTGACGCCCTTGGGATCCTCCAAATCTCCATTTGGCGCTGCCTGAGATTCCAGCTTGGCACGTCCCATGCCTCGTGCATGCTGCTCCAGGCTTAGTGCCTGCCTCCGCCCAGCCAGCCCTGCCTAGGAGATGTCACCGCGGCTGTGACTGCAGCTGGAAGCTCTTCAAGGCAAGAAACGGTTCTCGTCCTGCTCGTGCAGAGCCCTGCATGGGGCACCCTGGCAGAGGTGTCGAGCCCCCTAATGCCACATCTCCGCTCGACCTGGAAACCTGGTGCCTCCCTTCTCCCCAGGAGGCCTGGCTTCCTGCCGTGCCCAAGAAGGCATGAGACATTGCGTCTTACTACCTTAACGTATGAGCCCCCTTCGATGGGGAGACAGGTTTACAGATGAGCTGGGGACTGATGGCTGCCGAGCTTAATCATGGCACAAATGACGTTGTCCCTGATAGCACCGCCACCTCCGTGATCCAGACTGTGTCTCTGCATCTGGGGAAAAGCGCGAGGCGGGCCGTAGCTGTGCCAGTCCCCGGGGAGCAGTCTGCTTGGCTGGGCTCAGACACATCTCTCTGCCCCATCCCCAGCCTTCTTGCAAGCAGCACAGCTCAGTCACTCCTTCATCCAGAGAACTTGGCTTCCTGCTGTCCCCGGGAAATATCCTCGAGCATCCCAAAGTATCTGGAAATGGGGCTGCTCACATGCATTCCCTCCCTGCCCCATGACAACCTGCAGAGCCATGTCATGCTGATCTCTGCCGCTCGAGGAGGTGCATCAGCTGGCAGGAGTAGGAGGCTGTTATCCTCCATAGGGACAGACACTAACGGTGGAGGAGGCATGCATGGCACAACCAGATAGTTTGCACATGGTCGATGCGTGGCTCTGGGAACTGCTTTTCTGTAGTTTGCAGCCAGGAGCCAAGCCCCGAACTATGTCTCCACTGTGCTCGGTGCTGTACGAACACAGAGCAGCAGAACAAAAACACGGCCCCTGCCCCTCAGCATGTGCTGTGTGCTGGCCATAATGTGTCCGTGAGCTGGGACTGGTCTGACTTAGATGCTAAGTGCAGATCCCCTGGGAAAGGAGGAGGTGAGCAGGGCCAGAGCTGAGATGGGGAATGCAGCAGTTCTTCCCCCTTTCCATGCTGGGATCCCCAGTCTGGATCGCGCCACTCCCTTTGCTGGACTGAAACCCTGGACATCCATCTGTGACACTAGGCAACCCCCCTCTGTGAAATGTGCCAGCCACGAAGTCCAGTGTTTGCCCAGATCTCCTTGCACGGAGCATGATATTGCTTGAATGACTCTATTTACAATCCAGAGCGAGAGAGAGAGGGAGAAAAAGGGACGTTGATAGACACAGAGGGAAGGGGAGAGAGACTCACTCATCTCAGCCACTCACTTTATTATCTGAAGAGAAATTACTGAAGGCTTCTGACTCCTGCTTTCAGGGCCTGTTGCTGCCTGATGTTGCCAAGGGAACTTTCTCCGGGCATCCTCTGCTGCAGGGAGGAAGCTGAGAGCACTGCTTTAAAGCCATCGGTCACTCTCGCCCCAGTCGCACGTCCCCAGGGGATGAAGCACCGGTGCTAAACACCCCTCCTTGGACATGCAGGCGATGGCAGAGGCACATCCCCAGGTGATGAAGCACTGGTGCTATAAACACCCCTCGGGTGTGCAGGCGATGGCAGAGGCGCAGCCTGTCGGAGAGTGGAAGACCCATGCTCTCGGCTTTGGCTCGTCAGGACCTATTCCCCTAAGATGGCAACACTTTGCTGCTGAGCCCTGTGACCTCCCCGAGCCCGCTGTCCCCGCCGAGGCTGCGAGACCTCCTGGGTCTGTGTCAGTAGCATGGACACATCTGTCCCGCTTCCTTCTTAGCTTCACGGGTCATTCGAGGGGGCTGGGATGGATCCGTGTGAGCTCCCTGGCGCTGAGCCCCTCCGGCCCGAGAAGGCTTAAGAGTGTGGTCCAGTGGTCAGAGCAGGAGGTGCTTTGCTGGCCAATGTCTTGCCACGGGATACAGACCATGGCCCTGATCCAGACAGTGTCCCCGGGCTGTAATGAGAGCTTTGCAGTGGGATGGCAAACATGGCTCAAGGAGCTGCCATGAGCTTGGTGCTCCAGGGTTTAGTGTTTGCTGCTGAACCTACATCCGTACCACATCCCCGCATCGAGCAGTGGGAACAGAGCAAAGGCTAGAGCCACTCCGTGCCCCTCCTGCTCCGGGGTAGGAGGCCATGCCATGAGGTTCCTGAACCCCTGGGCAGACAGGTACTCTCCATCACTCCCGTTAGCTTGCCTGCCAAAAAGCAATGACGCTGCCCGTCTTCTCCTGGAAGTGCTTCCCCACCACTAGCAGAGAGGCTGGAGAGGGCCCAGCTTCTGAATAGGCCCTTCAGGTTGAAACCAGTCCCCTGCAGTGATCAGAAAGAGAGAGAAGTCGCAGGCAGCCGAGGGACTTATTAGGTGAGCTGCCTCTGTGCTGGCTGTGGGAGCGAGAACAACTTCCTGGCACTGGCCCCTGCAAAATGATGTGTCCAAAATTTGCTTAAAAGGAGTCAGCATGTCTCTCCCCACTCCCCTCACTTCTCTCCAGTCCCTTCCTCCTTCCTTATCTCCTCCCTTTCTCTCTGTTCCTCCCCAGCTCCCCATCCCGTGGTTTGCCCGGTGTGCTACAGTTAGGGCAGTCTGCCTGGACCAGCACTGGCTTTCATTTCTGAATTGCTACTGCAGCATTGCTAATGCTGTGTGAATCCATCCAAGGCAATAAAGGATCCCAACAGGAGACAGCGCCGTGTGTGAAACCAGCAGCAGAAAAGAGAGAGAGAGAAAAAAACCCTCTGCCTCCAAGACAAAACCTCTATCGGTTGTCCTGAGCTGCTGTTCCCAGCTTCTGAGCCTGTAACGGAGAGGGGGAGAGTCAGTGATTGAGGCAGCGCAATAAAAGGCAGGTCCACGCTGGATGGGAAGTGGAGCAAGTAAGATCTGTGCGTGATACGGTGTCCGGTCCTTTGAGTCCGACACGGGCCACCCCAGCTTTCTCCGTCCTCTGGCCACAAATGCCTGATGGCTGGAGGAGCCCTGGATGAACCCTTGATGCTCTGGGAGTCTCTTAGAAAGATAAAGTCCAAGGTGCGTTACTGAGAAGCAGCAAAGCTGCATGAAACTGCATAGCTGGTACCACTACATTCGTGCACTAGTGGGCCCAGTTTCCATCCACCATGTGCACTCATGGATAACAGCCTACTACAGCAGCATGCTCGGGGTAGCTTCTCCCAGTGTTTTTTGGGTCCTTGGGGCAGCCCCAGACTCTCTTCCAGGAAACCCCTGGCCTTCCACAGAGATCAGTCTGATCTGCTGTTCCCAGTCTGCCTGATCCAGGTTTCCCCTCTTTTATTGCCCTCTTTCTGTGCCTTGCATTGGTTGCAGGTACAGAAGATGCACCTGGTGCTCAGTGTGCTTTGTACATCCACAGTGGCAGGCCTGGGCTGCATCCCTGAGACTCTCCAGAGGGGCACTGGCAAAGGCAAATGCCTGGGGATGACCAGACTGTCTTTCCTGGCAAAGCTTCCTTCACTCTGTTGCAGAATCAGGGGCTCATCTAAGCTCAGAGGGGGAAGGCCTCACACTCCCAGGATCCCAGGAAGGCTCTTGGATGCTCTGGGAACACTATGCTCCCCTGCAAGGGGCCTGTTCAAGGCATTGCGCAGTCTCTGCCCAGGGCCAGGACCACCTGCTGCACAGGAAGGTCTTGGGAACAGCCTTCTCCCTTGCGGCGTGTCCCTCCCCACTGGCAGAGGCCGGGTCATGCCCTGTGTGACCAGCAGTCGAGACAGCCCGGGTTCGACAAAGCGGGGACTCCCCGTCGCAGGACAAGCTGCAGCTGGAACTACAAACCCGCCTGGAAAGGAACTGAAAGCTGCTTCAAAGTGCATTTTCCTGCCACAAAGTGAGCTGCCTCCCGCCCTGGGGCTGTGGGGGGTCTCCTGGGCTGAATCTCATTCCCTCCATAATGAAAATTAATGGTGGTGAGAAACTCTGGAGAGAGCAGACGCAGCCAGCTTCCTCCCACCCGGCATGTACACGGACGTGATGGTTGTGTGTGTGTGCACCTCTTGTTCCGAGGGAACCTGCTGTCACTACATTTTAATCACGCCGATGATACTCTCCCAGCCAATATCCCCCTCGGATATGCACAATAACCAGTTGAACACAAGGTCGATTTGCTCGCAGTACCACAGACCACTGCGCTCTTTAATGCTACTTAATTCTACACTGTGTCATTCCAGATAGGCAAGCTCTCTTCCTCCTCACCTCCACCTCCTCCTTCGGCTGCCATAAGGGATAGCCATCAGAAGACTTTTTTTCCCCAGGAAGAAACAAAATGATGCTTCTCTGGAGATGCCCAAACTTCACGCCTTTCATTTCAAGCTTAAAAGCTTGGGCCATCTGATGCCTGCTTTGGATTAGGGAAGAGAGATAGGAAGGAAAGGGAGAGAGAAAGGTTATGAGATAGTCAAACCATTTGAATGCCGTGTATATCAAAGGGTCTTTGTGATAGGCATGCTGGCTGAGGGCAACAAGGAGCGCTCCTTTATAGGGGCGGTAATGTAATTCTAAGTGCTCCGGGCTCAGCAACTTATTAAAATAATAAGATCTTGTGAGTAAGAGGAGTGCTGTGAAGAGGATCAAATGGCAGAGGGGGAAGGATGGATAGGAGAAGAGAAACGGTGTTCCAGGAAAAGCAGCGGAGACTCCGGCATCGTGGGTCATGGTGCCCTGGCTAGAGCCGAGAGCCGAATTTGCTGGTGACCAATGACTTGGGCTACTTGGTATTTAGGTGGTATCCAAAAGGGTTCTGATCTGCAGACACCGCGGGGCCTCATCCAGCTGGAAACAGGCCTTTTGGACATGTCTCAGCTGGGCATCACAAATCTGCTTGAAAATTGAGGACCCTAGCTTGAACTTTGGGGTGAGCCATGCCTCCCCCCATCCCTTGGGTGGGGGTGGGAGCGGGAGCCATCTCTGAAGGCAGAAAGAAAGTGGCCTACAGGGTAGGTCGGCAGCATGGAGCAAGGGCAGCTAGACACAGCCTCCTGTTCCTATCCAGAGAGAGTGGTGGGCCTGTTGCATTACTTTCACCTGCTCATTGGCCTCTCTCTGCTCCATGGCATTGGGACCAGCCTGATATTTCTGGAGGAGACCCACTCCCACCCAGCCCTCCCATCTTCAGGTGCACGGGGCTCCCTTCCCAAGCTCTCCAGTCGTTCCCTCCTCCTGATACAAGGAGCGCTGCTCTTGTCTGGCTCAGTCCCCCGGCACTATCTGATGCCCCCACGCAAGAAGAAGGCAGGCAGGTGGAGGGTGATAGGAAGTGCTCACTGTTCAAGCGTCAAGGCTTTCAGGGGGCTGCATTTGAGCAGCCTCAGCCACGCAGTATTTAAACCCTCCCTCCCAAAGCCAACGCTTCCCTCCGAGTTTCAGCGATCCCACGTGAAAGACCTTCTGCAACCCACAAGCCCTTGCCGCGACCAGCAGGGAGCTTGCCGGAGAAGAGGAGATCCGGTTCTTGTGAGCGATGAGCAACAACGACATCACTTAGTGTCTCTCTCCCCTGCCCTCTTTCTGTCCGACAATCCACCTCTGTGTGTGCTCCCTGTCTCCGGAGGCTCTGCAAATGCCATGATTTCTGGATGCTTTCCAAGGGCAAAGGGGGTGGGGGGGGAACAAAGACCTGACAGACTTCCCCCAGGAGCTGTCCTGCTGCTTCCTTCCACATCTGCATTGCTTTCCCTGCCACCCACTGCTGGCATTGCTGCCCCGTGACGATCTCCCTTCCTCCTCACGTCCTGCAAAGTTCTGGGAAAGCTTTTTCCAGGTGCAGCCACCCACAAAGCTTGGCCCGGCTTTGAGCAGGTGGAGCAAAAGGATGCGCTTTCCCCTGCAGGGAGCTGCCGGAAGCCCCTGCTCGTGCTGCAGTTCCCCACCGACCGGCTTTTTTGGGGGGGGCAGGTTCATCTCAGCATCTCCGTCTAATTTATGGAGGCCTCCCCTGTAGGATAATAACCACGGCTGCAGCAGAGGCAGGCTCTGAAGCCAGAGGAACAGGGGGAAGAGAGACAACTCTAGACCCATCACTGACTTCTTGTCTTTATTTCATTTTTAATATTCATGAGCGCTCCCAGCAGGGGAGCTAAAAATGTTCCACTCCTAAATCTAAACGTTTTATAGAAGCCTAATTAAATTCTTTGGTGGAAATAAGTGACCTTCAGAGCTGCTGCTTCTATTTGCAGTGCTATGTCCCAGAAACCTCCCCGGGATAATAACTCCCCTGACCCAGAAACTTCACTGCAACAGTCGTGTGCCGACTCTCTCTCCTCTGCCATCTCGTCACCAGGAAATACTGCAAGGGGGAAACTCCAGAAACGGTGGCAGATTGCACGCGTGGTGGACCAGCCATGCACGTGCCTTGGCAAAGGAGAGCGTGGCATCCATGGAAGAAGGTGCAGAGCCTCGGTGGACCTGAACCCACAGCTCTGCAGTGGGGTAGGAGGGTCACTGCCTGGTGCATGTGGGTACACGGGCACGATGGGCCTGCTCAGGTCACACCAACCCCCTCACTAGTCATGGAAGAGCTTTGTCAGCTTCAGGGCGTGATGTGTCTATAAATTGGGATCCATGAGGAAGCCTGCTATCCCATCACGTGCTGTGCTCTGGAGGCTCTTTGGCAGCAGTATCCAGCACATGGCCAAGACTAGACAAGAAGGACAGTTCATCCGGGCCAACGTGGCAGCTCCGTCTAAGGAAGAGCTTGTGGCTTGCAAGCTGATGACTCTAATGCTGAAGGCCCAGATGTTCTGACAGCCCCAACAGCTGGATGCCTGAAGTCCTTGGGACTGGCACTACCAATGTGCACCCAGGGAACAGTGACCTTCTGGGGCTCTCCTGCTGGAGGGGAGGCATCAAGCTCACTGCTCTGACCAAGTGGGAGAGGGGCGCAGGCGAGGCCAAGGCTTCCCACTGGCGGTGAAATCTGCATGTGTGAAAAATGAAAGTTAATTTTCTGACAGCCGAGAAGCTGGATCTACCAGTCCCGCGGTGTAATAACCCATCCAACACATCATTTTGGGGGAACAAGGTCACTTAAGCACTTGGAAACAATTCTGCAGCTCTGTTGAAGACCATAGCATCTCTGTTTTATTGTCTCTAACTACAGGACTTCTGCTCCTGGCGTGAACTCGGCACTGGTGCACGGGACTGGAGCCCTCTCACCAGCGCCAGGACCCCAACACTGCTCTGCAGAGCTCTGGCCATGAGAGGCCACCTGTAGCTCCTTCCCCTGGGCCCATCCAGGGCCTAAATCATTCTGGAAGTGGGGGCCAGCATGTGGGAAACGCCATGAGAAGCACCTTGAAGTCTACCCTGCATTTCCAGGCTGGTCCCTCCCAGAATATTATTGCAGAGGGAACACCACAGGGCAGATTCAGGGCTCAGACTCGGGAGACCCAGCTTAAATTCCAGCCCTGCCATAGTCTCCTGGACGGGACCTGGAGTCAGTCACGTTCCCGGCTGTAAAATGGGGATCAGCATGTGCCCTTCCTGCCCCCACTTTGCCACATCTATTTAGACTGCAAACTCTTCAGGGCAAGGGCTGTGTCTTCCTTGAGGCATGTACAGCACCTGACTTCAGCCGGGGCCTCGCGATGGAGTATTATTACCCCATCTCTTGTCATTGTTATCTGCGTACAAGAATCTCCACTGCTGCCCTCCTTTTTCTCTTCCCGCCAGCCTGGATGTGGTTCTTTGTCCCCATCCCTCTCCACCTCTTGATTCATCCCACTAGCTTATCATGCAGTGCGTTCAGACCTCTCCTAGCTGGGCCCTGGGTGCAGTCAGGTTGTATGGAGAAAGCCAATGCAAGTCTATTTGAGCGTTTCCTTTTTCTCGCCTCTCTGCAAGGCTACTGCCTGTTTGCACTCTTTGCAGCACTTTTTTCATTCTTCCTCAGGGGAAAAAAAAGTGCTGAATCAAATTTCAAATATCTTCCTGCGCAGCTCTTTTTGCAGCAGCTCCATTGCCTTGTGCCTTGATCCCAGCAGCTCATACGAGCTATGTCAAGTCAGGCCAGGTCAGCGGGAGACCACGGCACTGCAGAAAGGGGTGACACCAGCCCAGCAGAAGGGCACTCTTCCCTCTCACCCCACGCTCGTCCACGCAATGCAACAAGCTGGGACCACAGTGCTGAAAGGGTGACTGCAAGTGAGACCAAGATCCTGAGGCCTTGTGTTAATTAAAAATCCTAAGGTAATTTGTCATGAGATTATCTTCAACGCAGTGGCCAAATCCCCGTTGAGATAACTGCACTTGGGTTTTCGTCATTGCTGTCACTTCCCACCCCTGGCCCTGAGGCTCCTTACGCCCTGTGTCTGAACTCCTAGCAAACTTAAGCCACTGTCTTTATGGGTGGGAAGCTCTGCCCAGCCTTCTTGGCTAAGAAAGCTAAATGGCCACAGCTAAACAGCCTACTTACATCCACCCAGGGTGCTGGTGACAAGAACTGAACCCAGGTTTGCTTTGTGGAGGACCCACCAGCCCAACCTGCACCCCGGAGGCAGTGGGGTGGAGCGGGCTGCTACATAACTTGCATCTCAGGCCATAAAATGCCCGGGATGCTGCAGCGATGACAGTCATCCTTCCTCTGAGATACCCCACGTCCCCGGAGCGTCCCATCAGTGTCCACAGGGGCACTTGGCTTCACGTGACTACCCCTCAAAGTGTCACGGGGAATGCACTCATTGTCCCGCTGACCTTTTACTAGGATCCAGACAGTTAAGTCCCAGCCACAGCTGTCTGCTTCTTCCCCTGCGCTCGATCTCCCCGGCCTCGGCTCTCCTGGCTCCGACCTTCGACAGCCACCAGCTGCACCCCCCTCCGGCTGCCTCTCCAGGGTGCCCACGTCTCAATCTGCCACGAACGGGTGCAAAGTGAGTTGGACTAATCAATACCAGAGCTGCAGATGAAGGGGCCTGGTTTGGAGCTATCAATCAGTGCCGTTTACCCAGGATCTGTCAGGCCGCAAATGGAAAAAGAGATGATGTGAAACAATCCTGTCTGGAGGTTTTTAACACTCCTTACAAATTGCTGTGGTGAATAACGTGTTGCCGGCATTTATCCCTTTTCAAATTGTCTCTTAGCTACAGTCATCCATCTTCATCCCTCACCGCCTGCTCCAGACACTCCTGGCTGCTACCTCATTATTTTACATTTGTACACACTGCGGCTTGGATGTGCGTTGCGCAAAAGATAGGGCACAGTCCAGAGAGGATAAATCCCCACCCCTGGTCTGACACCTTTGATTTTGGAGAGAAACCCGGCCTGCCCACCAAAGCATCCCACCTTTCAGAGAGGCAGCGTGTCCTGTACGGGGGCATTTAGGTCCTCACTGGGCACCTAGGCAAGAGGAAAGCAAAGCGTCTGTTCTTAAAAGGAGACGAGAGCTCCTTGCGAGCAGGACTGCGGCGAGGTTTAATTAAAGTGCTTTACAGTCCTCGGCTGAAAGGTGTTAGAGAAGTGTCAGCCATTCACAAAGCCCAGCGCATCTCTGTTGTCACTCCGGCACAGAGCGGGGCCGCTCCGAGCGCCGCCGGTGACAGCGATGAAACGTCTGGCGACAGAGCCGGCGCTGCAAACGGCACCGAGCCAAGGCAGACTCTCCCTGCCACGTTAGGAGTATGGGGTGTAGGACACACAGCTGAATGGTTTTGCTTCTGCACACACCTTTACTCCTGTTGTTTCAAGGCGACGGCCAATGCCGTGGTGCCAACAGGGGTACGCTTAGAGGGACTTATCTCTTGCCTTTTTGCCAAGTCCCCATTTCTCCGGACTTGTGCAGATCTCCTCTGTAAGCACAGGGAATGTGATGATCTCATCGCTGACCTCACACCCCAGGGCCCACTTAAAGCTTGCCCAATTTTTGGCTAGTTTAAATCCTCATTGCTCCACTGATACTATTTTACACCAGCTGGTTTTCAAAGCGGCCTGTTGAATTACTCCCGGCTGACCTCGCAGCTACACAGCCTCCTCTTTCCTCTCTGCATTTATCTCCCAGCCCCCTCAGCATCTTTACACCCCCCTGGCTCCTTGACCCCCCACCTCCCTGCAACTCCCAGCATTTGGCCCAGGCTCCCTTTGCCTCATCAACTCTCCTTTTCATGTCCAGAGCTCATCCTCAAAAGTTAAATGCGTCTTTTCTGCCTCTGAATCCCTCTCTCTTTCATTTGCCAGCCTGATGACTGAATGCCTCAATTTATTCACTGTCCAATGTCTCAAACCCCTGCTTCCTGTAATTTATACCCTGCACTGTCTCGCTTTTATTTGACTCTGTAAAGTGTTCTGGAGATAGAGTTTGTGTGAAAGATGTTATACAAAATAAACACATATCATGCTATAAATCTCCACCAAAGTACAACTAAGATAGGTATAAAATTATAGGCTGCAAGAAGGGGGGTTGATAGCACTCACTTACATAGTAGGGAAGAATAATTTCTTCCACTGCAGGAATTGCTGGATGAAATTTGACAGCCAGCATTATACAAGTGGTCACGCTAGATACTTCTTGAAACATAGGAACCTAAGTGTTTTCATTAAAGAGGCCCTCACCCAAGAATAGGGTCCTATCCTTCTGGGGGCTGTATATCCACAGCAAGAGGCATCTTCTGATAGAGCAGAGGCAGAGAGAGAATTGACTTGGTCATGGTCTCAGAGGCAGTCGGTGGCAGAGGCAGGAACACACCAGCCATCCCTTCATGACCCTGCCTATGAAAACTACAATGGGCAGAAAGAATGGGCCTGAAGTGACACCCATACGGGACAGGAGAAGGATTATCACTGGGACGATCGTGATGACGTTGAATCAAGGTATCTGAGGGTTGAAAAGCAACATCTGTTTCCTAGGGGAGGTAGCTGGAAAAGGCATCCCTGTAAAGGAGCCAGTGGAAGGTCCATCACTTCAGTCGGTAGCCGGGGTGGGGAAATGACTCTGATATATAGTAGGTGCACCTTATATCCCCCAAAGTGAGGGCCTCCTATCTGCATGGAGGAGAGAGACTGCAAGCTCTCTGGGATGGCGGCTGCATCTTATTATATGGCTGGACCACACCCAGCATGCTGGGACTCTGATTGGAGACTCAGGGGACTTTTATGATGGAGATAATAGATAATAATGACCTCTCTGATTCCAGGAATATCTCAGCAGGAGGTTGATGATGGAAGTGTGCGTGTGGGAGGTCAGGGCCTGCGCTGGTGGAAGAGAAGCCAACGGCCAGGACCCGTCTAATCAGTAACAAGAGGTTTGTTAAGGGATCCTTCCTCGAGAGGATGTCGGTACGTGTCTGACTGGTGCATGATGCTACCGGAGCATTGGCACGGCAGCCCTAATCATCCCACCTGAGACTGCTGAAGTCAGTGACACTGTGATGTGGATGGACCAAACTGTCCCCAGGGGTATCTCTACTGGGCACACCGGGGATCTTCTGGGCTTAGTGTATCTTATAAATGGAAGGCCAGAGTTAAAGAGCATCATGAGTGCAACCACAAGCACAGCATCTGAGCGTGCAGTGATCACTACACATGCAGCCACTGTCTGTATTGCTCCCACGGGTTGCAAAGCCTGTGCCGAGCCACACAAACACAGTGACCCTGGAAACAATGGACAGACCCACATTTTTCTACATACAACTTGGAACCTGGGGGACTGATTAAAGACCCATGGCTTTTCTGTTCCCTGCAACAAACTGGGAACCCATTGCATTAGGAACAAGGCACAGCCCTTTGTGCACAGAGCCCTGATAAAGGGAATCGCACCATACAATGGAGACCCAAATTTGCTCCAGTGGCAGAAAGCCTGAGCTCCCAGGCATCCATTAGCATCTTCTTCCACTGCTTCGTCTGTCCTCGCCTTGCTCTCATGCTGCAGCTCACTGCTTATTTAATTGCACAGGCCTGGAGTCTTTTGCTTTTCCCTCAAAAAAGGGCAAGGAAGAGATTTCCATTACAATTGCTCATGCGAGCAGCTCCTAGCCCCACCACAGAGTTTGTGTGTGTTTTTTGGGTAGCCAGAGCCCGAGTCCAGTCCAAGTCATTCGGGGACACGTTCTGCCAGCTCTCCCTCCTACGCATTGCAGCTCTGCACGCAGAAGGATTCTCCCATGCATTCAGCTCTGCCTAGTCCAGTCCCTCACCCTTGACATGAGTTGGTACCAGCTGCTGCTGAGGGAGGTCTAAGAAATCTCCCTGCAGTGATGCTACCGGGGAAAGTTTCCTTCCAACCCAAATACTTTAAATCCTCTTGAAACAATATCCTGCCGTTGCATTATGTAACATTCCTCCTAATCCAATATGCCCCCAAGCCGCAAAGCCCTTCGTATAATAGATGAATGCACCGGGCGGACGATTTTATTTGTATTATGGTTAATTCACTTTCTCCCTGGCTAATTTCCTTTTTTGCTGCGCGCCCGTTAGGAAGCTGTGTCTCAGCACTTCACTGTGTGCAGCAGCCTAAGCATATATCAAACTTCATAAATAGCACATAAATTACTAGGAGTGCTGACAGAACCATCAAGCAATACTAATCTACAGCGATGAGCCTCTATAGATGTGGCTCTCTAGGGTCATATGGGGTAAGCAGTTTCCGTTTTCACTTCCTATTCAGCTTCCTGAAACAATCCCTTTCCTATCCCCCTGCTTCCTGAATGTCTAGTAACCTGTGTACACACAGTGATCACTTCAGGTGACTCCAGCCAAGATCAGGCCCCCCTCATGCTAGGTGTGGTACAACTCACATTGCACTGAGAGAGCATCCCTGCCCCGCAAAGCTTGCTGTCTAATCTGACTGAAGGGGTAATACAGCAGGGCCCATTTTACAGATGGAAAACCAAGGCACGGAGTAAGTGACTGCACCAAGGTCACACAAGGAGTCTGTGCCAGAGCCAGGAACTGAACTGCTGTCTCCTGAGTCCCAGCCCAGTGCCTCACTCATTAGCTATTCCTTCTTATTGTCACAAGGGGCTTTGACTCAGTATAGAAGCACTGGCACACAGGCTTCGATTTGGCGCAAAGCTAGCAGCGCCCCGCACCCAAAGAAATATGCTAGGAAACTAAAGCAAGGAGATTCACATGAGTCAAAAACTGCCAGGAGGTTGCTCACCACCATGATGCCCAAAGATAGCAGAGCAAAGATTTCTGATCAGCTCACAGCTTTTTCCCAATTAGAGGAAGCCAAACCGGAGGCGAGCAAATAGGACTGGTTAATGTTATGATTAGTGTGGTGTGAAGAATTGATATGGTGTGTGAGGCAAACTGCACAATGAACAGAATAGAATAGAATAGAATCAAAGTTGTTTCTGGTTTGGTGGAAATATTTTCCCCCATTTTTATTCCTCATGGGAACAACCCCCACAGCTGGAATATACCCCCAGCATTTCTTCCCCCCATGCCCTACGCTATCTCATCAGGGAACCAGCTATATCCTCGCTGCTACTTTTCAGCCAGTAAACAAGCAAAATGTTCTGTTCCACCCGAAACAAATTGGTTTTGTTGCATTTTAGGGGTTTATTTTTACGCCTTTAATCTCCTTACAATTCCGCTGGCATAATTGCAGTAACAAACCATCGTTCCAGAAGGAAAACTCAAAACATTTCAATGGAGAACAGCGCAGCAAAAATGTTTAGACTTTTCAAAAACTAAACAGAAAAATTCCAGCTTTTCCCAGTTGAAACGCCTTGTCACATTCGGCAGGGAGTCTTGGATAGCTTCCGTCCACCCCAACGGGCAATTTTCGACATATAAAATATCCAACCCCAAACCCCTTCTCTAATTATGCTTGCAGAAGACACAGAAACAACCTCCGAAAAGGGAAGGATGAGTCAGTCCTGTCAAGCGGGACTGGCAACAAGCAGGGAGAAAGAAAGCTGGTGTCTGACAAGCTGGGAGACAGCACGAGCTGGGGGCTGGAGGAAACATCTCTGAGTGACTGAGTGTCCAGCAGGTACCGAGAGAGAGAGAGCGATGTGTGCCATTCTTCCTGCGACAGGGTCCTCCTGCATTTAAAATGCAAGCCAAAAAAGGATGGGATTAAAAGACAACAGGCGCAAAGAATCCAGTTGTGCTCCGTCCTCTCTCTGCCCTGCCTCTGGTCTGTTCCTTTACGTGCCCCTTCGCGAGCTGGGCAAGGAATCAGCTGCGTTGCCCTTGCTGGCGTGAGGCTAGTTCTTCTCTGCAAGGGTGGCAGTGGGGGCTTCTTCCTTCTTTAAGTGGCACTAAGTGGTATGACTGCAGTTTGAGCAGACGTGCTGAGCTAGCGAGCTGGGTACCAACGGCAGAAGCCAGAGCATCGCCGAATCCAGCCCGGGCTGGTTGCCTAGTTACCAAGGGTCCATGGCGATGAGGTTTACAGCCCATCCTGGGAGCTGCTGCACTACTGTTAGTACGCTCATTTGGAAGTGGCTCAGCTAAGTCTACTCCGTTGGCGAGTGACATCCCATAACAGCTGTAGTGGCTGGAGGAATCGTGAAGCCAGAACCACAGTCATTGTCTAGTGCAAGTTCTTCGCCAGGAGTTGTCATTTAATTCATTTTTTGTGTACGGCATCTTGCACAATGGAGCTGAGCCTGGTGGTGGGGTTTAGGTGCTCCTGTAATCTAAGTGAGGACAATAATTATCTCACTGAGCGGTTTCTATATGGCATTTCTCACCCACACATCTCAACTCTCTTTACAAAGTGGGGTGCGGTATCATTAGCCCCATTTTAGAGAGGGGGAAACTGAGGTACAGAGGGGGAAGCAGCTTGTTCCAGGGCATGTAGCAAGCCTGGGGTATGCCAGAAATAGGCTCCAACTCTCTTGAGTCCCAGCCCATTTCTATACTTGCTATTTCTCCACCCTCCGTATTAATCATCTCATCAGCAGCAGCACTATATACCACTTAATCAAACTGATAAATCAGCTCTGTCCTTCTTATCCACCTAATTCAACTGACTTTCAGAAACTCTCACCAAAGCACTTGCCAGTAGGTTAAAAGTATCTTGTTTCCGTGATATCCTCCGGACCAAAAGGCTTTGTGAAAAGGTTGGGAAGTCTCCCATAACGTTTGCAGATCTCTTGAGGCTGGGCATTGTTCTATGGAAACCAATCTGAAGCCTGCCACGTCAGGAGGAAGGAAAGCATTTGACTGAGTTGAGTACTTATATGTGCAAGACCCTATGCAGAAATTTGCTTGGGTTTGCAATTTGAATATTTGGGTGTGCTTGGGTTTGCAATTTCCCCCCCACAGGCTCTTCCTTTTGCAGTCTTGCAATCCTAATAACAGGTTTTCATTTGACATAAAGCCAGGAGGCTCCATTGCTCTGCTTCTGTTCCATTAGAAATCCTAATTAGGCCAAATATTGTATCAATGCCATCAAAATATAAAGTTGGCTTAGGTGCTATGGTGAGATGGATAGTTTGATAGTTGCTATATGATACTGATGTATCATGCCAAATTAGCAATCGATTTGCAAATCAACAGATACAATAATATAATCATTTTGCTCTTACCCAGGCTTGATTCTGCATCCACATTTTGGGGGGGAAAAAAATCATTGAATTAAATTGCCTTCTCAAAACAAACAAAAAGCAAGGCACATAAAATACTCCCCAGACTGAATTTTGAACCACTGATATAATAGGTGAGAACAGAAGATCTAGATGGATGAGTAAACCAGCTGGTTTTCTAGATGTAATCTAGATAGATGACCGATGGCCAGAACTTTCCTGATAAAAACAAATATTTTTCCTCGCTTCTTCAACCAAATATTAATGATCTTAGGTACATTTTTAGCAATATTCTTTATTAGATTAAATTAAAACACTCCGTCATTTCTTATGACAAATGGGAAAAGCCTGGATTACTTTCCAAACCTTCTGCTCAGAAAAAAAACTCCCAAAGACAACCTCAATTTTGCCGATTTATTATTAAAGTTTATTGTTATTGTTCGTATTTCTATAGCACATACAGGTTCAACTGAGATCAGGCTCCCCTTGTGCTAGACTCTGCAAATCTGTCAGAAGAGACATTCCCCAATGCAATCGCTTACAGTCAAAAGAGACAAGGTGGACAAAGGATGAGGAGAGAAGCAGAGCCAGTGCAAGGTGAATGGAAATGCCTTCACGTGGCAAAATTGGTGGAGGCAGAGACCTGACCAAGTGTGTCTTGCATTTGAAAGCTTGTCTAACTTCATCCCAACTACATAGTTGGTCCAATAAAAGATACCTTTCTAAGAAATCCTTGCATCTCAATTATTTTACTAGCTGGCTAACAAGACGGCAGGATTGAACATGGACTCTAAGGCCACCACTAGACAGGAGAATTTCATCTGCGCAATTCAATTTTGCGTGCGCACATGCCACAGAGGATTCCTTGCTAGCCTTTGTGCAGAGGCATTTCCAAACTGAGACACCTAATAGGAGATGAACAAAAACCTCTTCTGTGTTCAGGGGTACTTCTCTTGGGGCTGTACTGTGAGACTCCTCTGGGCAAGAGAGTAAGATCTCCATCCCTGGTGAGATGGCAGGCCCCTCTTGGAAGCTACCACCCTTGGCGCACATGGGCAGGATGAGGTGGAAAGGATAGGGCAGCAGCTGGTCACGGCTCTGCCTTTGCTCCTTCCATCCCTGCCCCAAGGAGCTTGCATGGCCCCAGGTCAAGACCTAGGTGAGGGCACTTCCAGCTTAGGAGAGGTTCACAGCCTGCTGCGGGTGTGCGTAACTTGGCTACGACAACCTCCAGGCTCATGGTTATTCCCTTCCTAACTAATCCCCACTTGCTCTACCAGCAGTGTATTTGGGGCAGGCACCAAGGAGCTTAAAGATTTTCTGATGGGGAAAATATATCTCCTTTTGAGGATCTCACTAGAAAATCAATGACACAGGGATACCCAACAATCTATTACTTGCAAGAAAAGACCATCTTATTGAAATCTATTTCAAACCAAAAAAAAAGAAAAGAAAAATCCCAACACCTTGAATCCTACCCACCAGAGAGTGTGTTACAGAGCCTCTGAGACAAAAGATGATATTTCATTGTGCATTAGCAAATTAAAAGTGGCATTTATCAAATCTGTACATATATGTGACCAGGAATAGCAAACACGGCCCAATTAGAATAACAATCTGAATGGGATGGATGGGGAGAAACATCTGAAATGGCAGCAGGCTGTTCACAGCTGACAACAGCATCTTGTGCTGAACACTTATACCGTCTGCAGTATATATAGGCATATATATACCTTTTCAATATCGAGATTCAACCATTTTCAGGAGGCTGCTGATGGTGGTGCCTGGAAGCTCAAGTTAATAATCAAACAGGGCTGTGCCGGGACTAAACTCAGTTCATCCCTTCCTCAAAGCTCACAAGAAAAGACAGGCATCAGGTGGAGACAGGCAGGCAGACAAGGAAATATCAGGGCAGCACTGGGCTGCTCAGCGATCTCAACAAAGCAGCTGCCCAAGCACTGTCAAGTTTTTGAGGCACCAACCTGTGTATTTTGGAAGCACCATATGTAGGGCTGCAATCAGGGGTGGGGCTGTGATGTGCTGGGTACACATACCGTGAACACCGTGCAGAAGGGAATGAGTCTGATGAAGAGGTAGCTCCACTTGGTTTCTTCCATGGACTATAGATTTGGGGTCTCTTTGCATTACATAATTGGGATTAGTAGTAGGAAGGAGAATTGGGAAAAGGAGAAAAGAAAAGAGGACTTGTTCTGCCACCACATCATTACCCATGAACTGATGTTACACAAGAAGGGAGCCTGGAGAAGAGATTTGTTGACCTCCAAGAGGGATCAGGTAAGATCCATGCAGTCCAAACATAACCTAGACACCAATGGACAACAATACCCATCTGTCTCACTGGAAGATGTCTGCCTGTGATCCTTCTCCCAGAATATAAACCTGTCTTTTACAGGGCAGGGTTTCTAAACAGCCTAAGAGATCTGGATGTCTAAGTCCCATTGACTTTCAAAAGAACTTAGGCCTCTAAACCACTTAGGTTCTTTGAAAATGTTACCTACACCCATTCAACATATAGCAATGAGACTTGTGCGGCTGGGTCACTTCTGTAAGACACACTTACCCTGAGAACAAAAGAGACTGCTGAAAAGCTAAGTGAGCTTCTTAATATGGGAGCAGAGGTGTTTGAATAATCTGGTCCTAAATTGGTGTGGGGCAGGGAAGGATAGAACCCCCCCCCCCCCGAAAAACAGCCTGTTATCATAGGAATGATGCTCTCCTTTTTAATTATTGCAACAAAAACACCTACTGAATAGTTTGACTGAGGAATCCAGGCACACACCTCTGAGCTGGGTTTTTTTTTTTTAAAGAAAACAGTATTTACCTCTGGATTAAATGACACCATGTTTCAGAAAGAAAGAAGCAGGCATTAAAATATTGCTGCTTCCTTTTTTTCTCCTGAAAAATGACTTCTTTCTGCGTCCTTTCAAATTCCCTATGCATGAGCCTGGATCAGCTTTTGTGTGCATTTCTGGCCAAGGTGTCACAGATGTTTTGCTTCTGACTGTGCTGTTCGGTCTGCAAATGAGCTAGTGGATAATACTCTGTAAGTGTGTGTGTGTGTGTACACAAATGCCAGAAGGAAGAGAGCAAAGCAAATGCTCTGAGAGCAACAATGCAAGCGAGAGCCAATCTCCTTTCACCCTGTGTCTCATTACAGCAGAGACACTTCCCTGCTTCTGCCAGATCCCAGTATTAGCTTTCAATTACCTGGTGCAGATTTTAAACGCTTCCCCAATTACCTTCGTCACTTCCCATTACAATCCGGGATCGATACACGGGCTGCGTTCCTTCCCCCTCCCCTATGTCGTTCAAGCTAAACCTGGATGCCAACGATGCCCTTGGGCACAATACTGGGGAAAGGGAGATGGATTCCTTTCCCCTGAAGCATGCAGCTGAGCCCTCTTCCCCCTGGTGCTGGATTTCCCTCTGACTTACTAATGATTATTATTTCCTCTAGCAAGAAATAGAAAGACTCTGGCTCGAATCCGCCAGGATATTTATTACCCAGCGTGCCCTTTGATCCTGTTTAGGCTAATTGAGCCTGGCACACAGCTCCAGGTTGCTAATGTATTTCTACCATAAACTATATTTGCAGACAGATGGAAGTTGCATGATTGCCTCCTTTCGCTGCTATTAGCAGAGCAGTCGGCTCCTTGCTTTTACTTACAATTTAATTACGAGGCATATGGAAATGCCAGGGAATGTTGGAACCGGGGCTCTTGTGCGGGTTCCAGTGTTTGTGTGTTTCTTTCTTTCTCTTCCCTCTTGTCATGAACTCAACAAGATCCTGGAAACGAGCCTTCTTGGCTTGGCTCGGCTCAGGAGCAAACGGGGGCTGTTGAGAGCCGCCGGTGGGGAGCTGCCTTCGGGGAACCGTAGCAGGAAATCCACGCTGTTCACGCAACACACGTGTGTGCATCGTGCATAGGCATACGCACACGTGCTCTGCAGGGGGGCGGTGGGGACCACTAATAGGAAGCGCTCTCTCCTCCATGCGTCTCTGCAGGGTAGGGACAGTGCTTGGTTTACTACATCCCACAAGGAGGAGAGACCAACCAGTCTGCAGAAATGCCTACGCTGCTGCAAGAGACACCCCAGGCTGGCTGCACACGACATGGGGGTGTGCTGGTAGGATCAGAGCTACAACACATGGAGCACAGGGAGGATTTGTGTTGGTCCATGCAGGGAAATAATGATCTCAGCTCTGGTCTTCCCTCTCCCCCCTGCTCTCCATGCCTCCGGGCCCACGAAGATGAAGCTGTTCCCCTTGGTTCCTCTCTCTGGCCTGGCTTGCTCTATAATGGCAGCTCCTGCAGGGCTCCCTCCCCGCATGGTTTCTCTAAGTGTCTCGCACTTGGGATCTCTGAAATGTCAGAGGCCCAGTAAAACCCAAGCAGCTGAAACGCCTGGCTGTTTTTAAATATCAGGATAAGCCATTAGCAGCACTAACTGTCCTTCTGGCAGTAAATCAAGGGTGGGGGTGGACCACGGCAGCTCCGGGCTCTGCACATCTGCCCGACAGCCTCCTCCTCTCTGGGGTAGAAAAGCCTCAGAGAAGTTTATCAAGGGAGGACAGCAGGGAATTGGTGATGCACTATTTACCAGAGCGCCCCAGAGAGTAACTAGGAATAATGGGTGCAAACTAGTGGAGAGTAGATTTAGGTTAAACATTAGAAAGACATTTTTTACAGTAAGGGTGGCCAGAATCTGGAACGGGCTTCCAAGAGAAGTGGTGCTATCACCTAACTTGGAGGTCTTCAGGATGAGGCTTGATAGTCACCTGGCTGGGGTCGTCTGACCTCGGTCCTCTTTCCTGCCAGGGGCAGGGGGTCGGACATGATGATCCATTGTGGTCCCCTCTGACTCTACAATCTATGAATCATCAGGTCTAGGGGGCTCTGAAGTAGATGAAGCACAAGACGAGGCCTGCCCAGCATGGCTATAATTCACAGAGGCCTGGACGCAGTCACAAGGCAAAAGTGGTGAAAAGTCTGTTTTCAGCCATTGCTCCAGGGAGGAGCTGAGGCTAATGACACTGCCTCCCTCCAGGGCTCCTGATCAACCCAGCATATATGCATGTACCTCTACTCCCATTGCCTTCAAGAGGTCCTACATGCAGTGCACGGGGGCTGGGGTAGATTCCAGTGGATCCATTTCTAGGGGCACAGAATCATAGTAAATGAGGGTTGAAGGGACCTCAGGAGGTCACATCTAGTCCAACCCCCTGCTCCAAGCAGGACCAGCCCCAACTACATCATCTCAGCCAAGGCTTTGTCTAGCCAGGCCTAAAAAACCATGAAGGATGGAGAGTCACCACCCCTCTGGGGAGTCTTTGCCAGTGCTTTACTATCCTCCTGGTGAGAAAGTTTTTCCTAATATCCAACCTCAACTTCCCTTGCTGCAACTTGAGATTGTTGCTCCTTGTTCTGCATCTCTCACCCCAAAAGCAAGCTACATGAAGATCCAAGCTTCACCCATGCTCCAGCTAGAAACCACCTCTGGATTTTTAGGGAGGTCTGATCCAGAGGCAAAGGTCGTGGCTGGTTGATACTTCATTGGAAACATGGGTGTTTCAGATGGTTTCACAACTGCTCTTTGTCAAGGGGCAGACACGATTCTTTGGGTAAAGATGATATCTTTTATTAGACCAACTAAAGAGTTGGTCTTTGCAAGCTTTCAGGCACAAACACCCTTCTGCAGGCATAGGGAAGGTCTGCTATGTCAAGGGGAGCTTTCACTGTCAAGGTTCGTGGGAATTTCACCATCCATGTCATTGTAAACAGTGCTGAACTATTGCTCACAGCTTTCAAGACCCCACTGTGAAAGTTTTCCAGGCGGAGATTGTGCCTTCTCCTATGTTTGCATAACACCCCTGGAGCCACAGGCCCAGCTGGGAACTGGGATCCTGCTGGATGACCTGAACAGATCCTGCTAGGACAACCTGACTCCTATGCACCTCATCCCTTCTGCCTATATTGTTCCCATGTTCTTCTTTTCTACTTTTAATTTAAGTCGACAATAAAACTCTAAAATGGAAAAGAGCCCAACTGAGGGGGGGGGAGAGGAGGGACAGGCAGTTAATTTTCCTCATCAAAGATGCGTGACAAGCCTGTCACTTGAGTAAGTGACAATCATATTGGGGAGGATAATTGAATCCCTGTCAATTAAAGAGAAGAATAAGATCAAGCCTACAATAAGATTGTAATCAGAAAATACAAGGGAGAGACAATGAAAGCAAACAAATAGCACCCCAATGGGTTCACTCTAGGCCTGTTCTTGCTGCATCACATCCAGTGAGGTTGCTTCCATCTTCCATCAGCTTCAACAGGCTTCCAAGTCCCACAGAGCCATGAAGCAACATACTAGTTAATCTGAGGTATGGATGAGGGCACCTGGTTATTTAAGTAAGGTAAAATGCTTAGATCCCATGGTGCTGAGGATGGTGAAAGCATGGGTGGGTGGCTGGCTGCATGGAGGGATGAGAGAAATGCACAACCTCATTGTTTCCTGGGATAGGAACCAGGTGTTTCCAATGGCATAACATTTCATGCATCACCATGCAGGCCAAAGGACTGAAAAGTCGGTGGGATCTGAGCTCTGGATTCAGGTCGGCACTTCCGCAAATTCCAGCATAAGAGGGTTGTGGTTGTGCTTGTTTTGGGGGTGGGAGATGCTGGGCTGGGCCTGCACCCCAACCCCAATGCACCAAACGCAGGACTTCTGGAAGGAATATGCTTATGGGTTGATCTGGGGCCCTGGAGGGAGGCAATAAAAAACAGCCCAGTAGCAAAACTCCCATTTCCTACAATGGGAATCTGATCAGTGATTATGTTCTCCTGCATGGCATCGCTGTTGTATCAGTTTATGGGGTGCTGTTTATCATGCTGATTCCAGCGTGCTGTAGCTGTGCTAGATGGAGCATCGCCATCCAGATCACTTCCACTCGTTTTGATTTTCCTTCCTTTTTTCTTCTCCTCTTTGCTCTCCTCTGCCCCTTTTTTCTTCCCAACCTTCTCCTGCTCCCTCTCTTTCTCCCTCCCTTCATCACGCTCTTCCCTCTAGTCCTTTGCTCTTCTCCTCCCAAGCACACACTTCTTTCCATTCTCAATTTCCATTCGCTCTGTTTCACTGAGTTCAATTTAATTTAATCCAAATTGCTTTATTGGTGCCACTGAAATACAAGGATTGCAAAAGCCATTATAAACGTGTACAATACACATTATGTAAAAAATATTTAAGGAAGGAATATGCTAGCAAATGGAATCAATACACTCCACAGAAAGCATTACCCGCAATGAAAAAAAATATGTCAAACTCTTGTTAAGTGCACCACAAACCTACTCAAAATTCAGGGCTGATAACGCATTAGCACATATTCAGCTGCATTCTAGCTGCTGCAGCTGTGCTCTACCTGGCTCCGGCAGGAGCCTCTCCTCCCCCATACCTGTGATCTCTGACTACTTCAAGGATTTGGGGATGTGGCATCTGGACCTTCTTCCTTTGGAGTTCTTCTTACAAAGCTGCTTAGGATATAATCATAGATCTTTACCTCTGTCCCCTCCAAATCACCTTTCGGAGAGGAGCCAGGCAGGCACAGATGGTGGAGTGGGGAAAGCAAGATATATTTGTGACAGTTTTAGACCTGAGGTGAGAACAAATTGCTGAGCCATTTTTACAAGACAGCCCTGCAGCATCCCAGCCTCACACTGGCTCCTTACAACCTTTTCATCCCAGAGGGCATGTCTACACGTGCATTTACACCGGCTTAAATTTACTGCCCACTAAGTGGGAATACACCGGCGTCTACACGTGCAGGTGGTAAAGCGCATTAACACTGTATGTGGACTGATTTGGGACTAAAGTTAATCCCAAGTCAGTCCACACATACAGTGTTATTGAGCAGTAAGGGGTCTACACATGCGTTACTGCGCAGTAACTAACTGGTTATAAATTTGATACCTGCACGATGCAAGTATCAAATTTACAGTCAATCAGTGTAAGTCACCACATTTACTGCACAGTATGGGCATGCACGTGTAACCACATGCCTGTATATAGCAGCAATTATGGTTACTGAGCAGTAAATGCGCACATGTACATATTCCCAGTGTCCTCTTTGTAAATACTAATTAGAAATCCTGGGGCATTAGAGGAAGACACGCAGCAAAAAGAGGCAAGGATGACAGCAGAACCCTTATTACAGACTTGGCAATTCAGTCCTTCCTGCAGGAATCACGGTTTCCCCATCAGGTCTAACCTAACCAAGCCCATCTCTTTCCCTTCTCATAAAGGGCCACCAATGGATCCCAGAGCCATTCTGCTGCAAAGCGTGGCACTGGAGCCAAAGCGGCTCCATGAGCAATTAGACTCAGCATGAGAAAGAGTCTTAGAAGCTCATCCTCAGTGTTGGAGACCAAAATCTGACCACCCAGCCCCCTCAAGGCAGGTTCTTGAATATTGTTGGTGATGGCAATCCCTCTTTTTGAGATTTGAGGATCTGTACCACGGCTCATGGATGGGTCTTGAAGTGACTTAAGAGTCCAATGCTTGAGCCACTGACCCATCTGCAGAAGTTGCAGGTCTTTGCACAGGGGAGAGCAGGCCACAGGCTAGGATTTCTCTCCTTTTCCTTCCTCCATTCTCTTTTCTCTATTTCGAGGGAAAGACACTTTATACCTTAAAATGCTCTGCTGCTTGGTTGAGGTTGCAGCACCATTGGAGTCGATCAACTGCCAGCTCCTCCCGGCTCGTGATGTTGGCATCTCTTTTCTTGAAGTAGCTCTTGAATAATGGGAGGCATTTTCAGCAATTCTGGGCTCCCAGGAAGCCTCAACAGCAGTGATGGAGGCTGCTGAGTACTTGAGAGGGAGAAAAGGGGTGAAAGTCCCAGGGATGTTGTTTGAATTTGTTTGCTGGTTTTTGAATGCTAAAAAGCCAGTGGTTGGCAGTGGCTGGGCTTTGTCGCAAGGCTTTAGTTGGCAGGAACCTTTCCATTGGCTGGTGAACAGCGCAAAGAGAAAGAAACTTCCCAGCAAGAAAAGTGATGGCGATTTCTATCAGCTTTGGTGCTGCAGGATCCCACAAGCCCAGGCTAATTGTAGGTGGCCATAGAGATGGGTGGGGAGGGCAGGGGGATGAGAGACAGGTCTCTCGCGCCTCACAGGATCTCCAGAGATGCACGCCTGGGGATTTCTGCCCGCAGCTCCCTCTCTCCTCTCTCTCGCATGGGGGGAGCGGGTTTTGTGTGCCAATAACTTGCAAACACAACACCAGCCTCAGATCACTGATTTCTCGCCTAACAAAGAAAGAAGCAACATGGGGCCCCGAATCTTTGTTGCTGCCCCTTTAGGCCAAAAGGGTAGCCGTGAGGCCGCCCTGCCTGTTCCTTCATTAATGGAGCATTTCCTAGCCCCTTGCTTCCTACAAGCAAACGAAGCAGCAAAGCACCCTCTGCGCTATTAATGCTCCCATCTTCCTCCATCTCCCCTCCGGGCCTGGAGATCCTTGTTTTGAAAAGGGAGACAGAAGGCTCTTTGTTTTCCCTTCTCCCCTGTGACTGTTGTCGGATTATCAGCTCATTTTTCTGACAACTCCTGGATGCCCAGAGAATCCCAATATAGATAAAATGCTCTCGCCTCCCTAGGACAAAATTAAGTTTCCTCCACGGAAGTAATCAGTCAAAGCATGTTCCACTTGCTGCAGAGATTAAGAGGGGTTAGCTAATAGTTTACTTTCTAGAACAGAACATGTCAATGTTGGCTTTCCTTCCACCGAGCTCCCGATGCAATCTAGCAGTGCTGTGGGAGCCAGCTGCAGATAGTGCCGCTTTGAAAATGTCACTTCTGATCGTGTGAAACACAGCAGAGAGCCTGATAGCTTTTCTTCCCCCCTTGGAGGTAGTTCTTAAGGTGTGGCAGTCACCCCAATGCAGGAGATTACTTAGAGAGAGAAGAAGGTGTCACTAACCCTTTAACTGGCTTAGTCCTGGACATGACTGAATTTCCAGGAGGCTGAATCCTCTAGGCATAAGGGCATTGGTAATGGGATAGGAGAGCCTTTGAGCCCTAGGTTGCTGGCTTGAATCCCATCTATGTAGTCTGTGTGTTGAGGCAAACTTGCCACCGTGGAGTCTGAGACCCTGAGTTGGAGACAACTGGTGACCAGAAATCGGATGGCAGCTCGTGCGGATTAAATAGGCGGGTTTGTGTCAGTGCCTGGAGGGCAAACGTCCCTTTCTTATTAGGGTCTTCTCATGGTTGGCCCTCCATGTTGGACTTCTTAGGAGCAAATAGGTATGGAGAATGGCTCTGCTAGCTCCCGCGGAGGGTGCCCAGGAAAGGGAGGACTCAGGCAGTGGGAAATCCTGCCTCTTTCCTTCTCTTCTGGCATTCAGAATAGACCTCCAGTCTCCAAGGCTGTCAGCTGGCACCTTCAGGAGTTGCACAGATGCACTCAGATATCCCCTTAATAACTGCATTTGCTTCCATTGATTATCGGCTGATAATGGTGATTGCTAGACTTATCTTCTCCTGCTGGCTGGGACTAGCAAGCTCCTCCTTTTCCTCTGTCATAGTTTCATAGTTCCTAGGGTCGGAAGGGACCTGAGCAGATCATCTAGTCCGACCCCCTGCCATGGCAGGAAAGAGTACTGGGGTCAAACGACCCCAGCTAGGTGTTCATCCAGCCTCCTCTTAAAAACCCCCAGGGTAGGAGCCAGCACCACTTCTCTTGGAAGTTGGTTCCAGACCCTAGCCGCCCTGACTGTGAAGTTGCGCTTTCTGATATCCAGCCTAAATCTACCCTCTGCCAGCTTGTGACTGTCATTCCTGGTCACTCCTGGTGGTGCTCGGGGGAACAGGGACTCCCCCAGTGCCTGCTGGTCCCCCCTGACTAGTTTATAACAGGCCACTAGATCCCCCTCGGCCTTCTCTTGTGGAGGCTGAACAGGTTCAGGTCCCGTCGCCTCTCCTCGTAGGGCCTGCCCTGCTGCCCCCTGACCATGCGAGTGGCCTCCTCTGGACCCTCTCCGTGTTGTCCACATCCCTCCTGAAGTGCGGCGCCCAGAACTGGACGCAGTCCTCCAGCTGCGGCCTGACCAGTGCCGCGTAGAGGGGGAGGATCACCTCCCTGGCCCTGCTCGAGATGCATCTGTGGATGCATGCCAAGGTGCGGTTGGCCTTCCTGACTGCCTCTCCACACTGCCAGCCCATGTTCATCTTGGAGTCAATGATGACCCCCAGATCCCTTTCCGCCTCCGTGCTGACAAGAGGGGAGTTCCCTAACCTGTAGGTATGGTGCCGGTTGTTCCACCCCAGGTGCAGCACCTTGCACTTGTCTGTGTTGAAACCCATCCTATTCTTGCCTGCCCACCCTTGTAACCTGTCTAGGTCTGATTGTAGCCTGTTGCATCCTTCCAGTGTGCCCACGTCCCCCCACATCTTAGTGTCATCAGCAAATTTGAACAGGTGCTTTTTACCCCCTCGTCCAAGTCCCTGATGAAGATGTTGAACAGTGCGGGCCCGAGGACCGAGCCCTGGGGGACCCCACTGCCCACATCCCTCCAGGTTGAGAAGGACCCATCCACTACCACCCTCTGGCTCTCCAGTTTAGTATCAGATGTGATTTATAAAGTAGGGAGAAAGAGACCAATCCATATCAAGTGAGGTCTTAAAAAGAAAACCTACTGGCAAGGCAACGGGTGGGAATTTCTCACCCTCCAGCCCAGCCCAGGGCCAGCTCTTGTGGCATCACATGAGCACTAGAAAGCACTTAATCTCTGCTGCAGCAGCTGACTGGAAAATAGGACATGTGCTCGGTCCAGGAATGGAAAAGATTATTGATAATATTTGTTAAAGCAATACATTAGGGAGCCAAAATAATGGTGATAAATGATAATCGCTCTTAAATCCCGAACTGGGATGCAACTCTGCTCACGGCTTCTGGTTTCAACCGGTATTTAAAGATAAGCCTGTCAAAAACGAACCATTCATCCGAGCCTTAACGCAACAGGGACAGGGGAGCCGCGATCGCTAAGGAAGAAGGGACTTGCTTCCGAACAACTGGCACATGTCCTCATTCGGCGCTGCTCTCATGCTAGGCCCCTTCCTGCCAGGATGCACCTGCTGAGCTAGTTAGGGTATATCTTGATTAAAACATGCCATCAGGCAAAGGCTGTTGTGTATGTGTAGCAATCTATACCTGCTGAGCTGCTGTGTGTGCCACCTGGGGTATATAATTAAGCAGGACGGTCTTATCTAGCTGTATCTTGCTGGTAGCAGGACTCTTCTGACTTGCTACCAAACGTCCTGGGTGTTGCGCATCCTGTTCTCCTATCTGATATCTCTGCATAGGAAACACCTGCCGTACAGCTGAACACTCGAGGCAGAGCTCAAATTCACCTCTTCGTAGCACCTCGACTTAGACCACGGTATTTCTGGGGCAGAGACCTGTGTTCGGGGGTAATATTACAGCACTGCTTCCTCAACTGTGTTCCTCTCATTTTGAGAGGACTTTAAGAGAAGGCAGCAGAAGATTAGCTGGCTCTCTGGGGGTGGAAGCTAATGAGAAGATTAAAAATGGGGCTGGTAAATACGGCTGGTAATTAGTCTTTTAATCTGAGAAAACAAAATATAATAGGTTCCACTGAGCTCCTCTGCAGCCATTTTGCAGGCTGCTGGCCACACGCCAACGCTTCATACTCAAGCCTGGGTTGAAGGTCTGAGGACAGCCGTGACGTTCAACAAGAGTCTCCTCCATGACTGTAAAGTCCAGGCCGGGACTTACACAGATTCCTTGTGATAAACAGCACCGGAGGGTCCATCCGTGTCCATCAGGCCCATGAAAAAATCCCTTTATAGTCATTGCAACCTTGTCTTTTTCTGTAGGGTATGGAGGGCTGCGTGAGAGCCAGAACGATGCAGGAAAGCGGAGAGAAAATTAGCGCTTCGGGACTATTTGCAAAAAAAAAAAAAAATAGATTGCCTTTTTGGTTCCCTTCCTTGTCCCGCTTTTCTGGCCCAAAATTGCAAGCTTTGTTGTCAACTTCACAAGCTTTGTTGGCAAGTCATCAAGGGCAACTTGTCACTTGTGGAGGGAACAGTTTCAGGGTGGCGTTCTCTGCACTGGGAAGATGCACGTACCTCAGTAGTATAATAACTTTTTCAGATACATAATGGTCTAATCAATATTAATAGGGATAGTTATTGCCTTTCCTTGGCTTATGTGTCTTTAACAGTAGATAAAATACTTGTGAAATAGGCTCCCATTCACCATCTACTGATTGCCTGCTTCCAAAATGCATTATTTCTCAGAGCTATCACTGAGTAGGACTCATTAGCTGGAAGGTTTGGGTCATTGACAAATCTGGTGGGCTCCGTGATGACTTGAGCAGGAGCTCGCAATGTGGCTTTTGTTTGAACTGTTCTATGGCTGCATTTGTTTCCTATTGTTCCCCTTCTGGAAACCTTGAAATAAAAATGGATTTTGTGGTATAATGAGAACAAAGAATGCCCTAGAAAGGACTCCGTTGAAGATACAGATGATGCTCGGAGTTTAAAAGGCAACTCCACAGCAATGCTCTTAACAGCAATTTCTCAGCAACTTGTCTAATGCTACGAAAGACCCTTCTGGAGGAGGGAAGAAAGATTGTAGTCGTTGCGGCAGAATGCACGATTAGCTTCTTTAGGCTCAGGCTGCTAACAACTACGGCTTCCACGACTGCCGTATCTGCTGTCTCAAGTCCCCGTGGTGCCCCCTCACCACCTCCTCTTGGGGAACTGGAAAGCCCCCTCATCCTCACTGTCGAGATGGGGAACATGAGGCCGGCACTCGTGACTTCTCCCGGGCATACAGGGAGCCTGGGACAGAGCCAGGGCTCCTGCTTTCCCCTTGCGGACTGACCCCCTTCACCAACAAGAACATCTTTCCTCCAGCAACGAGGTGAGAGGGGGGGAGATGAGTAAGCCGTGCGCACACTGAAAGAAAACGGGGATGTTTCCTTTCAGCGACTCCCCAGAGCACAGAGAGAAATACAGCCCACTGCTCTCGCCTGGCGTCACCAACACAATAGCTCTGCCATGGAAATAACGATTGCAACCACAGGTGCCTGCTGCGAATCAGCAGGACCCAGACCCAGCAGCAAATCCCACGGGTCCCTGTTCCCACCGTCTGATGCTCTCAAAGGGCTTTGTCCTGAAAGGTGCAGGAGACACCTTTGCATTAATGAAATGCCCTGCATTAATGTGATGCTCCTGTATCTCTGTGTGCTTGTGAACCCACAGCTAAGTGCCTCGTTAGCATGATGGGGGGCTCCCTTCGACTCAGGTCCCAGCGGACATGCCTATGCCGTGACCGTGCCTGCCCTGGCTTGGCCTGAGCAGGGGAGCTGCTGGCAGGGGCTCGTGGCTCCAACTGGCTACGGGTGACTGGGGATGGACCTGCAGCAACTCAGCCTGACACATAAGCTGTATCCAAGCTCCCTTGAGAAGGCCGCAGGCCTTGTTGTGTCCCTGCCTGGGCGAAAGTGCTGTGACCAGGGCTGCACTCCCCGTGTGACTCATCTGGGCTGCAGTGGATACGATAAGTGAAGGGGGACGTCAGTGAGCACGAAGGTTGTGGGCAGAAAGGAGAGGCCTGTGGACCATTAGCCATCTCTGGCTGTTACTGGCTGTGCGCTCTTCTGCCATGCCAGGGCACCGGGATACCCGACCCCAGCTGGTGCTGGTGTCTGGAGGAGGCATACAGCACCTGGCACTTGCTGCTGCGTGACGGCACGGTCCATGAAGACAGGCACTTTCCCCCAGCAGACTACGCAGGCAAGGTGCCTACAGGGTGCTTGTTATGCCTAGCTGGAGAGCAGGCAAAGGAAAAGGATGGGGACCCAGATTGGAACAGACAGCACATTTACTCCACTTCACTCATTCCATTTAATTACTCCATTTAGCCAGCCTTCGCTTCCAAACCACTCCGTCAGGAAGGGGCAGGGCCCGGGATCAGGATACTGCTCGGCTTGGGGAACTCAGCCCTCCCCCTAATAAGCGTGCACCTTGGCAGCGGCAGGTGCCCGAGGTTTGTCGTCCGTCGTGTGCCAAGGAAACGGCCAGGTCCTTTTTCTCCAGTGCGAAGGCAGCTGCACATCAGAGCCACCAAATGACTGCACTCATGTCACAGAAGTGTTGTTTACTGTCTGAGCCGGGGACAAGGAGAGCAACGGGCTGCAAAGAAACCACTTAGGTGCCCCATCACATAACCCTGTAATTTACAGGCTCTGTTCATCTTCTTCTCCAGCCACAAAACCAGAGAGGGAGGTAATAGCACTAGAGGGCATGCAGCGAACCATCCTGAATTGACAAAGAGATGGAGCGGATCATCTGGGGAGGTGGGGGGGAGGGATTTTCCACCTCCAATTTCTCTGATGCCATGAAACCCTCAGCAGGGCTCCCACCTCCAGAAGCAGAGGGACCTGACACCTTGCCTGATCTGTCCAGTGCTGGCAGCAAAAGGGGGGTGGGCTTTTGCTGGGAGGAGTGGTCCCCAAGTCTGAATTCATGCTGTAGGGGCTGTGATTTGTCCCCGCTCCAAGCAGCAAGCTAAACATATATTTTTTTTAAACTATAGAGTGTGATTTAGATACTGGGTTGAGACAAGAAAGAAAATCCCTCTGCCCAAGAAGAAAGATGCATGAAAAAATACCCACCCGTTCTTTTAGAGCAAAGGATCCCCACCCCGCCATGTGAAAAAACCCTACCAGAGATGAAAATTAGCCAAAGGCAGCTGCATGAGACAGATAGCTGGGATGGTGCGTAAACCAGAGCTCTCTGCTTCTGAATCTGTCTGGGAAGGCATCAAAAACCAAGCCAAAGTGCTTTGCTAGCCCTTGCCCTGTAGGGAAAACATTCACTCCAGAATGTGTTGGTCTAAGAAAAGAGATCAGGTTTACCCACAGAACCTCGTCTGTCTTAAAAACCCTCAGTAACTCTCCCCAAACAGGAGCAGGGTAGTTGCAATCTGCTCCCGCTCCAAAGCAGCCACCCCCTTCCCAGCCCTTCAGCGACAGAGTCCCGGACACCTGGTCACCCAGCTGCTAAATGAAGCCCAGGAATCAGCAGCTACGTGATCACCTGTTCCTCTTCCAAACCCTTGCAGCTGCCAGCTTGCCTACGTAACAGGCACTGAAGCCCATGATTTTCAAAACAAAAGGAGCCAGGTAACACCCAACGTAGTCCTGCAACCTTGCAGGGGCACAGAACGGAGGTTACTTGCGTTGCTTTCCTGTTTGTGACTATTTTTCCTAACCAATCCCCTGGGCCCAGGGATGCAGGGGTTAGGCCAGTGAGTCTCACCCGGGGTGCCACCCTGTGTTAACATTGGTAGGTGTGCAAACATGATTCACAAGGTGAACCCAGAGATCTCATATAGGAATCCATATTAAAAAAACCCACAACATTTTGACCTGCTGCGGTCTTTCTGAGTTCTTTGCAACAGCAGAATTGCTCTGTTGTTTTCCTGTAGTCAAAAGCAGAGTGAAAATCAAGAGCTGGAATCTGCTGAGGGGTACTTCAAGTCTATCGAAACCTGCCTTGTGACTAAGAAGGTCGAGAACCACTGAGTTAGACTACATTAATGGGATTTCATGTCTCGCGGTGAACCAGTTTCATGTTGTTTTGCTTTAACCAGCTAGCTCCTCGCGTGGAGCAAGTGTATGCCGCAGTTGGAGATTCCCAGGGGCAGCCGGGACTCCTGGGCTCTTTTCCCAGCTTTGCCACCGGCTCGCTGTTGATTCATATGCCTAAGTGCCTCCCCAAATTGGGGCCCAATTCAATATACAGGAAGCAAAATGAGGCAATTAAAGATAGCGAACAAAATTTGTCCCTGACGTAATCTTATTCAAATGAAGAGAGTTGCACCGTGGGTGCATTTAGCCTGTTGTGTCCATAATTTCTTTAATTTTTTTTTTCCTTTTTCTATTTACCAATGCAACTTGTAGCAATCTGGAGGAAATAGGGCTGCAAAGGGATTTTGGCAGCTTGCGCTCAGCTCACTCTTCTCGTCTACTCATTGTCATCCAAACTATGAATATATTACCCTTTTCCCAACTTTCCAATTTTATCATCCGCATCCAGTGTCGTTTAGACACAATACTGCCATGATGGGAGGCTGGGATTTTTATTTATTTATTTTTATTCCAGGACTTCACCTTAATGTGTTATAATACAAAACATAACAGCCGTTACTGGGTTGGATAGGAAAGTTAATATTTCATTTTCTGCATGTTTTATGTCCTGATGGCTTCCTACTAACATCAGAGGTAATTCTCACATATTTCACTGGGAAATGTAATGGTGTGGAAAGACATTCCCCAGCTCTGCAATCACAACGCTAGCCGAGACACAGATGGAACAAGGAGTCACAAAAATGTATTGGCACTATCTCCACTGGACTGACTCCCAACGATTTAAATAAGCCACTAATACATTTGTTGTCAAGAGAATTTTTTGTGAGGGTTTTTTTTCCCCTTCTCTTTGTATGTTTGTTCGTTTGCAATGCAAATATAAAGGAAAAGAACTGCTCAGTTTACCAAGATGCAATCTTTAAGCCAGCAGCATGGAAAATTGCATTGATACCTCCTGAGCAAAATGATCAACTTTATTGAACAGCAGCAAAAGCCCAACATTTGCACGCCGCTTTTAAAAGAAATCTCCATCTTCCCCATTTGACAGCCCAAACAGGAATCTGCCTTAGCTAGGAAGAAGCTATTCCAGCTGCACGATCTCCAGGGTAATAAGGACTTAATTGCAGGCCAATTTATTTATGGCAGGGGGAGGGTCCAGCGCAAAAAGAGATGTATTGATGAAGGGCTCCTAAGAGTGGCAAAAATGGGAGACAAATCAAGTGAAATGCATTAAGTATTGCACTGAAAAGGAAGCTGGATGGCTCAGGGGATTCCCAGTGGGATGTACGGACCTTTCATCTCTAAGATGCCTGACTTGAATCTAGCTCACACTGGCAAGTCATTACTAGCTGATGGCCCAAATGAAAAGATGCAATGCTTCTCAATCCAGTCCTTAGGAACGTTTTGCCCATCTCACTGAAATCATCACTATAGCCGTACCCAGACTCGGCAGAAATGTCAGTGGACTCGATAAAACCACTCTAATGATTCCTCTGTGACGACAGAGTTTGACCGGCCATGTGGAAGGAAGCTGAGCCACTGATGTGGCCCATAGTGGGCTTACTCTAAAGATGAACAGAGGACACCATCATGGGCTTACTCTAAAGATGAACAGAGGACACCATCCTCCCCCACGGCCACCCTGCTCAAGCCACCAGCTCTCAGGTGAAGCGTGGGCAGGTTCCCTCTGAGTGACCAGCACCGGAGCCCAAAGCCCATCTAACAGGGGCTGCATCAGAGCATTTCCAGTCATGGGCTTGGGCTTCAATCTTCATTCAGGTTCAGAACCATTCACTCCATGGGTCCTGAAAAGAGAACAGCCCTGGATTTTATTTGCAAACAGATTCACACTTTCCTCTCTGCTTAGTCCCAACAGTGCCTTATTAATGGACCAGGACTCTGACCCATCACAGTGGACCGTTGCTCTTGTTTATGGCCCTTATCAGACTGCCCCTGAATATATCCACCCGCTGGCAAGCTGTAAGCAGCATTTTCTTCCCTGGGTGAAGGTAATACATCCCTGCCCTTTCTACTGCATGACTCCTGTCACTCAACGCCTGGCTCCTCAAATGTATTTGCCTTGCAAACCTCCCTATGCAAGACTTGCCTTTTCTTCACTGAACATCACAGCCTCGCCAAACAGATTCCCTCTGCACGCGCGTGTGTGTATGTGACTGCACGTGCGCGTACGTCCCGGCTTCAAAACCAAGTCTTGGAACCGGGTATGTGAAGGAGCTGTTGGATTGATTTCAAGAAGCCCCGGGGCTGTTTGAACCTCGCATTCCCCCTTAGATCTCCGCCGTCTCTGGAACGCTGCCGACCGAGAGATAAGTCACTTGAAAAAACCCCACGCATACGCACACACACGCGTGCGCGCACAGCAAGCCATCAGCGCTCCCCGGACTTGCATTAGGATTCAGAAAAGGACCCTCTTGCAACTGCTCTGCTCCGCGTGGGAAGCATTCAGAACAAGTTGAAAGAGAGCTCTGCAAAAGGCAGCGGGGGAAAAAAAGATCCATCGGACACAAGTTCCACCAACCGGCGTTTCCCAGCTCCCTTCCTCGGATCAGAGGCGGCTGCCATGCCCAGTCCAACATGAAAGCCACCGCTGGCCTGCTTCCAGCTTGAAAGCCTTTTTCTTTCCTGGTGTTCCCCTCCCACCAGCCCTCTTGCTGCCTGGCTGCATTTTGGGCCCTTCTCTAGCTCATTGATTCAATTATTCATAAAGTGGAGTTCTAAGCACTTGAGTTAATCTCCTGCTCTCACATCCTCTTCCCAGCTGAGGGGAGCAGGGAGGCCGCTGTGATGCAGGCGGTGTTTATTAGAGTATTGATCAGCCTGCAGCCTTGCCATCTTACACCGGAGCATCAATCAATGCCAGACAGTCCCTGCCTCTCTCTGGAATCCGGGAAGCGGAGATGATCTTGGCTGCCGAGGGCGGTCGCACAGGCTCTGATGGCAGAGCGCGGGCTTGACCTTGCTGTGTCGCAGGGTCGGATGTAAAAAGCAGGCTCCAGATGCCTGGGGCAGGAACCATCCCAGCCAGGCGCTGCTCTGCTGACCTTCTGGTTGTCTGTGCTCAGTGTTTCCCGGGCGGAGGGGAGGCTGGCTTGACAGCCCGGAAATCATGTCTTCCTTCGCAGAGCGCATGCGATGATGGCACCCTTCTTGACCAGGTTCCCTGAACCTCAGAGCCCAGCCCTGGGGAGATCCAGCTGGATTTCAGTCCCTTTGGATCATGTGTCCCCTTCCTGCTGTGCGGGAGCTACTCCGGGATACAGGTGAGGAGTAGCACTTTCCCCACCCTTCACAAGAGGGGTCACTGCCAGCTTGTGCTGTACGCCAGGTAGCAACTAGGAGGTGAGGGGCCTGAGGAGGTCTCAAGCATGGATCTGCTGTTTGGTGCAAAGAAGAAAATTCAGTAAACTCCGGAGTGGCTTAAATCCCGAAGTACGGTGCGGGGATGTTTGCAGCTGCCTCTGCTAATTGATCCGTGGTGGTCAGGACTTGGGCTGTGGATGGAGATTAGCTTCTGCCTGGGAGCTGGGCCATCTACAGCACTCCCTGCCTCTAACATCACAGTGACACAGACAGCTACCAAATGGTAAAGAAAGCCTCAGGCTCCAAGTCCTTGATCTCCTCTGGAGCTGAAGAACAGCGCTTTGCTCACGGAAGATGGTGTCCGCAGGAAGGAGACAGATCCAGGTGTCCCTTTGCACCATCTTCACAGGACAATAAATACGATCTACTCCATCCAGTCAATGCTCAAACTTTGTCAGGACAGCTGCAAAGATTGGGGGATCCCCTGCTCGCCAAGTGTGCTCCTTTTTTGTGACGAGGCTGCATTTCCTCTGCAGGATCCTGCTTTATTGTTTAGCACCATTGCTGAGAGGACTCGGTGGGGATCAGGATCCCAGGGGCTCTGTGTTTTGCCTGTATACAAGAAGAGAGACCAGGGCCCATCAGAGGGTGTTCGGCACCACATCTGCTCAGGGGCTTTTGAACGTCCTGCTCTGCACGGTACATGACTAAACACCTTTGCCTTTATCCGGGCGTCCTTTGTGCCCATCGGGGTAGGCACTGCCAGAGTGGCAGGGGTTTGGACCAGGCCTCTTTCAGTCTGCGACCCATTTAAGCAAACCATCATAAATCAAACGCTGCAGCTGAGAGCGAGCCAGGCGCTGAGAGAGACTAACGAGGCTCATTTGCAGCAAGACGGCCCTGCGCTGCCAGCGATGGGGCTGTGCCAGGCAGCCAAGAGCCAAGCGAGATCCTCCCTGCTTTTATCCAGACGTGGGTGACCTCCGCTCCCGTGCCTCTCACAGCGCAGCAGCCTTCTGAAGGCACATATGGCTGGGACTAATGAAGCCACCGGTTCCACATTCATTAAGAGGTGTTTGATCCGGCAGCCCCCGAGTCTGCAAGCCTCCGTGTTTGTCGCCTGCCATGTCTGAAGTGGCGGAAAGGGATGAGTCCTGATGCCGGCTGGGGTGGGATGACAGTGTTGGGGAAAGGACGCCACGTGTACAATTAAGGAACAGGATCATCAGTTAGCTTAAAGCGGCGGGAGGAAGAAGCCCTCTGTACCTGCTATTTTTGACACGGAGGAGACTATCATTGCTTGCCCTCACGCACGGTCTTTGTGCCTGCTCCCTTCTGCACTTTGAAAAGACTTCAAAAGGTGAGACGGAAAGCATGAGTAAAGCCGGCTTTCACATCGCAGGTGAGTAGCTGGAACTATGCGCAGACTTAGACATTACCAATATCGTGAAAACATCCCGGCGGAGATAGAAAGTGGCTTGTATTTTTAGCCTGGCTGAGGCACCTGGTGACCAGGTCAAGATACAGCGTCTCCAGACCCATTTGCTGAACCTCTTGCCCTCGTCACCACAGGGTGGGAATCAAAAATGAGGTTCACTCCAAGGATTTCTTATTGGATCTGCAATGGGAGGAGATAGTAATGTCCGGTAGCTCCTGAAAGTAGGAGTCTCAGCTGTCCATTGAGAGCCAGCAGCCTTGCTTCTGAAGTTTTGAGTTTTCTATTTGGATAATGTTCCTGCTTGGTGAGGAACACCCTGGGCTGCGAAAAAGCATGCACATCTCATACAAGAGCCATCCCCAGACTTGTTGAATCTCCTGGACTTTCAAGCACAGGTCAGAGTCAGCGGAGACCAGGCTCTTTCCTAAGATCTCCCAAGAGCCGTGCAGGGTCAGGGAGCCAGTCGTCCTCATGAGATGTGGACCCCTTTGGGTCTGTGCACCAGCTGAAGCCTAGAAGTGCAGAGGCCACCATGAGATGCGTGGGTGGGCATGAAAACCTCATGGCGATATTAGGCTGGGCATCAAGAGGCCAAGATCTGAATTCAGTGTGAGCCTGGAACAAAGCTCTTGCTTATACAGACTGATCCTCCCTTCTTTTAACAAATAGATAGCAGCCTGCCTAATGGCCTAAGTGGATAACCTCCTGTGCACTCCTCATCATGACCGCTCTCAGTAGAAGCCGTAGATATTCTTCACCTGTGGAGATGTCCTATATAGGAAGGCAGACGTACAACTTCGGTCACCGTGAGCCTGAATATGCTGGCTGACACGATACACCCACGGTCACACAGGAGAGCTGTGGTCCTCAGGCTCACCTCCAGACCCTTCCAATGGGTCACCAATGACAGACCTCTAAAAAAATAAATAAATAAAAAAGACTAAAATAACTCACGACCTGCCCGGGGTAGGAACAAGGGATTGGTTTTCTAATACTCGCTTTCATTCCACAGTGTGCACGCATTATATGCTTTTAAAATCTGATTCGGAGAGGTAATGAGCAATTGCAACACCCATTGACTTCAAATGAGAGCTGAAGGCATCTGGGACCACTTCCAGAGACGTGGAAACCGTACAGTTCACACACACTTGCACACTAGATGCACACTAAAAAAAGGAGGGGTTCAGCCGGGCCCAGAATGAGGCATGTAAACAGATCATTTGGCAGCTTTGAACGCATCTTGGACCACGGGGTTTTATTCATTTGGAAGATGTATTCCCTCATGAGTTATTAACTTTGAGGAGGCACCACTAGAGACACGCGCGCGTGAGAACCTGGGGAGACGGCAGTGTGGCAAATTCATTCCTTTTCCAGAGACCAGCCGTATCCTCGTCTTCGACGGCTAAGTGACTTCAATACACTGATATTGAAAATATGATTTAGAAAGCGCGAGTGAGGGAGAGAAAAAACCCTCAAACCTGAGGGTGCAGCACATTCATAACATCAGCAACATATAATTTTTGATTTCTTCAGTCTCTCATCTCCAACCGCGCCGTGTAGCCTTGGGGGGTCCTGGCTTCAGCCTTCATGTGTGTGTATTTTCACCTAATCACTGCTGAAAAAACAGCAGGGGCTTTTCATACCTTTGAATAAAACAACTAACCCTAACAACACACCCATTTTTAGCTAGAGTCTTTTCCTTTTCTCTTTGCATCACAGGGAAGGGAAGCCCTCTTCTTGTACCTGGATTGAATTTGAGCCTAGAAAACTGAGTCCGGGAGCCTGCGAGGCAAGACCACGGCTATGTTTCCTATGAGCAGCCCTTCTTCTCTCCTTTCTGGGGCAGGGATGAGTTAATTGTGATGTGTATCTCGACGAGGGGTGGTGGGGTAGGGTGTCAACGCTCAGAGAAGGCAGGGTGCCAACTTAGGGTGCACCCATGAGGGTGGAGGTCTGGGTCTGATGGTGCTAAAATCCCATCAGTTGCAATGACCATGCATCACGTTTGGATAGCAACGGGCATCCCTTATCACCTTCCAACCACTTCAGGCCTATCTGATAATGCAGGAGCTCATTATGAATCAGCTGAATCAGGCAAAAAAAGGCCTAAAAGTACCACTCCTTAGTGAGCAGAGTGGCCTTGCAGATGCAGCACTGCACTGGGAATTCCCACCTGCTGCGTGACGCTTGGCCGCTGCAGACTTCAGCTTCCTGTCCCACCCTGTGTCTGTTTGAGCCATCCAGGTTGTTGGCTCTTCGGGGCAGAGAACGTCTGCAGCTCTGCGCGTGGCTGGTATGTAATAAATGGGGCTCTGATCTTAGCTCGGACCTCTCTGCATGACTGTAACATCAATGACATCTAGGGGCTTCATAAAGTCCTGGTGCACAACCTACGTTACTAGAGTTTAAAAGTGCACCAGGACTTTATGAAGACCCTGTATAACAACAACTCAGGAAGCAAAGTCCCTGCCTTGGTGTCTTGATGCACCCTGTTGGCTTGGCTCAGAGCATCACATACGCATCCTTGAGCCAGTTACTTGCCATCTCTGTGAAAGCAGGATAATCACCGCCATGTAGGGTGCGCCATCTGCCCTGATCTGCACAATTAAGACATCTCAGGGCCATTGTAAGGCTTAAATCTGACACTCTTATAAGATATACAGCTAGAAACCACTGAGACAGTGACCAGGTCCCTTGGTCAGAGCAGAAGCTACCGGATTCATATGGAGTGCATGGCAATTTCATGGGCGTCTGTGCTGGGACCCATTTTCCTAATTCAGGCCCAGCCAGGGCACTTTCAACAATAAGAAAGATCATCTTCCTTAATTCTTCTGAGGTCTATTTTGCGACTACCCTCTCAGGACAAGACATAATCTCTGTCTCCCAGAGTGTCTCAGTAGTTTTCTATAGCCTGACACCTGATGAATTTTGCACTGGGGCTTAAAGGCAGGAGGCATGAGTTGAATAAAGCTACGAAGTCAGAGGCTGATTCCCATTTCAATTCTTCGCTAACATAGAAGTGAATCTGTTTCATTTAATCATGCCAGATTCTCCAAGGACTGTGCCTCTCCAGCTCTCCGCGTTCTGGAGAGAGTTCCTGCGCAGGCAGACTTTAAATAGAAAAATCACCTTGGGTAAAAGCACACAGAGAAAAGCGTGTGCACACAGGAGCCACCTGCTCCCGAGGTACACAGCCCCTCTCTGAGCAACACCCACATGCATGTACTCACACATTGGCAACACACACACAGTGTGGGCACCAGACACAGGCCTGAGCTTGCACCAACAGCAGCTGTGCTTCCAGTTACCCAGGTCTTGGCAGTGGCTGAGGCTACAGCACCCTCCAGCTCCTGGCCTAGAGACTATTCCAGGCAGCTTGATGGATCCTAATGCCTATCACTGCAGGGAGATTTCTATGGCCAGGCTGTTTGCACTGAGGTTGTGCTATCTGCCGTAGGGACTTGGGTATCTCCCTGATAGTAAATCACATATCCCCTCCACTGTTATTATTTATGTTACGGTAGGACCTACAGGCCCCAGATGTGACTAGGATCTCAGCATATCAAATCTACAGAGGGAGAGAGGCTGCCTGCCCTAAAGAGTAACGCGATGCAAAGAGACAAGCAGATGGACAAATGACCACCACCCTTAGAAATGAGGAGCTGAGACAGGTGAAATTCCCTGCCTAAAGGCAGGGGGAGCATCTTTCCAACAACCAGACTTCCAGAGCATTTGCACTGATCTCAGGCCAATGGGGGAAAGCTCACAATGAGCAGGGGAGGGTTCCCCAAAGGGGCCAAGCTCCGTGGTGCAGAATCAGTGCTTCACACGCTCGTCTAAATGCAAGTCCAAGGATGCGGGTTTGAGAGGGGGCTGAAGGGAAGAGAGAGGTGAGGTAGGGCAGGTGGGGTTGATCCTAGTGCAGGGGTAGCCTGAGCTGAGATGTGGTAGATGGACCCCAAGGAGACCATTAGAGGGAAGAGACCTGAGTAGAGATGTAAAGGACACAAGGCAGGGATGGAGCCGTGCTAGGGAGAGCGAGGAGTCCGAGCCTGACGTGGCCTTCTCCTAGCAATGGGCAAAGACCTGTGAGACGTGGCACTGCCTCCCCGGTCCGTCTGACCTCATGGTCACATCGACTCATCTGCAACTCTGGCCCCGGTGCGCAGAACGGCTCCATCCTCCTACCCAGGGCACAGGCCCTCTGGGTCATCGGGGCTTCTCGATGCCTCCCCATTTCTCTTTCCTCCCATCTTTCCACTGCGAGAGGAAACAGCGAGATTACTGGGAGCCCTGATAGTGCTCGTGGCAGATCCCACACGGTGGTGGGGAAAAGGAGTCACACTCATGCCGAAGCAGCCCACGGTTGTGGAAAGCATAATGGAGAGACGGCAGCCGTTCTCTCCCTGGCGGAGGCACCAGGAAAAACAAACTTTGATGTTTTCGCTCCCTGCTTTTTGCCTTCCTCCCCCATCATCCATTTGAAATGTCAAGCAAATTGAGGCCAGCTCCAAAGGGCTCCGGAGCCGGGTCTCTCACGGCTCTAGAGCTCTGACTTGCATCATTTCAGGGATCTTAGCTCCTTGTTTTGTAAATAAATCGAGGGCACTTGGAATAATATACCTGTCAAACAGCAGTGAGCTTCCAATTTCACTTGTCAGCATCAGCTCACACGCGCCGCTTGCCTTCCACGAGACTCTGCCACGAGCAATCAATTCCTCAAACACATGCCAATGAGCAACCGCGTGCGCTCCGTGGCTTGGGGTGGATTTTATCTGATGACTGCAGACCCGGAGGGGCCCGTCACCTTTGGGCTGGGCTTCTCCTTTCACTCCCAGGCCAGGTCCCGATGTGACCTTAGCTTGCCCGGCAGGCTTGACAACATGCAATGCAGGTGAGACCTTCTATTAAGGTTGCCCTTGATAAGACCCTGCTGTCTGGCTGCTTCTAACTTGTCTGAAAGGAAGCCGATCTGGGCTGAAATGTCCTGTGCTGGGTGCCCTGCCTAAGGGGAGTTTCATTTAGAGTAGTTGTCATGTTTCGGAGAACGTGGCTCTTTGGAGGAAATATGTTTTGTGCCTACATATAACAGGTCCTTTGCTGAGAAGCTCTTGTGCCTCTGTGTTATGGAGCAAGAAACTAAGCAGGGCCTCCCTCCCACTCATGTATTTTTTGCTGTTGCCATGAATTTGGGGGAATTGGCCCCTGTTCTGTGAAGACCTGTTAGGTGACAGAAGGTAAAAACCCAGAAGATTTAACTCTCATCTCCTGACTCCTTGGCGAGAGGAATAACCACAAAAACTCCCGCTGTCTCTTAGAAGGCATCAGCTGCTTTCACAGAGGGGCAACTGGGGCCAAATGAGGGCAGCTTTGGCCTCCAGCATCTGTGCAACTCAGTGGTCCTCCTGGCTTGTCAAGTGGATGGTTTCTGTGTGCATTGCTATTCAACCTTGGGTCACTCCATCCCCTCCTGGCTCCACTTTGCCGCCGAGAGAGCTCCCACCCCATCCCCAGACAGCAAATGAGCATGCTGCAGCCCAGGATGGCAGGGGCTGGGCAGGGTTTGCCTTATAATTGTGAGATGGTGGAATAGGCCTCTCCTGCCTTTTGATAGTCTTGTAATACAGGGGGGAGACTGGATATATTATATGGCCTGCATCCATAGACAGCTGCATCCGTCCTAGGCTCTCAAAATATACAACAAACCATGATGAAGACCGCGGAGTGCAATGTATGTAAGGGAAGGCAGCATTATTACAACCCAGTGATTCTCAACCAGGGTTCTGTGGCACCCTGGGGTGCCATGAGATCCTTTTAAGGGTGCCCTGCAATATCAGCATCGCTAGGTGTGCAAACCCCTACACGCACCTCACAAATGAAACCAAGGCATTTTGAATGGGAATCCATAGTGTTAAAACCATGCTGACCCATTGTGGTTGTTCTGCGTTCTTTGCAACAGAAGAATTGCTCCGTTGTTTTTCCACAGACAAGAAATAAGTGCAAAGTGAGAGCTGGCATTGACCGAGAGGTGCCTCGAGTCTAATGAGGGGAGTCTTGAGTCTTAAAAAAGGGTGTTATAACCCTTCGAAGAAAAAAGTAAACTGAGGCACGGAGCAGTAAAGAGTCTTGCTCCCTGGCCAGGAGTAGAATGCAAATGTCTTGATTCACAGTTTGTTCGGCTGGTTTTTTTGAGCAGATCTTTCTGGGTGTAAATCAGGAGAGCTCCATTCATGTCAATGGAGCTCTGTTGATTTACGCGAGCTGAGGAACAGGCTCCTTGACTCTAGCCACAAAATAAATCCTTCCCTTCTATAAAGCATCCTGCTTGTCTCATTACACACGCACATACCAAAAAATGATATAACAGCCGCCTAATGTTTGACACCAAACAATAAAGTCGCTTAATGCACTGCAGTATAAAGGAGAAATATCTGTTCTGTCCTAGGTTTCAGAGAGATATTATTTAATACCCAAAGGGCCTGATTCAGATCTCACTTAAACTGGTGGGAATCAATCACCTCCAATCAGTGGAGTAACAATGGCATGAAGCTCCAGAAAACCCAATGCTAAGACTCGATGTTAAGCCTTAAAAAAAATATATAAAGCAGCTTTAAAACATGTAGCATTCATGGTTATCTAGGCAAGAGTGACACCAAGAATGAATCTGGTCTCTGGTTTCACCACTGATTTACTGGGCCATGTTATAATCTGCTGTAAATCAGTGTAGTCCCAATGAAGTCACAAAGACACCTGCTGAACAAACAGCCTGCAGGATATGCTTAAGCAAGCTATTTTTGTCTGTGTGTGACTCAGTTTATCTAGGTTTACCCTCTTGCCTATTATAATAAGGCATTACAAACCTTAACCAACTGTTGTGGAATGCCTCTCTAATGTGGCACACCAGAAGAAGTCGGAAGAATTGGGGTTATTTAGTTTGGAGACGGGAGGATTGAAGGAAGAATAGCTATCAGTCATCAACTACCTGAAGAGAGGTTAACACTAACAGATGGACTATTCTGTGCAATTATGGGGGACAGGAAAATAAGTTACCATCTGAACCTGCAACATGGGAAATTTAGGCTGGATATTAGGAAGAATTTTCTAACCATGAAGGAACAGCTTTTTGAGGGATGATGTAGCATCTCCACCTCCGGATATTTTTAAGTGTATTCTAGACAAACATTTGGATGAGTGGTTTAGATGGGCCTGGTCTTTGGAGAAGATCAGTGGTTCTCAACCTTTTTAGGCTCAGGACACCCCTGGATAGACAGGAGGCACCCGCAGAAAATGCCAGCTCTTAGTTTTCACTTTTTTTTTTGACTACAGAAAAATATAAGCACTATGTTTCTGTCGCAAAGAGCTCAGAAAGACCATAGCTATGGATTTCTATTTGAAATCTCTGGGTTTACCTTGTGAATCATGGTGGCAAACCTAACAGGGTTAACACCGTGTTTGAAAGGATCTCGAGGCACCCCGGTTGAGAATCGCTGGATTAGACGGACCTGCCGGGGACCCTGCCAGCCCCGGTTTCCTGTGATTTAACATCAGCAGTGGGAGGCTGACAGCTTCTACCCCGAGCAGCCCCTCGGGTGGGCTGCACCAGGCACCCTCCAGGCATGCTAGATGTTGCGGTCGGCTGGCTAGGGAGGTCCAACGGACCAAGGTCCCCATTGAACGGGACCGCCCACCAAAGAGCGGGCCAAACGCTTCCACTTCATGTCAGGAAACAAAGAGAAGTGTTGACAAACAAAACACAGAAGTGGGAGGGCGGCAGGCTCTTCCGTAGTCCTCCGCGCCCGGTGTTTGCCTTCTAATATTGACACACGAAAATCCCTGCTGTGCCCCGAGCTGGGAACCCGGCCCAGCGCCGAAGGACTGTGCCAGGGCTTCTGAAGATGCTCATTTACTTGTCACCGATCCATGGGAAAACAATGCTCAGAGGCGCAGGCTTGATCATGCTCGGCACAAGCACGCTCTGCTTCCCCGGGGTGACTCGCGTCAGGGTTTTCTGCTGCCCGCTTGTTTAAACTGCTTGTAAAATACCAGGCCCGAGGCTCGTCCCTGCCAAAAGGTAGCAGCTGTCTCGTCCCTCCGAGCTCGGGAATTAAATTCCCTCTGGGTCTCACATCCTCTCGGTGCAATAAAGGCAGTAGCGGCTGTAGGGGAGGGCAAAGGGGGCTCTGATATTCTCCACTCCAGTTGTAACAATTAATTATGCTGAATATTTGTATTATCAATATTGTATTAAGATACTTTTATTGTAGATTCATAGATAGGGCAAAGTGAAATTGAAATCGAAAATGTCCGACTTATTTATAGGTCACCAAAATTAAGCCCAAATGACTCTCTTGCCCAGGGCTCCAACAACCTTGCGGCCACCATGGATAAGGGAGAAGTACCAGGGGTCTGCTACAGCTCTCAGATTGTCTGAGCTTCCCTGCAGTGGCCCTTAGTCCACATTATAGCAGCGTGCTTTATGTTAAGCCAAAGGCAGATGCCTCCTAAGTGTGCACATGCCAGAGGGCTAGAGGGCAGAGCTCTGCATGGACCCTGGCAGGCTGCTTGACTCTTCAGTTAGGCACCTACGTTGAGTGATCAGATCAAGAACTGGCTCTTCTGGTTTGCCACCAGAGAAATCCCCTGCTAGGAGCTCCACTGGCCGGCTCTGCTGGTTTCCTATGCACGTTATCCTGGTAGAAGTGAGGATCTGGCTTTGTACCAGAAACCATTCAGCTCCCTCGGTCCATTTCTCGCATGATCTAACCCACGTGATCACCGCCTTTGTCCCAGTTCTGCTTGCTGGCGACAGACCGCATCACACCCAGCAAAGGCTACAACAGCCTCACTTCACATTTCAGTGCTCCACACCCTACGCCAGCACCATGCAGAGCTCCATCTCTTGCTAACATGTGCTGGGCACTAGGCAAGTCCCTCGCTCACCCCTGCTTTCAGACCAGCAAGGAGCTGCCCAGGGCGAGCGAAAGAACACAGGGCAGGCTTCCAGATGCGATTAAATATCGTCCCGCTGCAATCTTAGGGAAGCAGTGACCAGTTCTCCCTAGGGCAAATAACTCCAGCCCTAATCCCCTAATAATCATTATTATTGTTAATTAAAAATCAGCCCAGATTCTCTCTCTCTCTCTCCTTCCAAGTTTTCTCCAGAATCAGATTGAGATCACAGAATGAAATTGGCTGGAGCCACTCTTGGAGGATAAACCAGTCCTTATGTGGACCTCATATCCTCAAATAATCAGGAAGATTACACACTGGAGCAATCATTCTGGGACAACATCACTTTGATGGTGGAGCAGAGCATCTGCACACTCAGAGCTGCTGGAATTGCCATCGTCATACAGCTTATTTTGCTGTACCTATTCCAGTTGATCCCCCGGGTGCACCCAGCCCTAAGTACATCAATGAATCCACCCTTCTTTGGCTGCCAAGGGGCAGCAGATGTGAGGCTGCTAGGGTGCGTGGACAAGCTGCGTGTGTGCAACGATGCCTTTGCAGCACACAAACGTACAGGTTTTTAAAACAGTAAAGCAGAGGCATGAGACAAGTACTATCTGTGCATTTTGCATATATACATATACATGGTACAGGTTATATCCAGACTGGTGTATGGGTGTAACGCCGAATAAGACCATTGGCACCAATGGGATTATTCTCAATTATACCAGGTAATCAGAGAGCTGAATTCATCCCTGCACTGGACAGTTGCATGCAGCCCAGGACGTCTGACTTTGTGCATGGAGGAAGAGCTCACTGAGATGAGAACAACCCGGAAAGATTTTATCATGGGCTGCGCGCACCTTGAGTGTGCTGAGCTATCTTTGGATCTCCTTAGCATATTTGCTCTGCTCATTTGAATACACCAATATAAGCTACACTCTCCAAAAAATTGCTCAAGCAGAGTCCAGAGCAAATTAAAAACTCAAGCAAAGGAGAGAGAGAGAGAGTGAGCGAGAGAGCACTAAGGGAAATTGCAGCTGTTTGGTGTTTTAGGCTCAATTGTAGCTGATACGGTGCAAAGCAAAAAGACTTGCAAACATCTAATACATGGGGAGAACAGTGAAAACATGACAGGAGACTTGTGCCACAGAGATGGAGGGATGCACGAATGGCTAAGTTTTGCACATGGGGCACGATAGAGCAGTCACAGACGACGCAGCCAGGAACAAGGAGCTCAGACACTACGGCGATGGAGACAGACACTGCTGCTTTTAAAGGTCTGATCCCAGCCTCCTCAAAATCCGTGGACATATTTCAGCTGCCTTTGAATCAGACCTTGAATGGCAGGGTCTGGTAAGTTGCTTATAAGTCAAGTCACCCGAGTGCTGCAGATGCCAACTTGACACTCTGGAGATGTGCTGACTACGCAGAGACCCTGGCCCTGCTGTTTCTACTTCAGTTGAAAAGTGTTGTGAGCTGGTTCCCATTAACATGGGACACACGTTCTCCCTCAAGAGCTAGCACTGAGAAGGCCAGTGAGATCCGCAGGACCACGCCCTGTTAGGGAAGCAGCTCCCGGGGGAAATAAAAGACATCAGGCTCAGTGCAGCTCCATGGACTAGGCTGGGTATTACACGTGGCTTCTGATACCTGCCCATTTCCACCCAAAATGTCCCGGTCCAACAAGACGTGTCCAATCCTGAACTAGCTCTGGAGGTAGGGACGGCACCATCCAGTTGGACATTTCATCCCTTACTGCTAGGATCCTTCAGGCTGAACATAAGACAAGGGCTGCATTCCTCATGGCTTTCTTCCCAGTCCCCAAATGCATTGGAGAGAGCTGGGCCAGGCTGGGAAGGGGACCCTAGGGACCCAGGTGCCAGCCAGTTCATGGCATCCCCCAGTTTTCCCCTCTTTGTGAACCAGCAGCACCCAAGCCGCCTCGATGGATTAGCTCCACGGTTTCCATCCTTTTCCTCAATCTCTCCCCAGCTTGCGCTAAAGAGCGCAGCTGTGCTGTCTCCAAACCTGCTCAGCCCAGCAATTCTGCTTCACATTTAGGCTACTAGTGTTAAGAAGGATTTTCTCTGCCGCTTTTGTGCTCTGCGGGCAGAAGTGAGGAGTCAGCAGCTCGTGGGAGGCAGCGTTTCCACCCTCCCCGAGCCTCTAACAAGCAACTTTTGGCACTCCAAATCCATTCCCCGTCTCCTTCCCTCTTGACAGGCAGGCTCAAAAGCCCCCAGATCAGCACTGGCTCGGAGGCTGGTGTGCCAGGGGTGTCACGCAGTGTTAGAGAAAGGGGATATTGTCACCGAGAGAGATTAGCAGGCAGGGGAGGTGGGGGACCAACAGGGGAAAATCTGCTCTCTAGCAAAATCCCAGCTCCCGGCTGCCCTGAGTGATGGGTTTATCTCTCTGGGAGAGGGAAGGTGCTGGAGCACAGATACGGTGGCTGCGCCCACTCGCTCAAGGGGAGGGCATGGAGAAGACAGTATCGAGCTGCTGCTTGTCACTCAGTCGGAGAACGCCGCTCCGAGCCCTCCTAGGGCGTCTGCGCTCCTGCCGTGCAGCTCAGCGGGCTCCGTACCCTTGCCACAGGCAGGGAGGAGAGAAAGAAATAGAGACCGATGGTGGAAACAGGGCCAAACCAGAACTGCTTCTCCATACTTCCCTCCTTCTCCCTGGTCTTGGTGGGGGCAGAACAGGTCAGAAACCCCACAAGGATGTGTTTTGTCAAACCCTCTTGGACGGTCCTTTCCATGGGATGCAGCCTTTTTACCCAAATCTCCCAAGCCTAGCCAAGATCCCAACCATCCCAACTGAGATTTCAACTGAGATCCCAGCTACCTCTGGCATCCCCACCTCTGGTAAAGGTGGTTTCTTTTCTTTGGTAGATTTAAGGTTCATTTGAAGCTGGCTGGGAGTTGTGCTCCTAGGACCTCACTAGAGACCCACCTGCCTTCCCCAGGCGACTCTGACACTCCCTCCAGCATCGTGACCACGGCCAAGGGGGCTGTCCTGCCCCTTCAGGGCCAGAAGAGTCAGTGAACTGCGAGTTTTAAACCGAGGGGTGCCTCAGCTGTAAGACAGCCCATCAGGAGCTTCCACCAGATGTGGACATTTCATACAGTCATAGGAAACGAGGGTTGGAAGGGACCTCGGGAGGTCACATCTAGTCCAACCCCCTGCTCGAAGCAGGACCAGCCCCAAATCCATCATGCCAGCCAAGACTTTGTCTAGCTGGGTCTTCAAAACCTCCAAGGATGGAGACTGCACCACCTCCCTGGGTACTGGGTACTCCAGTACTTCACTGCCCTACTTGTGAGAAAGTTTTTTTCCTAACATCCAACCTAAACCTCCCTTGCTGCAACGTGAGCCCATTGCTCCTTGTCCTGTCATCTGCCCCCACTGAGAACAGCCCAGCGCCATCCTCTTTGCAACCTCCCTGCAGGGAGTCGCAGGCTGCTATTCACTCCCATCTCAGTCTTCTCTTCTGCAGACGAAATCAGCCCAGTTCCCTCAGCCTCTTCTCCCAAGTCATGTGCCCCAGTCCCTAAACCATTTTTATTGCCTTCCCCTGGACTCTCTCCTATTTGTCCACTTCCTTTCTGTAGCAGGGGGCTCAAAACAGGACACAGGACTCCAGATGTGGCCTCACCAGTGCTGAATCACTGCCCTTGATCTGCTGGCAACGCTCCTCCCAGTGCAGCCCAGGATGCCATTAGCCTCCTTTGCAACAAGGGCACACTGCTGGCTCATGTCCACTGTCACCCCCAGGTCTTTTCCTGCAGAGCTGTTGCCCAACCAGTTGGCCCCCAGCCTGTCCCAGTACATGGGATTGCTCCGTCCTAAGTGCAGGACTTTGCACTTGGAGTCAGGGCTCTACCGATACACTCCCAGAGAGAGGCCGTTTTGAAAACTGCAGAGCCAGTCACCTCAAATGTTGGGCGAGTGTGGACCTAGCTGAGAGGACCAACAATCAAATTAATGACACTCGGTACGTACACCTACTACATGGCCAGGTCTGTAGCTGGGATGAACCAGCACCGACTTCAGCAAGGCCGTGCTGCCTTTTCCAAGCTCTAGCACTGCCCGGCTCCCCGGAGCTCCCGATGGTGGTGGGGTTTGCTCTTTCTGCTTGAGGAATGGGGACACTAAGGCACAGACAAGCCCATGGTCCTGCTCTGGTTCAGTAGCAGAGACGGGATGAGGAGTCAGGAATGCCTTGTCTGCCATGGCTCACCTTAGATCAGGGACGAGCCCAAGCCCAACGCCAAGAGGCCCCTCCAGCAGTGTTCACAGCGAAGGGAACAGATGCACATAAAGCACTGGCAAGCACTTCTGGAAGGGCAAAGTGAGGCGTCCTTTTTTGTTCAAAGCATGTAACAATGCAGAACCTGTCAGTTCTCATTCTGCACGACCACTGGGTAAATCTCTCTGTCTCTGTCTTTTTCTACTTTTCTTTCTCTGTTTTACTGTCTTTTCCCAGAAACAGTCCACATGAAAAATGAGAAACAAGAATTGCATTGTGGGTTAGCAACACATACGTGTAATGAACTGCAAGCAGCCTGACCATTCCTGGTATTGATTCTGCTTTTGAACTAGAAGGGAAGAAAAACCTATCCAGCCTCGCAGGAGCTGATAAATGGGAAAAGAAAACTTTGCAGGTAAAAATTGAACCCAGCATGGCATGGGCTGAGAGCTGTTCCTGTCCGTCATTGCAACATGATTTTTCCAAGGGAGCAAAAAAAGAAAAAGCCCATTTTTTTGAAGCAAGTTGTTTGAGCCAGAAACATGACTTTCTCCAAGATTCCCATTGACTGCAACTGTCAACTAAGGCACAATCAGGGATGGTCCTGCTCGGAGCAGGAGGTTGGATGAGATGACCTGCTGAGGTCCTACAACCCTCATTTTCTATGATTCATAATGGGAGTTTTGCCATTGTTTTCAGTGGAGCCCAGGTATCGTGCATTGAGTCTTACAGAGAATAACAGCAAGGGAGTGCAGTTTAGTAACTCGGGAATAGGCCTGCAGACTGGGGAGTCTACATCCAACCTTCGCTTCAGTCCTGCCCTCTAGCCTTAGCTGTATCAGGCCAAGTCCCACTCCTGAACTTGAATCTTCCTCCATATATTAAATACACATAATGGTGTGTTGCCCCTAGTCGAGATGGTTTTTTAGACAGTTTTCAATCTTACATACCAACCAGCCTGGAGGACACATGTCCCCTGAAGTCCATGTCTTCCAATCCCAGAGCCCCATAAGCCCCAACCTGAAAACTGTTGGCTTCCATCAAAAAATAAATGAGATTTACAATGGAAAAAAACAAACCAAAAAACAAAAACCAAAAAAAAAAATAAAGCCTGTTTTTAAAATTTGGGTCTCTAACAAAACCAAAGACATTTCATGGAAATTCTCCTCCCCAAAACTTGTATGAAAAATATTGTCTGCCAAAAAAAATTGGCATTTCCCTAATTGCTCTGTTCAATCCTTACCTCCTGGCAATGATGATGCGAGGGGGAGGGGGAGGGTGTGTGCGCGGGGTGTGGGTATGAGTCTTTAAACAGAGTTTTACAGCCAGATCCACAGCTGGGGAAAATTAGCATAATTCCATTGAAATCAATAGGCCATGAAGGTGGAATGTGCTTCATAGGAATCCAATGAGGTTACACTGATTTACACCAGCTGATAATGGGGGCTTCTGGCATGGCACCCTGCAGAGGCGCTAACAATTAAAAATGACATGCTTCCAAGCCAAAAAAAAAAAAGCAGCAGAAAAATAATTCCAAAGGGATCTCTGGGCAAAGCAGCCTGACTCGCATCTAAGCCCTTAGGTGAATTCATTGCCATCATGGCTATTCTTGTGCATTGCAAATGATCGGGAACAGGTAACAAAGCGTTCCTGTAACTTCTGCTGTCATATGATATATGCTGTTTGCACTGCAGAGAGAGAGAGGCACTGGGATGATTGACTGCATAACAGGAGTGCAAACTAAAGGACAGGTGCTAGGAGAAAAGATTTTTAAATGAGAGAAGAAACACGGAATGAATTTTCACCTGCACAAATGAAGCCACCACAATCATGATTATTTTCCTCTCCTCCTGCTTTGTTTTTCAATTGGTGCCAGTTAAAAAAAAAAGAGGGGGGGGGGCGGTGATTGAGCTTTTAAATGCTCCTTTAGCGAAGATTGGGAACAATGAACCTTGAAACTTGGCAACAAGCAATGGTGGAGAAGCTTAGGTAACTCGGAGAAAGAGCGCCGTGTCAAAATATGCAGTCAGTCTGCTGCTTTTAATCATTGGTGCCTCTCTTAAAGTGACGAGTGTTGGAGGGGGGGGTTCCCCCCTAAGCCAGTTGTAAATAACTTTTCCCAGCCTTGCTTCAATCACTGCAATCCAGGCCTGTTTGTGGGGTGGGAAGAAATGAAGCTCTGCAGGATGTGGCTCCCCATGGGTTGCTTTTCCCCGGGACTGAAGGGCAGCAGCCTCTGGGGTGGAATGGGACCAGGGGTCAGAAATGCTGCAGAAATGAAGGGCTCCTTCGGGGTATCCCAGCCTGGTTTCACACCTAGCATTGGGCAGGGAAGAGAGGTCACCTTCCAGTTCCAGCAAAAAGTACAGCTCGGTCTTTCCTTACTGCAAATGGCCCCATTATCAGGGGCTCTGCTCGGCCCCTAGCAATCAGCCAGGCCCCCTTCCCCTCAGATGGGGAGGTCTGTGGAGCAAGGACTCAAGTGAACAGTGCCACCTACTGAACCACCATCTGCACCGGCACCAAGCAGCTGATGCCAAGGAGAGCAAGGTCCCAGGCAGCAAGGACTCGGAGCTTCTGAAGGATGAGGGGCTGCAGCTCAGCTCAGGTAGTGCAGGACCCTGCGGAGCAGCTGGAGTAGGAGAATGGGCAATGGGGCAGCGGGGGTGCCCTTGTGTGGGCAGGCTGTCCTGAGGTGAACTGGGTGTTTCAGACCGAGCCTAGATGTGAAACCTCCTCATTCATCCTTTGCAACTCAAGAAACCTCCTTGTTCACTCGCTCGCTCCCCCTGCGACCTCTCAAGCCAGCTGCTCCCTCCTCCGAAGCAACCTGGCTTTTCCTGCCCACTCAGCTGCAGCAGAAGCCCTCGGTAATGCCCCATCAAAAGTTTCTGCGAAGGAGTCAGGGGCACATTTCAGCATCACGGATTCCCAGCCATGCCCTCAACGGGGATGGACAGCGAATGCACAACCAGAAACAGGCATCGTGGGACCGGCCTCTGGGTGACCATTGCACAACCCACATCATATCAGCACGGCTTCTCTTGGGGGGTACAAAAAAAAAGCCCAAGGTGCTTGTGATATGAGCCCACGGATTGGGGTTGCCAGTGCTTTCCACAGCTGCATGGCCAAATGCCAGATGTTTCTTCCATTCCTCTCCAGGGACACACTGCCTCCAGCATCCACTGCCTAGTGGCCCCGGTCTGCCTAGTGTGGTGGAAGAGACTTGGGTCTTGAGCCAGCCCGTCGGCTCCAGAGGTCCTGGTCTCTGCAACTGGGGAGCTCCGGGCTCACTCAACCCTGCCTCAGAGCAGCTCCTGGACAGATCTGGTGCAGCGAGGAACCTGAAGATGGGCGCGTGGAGGAAAGCACTGCATCAGCATCTCCAGGGCAGAGCAGGAGGCAGGATGGAAATTAATCCCTGTGTAGGTGCTGGGGCTGCTGCTCTTCAGAAGATCCTTATTTTGCTGAAGAAGCTTCTGCACTCTCTTTACTGGGGAGCACCAGACTGCTGTGGAGCTGGGGTGGGCCTAACTCAATGGGTTTGGCTGAAGTAACTCACTGCCCATCTTAGGTGGGCCTTTGGTGGTGGAGGGGCTTGTACAGTTAAGGAAGAGACAGGTCCTTTAGAAGAGCAAAGCAATAATTCTCTTTCTGTGGACAAAGATGCCATCTTGGTGCTAATGCTGATGGGAAAACCCAGCTGTGGGTGAAAACAGCAGGGGAGACAATGCCCAATGGATTATATGCACATAATTTTAATAGTCTGCTCTGGCATGTAACTTCCTATCCGTAGATCTCAAAGAGGAATCAGTTGCTACAGCCACATTTTTTTGAAAAAGATATTTTTACAGGTGGTATACACATTTTTTGTTTTTTGCATGTGGTTGGGGAGAGTTGTTCAGGGATAAAGTTGGCCAGGAAAAATGGGTGGCACCAATTAATGATATTGGCCCCTGTGGCGGGCCAGTAGGGGGCGCTCCTGCATTGAGCCGCCCACCTCCCTGTGCCCAACCCCCTGGCAGGCTCTGAATGCCTCCCTAGGGGCGCCTTATGTCTGGCCCGACCCCTTCCTGGAGCACACTCGCTAGTCTGGGTAACATCGCCGCCACCACCCCGAGAAGGGACTGTCTTAGCCCTGTGTCCTCCAGGAAACACAGGCCTAATAGTCCTATGGGTACTCGACCCAGTACAGGCACTTGGGGCACTTCCCAAGTCAGGGGGCAAAAAGCAAAGTTTCCCTTAGTCCGCAGACCTAAGGGGTCTCTTAGGCATAATTTAGACCCACCCCACAATAAGTCTCCCACACCAGTCAAAAAGGAAAACTTTATTGATTACAAGGGGTAAGATAAACTAGGGTACAGGGTTGAGCAATATCTTAGAAATCCTAAAGAGCAAACAGTGTGGCTGAGGTAGCCTTTTGATTACACATCTGTGTTACTGCCAGCTAGATATCTAATCAGAGCTCAAGTAGCTTACCCACAAGCATCTTCCAGAGGCTGGTGAAATTCCCCTCTGTAAGCAGGCGGTTTCTAGCCCGTGAGTTTGGGGGAGAGAGCCAACTTTACATGGTAAAGCTCCTCTGTATCCCGCCCCCTCCCCCCCGCATGGCTGCTGCTTCACCTCATGGCGGACCAGAGACTCCTTCCCCGCCTTAACTTATACAGCCCCTGTGACCTCATTCACCTGGTCCAGTGGAGGTCAGCCCCAGTTGGCTATCAGCCAGCCAATTTGTAATACATCACCTGTTACCGGGCAGATTCCAGCTTCCCAGGTAGAAACCCCTTACCCAGCTAATTGATGCAAGTCACGTGGGCAGAGGGAGCAGGTTCCCCCCCTCCCTCAGGACTGCAGCCAGCTCAGGTTACCTAAAGAGACAGGCTGAGGTGTGAATCCTCCGTGCTGGCCCATCTAATCACATTGTCACAGGGAAGAGATTTTGGGGAGAAACCAAGGTGGCTTTCTGCCACAGCCCCCAGATTAAATCAGTCCTGTTGCATTTCAAGTCTTTAATTTCAGGGGTTTCAAAGGGAGTCTGCAGATGGTGATGGAGCGCTCCTAGTTTTCCTGACTCTGCGGTACATCATGGCACAAAACTACCTTCCCTGTTCAATTCTGTAAGGACCCCATGGGAAACGTTGGCTCCAGCAACGAGTGTTTCAGTACAGAGCTCCACTCGTGTGTGCCCAAGTTAGCTACAGCTGCAATATTTGTATCCCAACCCAGGTCTCAAAGACCCTGGAGCTGGCGGCTGTGCTTCAGATCTGAGGCTTCATCTCTTTCAAAAAAAACCCCGCCAAGACGGAGGATAAAAAAGAGGAGCAGTAAGATCTGTCCGACCAGACTGATTTGGGTTGTAATCTGGAGGCAAGAGAATGTGTTAAGCTGATCCCACGGGGGAAAGATCAAAGGACCAACAGTAAAATTCATTTATTACCTCAGCCCCCCAAAGTTTATTTTTAAATCAATTCAGATTGAACCTCCATCACAAAGAAATCATAAACCCCTTGCAGCGCACTGAACTTGGAGTGACCTCGGCAAAGGGAGAGAAGCTGCAAGACAGAGCTCTGCAGAACCCACTCACCTGATTAACAATGGACCCCTCTTGATTGCTCCTTTACAAAAATAGCGTCTCGCTAATTTAGAACAGGCTCCCTGTCCATGCTAGAAATGCCCGAGCCCGAAATCAATCTAATGAAGAAAGGACTAAGAGAATCCACTTCATGGTCTGAAATACATTAATGCAGAACGTACTGATTGGTTTATATATAAGCCATTAACCCACATCAATCCAACCTCCAAAAATGAGTTGGTCTATTCTTTGTGACAGAGCAACGGTGCGCTACGGGCGGTGGAGCCTACCGGCTGCGATCCAGAAGCCAATTGCCCAGTCCAGAATGGGAGTCTGGAACCAGCTGGCGTCCAAATCTGGAGGACGCACGCGTGATACCCATTCAAAACCTTGCCATCTGATCTAAAACGCACTGCAGCAAGCCAGTGTGCGGTCTGCACTGTCACGGCCATCTTGAACGTACAAAAGAAATGGCCGCAAACCTGTTCGAGAGCGTCCAGGTTAACCTAGAACACGGTGAAGTGGCTCACGCAGCATTTACTAATCCTGCCCCCGAGGCAGAGGCAGCCGAAGGAGCTCACTCAGGGTCAGATCTCACTATGGGGTCGGCTCTCACCATCTCTAAAGGTGAGATACCCACACGCCCCAAAACGACGGCCTGAATCCCATCTTGAAAAGGGTTGAACGTGCCTTGTTTGAGCCTGGGGCTGCAGGCGCTTGAGGCAAGGTAACCCCAGAGCTGGAGTTCTGGTCCAGTGCTAGCTACTAGCCTGGCAGCCGGAGCCGGACGCAGGCATGGGCGAACCAGGGGGCTGACAGAAAGGGTAACTTTTCCCCCCCCGTTGTCCAATTATCGTCATCATTATCTCTAGCAGAGGGCAGGCCCCGATACTAAAGTTCACCCAGGGCCACCAGGAGTCTAGGTATGGTGCCGGCGCCCGAGCGCTTGACAGCTCTGAACTGGCACCAAGACTGAGACGGCAGAAAAGAAATTCTGCTGTTTTCCCTCTGTGGGTTTTTTTTAAAAAAAGAAACTGCTTAATATGCACGACTTTCCTAGCTCTGAAAGTGCCTCTCCAATGCTGTCTTTCTGGACTCCCCCCCAGCACCTGTTCCTCCTCCAGGCTTCAGGCTTAGGCGAGCTGGGGGAGACGTGGATGGAAACAGCCTGGGTGGTGATGGGGATAAGAGTGGCCTGTATGAAATGCTTCTGGACAGCTGAGTGAACAGGTCAGACCAAAAGCGTGTAGGCTGCATCTGGCAGGGCTGCTCACCCCTGGGCTGCGGCGTGCCACGTCACTAACAATTACAAGCAAGGGGACCAAGGGTCCCTGCATCAGCACTTTCACAGATGCAATTAGTTTCCCTAACCAGCTCCTGGACAGTCGGGCCAACCTGTCGCTCCCCATGATAGAAGAGGAATGCGTCACAGAAGCAAGCCCAGGAGTGAAGCTGTGCTACAGCCTACAGCCATGGTCTGATCCCAGGGACACCCCTTGAAATTACACAGGCCCCTTGGAAAAGCACAGGGGGGATTCAGGGGGAGGCTCCTTGCCTCTTTCTTTTCCTAACAGCTGGGTTCTTGCAACATCCTCCACTCCCAAAGGCTCTTTGCAGGCATGTCTACAGTAACAGAGATAGCAGCATCAGAAAGTAGCTTGCATATAGGGCCTGATGGCATCCAGTACCTAGGAAAGCAAAATGCACATGTGTGCTTGCACTCAGGGGTGTGAGCAAAGGGGGGCACTATATGCATGACCTTGCATGTCTGCAGTGTGTGGGCGTGCAAGCGTGGATGACAAGGGAACTAGGTGCTCACTTTTCATGTTTGTGTGTGACTGGAGCACACCCTGCATGGCTGTGACCATATGCAAGCACATGTGTGTGCATTTGCAGGCATGTGCATGCATGACTTGTGTGGCCATGTGTTGCTTCAGGTCACCGATTCGTGGCAGACAGCACATTCCTCCTTCAGCAAGAAGGACTATTGCCCCAATTGCAGCCAGGACCGGATCCCTACCAGGTCTCCTACGGGACAGGCAGCGCATCCGTGAGCAACGAGGCCAGAAGCCACAGCTGCAGCTGCAGAGCAGGGCAAGCTAGCTCTGGAGGCCTGGCAGCAAGAAGCTCTGCAGTGCTCTTTAAAAATGCATGCTTCCCGCTCCTGCTTGCTGACTGCCACATCTAGGCCTTTAGGCTCACTCGTGCCCTCTGCCAGCTGTGCACAGCACACATTGCCCTATCGCTCAAGCAAGCCATGGGGGCATCTATCCCATCCCGGCAATGTAAGGGGAAGATGCCCTCCAGCATTGTACTTCCCCAGCACAGGGTAGGACGGTCCCTGAGTCAGCCTGACAGTCCACTGACACAGGTGGATGACTTTTGCTCAGGTTGCAGACCTGCGAATCAGGCAATGCAAGGGCTCTGCCCGGGGCTGCCCTGTCTCTGCACCTTCCCTTCCCACCAGGAGTCTCTGTGCATGTCACTGTGCTACTTAGGTGGATTACAGCACACAGATGCCCCTGGCAAGCAAGCTGTGCACGTGACTCAGAGGCAGGAGCTCTTTGACACAGAGGGATTTCACCGAATCATCAGCAAAAACACCATGTGCAAATAGCAAACGAGGAGAGACGCGCCCGGCGAGCATTTAGGGCCTGATAAAGCTGTCAGCTTCCCTGAGACGCCTCTCAGATTTGGCTGGCACAGCTTCCCAGGAAGTTGCTAAGAGGAGCATTTAAAGCAGAGATGGGCGAAACAGATGGAAATGAAATGACAACCCTTCCTCCATGCCCGCCGCCCGCCACTATAGTTGCTCCAAAGGCGCCTGCTCCCCTGATGAGATGCATGGGGGCTTTCGTTCACTGGAGCCACGCCAGTTTGAAAATGGATTGGCACTGGGGATTCCAGCCTGCAGATTGCAGCTTGGAGGTGTGGAAATAACACGGATCCCCTAGGGCTCCCCTGACCAGTGCTGCCGGCCAAGAAATCCCAGTCATTCAGCCAGGCTTCTGCTAGGATTATTTGCTCTGTGCTGTACCAGTGCAAAGAGCCTGGTTCTCCCTTCCCAGCAAACCTCAAAGTCATATTGCCATGAGTGGGATCATAGATCTGGTGTGCACAGAGATGAGCTGGTCCCAGGCCCAAACTCTGCATCTTAAGACTCCCCCAGACTGCAGGAAGGTTGGGGTCTACATTCAACCATCTGAACTTGCTCCGGCTCCATTACAGGTGGGAACAAAGCCCCCCTCTTCCCACTGAGCTTTGACAACATATGACCTGGGGTTAAAGGGGCTGGAAGAAACAAGCTGGTGAGGGGAAGCAGGGAGGGATACAGAGGAGAATTACAGATCTTCTGAGGTTCGTGGTAAAGGAGATCAGAACAATACATGACCTGAGGTCTCAGGGAGTGAAACTAGGGAAGACCAACTCTCCTGGTTCTTATATGGGAGAAGACGTCTGATATGACTGACAGGGTCCATGCGAGACCCACGGACACTGATCATTTCAGAGCATGGCCATGCCTTCAAATAGACCCACACAAACTCTCCCAGGGAGGAACAGGGACGAGTGACCTGCAGCAGGCACTGGGCAAGGTGCCCATCGAAGCAAGGTGAGAGGGTCTTTGCGGCAGTAGAGGACACAGAGAGAAGGCCTTGGCTCTAATACATGGCATAGCATTAGCATGTGCAGGTACTCATAAGATTGTACAGAGAAATTTTGCTCTCCAAAGCTTTCCAGGGCAGAGAGACATTTAAGGAGCCAACAGCCAGCACGTGGTTCAAGTCCCATGGTGGTGGGAAAAGTGAGTTTTAGAAGATCTAATACTAAGTAATCCTGTAACTATACTCATCTTCCTGGAAGCAAATAGCCACCAGGGTACATATTTTTTATCTAGAGCTATTGGGAGCATATTTATGCCAAGAGAAGAATGGACTCCTATGTTGTCCCCTATGGCTCTGGCCATTGCCTATCAGGGTAGGTGGGACACAGCACTAGATACACTTCATTATGCCATGAATTATGCCAAGAAGGATTGAGATCAAAGGGTTCTGGATCGCCCATATTGCACTCACAGTCTGTGGGAGTTGCATGTCTAAGCTCCTTCCTTAGCAAATCCCCACTTCAACCTGTGCCGACTCCAATCAACCCGCCAGCAGAAGGTTTTCTTCGCTTCACTTATGGATGTATTTAGTTTTAACAAATCCCTTTCTTCTATCCCACCCCTCCAGGGCTCCAGCCCTGAAACCATCAATTAACTTGTGGAACGGATGGGGGCAGTGGCAGTACCCAGCGATGCAACCTCCAGGGGAGCAATGCTTTCACCAGAAGTCTGATCTGTATTTTTAGAGCTGGAACTGAGAGATCGCCATGTCTCCTGGTTGGATCCAAGCATCAGAGAAGGTACCAGGGGCCTGTGCTGCTTTCAAACAGCCAAAGCAGTGCTCCGACGAGGGAGAAAAGGCAAACACGCGCCTGGTCCGTGAATGGATTCGTAATGCGAGCAGTGCTGAACGTTATCAGCGGCCGGGGCGCGTTTTGTGTTGTGTGCATGTGGAGGAACGGAGGGAGTTAGTGGGGGAAGAAAGGCTTCATTTAGAAATGCATTTCATTTACATCTTTATAACAAAACTTCAAAGTCCTGATTGATCATAAGGACTTTGCTGCGTACAAAGAGCAGAATGATTAAAGCTCACACAAGCAGTGATTGCTAGTCGGAAGAAGGCAAGTAATTCTCCCCTTGCTGATGGAGGTACCTTTATTCTACCAAGGTTTACATGCTCTCCCCAAAATGAAAAGCACAACTGAACTTCAGTGCAGCCCACACTTGCCTCTGAGCCGTGTGTACCTGCATAAAGGGGATCTCCGGCAGCCTGGAACGAGGACAAGGCCTAGTTTCCACCAAAAAGTTTCAAGCGTATGTGAAGAGGCATGGAAGGATCATTCACCTGGCCTGCCTGATCGTATGAAAGAGGCAAGGATTTCTTAGGGGGGTCTCTTTTAATTGGACAAACTGCATAGTTGGGAGAGAGTTAGCCAAGCTTTTGAATGCAGGACACTTCTTCAGGCCTGAGAAGTCATATGAAGACACGCGCACCTGCCGCCCTATGTTCAGCGGATGTAAATTAGCACGGCAATACCACAGCACCTAAGAACCCCTGCCACAGACCACCTGTATGACCTCAGGCAAGTCACTTCGTCGTGCAGTTGGGAAGTTGAGATACGGGGAGTCGGAAGCAACACCCTTCCCTTCCTCTCTCCTTTTGCCTGTCTTAGCTACTAAGGCTGTATGCTTCTTGAGGCAGGGACCGCTGCAGTGCATCTGTGCAGCGCCTAGCACCACGAGACCCTGATCTCAGTTGGGGCATGATGGCTCCCACCCTGCTAATAGCACGACACCGTGCCCTCTTCCGTGCCATCAAGATGGTGGCAATCACATCACCACATGCAGAGTGCAGGCCCAGGTCCAAGCACATCCACGCGTGTAGTTAGAGACAGTCGTCTCAAACATGCATGCACGCACGCGCACACACGCAGCCCTTGCCCGTCTGTACATTTAGCTGCTTCAGCATCACAGAGGATGATATTGCATTAAACCCCATTTTTGTAGCCTTATCAAGGAAATGGATCGCAAGCCGGATAACCGCTCTCCTCCAGTTCAGGAGCTGGAAATTTCAGGAGACAGGCTTGGAAGGAATCCAAATGAAATAATTAAGGATCAAGATCAAGTTAAGCTGGATTTAAATAGCTCTAAAAATGTGATCAGATACATTAAAGCACAAGACAGTGCTGCATTGCGACATGGGTTGGAGGTGCCAGGAAGTAAGACCAGGTCTCTTTTTACTCTGGGGTTATCTGTACTATTTTGGTATTATCTGGCCTCACTGCTCCGGACAAGACCTGGGTTGTACAGACCTGTACTGGGTGACAGTCTGTGCCCCAAAGCCTTTACGGGCTAAACAGATAGGACAGCTTAGGCGAGACAGATCTTTGTTGGAAAATGCAGATTTGTCAAGAAGTAGCTTATCTTGTCTAACTAAACCAGAGGCCAAGCCTGGACTGACCAACAGACCAGTGGCTCAGCGGTCACTTAGCATGCAGGGGGCTGGGGCTCCAAGCTTTAGCCTGAACCAGGGTCTGGATTGAAAATATTCCTTCACGGTGTTTTTTACCTGGGAATTGCACTGAAAGTTTTAACAAGTGACTAATCATTGCGGCTGCTCTGTTTTCTGGAATTGAAGAAAGCTGAGGTTCATCCCATGAGATGCCCCCAAACTGGAGGCATCCCCATGCCAACCCCCTCTTTGAGAACCTCAGAAAAGCTTGTTAACTGCTCAAACTTTCACCGAGAATCCAGCCGGCAGATGAAATGATTTAGAAATCATCAAGAATTTTTATCCTCCTTATTTCTGAGCATAAGTCAAATCCTGATTTCGAGTTTCTCAGCCCTTAAATTACATTTTTCTGATTGGAATACATCTGTGATGGAAGGAGCCCCGTGTATTTTATAAGCGGTGCCGTGACTGGGTTTTTGATTGGCCAAATGCCGTGATATATGCTGGCTTTGTTCTCCTGGTACCTTTTTTTTTCTGACTCTTTAGTGCAATGTTTATGGCTTTATTGTGCAATGCGCTTTCTGTAGCCTGTGTTTTTTAAAATAATAAATAAAATGTTTACAAGAATAAAACATCAGCCCCAGATAGAAATATGTACCGATGTGTGCATATCAGCACGGCCGACCTGATTCTGCTCTGCTCATAACAATCAGGAGTAAGCCCATGCCAGCAAATGCTTCTCAGTCAGCATAAAGAGGCACAGCTCTGTTGATCTCTGCAGAGCTAGACTGATCTACGCTACTCTATGGATCTGCCCCCCCTGGAAAAACTAGTGTTGGGAAGAGGAGAACCGGTCCCTAGGTATCCATTTAGCTGCAAACAAATCTTAGTAGCCACAATGTCAAGATACAGGAATGGGACTGAGGTGTCACAGCGGGGTAATTTGTCTGACTTTGCCTGAGCTTTGGATGTGTCTGTCGATTCAGGGCACAGCTGCACTCCTTCATACTCCTGATCTGCCCAGCCTGGCTGCCTACAGGTCTAATCCTGCTCTCCCTCCATTCTCAACTTGTCTCTGGTTAAGTCATGCCAGGGCACATTACAGGAGTCGGGTGATATAGGATCATGCCTGCCTGCCTGAGAGGTGGAACAGGATCTGGCTATCGGTGGCCAAAACAGAGCATCCATTGCCACATGCTCCCTCCAAACACAGCAATGCAGATGAGTGCACAACTCAAGCCTGTGGGGCTCACATCTGATCCACAGTCCTCTGATGCAACTAAATCAGGCAACACTAGAGTGAGAGAGAGAGGAGGAGTGTGGCTGAAAGCTTCCTAAACTGCTCCTGAACAGGTGATGCTGGTCTGAAAGCAGACAAGTTTTAATGCTCCCATTACAGCTAAATGCAGAGTTATAGCCCAAATGTAATGAATATGATTACTGAAAATGTGCTTAATCAAGAGCTGCAGATGGACTCTTTCACTGTAATGTCTCCTTACTAAATGTATTTGGACAAACAAAGAAAACTATACAATGCTGATGAAAACGAACCAGCGAGCCCCCCGCCGATGATTGCAACTAATGGATCACTATTTAATAATAATACTTAGCGCTTGTTCAGGTTTCCCCAGCTCCAAAGAGCTGTGCAAACACAAGCTAATTAATCTGCACACAATCCCAGAGAGGTGTGGCCTGATGCTTCTCACCCTTACACCAGAGTCCAGTTCTCTGCTGTGCCATGTATCAGTGTTCACACCTGTGTGGAGCAAGGGTGTGTTGCTGCTGAAGGAAGGTGGCAGCATTTTATGCCCCCATAACACAGAAAGATATGAGCCCGGCAGGGCGAGGGGAGCCCAGCTGCCTGTACTGCCAGGACAATTAGTCTGCGTTAACATTGGCATAAGGGGGATCGTTATTTTACAGAAGAGGGAACCAGGCACAGCAAGGCAAAGCAACATGTCCAAGGCTATTTAGGTGTTCAGTAGCAGAGGAACATGGGAGCTCAGGGGCTTTGGATCCCACATCCAGGAAGTGATCTGGTTCCAAGTCCCTTATTGCCAAGTTGTGGAGTGGTTGCATAAAGATTTAACGTGGCTCCTTCCAGTCTGCAAGCTGCACTTGCCATTTCCTTCCTGGTGTGACCCCTGGAGGTAAATCGCTCTGCGCACACTCTCCCCCCCAGCTTCTTCCACCATTCAGCAGGACCATTTGGCTAATGTGCTGGTTGCATGTGTTAGTCTGGGCGCACATGAGGGCTCTCCCCTGCAAGATGGACAGGTCTCTGAGCTCACATGGAGCAAGAACAGCACTCAGGAGTGGCAAAGAGAAGCACTTAAACTCAGATACTCCCCCAACCCTCCCCCCCACCAAAACAAAAAGCAACCCTCTGAAGTCTGGAAGCTCAGAAAGTGGCATGAAGCCCAGAGCCAGTGCTTACCATAGCTCAGCATAAATAGTACTTAATCCAACACTTGCCAAATTTTGCATTGAACTGGTGCCCCCCCACAGGCAGGCTTGCAAAAGCGGTGTGAGACCACCCATCATCAGAAGGGGCACCCCCTCCCCAGGCCCAGGGACAGGATAGATGGACCTGTCTGTCGTCCTGAACTAGACAGCAGGCTATTGCCTCTGCACTGCGCCCTGGCTGGGACCTCACTGTCCAAATGCCCCAGGATTACCAGGGCTTGCAGTGGGGTGGGAGAAGTAACACATGCTGATTTGGTTGTCTAGGCAGGGCTTGGGGCTGCTCCATGTGGGCTCTGGGGAGACTTCGCAGCTAGAGGACCCAGGGATCTGGGTTTTAGTCCGGCCTCTGTCACTAGCTTATCCGTTTTCAAGGCATTTCACCCTCTCTGTTCCTTTTCCCAACTAGTTATGGTGTCTCCAAGGCAGGGCATGTATATGTACAGAGCCTAGCATAAGGGGCATTTGCTCCTGGTATTGCCCTGGATTTTTGCTCCATTCATTGCTTTCAGAGGTCTGTGTGGGGCCTTTGATTCATCGATGGTGGGGGTACAAGATGCATAAAGTGGAGCTTTAAAGAGTCACTAGGGCCAGCGCTGCCATGAGGACTGACTGCCATATTTAGCAGAGAAAGGACCCAAGTAGTCAGCAAATGGGGCTCCATTGCAGTGATGGAGCCTGGAAGGGACAGGGGAACGTGTGATGAAGCAAGGTCCACAGGGCCAATCAACCCCCGCAAGGCATATGGCAATCCAGGAGCAGAAGAGAAGACTGTAGGACCCAGAGACAGGGAATAACTACCCATCACCTGGTCCCCCTTCCAGCTCTTTTCCTGTCCCACCTCATCTCCCATCTCTTACCTACTGCAACTTTGATGTTCTTCATTTGCTGTTGGGGGAAGAGGTCCCTGGAGCTGGGAGTACCCTCGTGGGCAGCCTTGTCTGCCAGACACCACATTTGCTCTCCCTCAGCAGAGTTATAGCAGAGTTACAGGGGTGTTGCCATCAGCTTCTGAGGGTTTGGGGGGCTTTAATCACACCCCCTACCTTGGTCCACTGGTTAAGCCCCCAGGTATCAACCCTGCCATGACAGCAGCCCCTCCTGGGGGTCCAGCCCCGTTACACTAGTCCCTGCTCCTCTGGCTTGGGGCTCACTTGTGGCACCTATAGCAGGGTGCACACCGTGGCACCCCTGCCCATGGTCTCCTCTGCTCCTGTAGCCAGAACTCAATCCTCTGGTCTCGAGTTAAAAAAATATGGAACAAACCGCCCCCCCCAAAGCAAAAAAACCCAACAAGCCAGCTGCTTCATAGAGCAAAGAGTCTCTCTCCCTCAGGGCAAATGTTGCCCACAGGCCCTAGCTGTCCTGAAGCCACCTCCCCTCCAGCTCCTCTGAGCATCTTGGGTGCCTGCCTCTTCATCTCCAGCAGTCCCCGTCTCCCAGAGCTCCTCTCCCTGCTGCAAGAGGGGCTGGTGCCATTGCTTGCTCAGAGACTGGGCTTGCAGCCCCCAGCCCAACCTCTTTCCCATCATGAGACTGGCTCTGCTACTGCCCAGGGACCAGGTGCAGCTAATTGCTTCATTAGCTGCCCGGCCTGGCTCCGTCCACCTGGGCTTCTGCTCCGTGCTGCCTTTCCTGCCCCAGGTTTCCTACCCTAGGAACAGGGACAGGGGTTCCCTGTTACAGAGACCTACACTGCAAAGACAGAGCCCATCACGGGCGTCACTTCTGTCGTCACTTGGATAACAGGCAAGACGGAGCCCAGCCATCCGTCGAGCTCCCGTTGCCCTCCGCCCGTGGAGACGTGGCAGCTCTGTCTGAGGCCCCACAGACCTGAAAGGTGCTCTGCTATCAGCAATTCAGCACCAGGGAGGGAGCAAAAGAAGCAATTTCCTTTCTCCAGTGCCAGCCCTCACGCTAACACCGCAGCGCGGAGTGGGATCAATGAGAATGTGTTGCTACACTTCCTTAAGACTTTATTACAGGCACCGGGACTCTGCTAAACAGCATAATAAAATGTCAATAAGTAGAAATGTTGGCTTTAAGGGCTCCTCGTGCATCTGTCTCTTCGCCACCCTGAACCAGTGTTTCAGTTCAGCCAGAGGGCACTCCTGGATTTCTGGAGGAAGCAGTGTGGTTCACAAGGCCCAGGGAAGCGAGCAGTGTCTTCACAGAGGGGAATCATCCGGGAGAAGAAATAAGGCGACTCCTGATGAAGCCACCCAAAGTTAAGCAGGAAGGGGCTGTTTTTTTAAAATAAAAACAGGCTGGTTTCTGTACAGTGGAGGTCCCTGCTTTGTGGGGGGGGACTGAAGGTTTGAAAATCCAGGAGCACCACTCCCAAGCCATCTCTGCTTGCTTCTTCCATCATCCCCACCCACCTGTGCGCGCTCAGGGATGCTGCTGCCACGCTCCCTGCTCAGACAAGTTGGCTTTGCATTGCTGCACAATGTGAGCAGCATGGCAGACAGCTTTTCCCCCAGCATCGGAGCTCGCTCTGCCTGGAGTGTGTTGGAAGCAGATTGATTTCCAGGCAAACAGTGCCTGCAGCTCTCTGCTGACCGAGGCTTGTCCTGAGGCTTCCCCCTGGGGTCTTTTGAGGAGCACCTGATGGAGACGTCTCGGATGTGTCAGACACGAAGCCATCGTGCTGTTTACAAGAAGTCTGACATGGCCAGGCATGTTGGAGACTGGAGCTGGTTCCTCGCTAGCATTCACCACTCCAGGGCAATCAGGCAGGGTGCGGAGGAAATTTGAAATGAGCTCCAGAGGATGGACGCATGTCAAGACACTCAGGGCCAAGCTTCCCTGCAGCGTAAAATGCCACGCAACGTGTTGTTCTCCCCTGCTGTGCATTTGGATTTGGCCTAATGGCTTCTGAAACACCCGGTGGGCCTCCAGTCTCTCCGAGAAATACGTCCTCCCCCATTCTGCTGTGATTGCTGCTCATGGCAGCTCGGCTGAGCGTGCAGCCGGAGAGGAGGCTGGCTGCATAGATGAAGAGTTGTATGGAGGAGGGTTTCACTTATTTATGTCATGTATTTATTTCCCCAGTCAGGAGGGAGGTGAAATATTTAGGTGCTCCTGGAGGCTGATAACAAAGCCTTAGTTGGGAAGCTGTGGCCTAGGGGAGGTTCTGACTGTGCCGCGTCCTTATACCACAGTCAGGACTTGTCGTGGAGATGACCTCTTTTATGAGACCAACAAGATTTTTGCAAAAAACAAAATTGTCCTTAATTGCACAAATCTTGTTCGCCTAATGAAAGATATCATCTCTACGACAAGACCCAATTGCTTTTTCTTTTAGACCCATACGGCTACAACCTGGATACCTTATACCACAAATCACACCCCGTTTGCCCACCCCACAGGGGGAACAGCAGCTGAGATGTGACTGGGGCTGATCCTAGAGATCCCTGTTTGGGCTACACGCCAAGGCCACAGGTCGTCTTTGTGGATGGAGCAGGCAGATCGATGAGCCCTGGTGGGTCTTGAAACAGCCCCTGCCAATGGGTTCCTCAGTGAGGAAATGAGCCCCAAAGCCTGAGTAGCTGAGAAGCAGGCCAGGCTTGCCTAGTCCTCCCCAGTAGTTCAGCCCACTGAGGCCAGTAATGCCTTCCCTCAGACCCAGTGCTTTGCTTATAAAGGGTTACGCTGTGGGCTGTGCCCTTTTCCGGTGAGTTGGCCCATTTCTGGGTTTGGTGGCGTGGGTAAGCCAACAACGCCAGGGCTACAACAAGAATCAGCCTGTCACCATTGCGAGGTCCTTGGCTGGAGACCCAGGCCCTACCAGGGTCTTCCTGGGGTCTCACCCTGCTATGGAACAAGATGAAGCAGCTCAAGCCTGCAAAATCCAACCCTGATGCACAAGTGAGCGCCACTTAGTGAGTGCGATCAAGGAGATCTCTTGTCTTGTGCATGCCTTTCCCTTGCAACAGGGCCTGGCCCAGACCAAGTGGTTGTTGAGCTCCCATGGGAGTATTCACAGACGTGGGGATAGTTACTGGCCCCAGGGGCATGTAGAGCTGCAGTCCTCTAAGGAGAGGGAATGGACCCTGAGAGCTCAAAACATAGTGGAGAGGCACCTGACCCGAATATTGATGGGAGGTGCCCAGGAAGTGCCAGGATCTGTACTTGCAAGGGCTGTGCTCCTGGATTAGACAGGAGGATGCCAGGCAGCTTGGTAATGCAAAGCCCTGGATCCACCCGACCTGCTGTCATGCACCCAGATGTGATAAAAACCGCAGCCAGGAGTCCTAGTCCCTCTTCAAAGCCACAGTGCTTTGCCCAGCTGGGAACAGAAGCTGCATCCTGACTCCCAGACCACAGCCCTCGCCCACCAGACCTGTAAGCAGGACCCAGGAGTCCTCGTGACCCAGGTAGACGGTCTCTGCCTAGAACAGAGACTCTCTTCTGGGGACATTTTGTTTCTCCCTAAACCCAGCGTCAGGGCTCTCGACTCTGGCAGGCAGACGAGGGACCCCGGCGTCATGGGGTGGGAAGGGCGTGCAGCCCAATGCATGAACGAGTTGTTTCTCTCGTCATCCATTCAGCCTCCCGGTAAACTCAATTCTGGGCTGCGGCAGCCGTGACGTCACTAAATCACGGCCATAAAGAGGGAAGGCAGCAGTCGCTGCCTTGGGAATGCAGATGCAACCCGGGAGCCAGAGCCCGCTCACAGGCTGCAGAGCTCAGCGCTGCACCATGGCATGTCCAGCATGCCCATGTGGGTCCTCCCCTCCTAGGAGCTGAGCACAGGGCCCTAGTGCCAGGCCCAGGCACTCAGCTCCCTGTTGCTTCATCCGCCTGCTTGCGTCCCAGGAGGCCTGACTCAGCTGTACCTTCATTTGGGCTCCACGCACTTCACCTCATGGCTTCCCCTTGTGCAAGCAAGCCCTTGTCAGCTCTGTCACTCTCCCTAAGAGCTGATGTCCCCGTGTCCTTGACCAAAGTTTCTTCCGATGACGAGTGCTAATGTGCATCCTAGGTTGGCTCCCTCCACTCTGGAGCTGGGTGCATGTCAGTGTCTGGAGGGAGGGAGTGATCTTGGATATAGCCAAGTATAATTTTGCTTTCTATATGAGTCAAGTTAAAGTCCCTGGACCCTCCCGCTACCAGAGGGCAACTGTCTCCTCCTCTCTGATGAGATCCCTGGGGCCCTGGACATTAGAAGGGACTACAGTCATTTTTCAGTAGGTGTATTTGGGTCTGATCCTGATTTGGGTAGGAGCTGGGTGCCCTCTGCACTTCCCAGCTAGTGCAGGATCAAGCTCTCCCCCCTCCAGGCATTTAAAGCAACAGGCTGAGCATCACAACCCATCCTCGCTACTGATGTATCCCAAACACCCGTGGCACCTGGTGCTCTTGAGAGGTGATCCCAGACAGCCCCACAGGGGCAATCCATGGTGGGGTGATAACCACTGCTCTGATGCCGTGTGTGCAAGACAGGGTGTGCATGAGTGTGGGTGTAGCTCAGTGTAACATTGCCCAGGTCCCTTGGGCACTGATGCTCCCTCGGTTCAGCAGAGCAATGGCTCGGGCCGGCCGGGCACCCCATCCGGCCATGGCACGCACGTAAGTCTGAGGGTAACCGTGATGATTGCAGACAACCGAACAGGCCCTGCAGGCAGTGGCACACTGTGTGCAGGCCCTCCACCCCCATCGCTCCCCTCGCACACACTTGGGATTCAGCCCTCGTTGCATTTCCATGCTGTGTCCCTCCTCCTGGGATGGCAGGGCAAGCCCCCTCCGCTGTCATCGCAAGAATGCCAGCCACGTCTGCCCCGCCGGAGAGTGAGTCTAATGCTATGTGACATCTCACTCCGAGCGTGTGACACACCAGGGACAAGACCAGCTGAGGCTGCTCCTTGCCTTGGAAACTTTTATCACCAGGCACCTCCGCCTGTGAAGGGCTGGCTTTGGTGGGCAGCTTGCAATGCACAGCCCTCTCCCTCCTCCTTCCCCCCCCCAAGACAAGTGCAGACGACAAGGCCTCTCCCCCACCAACTCCGCAGAGCCAGGAGCTGCAGAGCTTGCAAGGGAACTGGGGTCCCCAGAGGCCACTGGTCCTGCTGGTGAGTACGGCCCGCCCTGGGCAGCTGCACGGGACCTCAGGGAAGTCTGAGGTTTGCAAGCCAGGATGCAGTGCAGATGCTCTTGCGAGGCTGCAGCAATACGGTATAGTACCGCTGCTGAGTCCGTGGCTTCATCCGCTGAACACAAGCAGACAGGCAGGGACGCGCTTCTCATTTGCATTGCCCCAAACCCTGAGCTCTGTCTGCATCTGACCGAACCCAAGAGCTCCCTCCAAGATTTTCCCATCCCCCATGCTCCAAGCCACCTGCACAACACAGGAGAGCTCCTCATGACATCTTCTGGCTGCTTGCGAGGCAACCCACTCCACAGCGTGGCTCACTGGCATGGGGCAGGTGTGTCCTCCTGTGCTCTGACTTACATGCCAGATTTGGATCCAGCCTCATCAGCGTGGCGTGACCCAATTTCTGTCTCGTGTAGGTCAAACCAGTGCAGCAAATGGAGCTAATCAGTGGCTGAAGATGCACAGTTAATCTGGGATCTTCCAGACTTGCCAGGAATACAGAAAGCCCCGCCTAGACGGGGAGAGAACAAAGAAACCTCCTTTGCAAAGCATCCAAGGAGAGCATTAAAAAGGACATGGAGCTGCTGAGGAATTCCTTTTGTTGCTACGGCTCCTCCGTCTGCCCCGGGTAGTGATGGAGCAATCTCGCGCTTGGCATGAACAAAGAATTGGCCCCATCTCTGAGGAGCCCCCAGAGACGGGGGATCAAAAAGGGCACACAGTCAAATGAGAAGATGGCCTGCCTGGCTCCAACACCCTCCAGAAATCCTGGGCATGTGCCCTGGGCTCAGACAGGACATATGCAGCCTCTTTTCCATGACCTGCACGTTCGTGGGAAAGGTGCCCGTGGTGTGGACGGCTCTGCATCACGGCCCACAGGTAGCTACATGAGTGTGTAACAGCTGTGCTCAGCACTGCCTGGAGAAGTTGACCGTGCACAGCCACACACGCACACACACCACGTGTTACACTCAGTGTGCACGTTTTAGAAATGCACAACTGCCAAACATGCATGCACAGACAGGTATGCGCAGAGACAACATGTGCACATTGCATCCTATAGACTTGCAGGGATAAAACACATACTCAGAATCGCTCACGCACTAGAAGCACAAATACATGTGCTGCATACACGCCAGACCTCCATATACAGAGGCACACATGATGAGCATATGCACACACGTACCATCTCATGCACACATATTCCCAAGCCACCAGCAGTGATGACACAAAAATCCCCATCTGTACACAGGCACAAATATGTCAGAGAGCTGCACGCGCGTGCACGCACGCACACACACACACACACAGAGCTCACAGGGGCACGGCCGTATCCTGGGTCCAGGCATGCGCTTGTCACTCCCCGGCCCAACCCCCTGCACGGGCACCACACAGATGCCTAGTCATCCACTTTCCATGCATACACAAGCTGGCATCAGCACTGGAGACCCAGGCAACAATGTGCTCAGTCATCTCACAGACATGCTCCATCCCACCACCCCTGTACATGCAGTAATGCATTTGCATGACACTAAAACCACCCATTCTTGTGGATACGGCATGCACACAGGGACCACGCCATGCTGCTCACTTAGCAACACATGAACCAACCTGCCCGTGTCCCAGCTGGATGGTTCCCACATGCCTCCGCTCACCTGTTCACCCCATTTCCTCCAGAAAGCAGCTATGAAATACAGCCACCTTAAGTGCCGTGCTAACGAGGGTTTGCACTTTCCCAAGGTGTTAGAGCCACACACAACTTACCCTCCTCTCTCCTTGCACTCTAGCCTTAAGTTAATGAGCCCACGGCTTAGCAGTCTCCTAATGAGGACACTGCACAAGTTTGTATGCTGATTATCTCTGAGCAGGGAGGGGGAAGTGGGGTGCGGTCAACAGCACTCACTTCCCTATGCAAATGAATGACCTCTTTCCACCAAAATGGAGATGTGCAAATGGACTTTGCAAATACTGCAAAGGGACAGGATTTCTCTCCCCTCCTGAGCAGCCCTTCCTCATAAGGGAGGCTGCAGAGCCTGGCTGCTCTATCTGCTGCCAGCTCCGTTCAAGGGAACGAGGCTTGAATGCCAGGGGCTGTTGGAAGCTGCCTTGGAAGGGCAAGGAATGGGGTCAAGGTTGCACGCACCCAGCACTCATGCAAGCATGGGGATGCGGCGGCAGGGCTGGCATGGAGAACGGCAGTTCTGCTCTCTCCATTGCTGGATGGGGCTGTGGGGCTTGCCTGGGCACAGCATCGGTCTGCAGGTTTTGGAGTTGAAAGCTGCACAAGGGGAATAGAAGGGCACTGAGCATGGGAGACAGGCCGAAAATGGGGGCAGGGAGAGCAGTTGGCACCGCCTAAGAAGGTCTGCAGGGCAGGAAATGGGCACAGGGTTGAACGTGGCACAGAGGCGACGGCAAGGGGGTGAGCAGAGAGCCTGAGAAAGAGAGAAGGGTCCTTAGCACAGGCCCATGCACAGCACACCCTACCCTGTCCACCTGGCTCCGGGAGAGAGCTCACCATTCACCTGAATGCAGGGCGAATGCTGCCGAGCAGCCTCAAGAAAGACACAGCCCCTTCCTGCAGGGGTGGGCGAGTGCCAGGCTTGGAGCCTGTCAGCTCCCGCATCATCCTGCCTCTCCGGGGATGATTGCACGTTGTCAATAAGGGATAAATGCCGCCTGTCAAAAGTTAGTCCCGAGCAATTAGCCACTGGAGGCTGGTGAATGCGTGCACAGCAGAGAGCCCGGACCCCACAATGGCAGGCGTGAGCAGTGGGAAAGAGCAGGCGGGGGTGTGCATGTGCGCGTGTGTGCGCGCGTGCACTTGTTACAGAGCCACGGGCCATGCTGCATCCCTGCCAGTCTCTGAAGATGTGCATCTGCTTGGATGCTGGGTTTCTGCCTTTTGCTGCTCTGAGGCTTGCTCCTTTCTTGCAGCCGGTCTCAAGGAGCTGGGACTATCTCAGCCCACAGCCGGCGGCTGGACAGGGGCACGTGTCCCTGGGGGAAGTGGCCAGCCGAGGGGACGCTCAACCCCGGGCACCAGCGTGTGTGAGGAGTGAATCTGCAGCCTCGTGTTCTTCAAGGCAGGAATGGAGATGGAGGACTCGGAGGCTTTGAAGGCTGATCAGAAAGACAGACAAGGAGCCTGTGAGAGGAGCTTATTCCCCCCACAAAAGCCTGCGACATTTGCACATGCACTAATTACCAGTAGATAATTAAGAAGTCACCGAAGAGCTGCAGCATAGCAGAGCTGGGGCGGGAGATCTCCCCTCTCAGCCACCCCATGCCCACCCATTCACACTTTGGAAATGGCAATGAGGTGAGAGATGTGGGCAGCGTGGTCAGTCATGGCCTCACCACAGGGATGGGTGAGCTAGGCCTTTCCCCACCAGCTCCCTTCATGACTGCTTCCTCCTTGGCCATGATTGCAGGTCATCTCCCCTGGCACGTCACCGTTCAGGGGGTCAGGAGCCACTGTAGAGACCACAGCTGCTCCAAGGTGCTGCCCAGGCCACGCTGAGAAGGGTCAGGTGGCGTGGGCAGGCTTTCCTCTCATGCCTGGGATGGGTGGGCAGTGTTGCATCCATCCAGCGGTACCCATAGGCTGAGGAGCCAGGAGGGCTCTCTCCGCTCCTTTCCTCCTTCACGGCAGCCCTGAATGGGGCTCGGAGACATCTGGCCTGAGCTGCCCAACACCATTCACCTCTGTAAGGAGGAAGAGGAGCCTGAGCTTCTGCATGGGGCAGGCCCAATGCCCTGATGCCAGTGCCTGTGCCATGCTCCACGCGGGGCACTGTGGAGGGAGGCATTCCCCAAGGGAAGGCCCTGGCCGGGTGCAAGGAGCTACCAAGTCTCCAAGGGGGCAGCAGTATTTTTGGACTGCCTCCCCCTTCCTGCAGTGTGTCCCTGCGTCTCCGGTGCCGGCGCGTCAGGGTAATGCGATGTGACACCTTCCCCCACACTCTGTTATAAATATCCTGCGTCACTGTAACTGTGTCTGACACCCCCTCCCAGGCATTTACTCACACTCCCAGCCAAGTGCCGCGCACGTGCAGCTGCTGCCAACAAACCCAGCCGCCGGGGCAGCCCCTGGTAACCCCGGCTGGAGGGACACCGCTGGCAGAGGGGCTGGGCCAGCTGCAGCTCACAGAAGCCAATGGCCCTTCTGCATTCAGCTTCATTCACCAAGAAACCCGGGTGCTGGGTGACACGGCATCGCTTCCTTAGATGACTGAACGGCTCAGGAGTGACACTCCCCACAGACTGGGGTCTTCTGCTTCATCACAGAGCAGGAAACACGTACCGCCCACCCCCAGCGGCTACCCTCCATCACCTGTCTCACCGCTGAACTCGGCGGCACACGCTCGTAGTTATATTCACCTGCGTCTAGATAACGCTATGTGTCCTACGGCATTCCTGATGGCGTGGCCCGTGGCAAACGAAGGAGACAAAGCTGGGACTCGAGCTGTGTGGAAGTCCCTTTGCCTCTGCAGTTGCAGTGGTTGCATTTAACACATGCCTCTGCTTTACAGAGTGCGAGACTGCATTGCACAGCTTCCCGGGATAAGAGGGGAATCCCGTCTCTGTGGGTCACTTCCAGGTTTCATCTGCTGAACCTACTGATAGGACCAAAAAACCCAAAGAATGCAAGTTGAGTTAGTGGGTTTGTAATAGTAGGAAAATCCTTCCTTACACTCATCTCTCAGAAGACACCACTAGACAGTGACTTCTTGCAGTCATGCCATCCCGAGCTGGAGGAGAGAGGTAGATGGCCCATCAGGTTAACTATATTCTTCTCGTTATCGCTTTTAATTAGTATTTATGGCATCACCATGATGTGGTAGATAGTTCCAGAGAAGGAGAAAGGAATATTTAATCTGACTTGATTAAATATGGGTGAAATTATTGATAGGGCATGGTAATAAAATTCTGTTTCTTTTGGGAGAAAGATGCAATCCTGACTCAGACAAATGTCTCTGCTGCCTTTGATTCTTTTGGGCAGAAAACTGAAAACTCATAAACCAAATCCAGACTTTTCATTTTGTGACAAAATGGTGAAATTTTCAGTGAAGAACCCTCCCCTCTCCTCCCCCCCGAAAAAGATATGTATCTTTTCTGGCCAACTCTCTGATTTATTTCTAAACCTGTAAAAAAACAGGAAAACCCCCTAAACCCCAGACTTTTCCTTGAATGGGAAACGCTGATCTTGCATTCTTACATTTTGTTCCAAAAATGCAGAGTAGCAAAAATTTGCATGAAACAAAAACTTCCTCAAAAGTTTCGAATGGGGAGAAAAGCGACACAGAGCGTGCCAGCATTTCCAATCAAAATGAAACGAGCCTGAGCACTCGCATGCAATGTTTCACATGTGCCTCTGTGTTTCAAATGCAAACATTTTGTCTGATACCAAAATGTCAACAAGAAATGCAATTTTTCATTTCTGCTCTCCCGATCACCATAATTGACGTTTTCCCTGTGGAAAACTTTGCTGAAACCACATTTTCCAATGGGAATTTTATTATTATTGGCTTTTTTCCAGCTCTGTGAGGAAATTATGAAGACATTCAACGGCATCTCTCCATCCACGCACCCACCCACTCACCCATCTTTCTATCCATCTATGGCTCTTATCTGGCCTCCTGTGCCTCAGTGTCCAACTTCACAATCTTTATTAGGTTCCTTCTCGTGTCAGCCCTGAGATGGGAGATAGACATATGTAGCAGGGTCAGTCATAGACCCTGGTTTCCCCCATATGACCCACAACCTTTCACCAGCCTATGTCATCTGTAGCTTGCCGAGGCTGCCCCTTTCCCAGCTGGGAGAGGGATCTGGCTGGAAAGCTTCAACCAGTGCTTCACCATGGCAGCGGGAGGGACCTAGATTTAGGATCTGAGAGCAGAGGACGCCAGCCTCAACTTTCCTCATTCCCTCCCATCATACCTAAGCCATCACCCCTAGCTCTCTGAGGCTGTGCTAGGTTCCTGGAGGTGGAGCAGGCCATATAATCCCTTCCACCATAACCTCCTTTGAGCTCCATCACCCTGTGCAGTCCTGAGCCTGCTGGAGACGGCTCCTGCTGTCCTTCCCCAGGCTCCAGGACCTTGCCTGCCAAAGCCCCAAGGGGCTGCTCCACTTGCAGGGAGCTATGAGATAGGAAGTCTTACAACATAAATGACAATGATGGGAGCCCCTTTGCCATTGCCAATGAACCTGAGCCCTGATGTTTGGATGGCCATAGCCCCATGGAGGGCTCTGCATGGTGGCAAGCTCCCCGGGAAAGGAAGCAGCAGTGTTCCTACAGACACTTGCAGCCCCAGGAGGGCTTCTCTGTGTAGATGACTTGGACTTGGCTTAGCATCTGCAGATGCTCAGGTTGTTCTTGGAGGGCAAGTACCTGTTACATCTGCATCACCGCTGCACTAGAAATAGCAAGGTATACAGCCCCAGGGCTGGGCTGGGGACTTCCATGCTGCTGACTCATCCTCACCAAGTCACCCATGATCCCAGTGGTAGAGAGGCCAGATTCACTTCCCTCTTCATGCAGCTTTTCCAAGGGAACAGCAGCTGCAGCTGAAATGATTTCACCTCTTGGTAACTATTTGCAGCTGATGAAATGCAATTACTGTTACTGATGTCATGCAATTACTGTTGGAGATCGTTGGAAAATGCCACTTGATTTTTCCGAGAATTTGGGGAGGGGAATTGATTGCTGTTTTCAATTCTCCATAAACATTTTTTAAACATTCTTCTCAAAACATTTTTTTTCTTAAATAGTGTGGTTTGAAACACCAAAAATACCCTCCAAAATCCAAAGCAAAATAATTTTAAATAAAAAAATGGAATTCTTAATAGAAATAGGGAGGCAGGGGGACCCATCACTTTCTGCTGTTTTGGGAAATTTTAACCCAAAAAGGGGGGGAAAAACACCTGAAAAATTTCACTGGGTTCAAAATGGCATCTTTGTCCCCAAAAATGTAATGAAAAAATGTTGACAGGCTGAGAATAGCACAGTTGTGCTTATGCAATACTGTTCCTTCCAGAAGAGTGTTATTTCTCACTGTGGAAATGCAGCCACTTCTGGGGTGAATCATAGCAACTGGTCAGGTATCAGACGGCAACACTCCAGAACAATTTGGATAGGGAGTGGTACTAGATGTGGGTTCATCTTAGTGCTGAGGAGAGCAAAAAGTGGATAGTCTGAGATTTGGGGTGTGCTATTATTCCCTGTTCAAAAGCTCCCGGCAGATGGATGCCTTACACGGAGGAGGCTGATACCACACAACGCTTCTCTGTGCACCCTCCTGCTTCTGCTCCTTGGTTCTGCAGCGAATACTGGTGCCTCCTTGCACTGGAGCAAGAGGTGGAGGTCACACCTGAGCTCCTGCAGACATTTACACTGTGTTTATGCTTCTCTTGTGAGCTGGGTCCTTTCCAGAAGAAAACCTGGGAGTCCTGTGTGCCAGCCCCCTGCTCCAGCCTCTATTGCCAAGCTGCCTGGCGGAGGCTCACCACCCTTCCCCACAACTGTATGGCCCTTGCCGTGATCAGGCCCCTAGACAGGAATCTTTGAGAAACACTCACCCCCTCCATGTCTCTCGCTCCCTTCTCTCTGCTCTGCTCCCTCCTTATTTCTCTACCTCAGGCAAGAATTCATATTATCCCCACTGCAGTCAAATGCTTCTAATTAAACCAGAGCAGACCACAGCAGGAGACCTCTTTGGAAAGGCAAATGGAGTCGACCTACAATAGCTCCATCCCAGAACCATCGAGGGACAGGCTTTCCTGACTGCCCAGTTCAGCTCATCACCTGTCTTCTGCTGGCTGCCAGGTGGGCAGGACAGGGCACCGGCAGGTAGGTCCTCACTCTGTTGCATGGTGTCCTGAAAGTGGCTCTTGAAAGGAAGGAGGCGGAGGAGCCCATCACAAAAAAGCGTGTCTCAGTCTGGCCAAGGGCACCCGGTGGGATATTTTATGGCTGTCAGAAATAAAGATGCAAATGTGGGGCCCGGGAGCCAAGGGTTGCACCAGCTGTTAGGGAAAGAGACCCTAAGCAGCGAAACATGAATGGGCTTCTCAGGGGAGCCTTCTTCAGGTGCCCTTTGCCTTGCAACTCAGAGGGCCACATCCCCTAATCCCACTGCTGCAGGTTTGCCAGTGAGTAGAAGCCCACAGACCCCAGCGAGCCTTTATTCCCTGCCACTTGGCTGGTCAGGGCAGCTGGCAGTGGGTACAGGGATCCCAAGCTCCTCTGAGAATATACAGCTTTGGACACGCATCCTTCTCTGAACCCGTCAATCCCAGCCCACCACCTGCATGCCCACAGGTAGCCCTCATTCCTCCTGCCTGTCAGGGCATTTAGGCTCCTTGTGCCTAAAGAAGGGTGTTTGCACCTAAAAACTTGCAAAGTACAATTTTTCCAACTATTTACTTGGTCTAATAAAAGATGTCACATTTATTCTTGTCTATCAGGGTATTTACATTTTAATCTGGTCTCTGTATTCCTCTGCTCTCTTGTCGTCTCCCAAATCACTCAGGAAGCTGCACATTGAAGAGAAGGTATCGACAAGTGGCTCTTAACCACTTCTGACTCATACCTCACCACATCCTTCCTGCATTTCTGGGGGGATCCGACCGTCAAACCATGCTTTGCGGCTTTCGTACCATCCTGAGACAGCATAATGGAGGGAGGGGTTTCCCCGTGCCTCTTGAGATGGGTGACAGGTGCTTTGCACCCCATATGTGCCCACATGTATGGTGATGGGTTCCCTGCTCAAAGCGATGCCAGTCTAACTGGGCACCCCAGCAGCGGGGGGGGGGCAAATGGTGAGAGGCACTGAGGGCAGAAAAGGGTGAGGGCCAACTAAAAAGTTTTATTAGACCAACTAAATAGCTGGAAAAATTGCACAGCAGGCCAGTGGCCTGCTCCACCCAGCTAGCATCCTGCCCTCTCCTTGCTGGGTAAAACCACACTAGTCCATGGGCTGAGTGGATGTAGCTTTGACCCGCTGCCCATCTTTAAAGCAGCTCTCCCATCCCACTTCTGGAGCAGACGTGGGCCTGTACTAGCCTCCGAAGGCGCAGCCTCCGCCAGGCACATCAGACTCATCGTGCAGGGAGGGAAAGCGCAAAACGCCCCGGAGCTCACGAGCTGTCGTGTGACTGCCCAGTGACCCAGGCAGCTCTGCGGGGACGCATCTCACAGCAGGAGGTGGAAGCCAGCAAGGCTTCAATTAGCCCGAGAGCTGAGCCACGGTAGATAGCGCAAACAGCCTGTCCCTTCCACGTCGGGGGACTCGAGCATCACAAACATTGCGTGAGCCACTGCCGGGTTAAAGAGACTGCCAAGCGCCGACCCGCTGAGAGGTTCAGGAGCATTGCAGCATGCCTGGTGTGGGAGCAAAGGAAACCCAGCCAACGTCTCCATTGCAGCTAGGCCTGAGATCCAAGTGCAGTGGAGAAAAATGGGCAGGAAAGAAGAAAGAGCCAGACCTGGGTGCTTGGCAGCTGAGATCCCGGCATGTAATGAACACGAGGCGCGTGGGGCTGCTCAGGAGCTGCCTTTGAAAAGCTGGCGTGTCAAGGAGCCTCTATCTCCTTTCAAAAGCCTCCTTCTCCGGGCTGCTGCTCGCTCCCTCTGTAATGGGTGGCTGTTTCTAATTAGCTGGAGATGTTAAATGCTCCCTAATTCAAGTGCTACACTTGTTCACAGATGGTAAATCCTTCATCTGTTTTGCTTTCAACTAGGTTGCCGGCTCAAGTACCAGCAGTATCTGTTTCTCAAAGAGGCCAGCATGGGACCTGGGGGCTTAGGAAGTGCCTTGAGGAGCAAACCAGTGCTCTTCTGATGTACCTGAGTGTGTGAGTCCAGCAATGTGCCTGGCTCATCGTTGCTCGTCCTCCCCTTGGCAATCTCCTGCTGCACCAGAACAGGCCTGTTTTGACCTGATCCATAGCCCTGCTCCCAACCCAGTGGACTGGGTGAATGGTCCAGCAAGTCCCACCTTCTCGCTCTAGACACCAGGCAACAGACCAGTGATGCCTCTTGCCCCATCCCCCACCTCAGGCCCAAGCTCTCATGCATCCATGGAGTCCTGCATCCCAGGTCCCATAGACAGCTGACCCCATCCTCCCACACTGGACAAGAGCTGCCTATTCTACCCACTTAAAGAAGAAAGGGAAAGTCCAGTGCAAAGCACACATCAGATGGTGTAGACGCAATGCTCAGTGAGCAGGACCATCGCTCCTGGTCCCCTTCATCTTCCGACCTCTACATGCAGAAGACTTGCACACGCCCACACAATGCACAAACACTGGCCTTTTTGCAACACACACTTGCAGCCCCGCACTCAGTCCAGGACAAGGACCAGAAACACTCGATCACCGGAGGAAAGACACATCCTCACACGTACCCCATGCAGTTGCCTTGGACAACCGCTTGTCGTTCACCCGCTCCCTGGTGCTCACGGAGGCCTTTCTGCATGGATAATGCAGATAATGCAAGAGGCGGCTCTGCTCAGATGTGAGGGTCTAAACTCAGCACCTCCCCACCCCAAGCCATACATCTCCCCCATCAAATGCCTCTGGGTTTTGCACTGTTTGTCAGAGAAGCTAGTGGTGGGGGAGGGAGATTTGCTACTCAAATCCTGAGGAAACTCTCTGCTGATGACTCTTAATGATGTACCGAGGCATCCGCTCTTCCCCGCAGACCTGGGAGAGGGGTTTGTCTTTGATCAGCCACTGACTCACCATCTGGCGCTGGGGTGATTTATGACAAGTCCCAGCTATTTCTGCACATGCAAGAGAAAACAGCCAGCGTCATCGGAGCGGGTGGAGAGAGCTACAGCAGGCCGCCCACAGGAAGCGCCAGGCTGGTCTTCTCCACGCCCGGCGCACCTCGCGGACGGGCTCCGCTCCCCTTGGGCCCGCAGGGGCCAGAGAGCTCCGGCTGCCAGGATCGGTGGCATCATGCCAGCCTCTGAAGAGAAGGTCTTAAATGATCCTGCCGGTGCCGTATTACACGGCCAGCCCCATGCCCCCTGCACACCAGGGATGGATCAGAGCCAAGAGCCTGCTGTGCCCACAGGGCAACCTCCACCCACGTGAGGCTTCAGCCACCAGCAGGCACGCAGCCGGCGGCCACAGGTGGCATCAATTCTGCAGATGTTTCTGCAAAGCTGAGGGGGCAGGAGGCAGGGCAAGGGGCTGGGGGCCCTTGGCACCCAGCCCTGCGAGCAGGGTGTGGGGGAGAATAGACTAGCTTATAGACCAGAAGCTCTTTACTACAGCACTGGCTCGTCCCATTTGTATGTACAGCACCGAGCACCACGGGCCTGTGACCTCAGCTGAGGACCGAGAGGCAGACGTTCACGGCAGGGAGGGACGTGCAGGGAGAGATCTATGCTGGGTAGCAGAGCGGCTAGGAAAGCCGCTTGTGCAGCTTGCTGCTGGGCTTCCAGGACGGTGCCCTGGTCTGCGTGATACCAGCCCCAGGAGCAGCGCGAAGGGGGCAGAGCGCACGCTGGTGGCTGTGTGTCCCAGAGACTGTGAAGGGTTTATGGCTGGGAGTTCAGCTCCCCATGCCTCAAGCAGAGGAGCTCTGTGGGGCCTGATATTCCTGGCTCCCCGCTCCCCACGCAGGGGGGAACTGGAGAAGGGCCTGCCCTGTCCACCGCCAGACGTGGGGGTCTTGAAGGCTCAGGGCGTGGCCGGTTCCACTTTTAACAGTTTTTTTTTAACATTTTATTAGAAAACGGGCAATATAACACCCCCAGGTCCCTGTGCATGATACAGGCGTGGGTCCAGAGCCAAGCTCCTTCAGCATCTGGAGGCATCCAGCCCTGCCCCAAGCTGTGCTGGGTGGGTACAGACGCCGGCTCAGCCAGGCAGGTCCTGACACCCCAGGCCATGCCCTGGCCTTGGGTATAATGCATGTGAATGGAGGATCAGATTGGACCTTATACCACAGCCACAAGCACAGGGCATATCCTGCCCTATTCCTTCCTCTCTGCCCCAGTGTCCTCCACTCCTTCCTTCCACGCCCTTCTCTGTGTCTTCTCCCTCGTCCTGTCCATCTCTTGCTCCTTCCGTCTGGGGAGCCAGCTCCAAAGCCACCCGCCCCCCTCCTGCTGCAGCAGATCCACTCTCATTTCCCCTTGTCGGGAGTGATTCAGTGTTGGTCAGGAGGGGAATTGAAAAAAGCCACTGGAAGGAGAGAGCTGCTTTTCTCTGCTGCTCAGACAGGCCAGGAGATGCTTGAGCCCCATGGCCAGGCAAGAGGGCATCTTGCCTGGGGGCTGCTTTCTCACAGCAAGCACAGGGTACCCCAGCACCGGCTGGCTCCCGTGCCCCCCACTCTACCATCAGGACACAGGCTCCACGCCTGCCGCGGCCAGATTCTCAGCTACGGCCCACGCACAGAGCTCTGCTGACTTCAGCACTGCTCTCCTGATGTCCGGCACCCAGGGACCCTGCACTGGAGTCACGGGGCCCTGCACGCTGCAGGCAGACGCTGGGGTCTGGGCTGGGTGCAGAGCAGTGGGATGCACTGCACAGTCACGAAGGGGTTAACAGCAATGGCAGCCAGCACCTGATGCATCCCAGTAAAGGCTCATTTGGGATCAAATCTTCCAAAGAAGATCCCCCTCCTAGTAGTGGAAGTGGCCCTGCAGCCCCCGGCCCCACTGTGCTAGGGCCTGTACAAACAGCACAGATGCAGCCTCATCATCTAGAGAACTTGCTGCCAGTCCTGCAAATCCCCTGGGGCACCCAGTGCTTTGGTAGGGGTGTCTGTGTGGGTGCATCTTCCTCTTGGCTCTGCTGCGGGGTGGGGGCAGACGAGAGGGGGAAAGGAAGGGACTGGAAAGCTGAGGGGTGCCCCTTGCCACCTTGTCACATCTATCCCAGCGGTGCTGTGCTCTTCTCCCCCTCATCGCCAGGCCAGGCGTCCCTTCCTGCTTGCCTTTCTGTCACTCTGCATTGATTTCCTGTTTTGACCCAGAGGCCCCAGCCATTAAGGAGTTCATTTGCCATCACTCGGATGTAGATGGACTCTGGTGGAAGAGGCAGGGTCACCGGGGCTCCATTAACACGCACTGCATCAGGATCCCAGCGTGCCTCGTTTCGCTTTGCAGGCAGCACACCGGCAGCCATCGGGGCTGTGGGGACAGGCGAGGCCCACCCTGCACACGCGGGAGGGATGGAAAGCCGTAGGAGGCCTGTGCCAGGCCTCGGAGACATCTCCATCCCAGCTGCAAATAGGGCTCGGATCCCATCTGGGTGCAGCTCCAGCCTGCCTCCCCCTTGCTGCATCCTGGCACCAGGCAGGACTATACCCCTGAGCCCTGCTGCGAGAGGGGAAGCATCATTCACATTGGGTAAACTGCGGCCTGGATGCACTAAGTGCCCCAGCCCATCCGCTCTGAAGCATCACTGACTTCCCCTTGGCTAGTGCCCCCTGCCTGGCTTCCTCTTTCCCCTGCCTTGTCTCTTCATCTTCCTCTCCTGAACGGCACCAGCCTCTCCTGACTGCCGAGGGCAGGTGCTGGCTGCTCATTATGTGTGTGGGGTGGAGTCCCACGGAGACAATCTGTGCTCCAAGGAGCTTCCCTTCTAGAGGCAAAGGGTGCGAGGGAAAAGAGGCAGGGAAAGGTGAGGTGACTTGACCAAGGTCACACAGCAAATCAGTGACAGAGGCAGGAACGCAACCCATCTCTCCTGATCTATGTCTGTTGCCCCACCTGATAGACCATGCTGCCTTCTCTAACTGTACCCAGGACACTTGATTAGTGCCTTTCATCCAAGGTGAGTGCACTAACGGAGAAGGGATGCATCATCACTCCCATTTTACAGGAGGGAAAACTGAGACACAGGTGCAGAAAGGATTAAACTGTCAGAAGAGCAGGCCTGGGCTCCCCTAGCAGAGCTCTTGTGCTTGTGAGAGGCTTTGGAAAGGGTCCCAAAGGCTCCCCAATCTCCCACTCTGCTAGTGCAGACACAAGGAGTTATAACCACCCCCGCTGGGGCTCCAAACCCCACTGCCCCGTCCCAGCCATCAAGCCCAGGACTGGTTCAGCTACAAGGGCAGGGGGTCCAGACAGGCTCCTGCACAATCCTGCCTTGGAAGCAGGCCCAAGGCCAGGCTGGCAATCTGTGGCAGAGCTGCAAATTGAACCCTGGAGTCCGGACCTGGGTTCAGAGTGAGCGGCCAGCCATTCTCCTGCCTCTGCACCATATGGCTTGGTAGCAGGGAAAAGAAGGGCTGGGCAGCACGCCCCCCCCCCCCCCGCCCTTGCCTGCCAAGGCAGCTGGGCCGGTTCAGCTGATGCCAGCGTTTTGGCTAGCTGGGGTGCAGGGGGGAGCGGTTCCAGGCAGCCGAGTCTGTGCTGGGGAGCAGAACAGATGCGCGCGGTTCAAGCCAGGCCAGCTCCTGCCATCGGAGCCGTTGCGGATCACGACGCTTTCAGAAGCTTTGCAAATATTTGCTTGGGTTTGCAAATGGCAAGCGGTTTGGCCCTGAGGCAGGCGGGCCAGGAGAGAGGGGGGCTACAGCTGCGTGCAGAGATGGCACTCAGGTGCATGCACGTGCCCATGCTCATGCCGTCATCATCAGGGCTGGATTTCCGAGCTGCAGCTCGGGGTCCCCCTGGTGCGGCATGCCCAGCCCCTGCCACATGCTTTGCTCACCCCCTCGCAGAGCTGGATGCTTGCTGAGACAGGCATCCCTTCTCCCTGCTCCCAGCTGCTCTGCGAGTATCTGGGCCTGAGCCAACATCCATTGCAGGCAGTGGGAATGCCGGCTTTGGCTGTGCTGAGCCTGGCTCTGACCCCAGGTGCCCAGAGAAGGAGCAAGCTCAGTTGCTTTCCAGCTGACTCGTTGCTCCCCATTCCCTCATGGCTGGGGTGGGGGGAGCTGGACTCTCAGCACCCCTGGGGTTCACAAATCAGTGGGAAACACAAAGGAAGGAGCGTGAAGGCATGGTGGTTTAGGGTATGGCATGATTCAGCAGAAGGCTATGGAAGCAGACAGCAAAACCACAGGGAACAATGCTTACACAGAAAAAAGAAAGCCAAGGCCCAGGCACAACACCTCCCTGCAAAGCCAGGGACCAGCCAGGCTTATAACCTTTCTTCCAGCACCTGTGCAAAGAGGAGATGAGGTTAATCCTTTCCTCACCCAGTTCCTAACACCCAGCCACCATGAGCTTTGACATCTCTAGTTTTCCAAGCAATGCTCCAAGTCTCTCTTTGCTAAAGTCAGACCCTGGCAGATCCTGTGTGTCCCTTGCCCCAGGGACTAGCACTGATATGGAGATGGCAGGTGGATCTTGCCACTGAGAGCAAGGCCCCATTGTGCTAGGCGCTGTACAAATACCCGGTAATCAGCACCAAGAGGAAGGGACTTTCCCAAGATCACCCTGCAAGGCGATGGTCTCCTAGATTCCAGCTCAGTGCACTGACCACTTCTCTATTCTTGGGACATTTCAGAGGTGGAAACATCACTTCCTCTCCCACAGCCTCACACCAGTTCTGTGGAAGCTGCAAATTCTTCTATCCCAGTGCAAAGCCCTCCAAATGCCAGGGGACGAGTCACTCCAGGCCTGAGCATTTTGCAGCCTGGAAGCATCACCTGTCACCAGATGTCCACCAAACTCCCCCTGTGGAAAGCTCACCTCTGCTGGGAGGTTTTGTTCATAGCTCCTTTGTGCTGGGAATCAAATTGCACATTAAAAAAAAATTGTTAATCAGAAGTGAATGTGGAAGGAGATGGCTCATGAAGTCAACCTGGCTCTGGGGCTCATCTGGAGCCCAGCATGGTCCGATCCAAGCAACTCAGAGCCTCTCATATTGCTATTTTCACAGTCTTCCTGTGAACTGGGGTAGTGCAGGGACCCCGGACTTCCAGACGGGAAATTGAGGTGCAGAGAGTCTAAGTGATGTGCCCAAGGTTGCACAGGAAAACTGGCAGTGGCACATGCCTGCTTTCCGCAGTGCTAGGTGAGCGCTTCTGCTCATGTCAGCTCTCTGACCCTGCCAGGGCCTGCAGGTCCCAGATCAGAGGATCCCGCCATGGACAGGATGGCCCAGTGCCCTTTAGCATCGTGCACCTGTTGCTCCTTGTTCTCCTGCAAATTCCTCCTGCTCTATTGCAGAGCAGCTTGGCCCCTTGGAGAGCACATCCCTTGCACTGTGAATGGTGCAAGCAGGTCCGCAAGGGCAAAGGGTCTGTGGGACCACCCAGAGATGAGCCATCGAGAGCACAAGGAGGGGGGAGCAGCTCAGGGAGGCAGTGAGGTCCCACTCCATCCACAGACTAGAAGGGAGCATTGATCTGGGGGTACCACAGTTTGCAGCGAGGCTGGTGGGGTGAGATCCCTAGCTCAGGTGAACAAGACCCACATGGAGGTGGAGGTGACATGGCATCTGCTAGCACTTGAGGGGCTGAAGACCCTGGAGCATGAGGGATGCCATGTCTCCTGTGGCCAGCACTTGCCAGTCACAGAGGGCCGGCTCCAGTGCTGGGCTGACATGGGTGGCTTTGGGTGACAAAAGGAAGGTAATGATCTGAAAGGAAAGGGAGGTGGAGGAGGGATGGAGGCGGAGGACGGGTGCAGGCACCTGGGAAATGAAGTGGCCTGGCTGGTTGGCTCAAATGATTGCACAGACAGCAGAAGTGTCTCCCAGCCAGAGCGGCGGCATCCGTCCTGCGTAGAGGATTTGCACTGATCCCACTGGGCTGACATCACATCAGGACCAGCTCCTCCACTGGCCTCCAAACAGCCAGGGAGATGGGGTCACTGTTTCCCCGGCCGCCCCCTCCAGACCCCTTCCTCCAGGGGCCTGCCACTAGCTCCAGCTGCCCCCAGACACTTCAGAGCCACTCTCCTGACCGATGCGAGCTCAGGGTTCCTCTGCCCGGGCTCTGAGCTGGCTATTTCGGTCACCCTCCAAGTGCGCTCAGTTGCTTCTCCACATGGGTGAGCACAGCCAAACCCCTTGCCCAGGCAGCTATTCTGGGCACTAGTCCTGGACTCAGTGTCCTGTCCTTACTGTCCTACAGGCTGTGCAAAGCCCTCTGGAAGGCAGAGAGTGTTACAGTGGCTTTTCAGTAATGGATGATAACTGCTAACGCAAACGGCACAGAGCCCCATGCTCTCTGGATGTGCATGGATGAGTGCAGGTGTGCACAAGGGTGCTGGAGAGCACAGGGACCCGGTGGTGTAAGAGAGCGATGCAGCCTTGCAGGGGAAGAAGGACATGGTTTGGATGCCATTGCTTGCTAGTGGCCTTTGAGGGGAAGGAGTAGGGGGCTGGCTTGATTTCATTTTCCCTTCGTGCCTTGATTTCATTTTTCTCTCCGGCCTCCTGTGCTGCTATGGAAGCTGGAGCAAGTTCCAGGCCTAACTTCAGATAGTGTCTGTGTGTGCGTGAAATATTATGTACAGTAACATTAAATTGGGCCTTGTACCGGGTGTTAATTCCAAGACTAAGACATGGTTACTCCTTGACCAATAACAAATGTATTAAGCCTTAAGCAGCTACAGGTTTAGTGCTCTAATTAGCCAAAAGCAATACACTAGGCTCACCACCCCAAGATTTAATGAATGCGATGTCACGGGACAGCCAGCCCATGAGGTCTTACCCGGGGTTCCCAACTCCTTCGCCTGAGCTTTGAATCTTAAATCGGTGACCAGACCTTTCAGGAGGAGCCTGCGAAGGGTGCACTCTCTCACCTCTCTTTATAGACCATATAGCTTGCATTTTCTAATGCATAACATTAGCATAAGCCTTCCTCTTAATGCATATTAATAAGCTTTCTTCTGCTTGCCAAATATGGTTCCCTGTAACTGGGATTTTCTATTCTGAGGTAGGCAGACAAGGTTTTTTGGGTAGATGAAGTGTCTTTTATTAGACAAACTAAATAGTTGGAAAAATTGTTCTTTTTAAACTTTTGAGCTTAAATGCCTTTCTTCAGGCATAAGGAGAGTTTAGTTGCTCTAATAAAAGATATGACATTTACCCAAAGAGCCCTGTCTGCCTGCGTCCCTAAACCAACAGGGCTACAACCAACAACCCTATTCAGAGGTAAACTTTTCATCCTTAGGTGGGGGTAGGTTTTGCTCTGACTGCTCCTCTTTTGCCCGGGCGATAGATATTCATTTTAGCTAGCCAACTTCCCAATTCATTTAAAGCCAGGGACAGCATTTTCCATCTGCTCCTTTTCACCAGGTACAAGTCTCCACCACAATTCAAGCTAAGCACGCAGCTGAAGCTAAGCACAAAGGTCAAAACCCAGGCCTGAAGGCCTCTGGGGCTCAACAAAATCCTCTCCTAGATGCCACTGCTTAGCTCCTCACATCGGGCATTGCAACGACTTCCTCCATGTAATGATCTGGGTCCCTTTGCACAGATCCAGAGAGGGAAGCCTGGGTTGTCCCCAGGGGCCTAGGCACTTCCAAATACACCCTTCTTGTCTCCAGAGCAGGGGGCTGAGGGTGAGTCCTGTCCTGCTGGAAACCAGTGGGTACAAAGCAGCCCTGACTCCAGTGGAAGGAGCTGGCCTGATGCTGGGGATGTCTTCATTATCCCTTCCTCCCTCTCTCCTCTGTGAAGAGCTGCTCAGCCCCTGGCATGATAAATGAGTCCCACCCGCATCTCCTCCGGCGGATCCGGCAGCACCGATGCTGCCCTGCAGACGCTAGATGGCACCAGCCAGTTGTTCTTAGCCGCGCTGCCTCCATATGGACATGGGGAACGATGGGAAGGAGGTGGGGACCTGGCTCTTGCCCTGGCCTAGCCCTTCTTCCCCTGCTGTGCCCAGCTCAGCAAGGTGGCACAGGGATGGGATGCCCTGGTGCAGCAAGCTAGAGAGAGACCAAGGGGGCAAGAAGGGGCAGGGGCAGGGGCTCAGCTTCCTTCGGCTGGTTCCCAGGCCTGGGAAACCCCTGCAGTCCATAGCATTCAATGACCAGCACCAGCCTGGCTGTCAGGGGTGCTCCCCAGAAGATAGTGGAGGGATGGGCACCCCTCTGCCAACCTGCCCGGCCCCTGGCTTCATCCTCCAACAAAGAGGGCTGCCGACTTCATGGCTGTTGGGAAGACAGGTTGAAATCTTGACTAGTGGCAAAACTCCAGTGGACTTGGGCTTTAAGTTTCCTGGGCCTCTTTGCTCCCATGTACCAGGAGATTATGTTGTAATTCCCACTGCAAACAGGGTGCCAGGCAGATTATACTGGGCTGAGACTCTCAGCTCCAAGAGCAGCTATCCCAGCATGAGCAGGCAGGCAGAGAGAGCCTGCTCCTGTGTGCAAAGCACCTAGAACGCATCACAGCTCTGTTCCCGGGAGGCTGCTCTCCCGTCAATTCAAGGGTGCGTTCAGCGCCAAGCAATGGAGCCGTCTGGAGAATGGCAAGGCAATCGGAGATGATGGGCAAGGAGCTGCCTGCTCTCCAAGGGGTAGCGGCACGTTTCAGTTTGGGCTGAGGTCCATCGTTACACCACTGTGTGTTCATGTGGGTATGTGAGTGCATGTGCACATACGTGTTCATTTGGGGGGGCAGGGAGGCATCCAAGTATGCAAGCACATGTAAGTGTCTATATTAGTGAGTGTGTGTATGTGTGTGTCTGTGTAGGTAGAGATGTGTGCACGTGTCTGTGTGTGTGCATGCCTGTGTATATGAATATGTGTAAGTGTGTGTGTGCATAAGTGTGCAGGTACATGCCTCTCTGTGTGTGTGTGTGCATACATGCCAATGTATATGAGTATGTGAAATGCTATGTACATAAGGGTGTAGGTATGTGTCTGTGTGTTTGCATGTGTAAGTGGGTGTGTGCATGCACATGAGTGTATATATGACCGTGTAAATGTGTGTGTGCATAAGTGTGCAGGTATGTGTCTGTGTGTTTGCATGTAGGTCTGTGTGTGCGTTATGTGTACACATGTGTGGGCATGCTTGCGTGTGAGGAGATGTGTGTGTGTACATACATGTGTGGGAATGTGTGTTTGCACATGTGTATGTGGCTGTGCATGTGTTTGTATGTACATAAGCATGTGGGTATGTGTCTGTGTTTGTGTATGTGTGTGGGTAGGTGTCTGCGTGTAGGCAGGGTGTGTGTGTCTGTGTACGTGTGTGTGTAGGCGGCTGCAGCAGGCAAAGCCAGGACTGAAGCCAAGCAGGGAGCCAGTTGAGGAGCACCTGCCCCTCGCTCCTCGCCGGCGACGGCATGGCAGGAACATTTGCGTGTGTTTACAGCTGAAAAAGCAAAAATAAAACCAACAGCAGCTTTAAAATTCTGTCGCGCTCAGCTCGGCGCTGATTCCCAATGTTTATAAACATGGAAAGTAATGCAATCAGCCGCTGCAGCAAATACACGCCAGGTACGCGCCGACGACAAGAGTGTCAAACGCACTCCCCACAAAGAGTGACAGGCCTCTGCTGCGGGCTGCTTCTGGAACAAAAGCCGAGAAAGCCCAGTGCAAAAATGTTTTAAAGAGCAATTTCTTTTCCCCTTTCAATCCCTCTGGTAATAACAATAATAAAAATAATGTATAACATCATCCAATTCTCTGGAGCCTTTTGTGTTACCGTGCTCCGCAAATCACACACGTGGGGAAGTGGGGGGGGAAGCATCCAGCTCTGGGGTGGAAGGGAGCACTGCAGCATGGGAAACGGGGGGTATCAGACCTCAAGGCTCGCACAGGTGGGAGTGACTGGGTGAATGTTTCTGGTCTGAGTTAGGTAGGAGGTCGATAATGATGCTAATAGCCCCCTGGGCTCTATGAAACCATTGAGATCCCACGTCCTCTGGCCTCGGCAATATTACTACTGAGTAAGGACTTGGTTTGGTCAAGGGGTTCCTCCCACAGCACCACGGTTCTTTGCTTTAGAGACCGAGGGCTGAGTCCAGCCACTAAGGACATGCACCCGTGGTGTTGAGATGAGCTGCATGAGAACCAAGACCTGCAGGTGATGGAAACCAGCTTTGCCAGCAGTGAGGCCGGGCTCTTTGCAGGATTACCGGTTAATTTTCTAGACTGCAGGGAGCTGGGATATGTCTCTATTGTGGGTGGAACCGGAAGGCTTCATTTCCGACCCAGCTGCTCGCAGTCTAGGGTGGTGGTGGGGGGTCACCAGGCACTCAGGATCTCGCTCCTTCTGCAGGTCTCAGCCATTTCCAGAAGTGTCCTCCTCAGGGTGACCCGCAGCCCGTGGCATCAGCCCCCCCAACCGTGGCTGGCAGCGTGAGTGTCAAAACACCCAGTGACAAATGGCTGCATAATGGAGTCCCTACCTTAAGTATCAGGGAGGGCAGAAAAGTCCTGAGCTAGCCTGCTCTACACTGGGCTGGAGCCCAGCGACAATTCATCGTGCGCTACAGCCAGCCTCTTTCCCAGCCAAATGTTGCTTCATGCTTTAATTGCAATTTCAAGAACTACATTAGCATGACAACTTATATAAGTGTCGGCCAAGTTACTACGGTATTTCTAGTATCTGTGCCTAAAACAGATTTCACAGAGGGAAGTGGGGGGGGCAGGTCGTAGCACTTGCAGAGCGCTGATCCCAAGCCTGGAAGTCAGGAAGGGGCAAAGATCAACACCATATGGCATCGAGGAGCAATTCTTTGGCCAGGTTTCAGACCCTTAGTAGCCTGGCCTGTTTCTCTCTTTGTTTCCAATAATATTGGACCTGGATTTATTTACGGATGGGAGCTGAGCCTCCATGGGTGTATCCATCAAGACTGGACTGTGCGCTCTTGTTTTAACTTGACTAACATGAGCTTGCACAAGGTTTATTCCACCGCACAGACCTTTGTGGTTTCCCCTAGATAAAGCCCAGGGGTTGGCACCGCCCAGCTAGACTGATGGCAGTCCAAGGGATAATGCCATGGCTTGCTAGCTCTCTTCTAAGCAAGACAAACTCTTTGCTCTGGTCATCCAGGCCTTTATATCATCTTGCTCTGAAACCACTGGAAGCAAAGGAGACTCAGCTGGAACCGCGCCGCACAACTGTGCCGTTCCGATCCCTCTCGGGTAGGAGGCAATGGTGAGCCCATTGCGATAAATAATGGCTCCGTGAGACTCATTTCTGCGCCACTTCCCTTAAAGTAATGTTTGGACGTGCTAAAAATACCCAGTAAAACTACACAGATGGAAAGATAGAGGGAGTGTTTGGGAGCTGCTCAGAGCTTGCACTTCCCACCGACTTCCAGTGAGAATCAGGTCCATATTTCTGAGACTTAGGAACAAACCTCATTAATCATTTATTTCGTTATTAAGACAGAACTACGAACTAAAAGGCTTGTGCAGAAAGCTCCCGGCATCCGAACGATTAATTAGACTTACAATCACAAATTGATGGAGACCGCCCAGCAGCGAAAGAAAAGAAGAAAGAAAGAAGAGAAGAAAGAGCAAGAGAAAGAAAATAGGAAAATCAGACATAAATAATGAATCAACTCAGGCAGCTGATAAATCAAAGCTCCTTCGGCTTCCTGAAGTGCATGCCTTCAAACTTCCCTCCAGATCCCTCATCAGATACATCAGGATTATGTAATTAAACTTCTTACACACTGAGATCTCGTGCCCATTAAAAGCTGCCTATCCCAGGCACCTGCATCCTGCACTTCTCGCTGTGCAGAATTCCCTCTGGGCTCCCTGGGAATTTGGGATGCGCGAGGAATACAGAACCAGGCCCCGGTGCCGCCTGTCATAGCTTGTCTTCAGAGTTAACAGCCAGCGCTGTGCCCCACTGGATAGAGTTTGCTTCACTTCCAACCATGCAAATAATACTAATTCAACGGTCTAGTGCCTGGTGCACATGGGGGATAACTGCCTACTGCTGCTAACAGCTCATGGAGCTACTCCTTCCTCCAGTGGTTGGGGCCTAGGATGCTGGAGAACAAGGCACTAGGTTTAGTCCCAGGCTAGTTATCCCCAGAAACATTTTTCGTGGGGTCAGACCACAAAGCACCATACAGCCCAACCCTCCTCTCCAGCTCGGGGCGGGATGTGAAGAACCCCTCGATGCTCCCAGGTTTGTCTCAGCGCTGGACATGTCACTCGACTTGGAAGGCGAGCAACAAATCCGCGAGAAGTTTATTGAAAGCCTCACCCCGAGTGGCTGGAAATGATCATCGGAGCTAGCCAATCCTTGAGTGAATAAGGTCTGAGGCTAGAGACTTGGCACATTTCAGTTGATCTGCAAGTGCTGAGTTGAGCTGGATGTGCCCCCACCCCTAGGAATAGCTTTTCCTAACTAATAAACTTTGCCAGGGGTTAGTGTCGCCTAGGTGCACGGCCCCCCTTGGGGTGGGAGTGGGGGTAGGAGGGGCAAGAATGGACCTCCCTGTTTTGGAGAGCATCTCAGCCTGTCATGGATGTAAAGGAAAGCTTTGAACGTAGCCCGAGACGCCCCGCTTGGAAGGGCTGGAAGCTCAGAGCAGTGGCTCTGCCAGTCGGGCTCCGCCGTCCCCCTCCGCACGTGCTAGCGCAGGTGCCCGCAGCGGTGAAATGGGAAAAGCTGGAGCGTGTGATAACAATGGGGGGGAGGGATGCGAGGGGGCTGGAGTGCAGCCAACGGGAACCCACGAAGGAGGCGCTTTCCGAGAGGAGACGGGGCTCTAATGTGCCAGAAAAAAGGGCATAACGAGATCCAGTGGATTGGAGGTGACGCTAGACGGGTTCAGCCCAGAATTAAGGTGCACATTTGTAACAGTCAGGGGAACTAATCACCTGCAGAAGGGGACGAGCCTGCCCGGCTTTGTCTGTAACTTAAGACTGGGTTTCTTCTTTCTTCCCACCCCGAAGTCACACGCCGCAGCTCAGCTCAGGGCCGTCCCTTCGGTCTATTAACTAAACCTCATTCCTCCGGAATAACCTGGACCGGGCTAATGCGCTCCGTTGCGGCGCGCCCCCCGCACGGGAGTGAACTTCCAGGGGAGTCGGCGGGGCGGAGGGCCTCCGAGCCTCTCGCTTCCCCGTCTCCCTCGGCCGCGCTCCTTCCCCACCGCTCCTGGCCTGTCCTGCCTGCCGGCCGGCCGTCGACCTGCTCCTGCCGCCTTCCCGCGGCGCTCGACACCACCGCGGCCTGGCTGCTGCGGGCCCTCGCCCTCGCCCTCGCCGGGGGCGGCAGGCGGCCCTCCAGAGCCCCTCGGGTCGGCTCGCGCACTCGGGGCTGTGCCGGCCCCGGGCTCCAACAGGCCCACGCGGGCGGGCGGGCGCCCGGCCCCCCGGCCCGGCGCGAGGCGGAGGCGGAGGCGGAGGCCGCGCCCGGGCGGGCGGCGGGCGGGAAGGGGTTAAGCGGCGGCCCCTCCCCCTCCGGCGCGGCCTGACATCAGCGGGGCGGGCGGGGGGCGCGGCGCGGCGCGGCGCGGCGCGGCGGCGGGCGGGAGCGGCGCCCGGCTCCACATTGTTGCCGCGCGGCGGAGCCGAGCCGATGCCTCCGGGAGCGCGGCGCTGAGGGGAGCATGGGGCGCTGCGTCCCGCCGCCCGCCGGCAGCGCCTGAGCATGAGCGGCCGCCGGGCGCCGCGGCGCTGACCGCCCCGGGAGCCCGCGCCCCCGCCGCCGCCTCCGGGCCGCTCCTCGCTGCCGCGCGGCCGGGCTGGCGGGGCGGCCGGCCCCGCTCCTCCATGGCTCCCGGCTGGACCCTCGGCGTCGGCGTCTGCGTCCTGGCCGCCGCGCTCTTCCCAGGTGAGCGAGGCCGGCCCCGTGCCTTTCCGAAACTTTGCTGCGGAGCCCCGGTGCGCCCTGCCCCGCTTCGTGCCACCTGCAGCGGGGCAGCCCCCGCCCTGCCCGCCGGCCCAGCGGAGCGGGGGCCCGCTCGCTCCCACCACCCCGAAGCCCGGCTTGTTAGTTACTCGCGCGCCCTGCAGGCAGGACCCTCCGGCCCGCGGCAGGACAATGCGCCGGGGAAGGCGGCAGAGGGCTCCCCGCTCGCGCCGCGGGCATGGCCCGCGGGTTGGTGGCCGAGCCGGAGAGCGGTCTCCCCTAGCCCCGACCCCAGAGGGGACTTCTCGAGCACAGAAGTGCTGCGGGATCGGTGCGGAGCTCCCTTGTCTGCCGCCCCTTCCCGAAAGAAATGCCTGTGGTTGCTGGAAAGGCTGGCCGGGAGGCAGCTCGCAGGGCGGACCGCGAGCACAGGCTGCCCGGTGAATCTCCCCCCTGCCCCGGGAAGACCTGTCCGGTCCATCTGATTTTTTTTTTTTTTTTTTTTTTCCTTGTCCCGCTCCCGAACGCATCCCCTCCCCTCTTCAGACAATGTTAGCTTTTTCTTATAAGGAAATAAAAGTTCCCTCCCATAAAAGCCCAGCAAAGCCCCTTGTAAAATCTGTTCCGCAAATTGTCTTTAATGCAATCTGCTCAATTGCCCAGAACGGATTCAATTCAGGGTGCCTGCAGTCTACCATGTAAATCTGCTTTCTTGTCCGCCTGGAGCCATTACCAGGTATCGTGTCAGGCTGTGATAGTGGGGCTCCAGAGACGTTTATGCGAACAGGCCTTTTTAAAACTAGAGGGTACCCGAAATCCTGAAGCATCTTGAGAGGTGGAGAGTCCTTGCAGATCTGCTCATGCCCAAAAATATGAACGCTTTATCTGTTTGCGTGCTGTAGAAATTGGTGCAGTTTGAGGCACAGTCACGCAGTCTCGTGGCTGAGGCAGGCGGCTGGGGATGAGGAGATCTGGGTTCCGTTTCTGCGGGTTTCCCGTGTGACCTTGGACAAGTCCCAGCTGCCAAGCAGAGGCAGTGACACTTTCTGAGCTCGCAGTGGGGCCTGGGAGCCTTGGCTTGTCCGGTGGTTTGAGATCTTCTGCTGAGAGGCGATGCAGAAATGCGTGATGCTTTCATGTTGCATTTTCCAACTTCAAAGGACCTTGATGGATGGTATCTGAGTCATGTCCAGCTGATAGTAACCTGGGGGCTTAGCTCAAATGGGACGCTACGTTGCAATTCAAGGGGAAAATTCCTTGCCAGGGAGATAGCAAGGCCTTCCTCTCGCAAGGCTCCAGAAGGATCGGCCAGTTGTGCCCGAGCACCATGTCTCCGTTGGGTGCCAAAGGGATCTGGCCCGTGCTATGAGCTGAAGAGCAACAATTATGTCATGAAGCACCTTCTAAAATGCTGAAGCCTGCAAACCTCTCACTTATCTGGCTTGGGGGCCTGCGTGGTTTTTCTCCCTATGCACTCCTGCGGCGTGACAGCAACCGGATTGGGCTATTTTTGGAGCTGCACTGGGGTCTTTTGCTGAGATTTCCTCCTTAAGCATCACTGCTGCGGTGGAGTCTACCAACCGGGCTCCCGGCCGGCGCGCGGCTCGGGCATCCTAGCTGGAGTTGGACCAGGTGGCGACTAGCCCGGCGGGTGCGCTCCTGCGTGGGAGCCGGCCAAGCCGAATGGTTAGAAAAGGGGCTGGAGACTCCAGGGTTGGATGTCCTCGCTCTGCTTCTGACGTGAGGGCAAGGCTCTTCACCTCCTCCGGCCTCAGTCGCCCCATCCGGATACAGGGGAGCATCGTGCGTGTCCACTCCGCAGGGGTGTGAGTCGATGTGGAGGACAGCGAGGGGTGGGTTAGGAAGAGGCCAGGCTGGCTAAGGGGGTGATGATACTCAATCCTAGGGCAGCCTACGATGTATGTGGGCACTGGTCAGATCCAGGCATGGCTTTTTCCCCTGGGATCCAACCTCGTTTCCAGGGAGGCCCCGGGGCCCTGAGCCTGATGCTCCGGGCAGCGCTCTCGCCAGAGCTGAGTCACAGGGGAACCAGAAGAGCTGGCTCCACTGACCTGCTTCCCAGGCTGGAGTTTAGCAGGCAACACCCTGGGCTGTCTGCCTCCTCCTCTGGTTGGATGGGGCGCCGCTGGGTGTGGGGGCCGACCCCAGATGCAGAGGTGCGATAGGAAGAGTGAGGAGGATCCTGGGAGGAGCGGCCCTGGCCACAGTGACGTGACCCTGCTGTAGCTTGGGGAAATCCACTCATCACCCTTGGAGTGCACTGAGTCATTAGCAGGTGGGACTTCTCCACCAGCACAGCCAGTGCCAGACAGGAAGGCCAGGGGTGAAGGGCGGAGGCGGGAGGAGAGGGAGCTGGGGAGGCAGCACCTGGAGCTGCAGGCGTGAATCTGCAGGTTCGCAGGGAGGTGCTCGTGGCTGCTGGCTTCCCTGAGAAGTGTCCTGCTCCAGACCAGAGAAGCTCTTCCTTCATCTTTGAGCCAGGGGAGGTTTCTGCCTCTAGCTGGCCCTGGCTTTGCCATCTGTCCCCTTCCTGTCCCATATGAGGCGGTCCCCACTGCTTTCCCCCATCCGCTGCCCTGTGCTGGAGATGCTCTGCAGGGAGTGAAGGGCTTCGAGGAAGCCGGGAGGAAGGAGCAGGGGATGGAGTTGCGTAATGGGAGAGGGAGGTGGAGCTTATGGGGATCCTGGAAAAAAGCCCCTGAGTAGTTACGGAGGGGAGCCTGCCCCTCCCCTACCTTTGCAGCAAGGACCCAGTGAGAGCTCATGGAGACGCTGCCATGTGCACGTGCGTGTGGATACAGACATGCATGCATGTGTGGGAATACAGGCAGGGGTACGTCAGTGCATGTGGGCACAGCCGGGTGCGTGCGTGTATTTGCATGTGCACACCAGAGGCGTGTTGGTGAGCACGGGGTGGTGCGTGCTTGTGCATCTTTCTGTCCTGGCCAGAAGGCCTGTTGCTGCGAGAAGCGGAGAGGACTCCAGGCAGGGACGGATCCCCCGAGGATGAGTCCCGGCTCAGGGCTGGCTGAGGCCAGAGCACAGTGACGCAGGGCCAGCTTGGAGTCGAGATGCTTGTTGTCTCCCTGTCCCGTCTTTGTACCACACCAGAGATAAGTCCTGTCGGGTCCCCCCCACCCTGGCCTTGTGAGCTGTGCTGAAAGGCTCCTTCCAGATCCCCTTACAAATGGAAACTCATTCAACTGAGAAAAGGAATCTCTTGATAAATCCATCTTGTTGACGCCGGTAACTGGTTTAAGCTCAGGCTTTTCTCTTGCCTTCTGGAGGGCTAACAAGCCCACATGGAAGAAGGTTTTAATCCCGGTGAGGAGACTGGGTAGGAGCATGGGCTCATCTGTGCAGACAGGTGCCCCTTTCAGCAGCTGCTGGCTTGGAAAGGGTTAATCAGCGGCTGCCAGGGCCTGCTTGTGTATGCAAGGAGCTGGCTTTCAGCCCTCTCCGTGAATTCGGGAGTGTACTAAGCATAGTGTGTGTGTGTATCCGTGTCTGCATACCTCCCGTACTCCCAGCCCCTGTAAGCAGTGGGGAGTGAGAGCGGTGGTGCAAAGACCGCTGTTACTTTCCCTTTCATGGGCACCCGAGCCCTCGTCTGTACTGTACGTGTTCCCTGCGGTGCCTTTGCCTTCCTCACTCTTCTCTGGGTAGGCGGCAGCTGCTTGGCCCAGGCTGGCACCCTCCGGCACAGCAGCTTTGCAGCCCTGCATGGCTGAGATCAGGCACGCAGAGGGCAGGGAAAGGGAGCGCCTGGGTCGGCATCCACTGCCACTGTCTCCCCGGGCCACGTGGGCCATGGGCATCCGGATGGGAGGTCAGCCTGTGCTGTGAGCAGGCTGTGGGTTTTGGCCCCTCCTTCCCTGATGCCACGAGGAAGGGCAGTTCCACCCCCCTCCTGCCTTTCTTCTGCTGGCCCTTGCCCTCTGCCACCTGTCCGGGACCTCACAAGAGGCAAGGGGCTGTAGCCTTGCTGCTCCCTGTCTGCCCCTTCACAAGGGGCTGGGAGCCGGCTCTCCTAGAGGATGTTTTCAGCAGCTCTTTGAATCCTCAGTAGGCAGATGGGCGGGGGAGGCAGTGCTCCAGGCGCGGATGTGTCCCCCCTTGGCAAGCGTGCCTTCGCTGGGAGAGGATGCGGGGTCTTCTCCCACCCCAGCCAGCGGGCAGCCCCGCCCCTGGCACAGTGGAAATGCGGCACCCAGGCCAGGGAGCTGCGTCCTGAATTGATGCAGCGGCGCATGGCATATGGACCACCTGTGCAGGCGCTGGCAGGTTTGCTCCACCGCTGCTTATTGGAGAGTGGCTGCAGCTCTTCCTCTGGCTCCTGCCCAGCCTGTCTTCACCTGGGCAGCTCACGTTCCTCCCCGGACAGCTTCCCTGTGGCCCTCGGCCCGAGTGGAGGGGGCTTGCAAGCTGCTTGGTGCATCTGGGGCCCATTCTGCCCTCTGGGCCCATCGACGTAAGTCCACTGTCACCCCTTCGTGGGACGTGCCTCCAGCCGCCTCCTCTGTGAGAGCAAGCCCGGGGATCCTGCTGCTCATGGCTGACATCCAGCCTTTCTTCCCCGGTACCAGGCGACAGCGACTCCCCGCACAAAGGGGTGTCTGTCCAGCAGGCGAGGGGGCTGGGGCACAGCGCCACGCAGCCACCCCGGAGCAGGAGCAGCCTTGTTCTCTCTGGGCCCGTGTAGCGTGGATGTCATGGGGGGCTGGAGCCGCGGCAGACAGACCCATAGCAGAGCCCATCGCGGTGCTTTGTATGCACTGATCAGGCTCTGTGCCGGCTTGGGAGCATCGTCTTTAAGATCCTCTGCATCCTCCACGGGGGAGCGTTCCCGTGCTCTGGATGCTGCTACCCATGAGCTGTCTCTCTCCCTGCCTGCCATCCGTAGCTGGGAGACAGGCCAGGGCACTCAGTGGGGGAGAAGTAACCAATGAAAGGATGGAGTGGATTCCTTCTCTCCTGCAGGAAGGCCACAGGGCTGGCGGGTCCCGACAGAGGCGGATTGGCCCAGATCACTGGGCGTGGAGCTTAGCAGGTGGGCATTATAACTGGTGCACGTAGGGTTGAGGACCTTCCATGTGGGATGAGCTATAAGCCAATTGTCTACACAAGGCAGGGCAGGTAGGTTGCAGGGGAGAGGCTGGAGAAGGAGTGCTAAGATGCCAGCAAGCACTGGATGGGGCGGGGGGCAGTAAAAGGCCAGGCGCATGGGGATGCACCTCTTTCCAGCCTTCTGCATGCATCTCCAGGATGCTCAGGCCAGTGCCCCTTCCAGCACCAAGCATAGGGAAATGCAAAACACCATCCCGACTCCGTCCTTGAGCAACACAAACAAACCTCCCTGCTGCCCAGGAGCCTGGGCTGTTATCAGCACAGTTTAGGGTCAAAACTGATCCCTAAGCCCAAACTGGCTGCACACAGATGGCAGGGACAGAGCTCCCCCTGCCTCTAAGCTTCCCCGGCTGGACTTCAGATGCTAGTCCAGGATCTTGGAGTAAGAACCGAGTATCTCTGCTGGGAAAGGGGTGTGAGGGGAAAGATGTGGGGGCTTTGCAAAGGCATGTCTGCCTAACTAAACCATGTAGCCAGTGCACACGGGTTAATACGTGCAAAGCCTTGTGCAGCTGCTTCTGTTCAGGAGCGAAGTGGCCGTAGCATAAAGATGAAGCCGCAGCCAACTAAAGTGCCTTTGCAGCCCAGCCAGAGCCCCCTGCACAGGTGGTTTATCTGGTGCCCGCTAACTTCACAGCTGCAGCCAATTCATCTCTGCTCCCCTGTGCAGACCAGCCGGGAGGTAAAAGCTTCTCAGCAGGGACTTGCAGCCACATCTGGAGCTGGAGCCTTAGCCCAAGTGGAGGAGCTAAAAGGGTCACAGGAGAGCGCAGAGGTTCCTATCCAGACAGGTGCTAAGCATTGCATATTCCCACAGGAAAAAGACCTGAAGAGCTCCCAGCTGTGTCCTGCTACCTTACCCCTCCTATAGGAACAGGACCACAGCCCTTTGCTCCATGGTCCAGCTGGGTTGTAGTCGCTGTGGGTTGAAGTGCTATGAAAACAGACAGTTAAGCTGGGTCTGCTTTAGCCACAGTGACTGAGAGGCTGGGCTGCACGTAGCTGGTGATGGATGTGGTGGAGAAGGGGCAAAGCCTTCAGTCCATCCCAAAGGAAGGTAGGGAGGATAGGAGGCATCAGGGCTACCGAGCCCCACGTAAGCACAGGGGGGAAAGCTTATCCGGGAAGCATTAGAGGGCTTTTCCCCGTGGAATATTGAGGGATGAGATGTGTGTGCATGCGTGTACAGGCACACGCCTGTGGCCCAGCACCTGTGTTTCTGATGGCCACTCGTATCTCTGTGCTTGCACTAATGCAGGCATGTCTGGGCCTGTCGCAGGCGTAGCTGTGTGTGCATTTGCATGGGTTCAGGTATGTGCCTGTGGTTCCTGCAGCAGCAGGGCCCTGTGTGCCTCTCTCCCTGTGCACCTGAGACCTGGCCCCACTTCGGTACACCCTGTGGGGCAGTTGTGAGCAGAGGATAGAGTGCTAGCTGGGCAGCCACAAGAGCTGGATTTCACCCCAGCTCTGCCACTGTCCTGCTCTGTGGCCTTGGGCCAGTCCCTCTCTCTCTGCTTCTGCCCTTTGTCCTGCCTTGCTGGTCGTCTCGCGGACTATCATGCAATACAGATCTGTGCAGCGCCGCGGGGCCTCCATTACACTCAGAGCTCCACAGAGCCTGCTACCACAGGCCGAACGGGCCCCTGCCAGCAAATGGGTGTGAGCTTGCAGGCAGGAGTCGAACCAGTGTGCTGGAAGTGACCGCTCCACATCCCTGACCCTGGCCGTCCTCCTGAGAGCACGATGTCCTCCAGCTACCCCACAGACATAACATCTCCCCCATGTCCTACTGTGGCATGCAAAATCCCTCGCCTCTCTCTCCATGGCAGAAACATCCTCTCTCATGCCTCCTGGTTTTTAACTACCGCTTCCGCCTGCAACGTTAATACCAAAATGGGTTTTTCTTTCCCCTTCTTTCCTGGAGTTTAAAAATATCGCTCACCCAGGGAGGTGCATCTTTCAGGGAGATTTATAATGGCAGCTTTCAAGTGATGTGGAAAATGAGCCTCCCTCTGCCCCGTCCTGCCTGGCACCTTCCAAGGATTTATTCCCTTTATTTGCAAGAGCCCAGGAATAATTAGAGGCTGCATCTTGGCCCCGGCACTGTAATTATTTAAGCTCGGTTTATGACTGGCCCCTGGAGAGCAGAGTGGACAGAGCAGCGGATCTTCTTCGTGGTAACTCAGCCCTGCGTTGATAACAATCAGCACATCACCGGCTGGGTATCTGTCCCCCGCACCCAAATAACATAAATTGGCTGGAGTGGCAGAGATGGCCTCTCTCTGGCTGGGTTGGTGCTGCGGCAGCTGGGAGATGCGAGCAAGCCCAGGGAGGGAGAAGCTGGTGTTTGCTCTGTGTTTGTACAGTGCCTAATGCAGCGGGGATCTCTGCGTGCTCAGTGCCTTCTGCCCTGCCAACCCCGAAGTGGCTTTGATCCCAGACCTCGCTCCTAAACTTCGGCACCATCCAAAAATGCATTATAGCACCATTGTCTTTATTTGCATTAACCCCTGCCATGCCAGTCTTGGAAGCATCGCCAGGCAGAGACCCAGGGTGAGGTGCAGCCCTCCAGAGCCGTATCGCAGAGTCCAGATTTAGGAGGGGAAAGGCGGATGCATGCTTCTCACCCCCTCTGTGGCCAGCCCCATCAAGAGTGATAGACACCCCCCCCCAGAGGCCGCGCAGCTGCTAGCAGCTCTGCTCTCGTCACACTCTGTGATAAAGAGAGTGCAAGAGAGATGGTGATTACATTATGACAAGCACCAGAGAGATGGAGTGAGAGCTGCAGTCTGCCTATTGTAATACCAATTAGCAGGGGTAATGTGGCCAGCGCCTGACAGCTGTATCGATCCCCCTTCTATATGGGGAGAACCAATAATGCAATCCTCAGGGGTCCCTGGGGCCTAGGGCTGAGCATGCACGTGGCTTCGGAGAGATGAGGGCAGGCTGGTTTGTAGCTGCAGCCCCCAGGGCAGGATGCTGCCCTTGCACGGGATTGGAAAATGAGGGCCCAGTTTCAGTCCAGATTCAGGCATCTTTCCAGAGATGAATGCCCTTGAGTGCAGAGGCTTGGGCCCATCTCTAGCCATCCCCAGGAGGGGCCTTTTCTGCGCCTACCTGAACCGCGTTTGTCAGGTCCAAGCTGAAAGCCATGCTAGCCTCATGGGTCTGGAGCGTGGAGCCAGATGAGGTGGGGGGGGGGGCAGGTAGGGGGGAGAGCTCCCTTGGGACCCTGCCCCTCAAGGTCAAAGCCACGGTGTGCTGACGAGAGCCCTGGTGGGCACTGGCTTGAGCAGAGGCTGCTGAGCTGCACCCACTGTGGCTAAGGGAAAACCTCCCGTTTGCAGTTTACTGCAGTATCGATCCAAGGCCTCGAGATGCACTTTGGAGTCCAACGCAAAATCCATTCCTTTTAAGTAGATGTTGCTTATTCCCGATGGCCGACCCCCGCTCTCCCTGGGAATAGCTCCCCGGCGCTCGGTGTCTCTCCAGCACCCTCTGCCGCACTCCAGCTTGCGTCGGGTCGGGGCCAGTTTTACACAGACCCGACGGATTGGCACGTGGTTACAGCGCGGGGAGCAAGAGCTCGGCAAGGGCTGGGGCTTTGTTCATGTCTCCGCCACTGTCTCCCCATGTGACCCCGAGCAAGTCATTCACACTTTTTACTGCTGTCAAAGCCAGGAAAGCATCCGTTACATTTCCTTTCTCTGCTCACATCCAGCCTGGATGCATTCATGGAGCACCTGGGACCTGGATCTCAGCAGGTGCCACTGTCCTGCACCTGGAGAGAAAGGGGCAAAGTGCAGGTGGGGGGACCTGTGTGCACCATAAACAAGCTGCAAAACCAGTGTCTCTCCGGAGAGCAGCCAGGAGCAGGTGGTGCCCTGTGGGGGTGTTCCTTCACCCAGGAAGTTGCTTTGCTGAGATATTATTTGCAAATACTTCTTAGTCAATGTAAATATTGGGCCTTCAGCTCTCACGCTGCCGCCTTCGCTGGAATTGCACCCGGGGTGGCTTTGGACCCCACCAGCTCCTCCATGTACTGCGCCGCTGAGGGCCTGTGGATTTCACACGCAGTTACTTTGCAGTTGGCTGATCTGTGGCTCAGAATAAATATTTGATGGGCGTTAGAGGTTGGGGAAAGGGGCTTTCAGCCGGCAATGCACACAGGGAACAGGGGCCTTGCAGTTGGAACCGGAGTGACCCTGACACAGTCCAGGAGGAAGCCCCGCTCTATCCTTGAGGCTGTCCGGGGCTGGCCCTTATGTCTCTGGGAGGTGTCTCTGGGTGCGTATGGATGTATTCAAGGCTCATGCTATGCTCAGTTACCAAACAGGGGTGATTAGCAATGTGAATCCCACGAGAGACCCACCAAGCTACTGAGGCCCGGGCAGGTTGGCATGGGTTGGATGACACTGCCAGCCTCCTTGGCAGTCCAGCTTCCATCTCCGTTCCCAGCTGGGCTTTCTCTGCCTGCAGGGAGCTTGGCCAGAGGTGCCAGGACAGCCAGTGTTAGGAATCTCCTCCTTAAGGGGCTTTGCAGACCACAGGGAGTTTGTGAAGGGTTTCTATGCTGCACTGAATGCAGGGACCCCGGGGACCTGGGATTAGTGCAGGGAGGCTGAGGGTGAAAGCACAGAGCCAGCAGCTGGATCAGATGCATGCTGCCCATGCAGCTCTGCCCTCCTTTAATGTCCTACCTTGGCCTGGCAGGAAACCTGGGATGGACATGCAGCTGGCTCTGGGCTGTGGGAAAATCCCAGCTTGGAGCCATGCAGGGGTGGAGTAGGTTTGACCCAGGGGAGGCTTTGGCAGATGGGTTTCGGGGCATATTAACTGTCTTTCCTGCCCTTGCTGAGCCCCTTCCTGCCTGTGGGATTAATAGAGTTGCTGAGGAGGGAGGGGGCTTGGACGCAGGGGGAGAGGAAGGAGCCAGAGCAGGGTAGTGAGGAAGTGAGGCTGGGCCAGGCTGGGGTTACCTAGTGCTTGGCGCTGCACCTGCTCCAGGAACAGCAGCTGCGGGCCTCGGGCCTGGCAGCAGGAGGGCAAGGGCAATGTGCGGGGGGCATGACTCCTCCTCCTGCCCTCCTGCTCCTTCCTCCTTTCCGCATCTAAGCAAGGCCATGGTGCAGCTGTCCCTCATTGTGGTGGACTGGGCTCCAGGCTGTGATGCCAGAGCACAGGTGGAGCAAGACAGCCTTCATGGATGGCCCTGGGCAACTCACTTCATCTCTCTGGGACTGCCCCCCCACCCAGGCACCTGAACTGGCTGGCGGCTGTCAGGAGAGGAGCAGCAAAGGCACTGGGGCAGGACAGCAGTGATGGCCTCAGGAGAGGCTGGGGGATATTGCGGAGAATTGGATGCCAGTGCAAACCTGGCTGATACGTGGGGGGTTTGTTGGTCTGGAGCCCTCTGTCCTCTCCAAACGGATGCAGCTTTGATGTGGGGTGGGGCTCAGACACCAGGATGGTGCAGGGCATGGGGGTAAGGGCTGTGAAAGAAGTGAGGGCAATGGTGGGCACCCGGGGCGGGGTCCCTTTGTCAGGGTGGCCCATGGAGCAGCTGCTTGGCTTCCAAGGGCAGCGAGGGGTGGCGGGGTGCAGCGATTAGCTTTATTGCCCTCTGGCTTCTAGCAACATGGGGGGAGTTTGATGCAGACTACGGCAAGTGGAGACGGAGGAGGCAATTGGGGCCATTACCCCGGGTGCCAAGGCCAGTCTCAGGCTAACACAGGGGCTGGCATGAATGGGCCCATAGCGTCCAGCACTGATGCGGGGGCTGTGGGGGCTGGTGCAAGGTAATGCAATACCCTCCATCCCATTGCAAGGGGTGAGAATGAAGGTTGGGGCAGGTCGGGGAGCCTGGAGGGGACGGGGCTGCCTGGGACCGAGGAGGGCTGTTCAGGTTAGGCCCTGAACCGTTACCTGGGGTTAGAGACAGGGAACGGCTCTGGATGGGCCAAGTGCCCCTAGGCGTGGTGCGGTGCTGCCGTCTAGCACTCGCAGGCCTTGCTTGGCAAGCTGCGGGGAGGGCCGGAGCAGACTGGAGCGCTCCAAGGTGACGACCTTGTCTAGGGCTGGATGACCCTGGAGGCTGCCGAGTGGCGGCCCTGGAAGGGGAGCATTGCCCTGGCTCCTTCGGGAGAGGCTGGGGCTGGTGCCTCTGCGCAGTCTGGGGCGTCGGTGCTCTCCGGCGTGCATAGTGGTGTTAGCCCCCTACCACCATGCGTACGGGGTAGGGGCGACTTTAGGGACCCGTTCCGTGCGGATCCGCTTTGCCCAGGCGTGAAATGCGCCCAGGTCTGGGGCACAGCCCGGCCGCTAGGAACAGTCGGGACCGGGTCCTGCCCACGCTGGGGTGGTGGGGGCCGAAGCGGGGTGGTGAGTCCGAAGCAGGTCTAGTTACCGCTTGGCTTTGCCTGCTCTGATGCACACCGCTCCCTGCCTCTCACGGACAGGCAGGCAGTTAATCCCCGGAGGGATTAGGAGCCGGCTTTATCCCTGAGCCCCAGCCCCCATCTGCTCTAGCAGATCCCCCCGGACTCAGGCGCCGAGCAGCGATCGCCAGGCGCGGGCTCTCTGGTGTCCAGCTCTGAGATGAGCTGAGAGGCCACCGCCCTGGATCCTGGAAGGGGCGAGTGGGGTCAGGGGTAAATACAGGGGGGGGGGTTAGTGCCCCGGGACCCTCCTGCACACTCTGGCTTTTCCCAAAGCCCGAGGACCACTCCGAGATGCCCGGATCCGGGCTGCACGGAGGGACCGGGGTCCCTGCCCGCACTGCCGGCCCCGTCTCCATTTCACACCCAGCCAGGCAGGAGGTTTCCAAGGGTCCCCCGTCCTGCGGACACAGGCGGGGCAGGGGCCTGTGCTGCAGGAGTACCTCGCCCGTCGGCACCCCCTTTTCCACCCCGGCCTCAGACCCATCAGCTCCCCGCTCCCTTTTTAATTGGAATTTGGCTCGTCAAGACCATCTGTTCCTTTTCGGCCCGTTGCCATAGCGACGGAGTGGCTTGAGACAGAGGTTTAGTGAGCGCCGGCCAGGGGGATGCTGGGAAAAAAAAGTGCAGGGAAAGGTCTCCTCCTTCCTGGGCGGAAGCGGTGGGAGAGGGAGGGTCCTGGAGGCAGCCCCTTCCCTTCCCTCCTCCCTGTGTCCCTGCCTCCTGCTGCCCTCCCCGTCCTCCTCCCTTGCATCCAGAGCCAGAGCCAGAGCCAGAGCCAGAGCCAGAGCCAGGCTTCCCAACCCGGCGCCCTGCATGGCGGCCTCCTGCCTTCCCAGCACTCCTGCTGCCTGGATGCTGGGGGTCTGGCCCCTGCACCCCCTTTACGGAGGAGCAAAAGCAAAGCTGAGCTTCTGGCAATACCCCCTTCCTTGCTTCCCTGTATACCTATGCTTTGCATCTCCTATGGCCATGCCACACCTTGCAGGAAAGGTGCCTCCAAAAACTGCCCCAGGTGGTGGAGGGGTAGCTTGGTCCCTGCCCTACGATGAGGTTGCTGTCTCATCTCTGGACCAGCCGAGAGCCCGGACAGGGCAGGCCACGCTGGGGTGGGTTCACTGACCCGTCGGCCTGAGTGTAACAGAGAGCAGGGGCCAGCCGCTTGGCTGCCCGGTTTGAATTTCAAGTCGCCTGTTAGACCCAGGGTTATATTTCTGTTCAAAACAAGCCTCGAAGAGAAGCTGAGCCTGGTGGCACTGGCTCTCTGCTGTCTCTTTATGTAGATAATTATCTTTAGCAAGCCAAGTGCAAGCAGTTTCAAGAAGCAAGGGAGAGAGGAAGCATGGAGTGGCTGTGATCTGGCAGGTGCTTGCAGCTACACGGGGCACCTTCCTGAGAGCCTGAATGGGAATCTGCCCAGACACTGGCAGAGGGCAGCTGGAGACGACCCTGGTCTCCATCCATAGATTATGTACTGTCCACCGTCAGTCCTGGAGCCCCGCTGTGCTCGGGGCTTCCCATCTTCCAGCCTTGCCCCAGTGCTGGGAATCCCAGCTCTGAATGCCCGAACCCGTTGGGGGGCTGGGGTGGAGCGGAGACATGCTGGGGCATGGGAGGGCCGTGGGAACCGCAGGGTGAATGAGAGCAGCCTTGGGGCTAGATTGACTTCCCGGAGGCTGGGCAGGGCCTGGTGAAGCATGAGGGGGTGCAAAGATGGCTTAAAGCCACATGCATCCTTCCCTTCCAGTGCAGGAAGGGAGTAAAGGCCATTAGGGCTGTTGTGACCAGAGAGATTCATCCCTGTTCCTGTCTCCCAAGGAAATGCCCTTCTCTTGATGACTAATATCCCAAGTACAACATGTTGGCAAGCATCAGTCTGCTTGGTTTTGATGCTTTCCCCTCACCTGCCAGCTCCTTCAGAGACTCAGGACCTGCCCGTCTATTCAAATGCAGCTTTGAAATGCCTGCTATCGCTTCCCTTGCCTCCGAGGTTTGCCGGAGAACATCAAGCTGAACCCAGAACCATCATTTACCGAGTTAAGTGGGAGAAACCGTCCCCCAGGAAGAGAACTGTAGTTTGCAGATGTGCATCCTGCAGCAGGTGGGAATCCCAAAATGTTTGGAGGAAGATTGATTGGATCCAAAAGCGGTTCATCGATAGCACTTGGTGGGGGGAGAGGAGGAAACACCTTGCCAAAAGCAACAAAAGCTGCACAAACATCAATGGTGGCTAGCTCTCGTTCCCCTGGAAAAGCAAAGTTCTTTAATTGGCTTTTAATCCGGAAAGCCAAGCGCTGTTTGTATTGAATAGTAACAGGGGATAGTATCTTGCCTTTGAGTGATAGGTTATTTGATCTCTGTGTGTCAGAAACCTGAGCATATGGGGGTGAGAGCCAGAAAGGGAGGGCAAGGGGCTGGCTCCCAGCCCAAACGGGCACAGCTGCTTTTTTATTTCCAATAGTAATTAGCCATAAAGTAGGGAATAGTCCTCTTTTGTCTCTGCTCTGGGGCACCGTATGACACTGGGAAACGACAGGGGGAGAAAAAGCCTTCGGAGATGGCATCAAGCGTACAAGGCTGTTCACATTTTGTATCCAGCTAACGGGACAAGTCGGAACCGGCGCTGCAGGCGTCAGAGCCCCAGCATGGAGTTTAATTAGAGCCCAAGTCAGCAAAACATGGAAAGACATGCTTAACTTCCAGCAAGCCATTAAGCCCATCCCTGTTCACTTAAGCAGGAGCTTACCCTTAAGTTTGTGAGCAATCTTAGTGGAAGCTTAAGGTGCTTATGGTGAAACACTGGCTTAAATGCTGAATGGGGGGCCTGACTGGCACATGCAGATGGTCCGTTTCTGGGCAGTTTTTCAAGCTAGTGCAGAGTGGCTGGCAAAACGTTCTTGGTTTCTGTCTTTCTTTTAGCTGTTTTCTTTTAGCTGTGCCTCGTCCATGCATAGGCTTAAACCTAGCTCTCTTTCAGATCCATTCGGTCAAGGGGAGATTGGCCTTTGGGCCAGGCACACACAAATCCCAGCCTGGGGTCCAAAAACAGAACAAAGGCAGACAGGACGTTGGTTCACCTGCCCATTGCTGCGCTGGCTCAGCAAGCGATACAGATCTGGGGGGTGCAGGTTGCAGACTGCTCAATGGAGCCCATTGAAGTGGGCATCGTTGATGCCAACAGCTGACAGACTGGGCCTCGAAGGCAGCAGGTTTTGATGCATGGCAAAAGCAGGAGCGATGGCTATGGAGAAGCGCATGGTGCTGTCAGTGCTGCGTCCATGAGCTGGAGTCAGACGTAGGGAACAGGCCTCTAAGTGCCTCGCAGCACCTATCCGGGCCCTAAATGCTCAAGGCAGCAATAAGATGGCACCAATTTGTCTCCGTCATTTGTTTGACTGCTGCTGCCCCCTGAGCAATAAATAGCGGCACATCCTGTCTGTGGGTTGCACAAAGGAGTTAATATTTAATCAGGGGCCTGACGCACATTGGGCTGGTTGGTAAAAAGCGGAGGTTTTCCCTCCTCTATTTTAAGAGCTAAGTGAACAAGGCCAGGCTTCCCAGAGAGCTTCTGGTCAGGACTTTTCAAGGGCTCAGAGTCCAGATCAGCTCCAAAATAGCACAGCATGCAAGGACGGCCAAGTCATCAAGAACATCCAGTGCCCGGCACATGCCCTGGGTGCAAAGCGGGTTGGTCCATGGTGCAGAAGCGTTCCCCCTTCATGCCCAGTTGCAGGCTGGGGGAGTACCCCCAGTGCATGTCCTGGCTGTGAGTAGTGTTGCCTAGGAGTTAGCAGCTGCCTTCCTAGCTGCAGATGCCCAGCGTGGACAAGGCTGCAGTCTCTGACACTTGTTTGAGATGGCACCTAGAGGCTGCGGAGCTGCATTTGCACCAAGGGTCTCCCCGGTGAGGGCAACATCAGTTATCCCCTGAGAACAAGCTTGGGATGGCCAGAGCCGCATGCATGTAGGAGGGTGGTTTATTTGCAAGGGGGACCAAGCACCAGCATGTCAGCTCTGGCCCGTGGCTAAGGAACTGTGGCTGCCTGAAGCTGTTAGGTCCCATCTTCGCCAGGGGCCGGTGCCTTGTCCAGCCTTGTTTTACAAGGGGCAGGCTGGAGCATGCTGCCCTGCCAGAGACCTGTGGTGGATGCAGTGTGGAGGCTGCATCCTGGACCCAATCGGGGCATGGACCCACTGGCTCACACAAAGCCTGCCTCTCCCTTTGGGGTCCTCAGTGCCTACCTTTTCATGTGTGACTACCGTTGTAGCCACCAGCCAGCAAATGTTTCTGCATCAGAACAAAGTTGTCATTTGCCCTAGTCACAAGGGAGATGCAGGGACAGGGCCCTACATGGAGGGATATCAAGATGGCGAATATGGCTGGGATTTCCAGAGGGGCCAAGGGGAATTCGGCACCTGAATCCCATTGATTTGTGGTGGATGCTTAGGAGCCCTGGAAGACCCTGGTGAAGATGTTAAAGGGAGGTTGCTTAGCAGAGGCTCTATAGCAACAGTGACCAAAATTGGGCTGTTCCAGCCTGCTGCAAGCACAGTGATCTGTCCAGATCCAAGGAGAGGATCTAGGATCAAGATGGGGTATTTTGTGCATGGGGACTTGGGGGTTTCAGAGGACACATTGAGGAAGAAGTGAACGATCTTGTCCTTCAGCCTAACAATTTGCATCTTTGAGCCTTGATGCCTGGGGGAGTTGGGACCGTGGCCCACCAGTTCCCTTTCTGGGTGGGAGCCTTTTCCACGGATGAGGACGATCCTGCAGTTCCCCGCCCTGTCTGAAAGCCAGCCAGGGGGAAGCAGAGAGGAGCAGGCACTCTCTTGTGGGCTCCCCAAACATGTGGGCCTGCTTGTCCCCAGCTTGGCACCTTGCCTTGTCGTTTCAACCTGTGCTAAGTAGGTGCACAACGTTAGTGGCTTAGAATAGCAGCATTTTCTCCCCTCGCGGCACAGGTGTCAGGGACTGCGGCAGATGCGAGATGGGTGAATCATGCGGGCCCGGGCTTTTTCGTGACTCTGCCAAGGAATTCTTTGTTCTCTGATGCTCCGAGATAGAGTATTAAGGAGCGAGCACGGTGAAATACTGCCATCGCGCTCTCCCAGGCTGCTTCGGCATCTCCAACAGCTGTTGGCTTTGGAGCCCACGGAGGTGGATTCTGCCTCTTGAAGGAGTTGATTTAAAATCCCCTTTGGGGATGAGTGGCAATAGGGGGACCCAGGAGCTCTGCAGGCTTCCCAGCTTGGGGTGCCCGCCCCAGGAGAGGGGGCCACCCGGGCAGGACCCAGCGCGGAGCACTGATTAGCCCAGACGTGCCTCTTGCAGCTGTGCAAGGCTCTTAGACCCATCATTTTGTTTTACCCGGTGGGAGAAGCAGTCGGACTGTTGTCTCCGGTCCCCTCCCCTTCCCGCCACCCAATCCCAGGCTGGGCCGGGGACAGCTGTGCTGAGCGCGGCTTCCTCGGCCATTCATCTCCCCCCCCCCCCCGCCATGGTCATTGTGCTCTGGTTTGATTGCCGGTGGGTGGGGCGGGGGAGGAGGAGGACCCCTTTATCCTCCTGCCCTTCCACACTCAGTGACCAGGGCAACGCAGCATTAGCTCTGGCCACCTGCACACTTGTACAATAGACCCCAGGCGTCCAGGGAGGGGGTGGTGCAGCAAGATATCTTTTCCCTTTAATGTGGCCATTGAGTGTTTTTTCTCTGCCCCTTTGCACACAACAAAGGGTTAAAGTGATGGGACAACCCCCCCCCATAGCTCCAGTGATGGGACAACCTCCCCGAAAGCTCTCTCTAGGTTTGCAGAGGGTGGCACAGGGGTGCAGCATGCTGGTGTGGGAATCCCAGGACCCCTGGGTCCTCGTCCCGGCACTGCTGCTAACCTCGGGCAAGTGATTTGCTTTGTCCAGGCCTGGATGCTTGTCTGGCCATGCAAGCAATGCAGGGCAGGGCTGGCTCTGCCTCTCTCCTCTTTCTGCACCTGGCACATTGGGACCCTGCCCTTCTACACCCTGGTGCCATAAGATCCATCCATCCAGCATGCATGTGCCCCCTACTTTGAGGGGTGGATTTGAGCCTCCATCCCCTATAAGCTGCTTTCTTCTCGGCCTGGTAACCCTCTGAGAGCTCCTTGAAGGACTGAACTGGCACTAATCCCTCCCTGACGTAAATACAGCTGGGCCAAGTGCCTGGCCCCGAGCGGGAGGGGAGCAGCCCTGCTTCATTGCACCAAGCTGGGGTAGAGCATGGAGCCCAAGCCTCATCTTTAAGGGATGAGTCAGAAACTCCATCCCCAGGTAGATGGGCAGTGTTGGCTTTCACTGGGGCAGGGTTGGGGCAGGGAGTGCCCCCGGTGAGGACGCACGGGCTGCACCTGGCCTGCTGGCTTTGCTCTGGGGACAGGCTGTCTTCACAAGCAGGTGGGCATTTGGGGCCCCCAGCACCCACCCCCATCGAGGGGCCTGGCTTGTGGGAAGCAGGCCCCAGCACTCGGCGCCTGGTGGAAATGTCTTTCCTGGCAGAAAGTGGCAGCCGCCTGCATCCCCTGTGGAAGTGAATCGTTTGTTCTGCACTACGCCGGATTGGTAGATGGCCATCTGTGCCCAGAGAGATGCCAGGGGCCTTGTGGAAAGTCATCCAGGCCCACGCCATGGAATAGCCGTGCCCCTGAGGCCGCGATCGCTGAAGGCCTCTTGTCTAGCACAAGGCTCATGTCCTCGTGGGCGGTCGCAAGGGACTTCCCCAAAGCAAATGTCTGGTCTGCTCTGGCCTAGTGATTGTGGTTGATGCTGGCACTGGGCTTTTCTAGCTGGGAAGGGCAGCAGTGGGGACAGGATTTCTCTTGGCCGCTCCCCTCCAGCCTGAGGCGCCAAGTGAGTTCGTTAGGAGCGGGCGTGATGGCATCGTTGGCTTGGAGGATGCTCCGGAGGTGCGCGAGGTGCAGGCCCCCACCGGCTCCTTGCCCCTCCCAGCGTTCCCGCCGCATGACAGGGGAGGGAAACAAAAGCGAGGGAAATTAGATCTGGAGAATAAATGAGGGCTTTGCTTCCCATTGTCATTAATTTGTCAGAACTAATTAGCATCTCTCCAGGACTCATTGCTTGCCTGATCCTCAGTGAGCCACTGCTTTTACTCCCCAGAGCCCCATTACTTGGCGCCTTCAAGGGACTGAGACTGGTCCCCTGGGCAATCTCTGGCAGTGCGGAGAGGGACGTAGCTTATATGAGGTGGACGATGGCATCTGGGCTTTGTAGTGTGGGACCTAAAGCACATGATGTATATATAGGCTGTGGGCAGCAGCCCTCTTTCTCGCTGCTTCTGCTCTCCGGGTGGCATTCCCCGCAGCAGGCTGATATTGGGATGGGATGCCAGGCTCTCAGATATCCACATGACTGCCACTGTACCTTGTTCATGGCTTGGGTCCCCTCAGCTTGATATCCAGTTGTAGGGCCCAAGGAGCCAAGCCGGCATCCTTGCAGAGCCCGCCTGAGCCTGCAACCACAGCCAACCTCGCATGCGTGTTAACCCTGAAACACAACGATGGTGGCACAAATACCAACATTGTTCTCTTTTGCTGCTGGCCATTGCAATATGCTGTGCTAGCCATTGGCCTGGCAGCGCTGCCCAAAGGCCCCACACTCATCCCACCATCCCGCCCTGCCTCTTTCACCTTCCTAGCTGCTGCAAGGCTTGTAGCCCAGCTAGCTGCTTCCTCCTCCACCTGCAGCCCTGATGATCTCCAGCATCTCAGCACAAAATGGTGCTGACATTAGACATGAAAGGGCAGCACAGAGTGAATAAGTGGCGTTTCACGCTCAGCTGACGCTCTGAGGGGCCGTGGGGGTGATGGGATTCGTGTGTGTGGCCACGACAGGACACGTCTGTATGGTGTGGAGTTCGCTGCTGTGCAGCACCCCAGCCTCCAGCCCAGCACTAGCTCATGGGAGGGTGTTGGAGTCCATCTCAGTAACATGGGATCGTGCTATATTTTGGGACATAACTTCTCAAAGCATCTCAGTGATAATGAGAGGTAGGCAAGGACCAGCCACGCAGATCGGTCCAGTGCTCCACCCTGCCCCATAACAGGTCAGCCCTGGCCCAGCTGAGCATCTCGCAGACTAGGAAGGAGGCAGTGACCAGAAGGAGCCCAAGTGATGGCGCGGGGATCTCTGTCTGCCCCTTCTCGTCTTGTCCCTGTTCCCAGCAGCTTCTCAGGCTCTGTGCAAACCCCTCTGAGACTCCACTCCTCTCTCCCTCCCTCCTCCAAGCCAGGAAAAGGCTGGTTTGAGAGGAGCCAGAGGAGAGCGCTGGCAAATATGTGCTCATGCTGTCAGATGCGGGAGGGGCAGGCTGCTGGCGGAGAGCTGCCAATGTGATGGCTGGAGCAAGATGGGACTTGCCAGGGTGCACGGCCTGGCGCCAAGGGGATGGGGCCGGTCCTGGAGGTTGGGAGCTTGGCAGTTGGCTCCTGCAGCAGTTTTGGGCCAGGCTGGGAAGAGCAGGTCTCTGTTGTGTGGTCTGGGAGGAGGCACTTTGCTCCCAGCCCCTGGCGCTAGGCTGCTCAGACCTTGAGGAGCCTGGATCTGGATGCTGGGGCTCTCACCCGGCTCTCCTGAGGTTTCCCTGGGGTTTGCAAAGCTGTTGAGCCTCGCGTGGGCCCGGCTTCCAGCCAGGCTGGGCTGCTGCTAGCAGAGAACCAGGGCCACCAACCACCCCAGGGGATCTCAGGAGCTTGTGGGGTACAAAGCCAGCACGGGAATGGGAGGGAAAGTCCCCTTAAAGCAGCCCTGGGGCTTGGGAGCTGCTCAGATCCTGGTTTTGCAGCTGGATCTTACCCCCCAGCACACCCTTGCTGCCCCCGGTCTCAGCTCAGCTGACATCCCTGCAGCTCCCCATGCCCAGCTCAGGGAGGCAGGGGCTGGGTGCTTCCCCGCTGGCGGGTGAGCCCTCGCCCGGCCCTCGTCAGCTGGGAACATTCCTCAACAAGCCAGCACAGCCCACGGCCCCTTGTTTTTCCAGACCCACATTTGGAAGGGCCTGAACCACAGGCCGGGTTTGTACTCCCAGTCCCTGCTGACGGCTGGGACCGAGGCTGCGTCTTTGCAGGTCGGGACAGGAAGCCCCGTTACTGGTTGGACCAGCTCCGTTCCTGCTCGGGGCAGGAGGAGAGGCAAGGCGTGCTCAGAGCCGGGCTGGGTGCTGGGACTGGGAGAAGGGGGACGTGTTGCAACCTGCTCTGCCCAGCACACCGCCCCAGGGTTGGACTTTGGAAAGAGCCTGCAGTGGAAGAGGCTTGAGATGGAGCCTGCAGGGAAGGAGGCAGGGGCAGGGATGGGAACGTGTTGGGAGAACAGAAAGGAGCCCCCCAGCTGGCCTGGGTCCAGGTCATCTTCCCTGTTTACCATCAAATTTATTATGCTTTGGGCTGGAGTCGCTTGGGCGGCTGGAGAGAGGGTGGGTGTGGATGAAGGCAACTTCATGTCTCATCCATCTCCCTTTCCAGACCTCCTTTTTTTATCCCTTTCTCTCTCTCTTGTTCCTTTGTTTTCCTGCCTCCTCCTCTGCATCTGCTCAGTGTCTTTTCCCAGACACAATGGACACCTAAGGGCAGGGCCAGGGCCCTGCCAGATTGACTGGGTGATCATTAATTACCTTGGTGATTAAATACAATTAAAGATCCCAGAGACCTTTCTGATATCAGAGCCATCAGCCAGGATGACCTCTGGGCGCCTTCACCGGCTATAAAACAAAAGCAAGACATGGACCAGTAAATCTTGGAATCCCAATTAAAAGCCAGGCGTAACTCATTAACCTAATTATGCAGTATGTCACCACAGTCTCTCGGCTTCGATCGGGGAGGGTTGGTAGGACCGCAGAGCCATCAGGCTGGGCATTTGTTCTGGGAAGGACCGATGAGGGGAATCTCCAACCTGGAGTCCATGAAACTTGCAGCCATGAAACCCCTGCAGGTTTGGGGCTGGAGCTAAGCATGACAGGAGCTGGGAGGAGGCATCTCCTTCCAGCCCCTCCACTCCCCCATGCTGGGGCCTGGAAGGGAGCTGCTAATGCCAGTGCCCCCCTGCTCATCCACAGCGCTAGGGCCTGAAGCCACCAGCTGCCCAGCGGAGAGGGGACAGTGCTGTCCGTGGTCAGGAAGGGAGTTTGCAGCCTTTGGGGTCCCCCCGGAGCAAGGCAAAGCGGGAGCTCCTGGAGGTGTCCGTGCCCCGGGCCCCCATGACAAGTGCAGTCGCAGGGCGGCTGGCGGCAGGGCGAGGCCTGGAGCACGGCGGTCTGTGGGCTGGAGCCTGCGCATGCGGTGGTGCTCGGCGTGTCGACGTGTGCATGTTTGCTGGGGCGGCCGGGAGCGGACGGCAGGCCCTGGCACGCTCAGCCTGGGCCCAGCCAGGAGTGAGCAAGTCGGAGCTGGGAAGGTTGGGGTGCGGCTTTGCACAGCCCTCGCCAGGTGCTGGGTTGGGCGAGGGGAAGAGATAGGGACTTGCTGCAAACCCCAGGTCCTGTGGGACCCAAACCACAACTGCCCCTTGCAGGTGCCTGGGGAGGGCAGGGAGATGGGTGACTCTCCGCGGGGTCTCTCGGCCCAGCCAGCTCTTGCCCGGCCTGGGCCAGTTCCCTCCAGGAGTGGAGCAGAGCAAGGGGGCTCCTCTCGGCACCCCCTTGGCTTAGGGAAGGCAGGATGGAGCAAGAGAGTGGTGTCACTGCCTCTGCCTGGCTGCGGGGCTCTGGGGGCACAAGACAGGCCGTGATGGGTCCTTCCTGTACAATCGCTGGTGTCTGTGCAGCTCAGGAGAGCTGGTTTATGGGCTCCAGGGCCAGGGTGGGGGGGTGGAAATGCTGATCTTTGCCAAGGGCTCTTGATGCTGGGGAAGAGTCAGATATGGGGGCTCTGAGTCGACCCAGGATGGAAACGGGGCCCCTTGGCAGAGCCATCTTCTGTATCCGCACGGTTTGGAGCTGCATTGGCGCCTGGGCAGCTGATTGAGGGCAGTGGGTATAAGAGCAGCCATTCACATGGGGAGATTAAGGCACTGCCACAGCACAACCCTGGGACGGGAGGGACACCCCTGGAAAGAAAGGGGAGCAGGATCCTTTGGACTGAGAAAGAAATAGTTTGGGGGTTGCAGCTTGTGTCGCTGCTCTGGCAGATGCATTAGTTCCTGTGCACATGCTGGTGGAAACTGGAGATGCACAGGGGGCTGTCCTCTCTCCCCAGCACTGCCCCACCAGGAGACGTCTTCTTCTGGGCATGGTGCAGTGATGGAGCAATCCTCCAAGCCCAGCTTGGATGCTGAAATGCTCATCTAACTCAGCCCTGGCCTCTGTAACGGGGTGAACCCACCGTCCCCACCCTATGCCCAGTGCCCCACAGAGGACGGCTGGGCCGGGAGGTCCACAAGACAAATTGCCATCTTGCTGCAGGCCACACATTGCCTTGTTCTCGTGTAAGAATTTAATCAAGCCAAGGATCAGCAGACAGCTCTTGGGGAGATAGCCCAGCCCCACTGGGGCCTCTTTCAACACTCACCACTGCTGGACTGGCTCTCGGCGCCCAGGTAATTACAATGGCTTAACGACCCCCTAACCCAAACAGCGGCCTCCAGATAACAAAGCTCTGGACCCTGGGGACCGTTAGCACATTGTCATGTCTGGAGAGCCCCATAATTACGCAGAGCCGAGGGTGGCAGCTGGGGAACGCACGGCTGCCTGAAATGGTGCAAGATGTGCGTGCGAGCGAGGAGGAGGGTGTAAGAGGGAGACAGAAATATCCACCTCCCAGAGCGAGGGGGTGGAAAGGAAAAGGCTGCAGAAGGGAAACATGGAGGAGAAGCCCGGCGTCACGGGGGGCAGGAGAGAAAGGCGCCTTGATGCGCAGGCGGGGGCGGTTGGGGTCCGGGCCTGAGCCGCAGCGAGGCGAATCCTGCAGCAGAGCAGTCCCCAGGCGCGTGGCTGGGAGTGAAGGAGGCCTAATTGCCAGGCTGGAGGCCTGGTATCCCCCCGAGCCCTCGTCCAGGGCCGTGTATTGCCCATTACTGCTTGCTAAGCACTTACGGAGGCTTTGAGAGGCGGCTGTGCTGGTGGTAGCTGGGAACTCCGCCTTCCTCTTGGATTTCCTATTGATTTCCTGTCGGCTCGCGCGGCTCCCTGCGCTTGAGGACTTCTGAGGGAGAGGGAAAAAACCCACCCTGGGGCTGCGTGGGCCTACGGGAAGCCCCCAGGGGACATGGTGTGGCTGCCCCGCACCTGCTCGCTGGGGCGCTACACGGCGCGGGCAGGCGCTGTTCCCAGGACGAGGAGCACGCACTTCCCCCGGCGCTGCTCTCAGCGGCTGGTGTCCCTGGGATATCTTCCCAGACCCAGGCGGCGGGTTGTGTATTCCTTCAACGGCAAGGGAAGGTTTGGGCTGATTCTAGCCCACTGCAGTGAAGGCAAGCCCATTGCTGCAGCTGCCACGCTTCATTTTGGAGGTGGTGCAAGACCAGCCCAACTCCGAGGGACTCGGCTTGTGGCTCTGGTGTCCGCTGTGGATTTCCTTTCCCCAGAGCCTGCCCCACGACCGATGGGTATGTCTGCATGGCCCAGTGCAGTGCTGGGTAGGATACGAGTGGGTCCGAATTAGCAAGCTGAGTCCCAAGGGCGGCGTGTCCATGTGAGCGCTGGGCCCCAGTACCCTGCAGATCCTCCGCTTTGCGCAGCTGCCCTCGAACCAGCCCCCGGCCCAAGATGCAGCAGGCAGCCCTGTGGTGGGGCAGCCAGGCCCGGGTCCTGCACTGCTGCCAACGAGTGACCCCCCTCACCCAACAGTAGTTAATTCTCTTTACCTTTAGCCTTATCCATCCTCCATCCTTACCGCTTCTGAGCACATTGCAGCCATTCATGTTTTCCTCTCTATGGCCCTCCTGGGAGGCAGTATCCCCCTTTCAACAGAGTAACACACAGAGATAGAGCAAGTTGCCTTTCCATAGGTGGAGAATTTCTTTCTTTAGTCAATATTGACCCAATGAACCAGTGTAATATTAAGGATTGCTGCTGGAAATCTCATTCTTCTCAGTGAGCTATCCCAGCCCCTCTGGGCCAGAAGTGCAGCCAGCATCCTGACCCGCTTTATGATCACTAAGAGTGGCTCTTGTACCTCCATCCACCCCAGTAGTCGCCCACCTTCCCTCTCTTCCTCCCAGGTTGCTAGCCCTGTAGTTTTGGTGTTTCTAAGAAGCTCATCATATTGGTATCCCCGCAATGAGCAGGATGAATTCTCCGAAACAGTTGAGCTGTGTTACTGGGCCATGCTAAACAGCTGCCGTGTTGCACTCTAGAGATGGCTGCACTTGGGTGGTGGCTAAAGACGGTAGAAGTGGTGAATGTCTGTTGAGTGCCCCTAAGGAGGGGACCCTTAGTATAGCTAGTGCTGCTGGGGGATGATGGTTCATGGCTGGGGAGACCCAGTTTGGGGTGTGGGGCAAGGCCCCATAACCCTCCCCCTGCCAGGCATGGGGCACCAGGTGCCGCGATTCCACTCGCCTGCCTCCCAAGCAGTGAAATTAATGCAGGCAAAGAATTCCCCTCTCGGGGCTGATTAGCCTGGCTGCTAAATCAACACGTGTAAATATTTTTTTCAAAAATAAATATTTATTCCCTGATAAAACGTTTCCATCATAATTAGGCGCTGCTGAGCGGAATACAGGAAGTAATTAGCCAGGCTTGTGCCCAGCACCCTGCCAGAAGGGGGTTGAAATGCAGGCTGGGTCACACCTGCCGGTGGCACGCTGTTTTAGGTGCTGCTCCTTGGGCGGTTGCTGGAGAGGTGGAGTATTATGCACTGGACGTGGAGTCCGGGAGGGTCGGGGCAGGAGTTCAGGGCAAAGGGGGTTTGCAAGCTGTCGTGATGCACTGAGATAGAGGGGGCCCAAGCGTGGGGTGAGAAATCATTGGGCATGGAGGATGGTGGCGTAGCACCCCGGCCGGCTAGGGAAGAGGGAAGTTCTGTGCAAAGTCATGCCATGGGGAAGGGAGAGAGGTCCTTGAGACCAGTCCCCCGGCCTCTCATGCAGAAGGCTCTTGGTGGGCTCCCCTTGCAAGCCCAAACCATACTGCGTGGCAGGGCTGTGGTGCCGCAGAGCGGCTGCTGGTTGCCAGCAGACACAGGGCCATCTATGCCGCCTCCCCTGGCTTGCAATGACCGAGTGCCATGACAAAGGAGGGTGGCAGCACTGGCACTGAGGGCACCGCTGCGAGGAAGCTCACACCACCGTTGTCTTGGCAGGCTGGAGGCTCACACCCAGCAGCGTGCGAGAGAGCAGCTGCCACACGCGGGAGCCAAGGACGCAGCCTCTAGACGACACAGCCAGGTGCTGAGAGATTTGGCTCGGCTGCGCTCTGCTTTTTTATGGAAAACAAAGTTCTGCTGGAAACCCGAAGACTCCTTCCCCTTCCCTGTTCCCCTCCCACCGAGGGAGCCGCCTGACATTTTTTTGGGTAAAGCCTACCATTAAAAATGCAGAGAGGCTACAGGAACAGAGCCCATATTGCCATTTCTGCTGAAAAATGTAACAGTTTGGGTTGTTCTTTGCTGGATCGGGAAAGAACATGAGTTCTTTTAAGCAGTCTTTCATGTCCCCGTTACCCATCAGAAAGAAACAAACAACAGACGGAGGCGAATGCAAGCTGCTTTGCTGGGCTGGGGGTAGGAGCAGATCTTCTGTACTGGAGCAGGGGGGAAAGGGAGGACATTTCCGAGCCAGGGAGTAAGGCACTGTGCACTCGTGCCCTGGGTTCAAACCACACCGCGCAGCTGAAGGTCTTCAAGCTGCAATATAGGGATCAGAGCACAGGTCCTGTGCTTACAAGCTGCTCTGACTGGTGCCGTAGAAAGATCAAGGGATGGACGGCAAAGCAGACAGACAGGAGGTGTCCTCTCTCCTTCCCTCCCTCTCTCTGTTAGGCCGAATGTGGTAGTGGGTCTGAGCTCAGGCATGGTGTCCTGCGGAGGATTGCAGCCGTTGAAAGCGAGTTCCCTTCCCCTTCAAAACAGAACCCCAAAGTCCCCCTGGAAATTAAATATAGATATATCTTGCTTGGGGTCCATGCAAATAGAGGTCTGCCCCAAAATGGGAACGTTGCCTTCTGGACCTGACTCCACCAGCCTCTGCCATGTGCAGCGAGAGCTGGAAGCAGTTGGGAAACAGTGCATTGTTTCTGAATGAATAATTGAAGGGCTCTGTTTTGGGCACATTGAGCTGTGTTTCCCAGTTTTTTAATCCCTGTATTGCCTCCCTGGCCCCCTGCTGAAGAAGGCCTTGGCACAGACCAAAGGGCATATGCCAGGACTCTGCCGGACCACGTCCAGCCTTGTTTTTTTTCCAACGGTATTGCCATTTCTGTGGGAGGCTCTTTGCAACGGCCTCTCCAGCTCGGTGAGCAGACAGAGATCCCACGTGCACGGCTGATCTCACGGGGTCGGCACCACGAAGGATCGCCCGGCAGCCAGCTTTTGCTGGCTTCCTACCTCTGCTCGCTAGCCCCAGGGGTTACCGAGTGGAGCTGAGCAGATGAACTCAAACTTATGAGCGTTTAATTGTGCTGAGCAAGAGGGGAATAGCTTCAGATTAGGTGCAAATCCGCCAGCCTGTGTTGGAGGTCTGTGCTGGCCGGGCTTCTGACCCCACAGCACCATCGCTGGCTCTGACCCAAGGCACTGCGTCCAGCTCGGCCCCATCTGCTAACTGTTAGCAGTTGAGGACTGGACTGAATCCTCTAAGCAGCTCTCCAGGGCTCCCTGGCCAACCTCCCCTGGGTTTGGATCTTTGGCATGGCTACATTTAGAGCTGGTTCTGGCCCCAGCTGGATGATTTGGGTCTGTCTCTAGCCTGCAGGTAGCATCTGGGGCTGGGAGATGCTCTGCTCAGCATTTCAGTGCACAGCATGGTTATTTATGGCCCCGTCTTCATGCTCCAGCATCCGCTGTAGTATTTGGGGACCCTCCAGAGCCCCTTCTGTGGTTAAAAACTGGGCTTTCTGGTGCTGGGCTTCTCCACCCTTCATCCTTGGGGCTGCCACTGGACTTGAGCTGGAAACCAGGACCTGAGAAGCAGCGGCTGTAGGACCCAGCCTGGCTGCTGGCTGGCAGTCCCAGCAGATGACTGATGCTATGGTGCAGCTCCAGGCCTCCTTGCGGTGTGCTCTCGGCAGGCCGGCCCCCAGCCGTGTGGGCTCGCAGCAAGCCCGAGCCAGCTCCTTACCCAGGTGAGAGCACACCGGTGAGTCACTCGGTGCAACCTGTAATTCTGGCTCTCAGTGCCGGTTGGGGTGATGTCTAGCACTAGATCCCCTCGTGTTTTAGTTGCTGCTTCTTGCCTGCCACCTCCCTTGGGGCGGGAAGATGCTTGTCTGGTGAGGGGGTGATCCTGATTCTCTAACCCTAACCTCCTCCCCCACCATGCTGCTCCTGGCACCCAGCATCGGGCATGTCCCATTGACCGAACCTTTAGGTTGAGGTGGGGAGAAGCTGGTCTGCCTGGCAGGGATGGCAGGAGAGATGCACACATCCTGTCTGGGAGAGCAGCCATTGCATTGGCCTGGTCTTGGCTGGGTTGCTTCCCATGCCCCCCTCCCCCTCGGTCAGCGAAGTGCAGTGGTGTGGGGGAGACTGGGACAGAAGAACCAGGGGGCTCATCTCCTTCATCCCCATTTCTCTTTTCCTCCCCTTCACCTCCCTTCCTTGCTCTCGCTGCCCTGTTGCTCCTTGGGCTACCGCCCTGCTGCTCGTGTAAAGGGATGTGTGACCCAAGAGGACTCACCCTCTTGGGAAGGTGAAGGTCCAAAGGTTTGGACCCACATCTGGATCTGAACAGTGCTAGGAGCTGGCTCTGAGTCCCAGGGAAAATCAGGGCTCCGAGTGAGAATCCCGGTTGCAACGATAGGGACCCCCCCCTCCTCCCCCAGGAGGACAGCGGGGATGCCCCCTCCTGCAGCCCATGCAGAGCAATGGGGAACCCAGGCTGGAGAGGGAATAGAGCTGCCAAGCATGCCTGAGAGCATGGCTGCCCCATGTGCATGTCACGGTGCCCCTTCCTCAAGGGTAGACGACCCCTCCTTTGGCTGGAGGCGCATGTCTGGGAGCAGCCCTGCCATTCCCATCGTTTCCAGGCGGCCAGTAGAGCCCATCTCCTCCCGGCTCAGCCCAGCCCAGCCTCCCGGGTCCCCGTGGAGCCGAGTGCATCCTGCTCGCCGCCCTGCCAGTCCCAAAGGCAAAGTGGCTGCAAGGCCAGGAGCAGGGCTGCTCATGGGAGGCCTCTTTGCCAGGCCGGGGCCCTCACTCATCTCCTCCAGACGAGTGCGATCAAGCCTTTCCCGGGTGGTCTCAGTGCTTGTTTATGGTCCTTCCAGCTCTGTTAATCCCCGCCTGTGTGGCTGCTCTACGGCCCAGACATGGCTCTCATGGCACAAAGAAGAGCAACCTCCCTGCTGCTGTGGAGCTGGCGAGGGCTTGGCCCCAGTCCTGGCCCTGGCGGTGCTCTGCCCGTCTAGACGGACCTATTGCGGTTTGCACTTCACCAGCAAGACCGGGGCTTGTCCAGGCAAGGTGGAGAGGGAGGGTCACGGCCCCTTCCCAGGTCTCCTCCTGCCCAGTCTGCTGGAGTCAGCAGATGGGGCCTTAGCCAGGACGGGCAAGCTGGGACCCGTGCGTCAGACCCTCCTGGCACCAGGAGAGAGCCAGGACCCTGGTGCTGCAGGTGCCACTGGCGTGTAGTTGCAGCTGGGAACCTCAGGTTTCCGGCCAGCGGCTCCTGAGCGAGTCACTCGGCTATGCTTGCCTCAGTTTCCCCAGCTGCAACACCAGGAGCGGAGAGGGCCGTTGCACTTGGTTCACTTCGCCCTGCGAGGGCTTCTGTGAAGGGAAGTTGCCGAGTGCCACTGCCACATCTGAGCCCTGAGCTTCGTGCAGCCTCTTCGCCTGCCTGGATGGCAGGTCCCCCCTGGCACAGCATGAGGGGAACAGGCAGTGCGGATGGGGATCAGGATTCGGGACCCTCCAGCTCTGTGGGTGGCCACTCAGCGTCTCGGGTCTCTCCACCTGCAGCACCGGGCTCCGGGTCCCTCCCTGCCTGGCCGGGGTGTGGGAGGATTAGAGAGCTGCTGTTTGCAAAGCCCTTTGAAGATGTAAAGCTCCCTGTACATGCCAGGTATATCCTTGCAGGGAGGGCTGAGCCAGGCAGCGCTCCTGGAGGGAGGAGCGGAGCCAGAAGCTGCATCCCGGGCTTTGATGGAGGCTATTTGGACACGAGGCCCTGGCGTGGTACACAGGCAAATAGAGGTCCAGCCTGTCCTGGGATGACTGAGGCTGGGGGAGGCAGGTTGGCTCTGGGGAGGAGAGGGGTGCTCCTTTCTCTGGGGTTGCCCCCTCCTGTTCGCTGCAGATGTCTAGCGGCTCCTCGGGGCATCTGTATCATGCCAGATTGATTCCCTACCTGCCTGCGATCCCAGCTCTTGCAGTGGTGGGAAGAGTTAGCAGGCTCTCCGCGCTGCTCTCTGGCTACAGGGGAGAGGGAGAGATCAGGGGATATGTCGATGCCAGGAGAAAGCAGGGTAGGCGAAGACAGAAGCAAGGCTGTGGTCACGAGGGCATGAGATCAATCGTCTCTCATCTAATCACAGTGTCTCAAACCACAGGAGAGCCTGATTAGCCGGTGGCACGGAGACTTCAGTAGACACCGACCCAGTCACAGATACTGCCCGGGGCGAGTCCAGTCGTTTTGTGCCGGTGTAGGGTTTCAAGCCCCGGACGTCAGCCCGGGAGGGTGTCCATTCCCTGTTACCCTTCAAGACGCATTTGGATGCTTATCATGCTGGGATCCTATGATCCCTGCTGACGCCCTGCCCCTGGGGCAGGGGGCTGGACTCGATGATCCTCCAGGGTCCCTTCCAGCCCGAATGTCTAGGAAATCTGTGAACTACCCGCTAGCCGTGGGCAAAGCGGCGTGCACGGGAAGAGCTGGGTTTGCTCTGTGCAGCTGGGACGGGGGGACCTTTGGGGAACGGCGCTCCGGCCAGGGCTGAGTCAGCGCGGTTTCGGCGTTTGCTGCGTTCCCAGTGCGCTGCTCTCGGTGAGTCACCGCCCGGGCCTGGCAGGCCGCGCTCCCTTCCTGCTCCCCCTCCGGGCTGCCAGCTCAGGCACTGCTCTTCCAGGAGGTTTACTTCTGTTTGTCTTGGATCTGCCGGGGCTCAGATTCCTTTGTTTCGGAAGCGAGCCCAGCTGCTGGATTAGCACCCGTATCCCTCAGCCCAAGCCCTCCTCCCTGGCAGCGCGCAGCGGCCTTTGCACAGACCCCTCCAGCCCCATGCAGAGGCGACGCGGGGTGCGGAGGGCAGCGTCCCTGCAGAGTTCGCTGCCAGTTAGCAGCAGTGGCCTCCAAGGCTCTTCTTCCTGCAAGGTGATTTTTGCAGCGGTCCGTTCCCATCCTCTCCTCCCCCAGCTGTGTCATAACATAGGTGTTGGGGTCAGAAGGGACTTTAGTAGGTCGTCGAGTCCAAGCCCCTGCCCTGGGCAGGGAAGAGTGCCCAGCCAGGTGCTTGTCCAGTCTCTTCTTGAAGACCCCCCGGCTAGGGGAGAGCACCACCTCCCTTGGCGACCCCGGCTAGGAAGAAGTTCTTTCTAATGTCCAACCAAAACCAGCCGGGAGCGAGTCGGGGGACTGAGAGGGATGGGACGTGGGGAGACGGGTCGCCAGAGGCTATGGGGGCAGGTGGAGCTGGGGTAAGGGCCCTGGCGCAGGCGAGGGCAGCGTGGTACCCCGTGCCGACGTGTGGGAACCGGCCGCGCCGGGGAGGGATTAGCCGGCGGGCCCGTGGGCGGGGCGGGCACGGAGCAGCCTTTGTGCTTTGTTGCTGAGCTGGGGCTTTCGCAGGTTCGTTGCGGGAAGGCCTGGCCCAGCTGCGTCAGCACTTCCCGCGCGGCCGGCCAGTCGAGGCGGGGAGCCGGCGGGGCTGCGGCTGAGGAGAGCCGGGAGGGGAACTCCAGCTCCACAGCCTGCCACGCTGGAGCTTGGCACGCCTGGGCTCCTGCTCTGCCCCGGCCTGGCTGTGTGGCCTTGGTCATGTCACCTCCCTCCTCTGGGCCTCTTTCTACCCCTGCGGTTGGCCTGTGATCTTCTAGGGGCAAGGGCTGCCTGTTGCTCTGTGTCCGTTCAGTGCCCAGTATTACCGGGCCCCAGGGGCTACCGTCATCTGGCACCCCCTGCACCTTTCCTGTGACGGCTCTTTATCAGCTGAGGGGCAGCCGGCCTGGGCCATCAAGTCCCCTGTGCCTCGGCCTCATATTGGAGGGACACAGGGGTGCCCAAACTTGCAGCGTCCTCTCTTTGTCCCTGCCGTGGTCTCGGTCCTGTTCCACCCCAACGTGGGCGCTCCTCGTCGGGACATGGCCGTGGCCCCTGGGCTGCAATCACGTCACGTCTGGCCGCCCCCTGCCTCAGTCCCCATGCACTGCTTGCCCCCCTTTCTCTGCGCACCAGCTAAGCAGGTTCCTGATGGGGATGAATCCTGCTTTGGAAGGGAGACGGGCTGGGGAAGATGAGCCCGCAGCAGGAAGTGGGGCTTCGGTTAGTCATTACCGAGTCCTCTGTCCTCCATCAGAGCCAAGCCAGTGACTAAGCATGAGGTGGTGAGAGCTGCTGCCTCTCGGGAGAAGTGCGGGGCGAGTTTCTGAGGAATTATAATCAAAGCAGATTTTGCCCAGCAAGGGAAAAGGGGCAGCTCTCACCCTCTGGGCTGGGACCCAGCTGAAATCATTGCATCTGGCTGCTCCAAAATCCCCCTCCTCCGTGCTCTCAGTTGCATTCAGGGTCCTCTTTAACTTCCCCCCTCCCTAAAGCAGGCTCGGTGCTGCGGTGTGGCCTGCCCCAGAGAGAGCTGAACGACTCTGTCCTGATGTGTGTCTAGCACAGCATGCGGCGCCGGCGGCGTGTGTTGGGGGCACCCAGCTGCTTTGGGGATGCTCTTCGGGTGCCGGAGGGAAGTGGGCAGCGAGGCATGAGATGCAGTCCCCACACCTTCCCCGTCACCCGCTTCATGTCGGCTGGAGGCACAAAGGCCACCAATGCCTCTGACCCTGGTGACACCGGCATCAGCAAGGCAGATGCTGTTGCCACACCACGGGGGTGTCTCACCGGGCGGATGCCAAGGGCTGTTTCAGTGCCCTCGGGGCACGATGACTATCTGGGAGTAGGAGGAAGGGATCGGGGTGGGCCGGGCCCGCGCCGAGTTGTGCAAAGCGGTGTGGGGTTCACATGGTTCATGCTAACAAAGAGGCTTTGAATGGGTCCTCTGTGTTGCACCATTGCACACCGGCCCGTGTGCAGGAGGAAGGGATGGAGCCAGTGACCCCGGCAGTTCATTCCCATCCTCACACACCCAGGTTGTGCCTCCCAGGCCCCGCCAGCGCCCCGGGGTGCTCTGGGCCGCATGCCAGGCAGAGCCAGCAGCCGTCCATGACCCAGTGCGTGTCTGAGAGCGGGGCGGTCTGGGACGATCCACACAAGCCACTTCAGAAGCCGGGGTCTGCACTGATGCAGTTTTGGGCCCAGCTGGCCCTACCCTCCAGCCGATGAAGTTGGTGAGATGACCTGGCCTGGGCACTCTCTGGGGTACACGGCTAATTCTGCCCAGCAGCCAGGCTTGGGTCCAGACACCAGGCACCTAGAGATGTGGCACGGAGGCAGCAGAGAGCTGGGCCCGGCCCCATCCCACATGGCCCCCCCAGAAGCCGAGCTGGGGCTGTTGTAGTCTTGGTCTCTCACACGCTTTCTGAGTCCCGTCAATTATTTGTGCATTTGCCCTGATGAATTATTGAGCATGGCATGGGCCAAGGGCGCCAAGCCAGCCAGTCCCCATCACCTTGCAAGCTAATGCCCTGAGAGCCCCCGGGCTGCGCAGGAGCACGCTGGTCTCAGAGGTGGCTCTGCAGTGTCCTGCGATGTCCTTTGCTCTGGTTGACCCCACTGAGGCAGGGCTGGGACATCCCCCCTAAATCGGGGACGGGGGGGCTTTTCCTGCCCCTCCCAGGCGCTGGAGGGAGTCACTTGGGTGGAAACGTGATTTCCTCCCCGGGGTTGTTTTCCCTTGGATTCCTCCCCCTTGCAGCCTCTAGAAAGCTGGAATGTGTTTGCCTTTCCGAGGCGCGTGTAGGAGCCTGAACCCAGCCCTGGCAGCCGTCAGATGTGTGTGGCCAGCTCCTGGGCTGGGATCCGGTGGCCTGGCTCGGTTGGCGCGGTCGTGTCGTGTTCAGGACGTTTCTTCAGGATCACCCAGGTCCATGCATCCTGCTGACATGTACTGGCTTGGCCCAAGTCCCTTATGCTTCAGATCCCAAACTGGTTGGGTCCCTGCTTCTTTCCCCAAGACTCCAGCCATGGTCGAGGGACTCCTCTTGGCTTGGAGAGACCTGAACCAAGCAGATCAATAGACCCTCCAAGACAGGACAGCAAAGCAGAGCTGAGTATGCGGAGGAGCTTCTTGGGGGATAGGGTTGTCTGTCTCTCTAGGACACGCAGCTCCCAGCATGGAGTCGTCTGCAGTGCTCTTGGGGAGCTCAGTGGACAGGGCAGGCCCTGGCTAGGAGGCACCGGGAGCTTGCTGGCCAGGCTCAGCCGCCGGCCGGGGGGTGTTGGATGCTGTCCACGTCCAGCTCTCTGGACTCTGCCTTGCACCTGGGCCTTGCTGCTGGAGGTCAGTCCACACCTCACGTGACAACGCCAGGGGCCCCGTTGGCCTGTGCAGTGGCCTGTAATGCATGGCATCGAGTTTTCCCTCGGTCCCACCCTTGGCCGTGCCCCTGGCAGGGAGGTGCTCTGGGACAGCTCCGCAGCTAAAGTCCACGGCCCGTCACGAGGTGCTCGAGTCCAGGCTTCCAGCCTCCAAACCCGTGCCCCACGGGTGGGTTTTGGGCCTTCAGGAAAAGCCGAGGCCCATGAGGTCACGGCGCCGAGGCAGGGCAGGAGCCAGCCGTGTCCTCACCCCAGCGCTGCAGCCAAGCGCTTGCTTTGAGAACCAGCTCTTGTTGATGAGAGATCTTGCCGGCGGCACAGCCAACCTGCCTGGGCTGGCAGCTCTTCAGCCAGGAGGTGGGGCTGGCGCTGGGAACCCACCCACCTCTGGCCTCTCCGCGCACCTACCTCCCCCAGCCGGGAGCTGGCAGGAGGCTGTTCCCAGGCCCTTGGCTACGTGACGGCTCTGTGCGCCAACGAGCCCCCACACGCTCTGCGGGGATGTGAATGCTTCGGAGCCAGGCGGCTGGGCAGGGCTCTCGCTCCCCGTTGCAGGTGTGCGCAGCTCTCATCCCGGGAGAGGAAGCGGAGCACAGCAAGGCGGAGGCAGTCGTCGCACCCCCACCCTTCCTAGAAACTCAGCGTGGTGCCGCGAAACACAGCGAGTGCAGCCTCCCTCTGCCTCCCACACTGATGCACCCCGAGCAGGTCCCTGGCCCCAGTGCCCGGGCATGCATGCCTGCCCTGCATTAGGAGCTGCCTTGCCCAGATGCGCTCCACGTGGCACTGGGGAGCTTGGTCCTGAGCCTTTCTAACCCAGGCGTGCCCAGGAGGGGCAATGCTCTTCACTGTCTGCCCTCACCCAGCATCTCAGGGCTTTGCTGCAGTGCTGTGTCTTCAGCTCAGAGGCTCCTGGCTGCACACAGCAGAGCGTCTGGTACTCCCAGCCATGCTGAGCAAGCGGCAGGGTGTGAGGTGGCCTGGAGCCGGATACAGGGGAGCGTGCCCAGGGCCTGAGCAGGCAGGTGTGACTGCAGCCGTGCTGGGGTCAGCGAACAGAAGTCTTTTGCAGGAGGGTGTTGGGCTGCCCCAAGGTTGGCAGAGGTGGCAGCTGTAGAGGGAGGAGAGGGGCTGTGCAGCAGGCACGGAGCAAAATGCTGGAGGGGGCGTGCATGAGGACACATGGGCACGCAGTGTGTGCATGCAGGAGCTGTGTACACCTTGTGTGAAAGGCATGGGAAGGAGGATCAGCTTGCCCAGTCATGTGCATACATGCTTGTAGGAGACTGTGCATGCACAGGTGTGTCTGAGGGGGCTCCGGGCACGTACACCTGTGTGCATGGCTATGCATTACTAAAGGCACCATGAGAGGTGGCGGGGCAGGAAACTGGCTGTAAAGTCTTCCTGTTCCTAGATTTCTTCCACTCCCCCTTATCTGCCTCTGGCCCCTCTCATTCACCCCCATCCCTTTCTCACCCCTCGTTCTGTACCCGCTCCCCACCGCTCTCCCCTGTCCCCTTTGCTGAGCGGCCGGCCCAGCTCCATTGCTGCACACACGTGCTCCAGACTCCTCCAGAAGGGTGCGAGCAGAACCAGCTTTTCCAGTTCTCAACACTTTGTACCTCCATTGTGTTTCCAGTCTAAATACCAGCTGCATCATTTTTGGAGCCTTATCTTTAAGCACACAGCTTAGGGAGGACTGGGGGATGGGGTGGGGAGGGTAGCCAGCAATGAATCAAAATGTTGGGGCTTCTGGGAGACTTTTCTTTTCCCTCTGCAGGGAGAGGAATCACCTGAGACAAAATAATAATCATTAAAGAACATCGCACAACTTCCCCGCGCACCTTTCATCTCTGCTTTTCAAAGCCTTTGTGTAGCCCATTGCTTCATCTGCTTCCAAAATGCAGCGCCCCTGGGGTGGAACGAAGGAGGTTTTTGTTACAGGAAGGCGACAGGAGCAGATTGCAAGGGAGGAGTGTTCAGGGGGATCATTTGGGGTGCAGGGGCCTTGCCCCGCTCCTGTTCTGCCCACTGTGACTTTGAGAAAGTTCCTTCATTTGTTTGAAGAGGAGTTGGGCCGGTTTTTCATGAACGCAGTGTGTATGGGTCTTGGTACACGTGTGTGCTGGCTAGGGGTGGATGCGCGAGCAGTGCCTGGATGTGCCAACTAGATCATCCCAGCCAGGGCTTTGTCAAGCTGGGTCTTAAAAACCTCCAAAAATGGAGGTTCCACCACATCTCTAGGTCACCTGTCCCAGTGCCTTTCTACCCTCCTGATGAGAGAGTTTTTCCTAATATCCAACCTAAACCTCCCTTGCTGCAACGTGAGCCCATTGCTCCTTGTCCTGTCCTCTGTCCCCACTGAGAACAGCCCAGCTCCAGCCTTTTTGCAACCCCCCGCAGGGAGTCGCAGGCTGCTATTCAGTCCCATCTCAGTCTTCCCTTCTGCAGACTAAATCAGCCCAGTTCCATCAGCCTCTTCTCCCAAGTCATGTCCCCCAGCCCCCGAACCATTTTTGTTGCTCTCCACTGGACTCTTCAATTTGTCCACATCCTTTCCATGGGGGGGGACAACTAAACACTGTACTCCAGATGTGGCCTCATTGGTGCTGAATAGAGGGGAAGAATCACTGCTCTTGATCCGCTGGCAACGCTCCTACCAGGATGCCCTTTGCCGTCTTTGCAGCAAGGGCACACTGCTGGCTCATGTTCAGTTTCGTGTCCACTGTCACCCCCAGGTCCTTTCCTGCAGAGCTGCCGGTGCATGGGATTGCTCCATCCTAAGAGCGGGGCTTTGCACTAGTTTTTTATTGAACCTCCTGATATTTCTTTTGGTCCAATCCTCCAATTTGCCAAGATTTTTCCCAAGTGTGAGGCGTCAGCTCTTTGTGCACCCTCCTGCCCTGCAAGGGTGATGAGGGGCTTAGAGTGCCCCTCGGATGCTAGCCTGCATTGGATGGCTGCTGGGAGTGTCCTGGGCGGCTGTGGAGGGGAGGGTTGGATTACAGCTGACTATGGCAGATGGGGTGGAGTTTGCCCTACACCCAGCAGTGGGACTGGGAGAAGCTGCTGTTACCCCCACTACCAGGCCCTTGCAGGAGATGCCAAGAGCCCAGTCAGCCCTGGCATAAATAGCACCGTTACTCCAGGGGCTCCATCCTGCAGAGGGAATGGGCTGCATGCATCTACTTCCTAACAACCTACTAGATGTATGGGGCACCTGCAGGTCAGGGGGGCTGTGGGGGAGTCCCTGGCCTGGGGTGGGAGCTGGATGGGTTAGTGCCTCCGTATCGCCTCCCCTTACCCACCCCTCTGCGTCCTTGCAGGGCTGCAAGCTCAGACTGTCCTGGTCAATGACACCATCTCGGGCTTCATCGGGACGGACGTGGTCCTGCACTGCAGCTTCACCAACCCACTGCCCAACGTGAAGATCACGCAGGTGACGTGGCAGAAAGCCACCAACGGCTCCAAGCAAAACGTGGCCATCTACAACCCCGCCATGGGCGTCTCCATCCTCTCTCCCTACAAGGGCCGTGTCAAATTCCTGAGCCCCTCCTTCCAGGATGGCACCATCCAGCTGTTCCGGCTGCAGCTGGACGACGAAGGCGTCTACATCTGCGAGTTCGCCACCTTCCCCACTGGCAACCGGGAAAGCCAGCTCAACCTCACCGTGCTGGGTATGGCAGGGCCCTGGTCACTACCCTCGACCCACTGCCCTCAGAGCCCATGGGGTGCGGGGATCCTGGCTTTAAATCCCACCCCTTGAGCTCCTTCTCTGCAGTCCAGCCCCTGAAGGGTGCCCCTGCTGCTGGTGGGGCTCAGGACGCCTGGGCTCTCTCACCCATATATAACAGTCCCTTGGCATGAGTCGCTTCCCCTCTCCAAGCTTTGGCTGTTCAATCTGTAACACCGGGATGACAGCCCTGACCTATTTATCATGGGTGAGGCCAGGCAGGATTTGCCTGGGGATTTGCATTTTGAAAGACTCTGGGGACACACGAAGCGTGAGGTGGTGCTCTCCAGACCAGGCTGGTGTTGGGGGGAGTTGCCTTTGTGGGGTCCCACAAAGGGAGTTGCCTTTGTGGGGCAGGGGGTTGGACTAGATGATCTACTCAGGTCCCTTCCAACCCTAGAAACTATGAAAGCTGCCTCCAAGGGGGGTCTCCTTGCTCCAACTTAAAGGTGTGGATTTGGAGCTCATCCTCCAGCCTGTGCTCACCCATCAAAGGTGACATCCTGCAAGGTTACTGCAGGTGGGAAGGTCGGCCAGGGCTGGGGCCAGGCAGGGGACATCTCTCACCACCCTGTTGTTCCCTCTTCTCCTTCCTGCCTCTCTGCAGCCAAGCCCAACAACTGGATGGAGGGTACCACGCGGCCCCTCATTGCCCGGGTCGGCATGACGGAGAAGATCCTGGTGGCCACCTGCACCTCCTCCAATGGGAAGCCATCCAGCAGCGTGACCTGGGACACCACGCTCAAGGGAGCGGCCGAGTTTCAGGAGATCCACAACACCAACGGCACCATCACGGTGATCAGCCGGTACCGCCTCGTGCCCAGCCGCGAGGCCCATCGCCAGCAGCTCACGTGCATTGTCAACTACCGGGGGGACCGCTTCACCGACAGCATCACCCTCAACGTACAGTGTGAGCACCAGGGTGGGGAGGGCCGCGAGACTGTAGGGCCTGGATCCACCAACCTGGAGGGGCAGGGATGGTTCCAGCTTTCAACTCCAAGAAAGGATGGAGCTGGGCTGTTCTCAGCGGGGGCAGATGACAGACCAAGGTGCAATGGGCTCAAGCTGCAGCAAGGGAAGTTGAAGTTAGATATTAGGAAGAACTTCCTCATGAGGAGGGCAGTAAAACATTGGAACAGGCGACCCAGAGACGTGGTGGAGTCTCCATCCTTGGGGGTTTTTAAGACCTGGCTGGGATGATCTATTTGGGGCTGGCCCTTTGAGGAGAGGGTTGGACTAGATGTGACCTCCTGAGGTGCCTTTGCACCCTTATTTTCTGATTCTATGATTCAAAGAGTGGGGAGAACAGGTGCTGCTCCTCTTCTCTGGGACGGGAAGCCAACGGTCCCCTCGAATAACCACTGTCCTCTGCCCTGCCCCGCTCCGCTCTCCCCCCTCACAGATGAGCCGGAGGTCACCATCGAGGGCTTTGACGGCAACTGGTTCTTGAACCGCAAGGACGTGAAGCTGACGTGCAAATCCGACGCCAACCCCCCTGCCACCAGCTACCAGTGGAAGCTGTAAGTACCCGCCATCCTGCCTCTGGGGCAGCTACAGGCCATGCTAGCATGCAGTCCTGAGGGCATGCGAGGTCTTGGGCAGAGCAGGCTTTGCAAGCAGGAGGGTGATGGCTCACATGGCCTGTCTCAGGTGGAGCTGGGGTCAGCTGGGGTACCACACTGCTCAGGGATGGGGGGTTTGTCCAGAGGGTCAGAAGTGGGTGCTAACACTGCCCTACAGATGGGAGCCCTCTTGGAGGCCACCAAGGGCACAACAGGCTGGGATGGGCAACCCCAGGGCCCCTCCATTGCAACCAGAGTGGTGCAGGCAGTAGGCGAAGAGCAGGCAGCTTCAACCTAGCTCAGTGCAGTGTCTTGTGTTTTGGGTGGGCATTAACCGGGCAGCATCATGAGATAAGCCGACAAGGCCCCTGAGAACAGGGAGAGCCGGTGAGCAGGGGTGGCAGGAGGGAGCCAAAAATGCTGCCCACACTTAGCAAAGGCAATGCCTGTGCAGGGGGGCGGTATTGTCCGGTTCGGGGAAGAGCAAGCTGCCCCTCGGAGAAGGGCTGCAGGCCCGCGGTCCCTGGCACCGTGCAGCTGGATGCTGCGTGTTGTCTTCTGGCGCCGCTGGGGCATGAAGCCTCCATCTGCCGGAGCTCGCGTGGAGCAGCTCCTCCATCTGCCAGCACAGCCCTGGCTCGGGAAAGAGCGCAGCCACAGCACCACAAGGCACGCACGCCCACACATGCATGTGGAGGAGAGCCGCAGCGAGCGGTGGGACATGTCGCCCTGGCTCTGCAGAGACCCCCACCATCCTCCCCGCTCCCCAGGCCACACGTGCTGAGTATTTCCCCTGTGCAACAGTCAGGGAAACTGAGGCACGAGGCACTGCCATTTACTGGGTCAGGCAACTTAGAGCGCATGTCCGGGCAGGATGTTCCTCTGCTGGGTCTGCCCGCTCCCCTGGGAAGCTTGAGCAGGGGTCCGGGGATTTGCTGGCCTTTCCTGGGGGGGTTGGCAGACCCTGCGTCCATCCAGCTCTCCGTGTTCAGGCCCTAAAATCTAAACCTTTTCCCACCTCCCAGAGTGGATCAGATCAGGCAGGGAGGGAGGGGTATCCCCAGCATTGGCACAGCCAATGCTATATGAGAGGTCCCCAGAGTCCCGAGCCAGCCCATCTGGCCATAGCACTGGTCCTTCTACCCAAGACCCAGGCCCACATTGTCCTGCAGGGCTGGTGCGTCAGCTAACCTGGAGTGGCCCACCCGGATTTTACACACGGGGAAACTGAGGCACAGAAAGCCTCCTACCAGAGCTGGAGTGAGACATCTGATTCCAGGGGCTGGGCCCTGCTCAGACCAGCTGCAGGGTCTCTGTAGGGTGCACGATAGTGCCAGGCTTGGGATCAGGCAGAGAGCCTGGATCCAAAGGCTGGTGAAATCAGTGCATGGCTTCGTCAGGTTGGATTAAGCCGGAGTCGGGGGGAGAGCGGGGCAGGAGACTGGTGGAGGTGACCGGGCCTGGGCATTTGTGCTCTGAAGGGGCAGGAGGGATTGCGTGGAGCGAGGGAGCAGGGTCCCAATTCCCACCTCGGATCAGCGCGGCAGAGCTGTGACTTTACCAAAGTCTGGGAAGCCGCAGAGACGCAGGCGCACGCCACAACCCCCCACCTCTGGGAACCAACCCCCTCTGTCTCACTGCAGGCTGAACGGGTCGCTGCCCGAAAACGTGGAGATCCAGAACAACACGCTCTTCTTCAAAGGCCCCGTCTCCCACAGCCTGGCTGGGACGTACATCTGCGAGGCCACCAACACCATCGGCACGCGGTCGGGCCTGGTGGAAGTCAATGTCACAGGTAGGAAGACGCTCGGGGAGTGTGGGGACAGGTCTGAGCCACTGGTGAACCACCGGCCAACTCCCTCCAGAGCTTGCATGAGCCTTTCCTCCCAGACCTGGGCTCTCCCCGGGGTCACGGCAGCCGTGGAGACAGTGCTCTGCTGTTCCCTGCACTATGCCTGTGTGTTTCCGGAGTGGTTTTGGCTCGGGTTTTGTTTCATCTCCTCGTGCTCTCTCCCTCATACGGCAGAGCTGGTTTGATCTCTTCTCCCCTTGTTTTCCTTTCTGCTTCTGGTTCAAAGCGACTAATGGAAGCATTATGGCTCTGATGTGCAGTGAGAAATGCGGGAGGCGAGGACGGCTGATGGGAGCGGGGAAGGGAGAGGACAGTGGCGTGCTTCCTAGTGAAGCAGTTGCGTGCAAAGCCTTGCATGTGCAGGACTTGTGCTGGAGCCTGCTGCTCATTGTCACGGTCTTGGGATAGGCTCAGCTGATATCCCAGCAGTGCACCTTTCATTTCAATGCTTCTCTGCCACCTCCCAGAGCTGGGGGAGAGGCTACAAGGACATATGTTGCTTCCTCAGAGCTGCGGGACGAAGGGACATTGGAGGGTCTGGGCAGCAGGGAAGCAATGTCATGAGATGTCATGCGAGTCATAGAGAAAGGAGGTGCTATCTTGAGCATTGGTCTAGCAAGGGTGTGCAGTGTCAGGGTTGTGTCAAAGGTAGGAAATCAAGACCCGGGTAGATGAAGCCTTGGCTGGGATGATCTAGTTGGGGCTGGTCCTGCTTGGAGCAGGAGTTGGACTAAGTGTGACCTCCTGAGGTCCCTTCCCACCCTCATTTTCTGTGTGACATCAGGAGAGGTTGGGATAACATGGAAGGTGGAAGTGAAGCATCATGCTTGCAATTGATTAGCAGGCAGTAAAGAAGACATTAAGAGGTGATGGGCAACTTCCAAAAGGAAGATGTGATCTTGTGCATCTGCGTTAATGGCAGGGAGGGGAAAGGACATCACGGCTGAGAAAAGGAGGACTCATGGCTCGTGATGGTCTCATGGCTGAGAAAAGAAGGACCCTCTTTCATGATAGGTTTATGGAGGAGGGGAAGTGGATTTGCACAGCAATGAGCTGGTAGCCAAGGGCCCGTCTGCTTGCTCTGGAGTCTCGGTGTCTGCAGCAGGACGCGGCGGTGGGCGCCGGGGGCTGCAGCGGGACGCGGCGGTGGGCGCCGGGGGCTGCAGCGGGACGCGGCGGTGGGCGCCGGGGGCTGCAGCGGGACGCGGCGGTGGGCGCCGGGGGCTGCAGTGCCTGCACTCTGTGGCTGTACTGGGATGCATCTTCTATTGGAGGGAAGTGACCGAACACCAGCACTAACATTGCCAGTGTTGTGCCCCCATCTGTGAAGAAGCCATGTGCCCTCAGCACCCTGAAGAGAAACCCACCTAGCTACCATGGTGCAAAGCAGGGTGCAAATGCCTAGATAAGCAGAGCTTAGCAGTGGCAGCCCCCAGCTGAGTGGAGATAGTGGCTGGTGTCTCAGAAAGCCCCTTTGCAGCCTGTTCCCTGGCAGGGGGCCACGGGGGCTTGTGACGAGTCACTGACCCTGAGTGAGAAGGGACCCCGGAGCTCACAAGCCTGCAGCCAGGTGGGCTGGGGAACAAGTGTGCCTTCTCCTTTCTGTAAGCACGACAGAGAGCCCAAGTGCTGCCATGTTATTACGTATGAGGACAGGGTTAATGAGGTGCGTGGCTGATGGGGGCAGTTTCCTGGCCTTGGAGAGTGTGACTGGGGAGGTGGGACAGGACTCCCTGCACTGGCAGGTCTAGACAAAGGGCTTTGCAGCCTCAGCACACCTGGGTCCCCTTCCTGGAGCGGCCGCAGGGTGACCTTGGTCACTTGTCGGCACGTTGCCAGTTGCAGCCACCCCGAGCCCAGGGCTGGGTGCCAGGGGAGCACAGAGCCGTGCTAGCCCTGCCACCCCTCGCTGGGGCCAGCCCGCTCCAAAGCAGGCCCAGGCTTCCAGCTGCTTCGCTCTTTGGGGAGCAGCTGAGCCAGCTGAGGTCTGGGTCTCGGAGCAGCTGAGCCCCTACGGCTCCGACTCTCCCCTGGCCGCTGTGTGCTCGGCAGTGCTGAAAATTAGCCCCTGGGTGACTCCAAGCAAGCACCTGACATCAGGAGAGTGCTGGCTTTGGCATCCGTCTGCCCCAACTCAAGTGCAGGGGTAAGGACTTTTGCTTGCCTTTGTCGAGGGCTCACAGGGATGGGCATGAAGCGTGCCGTGCAGCTGCCAAGTGCTCTTCCTTTAGTACTGTGGCGACTGCTGCAGTGATGCTGTCTGTCTTGGGGCTGGTGCTGTTGTTCTGCTGGTATATCCTTTCCTTCCAGGGGCATTTTACTGGTAAAGGAAGCCAAAAGACCGAACCTCTGAGTCTGCAGCAGACAGAAGCTGCCCACAACGAGGTGGCTGCTGCGGGCGATGTGGGCAGCCGTCTCATAGAAACTGGGCTGAGACCCACTCGCATATTCCACGTAGCACCGGAGACAATAGCCAGCGACCTGGGGCAAACCCGAACCAGGGATCAGGAAATGAAAAGTCCCCGTGCCACAGCTAGTGCCTCATCACGGGAGCCGGGGGGGGCGGGGAGGGGGATGTCCTGGGTGGCTGGTGGTCCCCAGCCCCTGGCAGCAGGTAGCCTGCAGCACCCTCAGGTGTGGTTTGGGGCCACAGGAGGTGACAAGGTTGAGCCTCTGGGTGACAGGGAGAGGGGATGTGTGGCTACTGCTATGGGCCAGAGAAGGCCAGGCTGGGACACCGGGCACAGTGAGCGATATTTTTATTAGAGCTGGTTGGAAAAATCTCTTTGCAGCCTCTTTTCCTTTTGGCTGGGGTCTGCTGGCCCAAAGAAGACATGCTCAGGGGGCCAGGGGTTGTTCTCCCACTGGACCAGCCTAGCACTGATAAGGGGGTGGTTGAACTCAGGGGACGTTCACACCCAGCTCCCATCGAGCCCCGCTGGGGACCCCTCCGAGGATGCCCAGATGGATGAGTTTGTAGCCCCAGGAGCCAGCTGCCTCAAGGGAAAAGTGCATGGAGTATGGGAGGGGGGGAACGAGGAGCAGAGAGCAGCAGAAACAGGAGCATCACGAGCAGTTTTTAAGAGCTGCAGCTTACCTGACAATTAGCACAGCAGGACGAGACAGCAGCAGCTCCCAGAGCCCTTTGGAGGGTGCGGGATAATAGGGAGGGAAGGATGATGCTGGAGATGGAGCTGGCTCCAGCCCTGATCTCAGCGGCACTCCCTACCCTGACTCCAGATTCACGCCTCCCTGGCCGGGATCAGGCCCCGGGCCCTGGAAGGAGGAACGGCGCTAGTATCCGCTTTGGGGGCGGCTGGCTGTGGGGTGGGATGAGAGCACATGGAGGCAGGGAGTGATGGGGCGGGGGTGGGGAGCACCACTTTGGAGGGGATTAGCAGCTGACTCGTGAGGCCAGGAATGCACAAAGTAGAACCGCTTCAATAATTCATGGGATCTGAATATGTTTATCCTGCTTTCCCGAAGGCCCGATTAGGCCCGTGCTGGAGAGGGCTCAGCCCACCTCGCTCAGCTCTTTATTACAGGTACATTTGTTTGGGGTTTGCAGGCAATTTAGGGATTGTCAGTGGACCACGAAACCTCTTTCAAGAGCTGCATGCAATAAATGGAGCTCAGTCTAGCGAGCAGCCAGCCTTGAGAGCCCAGGAGAGGAGCCCCGTGCAGGCGGAAGCACGCGTGCCCCCGACCCCTGCTCCACATCCCTCGCAGGCTCTCCCACCGCCCCCGCCAGCCTGTACAGAGCCCCGTGCGTGCTTGGTGTAGCCTCCTTTTTGTGGAGCTGGTGATTTTTTTCCCCCGGGGAAAGGCTGCAAGCCGCTCGCTGAGTTCTGGAACATTAACAAGATGGATCCGGGGAAATTTCAGACTTTATTCCTGCAATCTGTTCACGTCATCCCTTCCGCTGCCTTTCAGGACACGTGTCCGTCTCGGCAAATCCATGTCGTGCAACATGTACCTATTTATCATGCCTGCTTGTGTGAAATAATAAGGGCCTGCTGTTCTAGCACGTGTCGCGGCGTGTCAGCGTGCGTGCCGGGGGGACGGGTGGCCCCGCAGGGGAGTGGGCTCAGTCAGGCATGTGTCTTGGTGCATGCACTGGCTGGGCACAAAGGCCCAGTTGTGTACCAGCACGTGCCCCCCAGCTTTCATGCATCGCTGCATAGCCCTGCCTGAGCCCATCCGATCATCCCTTGCACATACGGGGCACACATACAGCTCCATTTGCATGCACGCTCATACATACATGCGTGTGAGCCCATTCTGACCCTGTACGCCCCGGTTCATGCCTCAGCCACCATGGGCATTCCCCTTTCAACATGCACATGCTGTATAACACATAGGGGCAAATGTGTTGCCAGAACACGGGGCACACGCACAGGTCTCCAAGCACGTGTGCTGCTATGGGAAGCAGTCGGCATTAGGGACAGCATTCTCGTGTGCTGGTTCCTGGTCTGAAAGGTGAGCTCATCCTCCCCATACAGGGTGTGATGGGCTGCATGTTATCGGGGGACATGTGGGTGTGTGGACATGCGTAGCAGCCCCAGCCTCTGCTCCCAGCAGGGCTGGAGTAGTGTTGTTGCAGGAAGCGGGTGGCCTTGTGTATAGACCTGGGGGAGCAGGAAGGGGCTGGGGACCCTGTGTGTGTGTGTGCCCATATTCAGTCTGAGCTGGCACAAGGAGAAAAGCATCCTGAAGCTAGCCCCCGAGCCCCAGGCAAACTTAATCAAAGCCAACGGAGACCAGCAGTGCCAGAGATAATTGGCACTGAGAGAGCTCGGGGGCTACCCCGCTCTCTCTGCTGAGCCCAGGGATCACCCCGCAGCCTCCCCAGAGGATCCTTCCCTTGCCCACCGCCCACATGGGAGCCCCCAGTGCTGGCAGGACCCCAGGAAGGGAGCGCTTGCTGCACGGGTGTTGGCTCTGCACGGCGGGAGGCAGCTGGGGAAGGGGGTCAGGGAGGCATCCGAGCCCCGCTCCTGCCGCTTGCTCTCGGCTGGGAGCCAACCTCATGCTGCAGGGCCAAATGGTCAGGAAGGAATTCTTGCCTCCGGTGCCCGAGCAGCCAGCTGTGCCGGGGTTTGTTAGATGCGCTTTAATCTGCCTCGGGGACTGGATGGGTCGGCCGCAGCACATCAGGCAGGAGCAGCCAGGACGCTGCACGGATGCTTGCGAGGTGGAAGGGGTTTAGAGGCAATGAGGAGCAGCAGGAGGGGAGGGGGTGGTACACAGATGGACAGACAGTTTTAATGTCTTTCCCGCTGCCCTGCTTCTCAGCCAGGCCCTTAGGGCAGTGCTTGGATTTAAACACCCACCAATTTTGGTCTGCGGCACTGGAGCCTGATTCCTGCTGTGCCCAGTGCCCGCGGCCCCAGCGATTGTAGGGCTCTGCCCGGGGTGTCTCCTAAACAAGCCCTGGCTGCTTTGGGGGAGTCTGATCGAACTTCCTAGGCAGTGCCCTGCAGAGCATGGTACAGGCTGGGAGTGCCGTGCATTCGTGGCCACCGGGAGGGCAGGATTGTCCTTGCCCCATCCTATTGCTCCATGCCCAGCGGACTCGCACCCTGCTTCCCAACCCCAGGCACATCTCTGCTTCTGGCCAGCCCTGAAGAGCCCGCCCAGCCCCTGTTGCTGTGCGTGTGGATACGTGTCCTGCTCTGCCCTTGGCTCCTGGAGCTGGCAGGGGCAGGCAGAGGAGGGAGAGGCAGAGGACAGGCTGTGGTCCCGTGTTTGCTCTGCAGCCCGGGAGTTATTTACTCACCGGCTGTGATCTCATCCAGGCAAGGTCACCGGGCACAGCCTGTGGGGCTCTTGTAAGCCGTGCTCAGGCTGATCCCAAGCCCTCTGTGCAACTCAGAGCCGCAGAGAAAGTCCTTTCCAGGAAGCACCGAACTGCAGCTAAGAAGCTCACAGCCTGTTGTCGCAGGTGCATGCAAAACCAAGCCTCCTGTCCAGGCAATCCCTGGGGGCTGATTTAGGGGAGAAGGGCCAGGCCAGGAGGGCCCATGCAGTGGTTTGCAGTCCTTTTTGCTGCATCTCCCCCCGAGGCAGGGCAGGGGGGTGGGGGGTGGGATTTGATGGACGGGCAGTAGATGACCTGACAGAGAGATTAAGACCTAAGACACGTTTGGCATCTGTCCGGAAAGCCGTCACATTGTGACGCGCCAGCGGCAGCTGCTCGGCTTCTGGATTCGTTTCCAGCGGTTCCCCTTCCCCCACGCGCCGGCACAAAGGGAGTGGGAATCCCACCGGAGGGTGGGAAATGCAGGGCCCGGTCCACCGATGGGGGGAAAGGAGCACGTCTGCATTGATGCTGATTTATGCCCTGAAGTTTCCGAGGAGCAACTGGCTCCCTCTTTCTTTCCAGCGCCATGGGGGTCGTGTCCAGCAGCGCAAAGGTGGGTTTCCAAGTGGGCTTGGGCTGGGCTCAAAGCCCTTTGCGTTTGGAGGGGCAGCTGCACTGACCTTGAGGACTGAAGATTGGCTGTGGGTGAAACCAGGTCTCACCTCCAGATGCCCAGGATTTCAGGGCGGTGTGGAAATCAGTGGGACACATGAGTCTGGCCCCAAAAGCAAATCACAAGAGGCCTGGGTCTTATGCCCCTGGGGGAGGGCAGCAGAAATCTCTCCATCAGCCCCAAGGCCACACATTGACCCCCACCCCTCAAGCCCACCCCACAGCAGGTCCTCTTCCCAGCAGCGCTTGCTGCCCAGGAAAACCAGGAAACCCGCCGTGCTCAGTCTCACGCATCCTCATGATGGAGGATGTCGGGTGTCATCACTGTCATCCTCATCAGCTGCTACCGATGTGTTGCTAGTGTTGAAGTCTCAGGAACTTCAGTGCCGGCAAAAGTCACAGCCAACACCAATCTTGTCTTAAAGAATAACCATAGGCTTGGTTCAGTGACAAAGATTCGGGCAGGGTTATTGTCTGCAAGCACAACCCTAATACTTTTTGGCCTGACAAGTACATCAGATGAAGAGTTCAGTCATTTGTACCAGTGACAAGTAGTTAGCACAACACTACGCAGGCTCCCCTACGAAGTTCCCATACTTTCCAACCCTCCTTTAATACAGTGATCAAAACAAGTTACGTATTGCATTTCATCTGTATCTTGAAAGTCTCTAACTGTCCTGTACCATGGGCTTGTCTCGCATCTGGACCTGGGGGTTCCTGTTCGAGTCTCATCATCCTGGTCCTGGACTGTCCCGCACCTTGTACAGCCATCTCCCCCTCCCATCGTCTGGCAGGAGTGCCCATCTGGCCAAGCGCTGTGTGTGCGAGGGGTTCGTGCATCGGTCAGGTTTGCTGGTCAGTCCACTCTGGGCTGTGCTTTAGCAAAGCCTTTATGCGAACAGTATGTGTATCAATCGTTTGGCTATGCGCACAGCCCGTGTACATGCACACACACCACGCACAACCCTGTTGGAGGAACAAAGCTGGTCAAAGTCCTGGGGTTGTTTGAAACGCTAAGTGATTCCTCCTTACTTTACGGCCCAGCATGTTGAGGCGGGTTTGTTTCTGGCAGTTGATATTGTTTCGATCACAATGGTCTCTGCGTTGGCTGAGCAGGGGCCGGCGGGAGGGGAGGCTTAGCAGAGTCGTTGTTCTTGCTGGATGCCTGGACTAATTAAAACCACCCCAGAGATGCGGCAGCTCAGCCGGCTGCAATCAGATCTGCCGGGTGGGGATCAGAGGTAAGGTCCATCCAGGTCCTGGGTTGCTTAGAGCCTTTTTTGGCTGCAACCGCCCCAGGTGATGCGGGGAGGAACTGCCCATTTGCAAGCAGCCTCAGCCTTGTGCTTTCAGGGGGCAGCTCAGGGACAGGAGCCCTAAGAGGCTGAAAAGGAGAACGTGGGAATGGGACCCGAACGGGGTTGGGTGTTGAGCTGGTCTCCCGGGCAGCACTGCCACGGTCCAGGGCATCCACGGAGGCCTCCCTGTTCCCACCCAGTCCCTTGCACTTCCCGGGTGACTTGGGAATGGGGAAGCCATGGTGGGGCATTGGTTTGGGAGTGGGAGAAGTGAGCTCCCCCAAACTGGCGGCAGCCCCATTGTCCTTCCCTCTGGGGGGAGCAGGGGGCTTGGCACCGTGCCCAGGCAAAACCCAGAGCGACCCCCTCTTTGCGCTCCAGCTGCTGCTGCTGAGGCCTGGCTGCTGGCACCGGGACAGGGAGCCCGGCTGAATGCAACAGCTGGCAGCGCGGGGGGGCGGGAGCCGGGGGATAGTGTTGCAGCGCTAATTCCTAGGCACACAGCGCTCCCTGTTTCTGTGGGGCTGGGGAAGGGGGCAGAGCTCCCCGCTCCCCCTTTCACAGGGGCTCTGTATCTCTCCAGACTCTTCCTAATGGATTTTGCACGCGGGGCCCAGCGTGTTCAGCTCTGCCTCCGTCGCTCTGTTTCCAGGGCTGGCGCGGGCACGGACTGAGAAGGGCTCGAGACCCCCACGAGCACATGGCAGCGCCGGCTGGGCTGCCCCAGACAGGCCCCTGGCTGGCATCAATGCTGCTCCCTTCCCCAGCAGAGAGAGCGAGCTGGGGATAGCCAGGATACACCCTGCAAGGATCCGGCTCCTTGCAAGTAATTAATTGACTGGGGAGGGGAAGGAGAGGCCAGCATGGGCTAAGGAGCTGCCAGCATCCGTCTCCCAGCTGCTCCAGGTGTGCCCTGGGAACGCCCATTGTGTGAGCCCTGGTTGGGCGCTGGCGACCGAAGATTGCAGGTGAATGCTGATAGCAAACAGATGCCCAGCCCAGGTGGGGAGCGAAGGCGCAGGGAATCGCTCGCACGCCACGCTGGGTAGCGGAGCAGGGGGTGGCCATGCGCCACGCTTCTCATCTGCCTTGGCAGAGCAGGCTCCAGGCCCGAGGAGCAGGCTCCTGGCTGGGGGAGTGGGCAGCTGGCAGAGGGACGCTAGCCGTGCAAAGAAGGAGCTCAGGGAGCTGGAAGCAAAGCTGCTGTGTCCTTGCAGTCCTGAGGCACAGCTGGGCACGGCGCCCAGTGACCGTCTCTTGGTGGTGTGGGCGCCTGGCCCTGGGCTGTCCCCAGCCCTGAGCTCCTGGAGGAGGAGGAGGAGGAGGAGGAGAGGGCTCCCCAGGGTGCAGGTCCCAGGAGAAGGGATCAAAGCTGCTGCGGAGATGCAGCCATGCGGGCTGTGCCCCAGACAGCTCTGGAGGCCAGCACGGGTCTGTACCGCCATCCCGTGGCAGTGCGGGGGATGGCTGCATTCGTGGCTTCCCAGGCTGCGGGCCACGTCCCCAGGGCCGCCTCCTTGCCTGACCCAGGGCTTTCTCCCCCTGTCCCCACTCTCGCCCTCTCTAGCTCAGCCTGGGGGCAGCAGGGGAGGGATGGCAATGCAGACAGTGCAAAGCACATCATCTCTCCTGGTTCAGTCCTGTTTTCCCCTCGAGCACCAAGGCTGCCATCCAGGGAGGATTTATTGTGGAGCACCGTAGCTTCCCCTGTGATGAATGTGTGCATCCTGACCGCAGGCCGGCGGGAGTCTTGAAGGGGCAGTAGCCCAGGGGGTTGCAATGGCCTCATTCAGTGGCCGAGCAGAGCCCCTTGGAGGGAGGACAGTGCGGAGCCCGCACCACCACAGCCCGGGCCCTGCTCCAGCCTGGGGTCTCAGGGCAGCACGACCCGTTGCCCTGGGGTTGGTGGGAATGGCTCCACGTGAGGACATTGAGCCACTCCCTGCCCTTGTGCTAGGACACGCGTCTGGTGTCCTGCCCGTCCGTCTGTCGGCCTGCTGTCCTGGCCTCCGTCGCCCTTTGCAGGGTCATTTGGGGAAAAGAAGGGGAGGTCAGCGCTGGAGGGGGAGAGGAGCTGCCAGGCTGCTCGGTGCCCGTGGGCTTGGCACCACACTGGTAAAGGCCAGGGCTAAGCCTCCATGCTTCGGAGGCCCAGCAGAGATGACTGGGGAGCGTGGGGCCGGTCACTTTGTGCCAGGATTGTGCCAGCCTGGAGGAGGAGAGGGCAGAGAGGGGAGGGGCAGAGGCTGGTGCCAAGAGGAGGCAAAGCCCATAACCTGCTGCGTGCCTCAGTTTCTCCGTCTCTGGGAAGGGGGAGAAGGGAGCCCTGGGGCAAAGAGGCAGTGTGGGACCTTCGGTCAGGGATTAACTCCTAACTCCTGCCTCAGATGTGAGCTCTCTGGAGCAAAGGGGATGGAGACAGGCCAAGGCTCCCTGCTCCCTTTGCACGAGCTTTACTCCCTCCTGCAGCCTTGGGCCCGGGGCCAAAGCAGACTCAGGTTACCTGGGGCAGAGCCCCTTCCCTGAGCACTCAGGACCCAGCACCCTCAGCTTCGTCAAACATAGGGGCAGCTCCTGGCAGGACTGGGTGGGCATTAACCCCTTCAGTGCTGAAGGCTGTCCCACCCCCATCCCAAGGCCTCTGCTAAAGCCTGCTCCATGTTCGCTGCCACTGCCTGGGAGAGGTTTGGGAAGCCGGTCCTCAAACCAGCTGGAGCTTTGCTGGGACGGTGGCCCCGTGGTGCGGCCAGCAATGCTCTGAGCAGAGCCAGAGGCTGTCACGGCACCCAGGGGCCCGTAGCTCAGGGTGCTCCAACGTCTGGTCTATGGTAACGGGAAATGGAAACCACGAACGCGGCGAACCAGGGAGAAGGGCTCGGTGTAGAGTTTCCTTCTAATTAGGTCAGGCCTTCTGCAGGGCAGGATTAGCACCTGCCATGCCGCTGCGCCAGTCGGCTTCCTGCGACCGGAGCTCGTATCTCCATGCTTCAGGGCACGTGTGAGCAGTGCACGGGGCCAAGGAGGAGAGGTGTCATTGGAGGGCACGTGCATGGTCGGGGCTTCTTCGTCTCCCTCTGCATCTCAGGCCTAGCCTGGGGTCCGTGACAGGGGGTGGGCTGGGGGGAGGGAGGGCCAGCAGCTGGCCCACGGGTGGCGGAGGAGGTACACGCCGCCATGGCTCAGTCCCACTGCAATGCCCGCTCCTCCGGCTGGCGCTCATCTCCCCATCGTGGCTGCACCCCAAAAATCGTTCGGGGGCCACAGGCAATCAAAAGACGGCAGCAGGCAGAGTCGGGGTGGGAGGCGATCGGGGCCTCTGCGGCAACGGCGGGGGGCCGCGGTGTCCGGCGCGGCTGGGCCCCTGCATGCTGCTGGCTGGCGGTGGCGTGACGTGGAGCGGCACGGAGAGCCCGGGCGCGTGCCCCGCTGGCGGTAGGCGCCTTCCCCACCCTTGTTTTTCCCTTCCCTGTTCCTTATCCTCATCTCCCCCCACCCCACCCCCCGCTTCAGGGCCGGCTCGGACCGAGGGCGCGTTTCCACGCGGACTGACACTGTTCCCCCTTCCATCTCTTTTCCTACCCAGAATTCCCCTCCACCCCGCCTCCGAGCAATGACCGCAAATCCGTGGCCCAGCCCAGCCTCCCCACGGCTGTGATTGGGGGCGTGGTGGGCGGCGTCTCCCTGGTCCTGGCCGTGGCCGTGGTGCTCTTTGTGTTGCTCCGGCGCCGGCGTCACACCTTCAAGGGCGACTACAGCACCAAGAAGCACGTGTACGGCAACGGCTACAGCAAGGCCGGCATCCCGCAGCACCACCCGCCCATGGCGCAGAACCTGCAGTACCCCGACGACTCGGACGACGAGAAGAAACCGGGGCCGCTGGGCGGGAGCAGCTACGACGACGAGGACGAGGACGCCGGCGGCGGGGAGCGCAAGGCGGGCGGCGCCAACAAGTACGAGGACGACTCCAAGCGGCCGTACTTCACGGTGGACGAGGGCGAGCCGCACACGGAGCCCTACGACGAAAGGACACTCGGCTTCCAGTACGACCCCGAGCAGCTGGACATGGCCGAGAACATGGTCTCCCAGAACGACGGATCTTTTATTTCCAAAAAAGAGTGGTACGTGTAGCTCGCCCCCCACCCTCTCCTTGACCCCGCGCCCTCCCACGCGTGCACACACACGCGCCCGCCCGCCCGCACGCTCCCCTCACCCCAGCGGGGCCCTGCCGCGCGCCTCCCGACCCCCGTGCTGGGCCGAGGGGCGCGGGGACACACCTGGCACGCACGCCCGCGCGCACGCCAGCGCCGCCGCCCGGCCCGAGGGACCTCCGCAGAGACTTGAGCGCCTGCCACGAACTCGGAGGCATCGGGAAGGGATGAGGGGGGGCTGGTCGCTTTGCTTAATTGATCATTTTGGGGATGGGGTCCTGGGGTTTTTTTGTTTTGGGGGGTTTTTTTGGGGGGGGGGTTGTTTTTTGGATTTTTTTACTTTCTCCAAGGCCTTTTGTCCCCTTTCTGTGGTGTTTGTATTGATCAGTGGCTTAGGTGTTACTCTTTGCTTTAAACTACTACTGGGCAACCTTGTATATTATCCCCCGTTTGTGTCCTTCAAGTGTCTCTCAAGTGTCCCTTGAGCCCCACTGGGCCCGGAAACGTGGCCTCTCGCTTCCACCCCCCCTTCCCCGAAACACTGGATTTGTTTGTACGTTGTCTTCTTACTTGTGGGGGGAAGGAATTCACGGGAGAGCCAAGTGTGCCGGAGGGCAAAAGCACAAAGCAGCGAAGACCGAGATGCCACTCGAGAGGTTGACGTTGATATTTTCATTTGGTTCCTTTAGAAGGGGTTTGGGGGGGCATTTCTATTTGGTTTTTGGTGGCGTTTCCATTGCCCACAACACACCTGAGAAGATCCATATGCAGCTGGGAATGCATAATAAGTCCATTGGTCCTAATCCAAGGAAATTAAGAAAGCCAAACTCCCCCTTCCCTATCACCACCCCAGGTGCATGAGCTGATAGCGATGTGGGGAAATGGAGCTGCCATTCTCCTATGATTGTATCATTGTATTTTTCCATTTGTTTTAGTGGTTAGAAGCAAAACAAAGGACGGGCAGCCCAGGTGCGTGCGATGTTTTTATCGCTTGTATTATTATTGGGTTTTTTGCAGTCTTTTCAAATGGTGCAGGGGGTTTGTACCAGCCAGCGAGAGGTTCCCGCTCTCCTGGCTTCCATGTGTGGGGTGTCCAGCACCCCATGCCCCTGCCCTCCGGCCTGGCGTCACGGAGCCCCCAGGCCATGATCCAAGTGCCTTCGTATGCGACGGGAGTCTCGGGGGGGACTTCAGCAGGCATTGGATCGGGGCTGTGGTCTGCACACTGCAAGGGCTCTGCCATCACCACTTTTCCCCCTTCCCTTGGGTGGGATGCGGCGCTGCCGTCCGTGTCTCCATCAGTCACCGCCCCTGCTCTCAAGGCCGTGCCTGGATCTGCTTGGGCTGGCCTTTTCACGGGCCGGTCTCAGCAGACAGGCCAGGGCTGCATGAGCTTCTGCGCTGGGCTCATCTTCCTGCCGCCGGGGTGTGATGGGGTAGCGCAGCCTGCTGCTAACTGTGGATAAATAGGATCCAAGGCCCCAGGGCTGTCAGTCCAACACTGGCCTTTCCCCAAGACAAGCTTCACCGGGGCTTTTATTCCTCCCATTTTATTAAATGTATAAATGAATGTGTTGTGTGAAAAGACGTCCACTTCCCAAGGCGTGTTACAGGGAGCAGGGGATCCTCTCCTCCTACACCACTCCATGCCACGGGGATCACTGAGCACCGGGAGAAGGTGACTCTCTAGCATCAGCCAGGCTCCGCATCCTGGTCCTTTGGACCATGGCACCCAGCCCCTCCTGCTAGGGCCCGAGGCAGGTCAAATCAAAGCTGAGCAGAGCCATCTGCTAGAGTCCTCTCTTCTTGCTGTGGGTAGACCGAAAAGAGTGCCTGCATCCAGGAAGACCCACAGACCTCAGGGTATGGGTCTTGGGGTCTCGTTTCCTTTTCCTTCCTGTACTACTGAGCAACCACCTGAGAAAAGGAAATGGAAACCCCCGCATCCCCCCTGACAAGGTGCCCATTATGCGGGGTGCTGCAGATCAGCAACTCCTGAGGCCACCGAGGTCCCCTCAAGCTCGGCCTGTGGTGCTTAGGGATGGGGAATCGCCCGTCCAGGGCGAGTCTAATGCAGCCCATCTCAGCACCAGGCTGCATTAGACTCTCCAGGGACTACGACACCGCGCCCCAGTGCTCCCATTTCCCTCTCCAGTCCCCTCCTAAGCAGCTATCTCGGTTACCTGAGGTCCATTAGGGTTAGACCCTTGTCCTGCAGATGAGAGCTCAGTTTACAGCCATGATGCTACTGTTTTTTGAGTGCTAGGAGGCCCGCTAGGCAGGGCCGGCTAGATCCAGGGGAGGGTGGGAAGCAAAGGCAGCACAGGCGAGCTTATTCTCAGACAGACCAGTGGCTCTGGAGAGGCAGATACATGGTGGGGGTTAGTTGGCAGGTGATACGCTGCACCCATGGGTGCTCAGAGCTACCATCTTCTCTGGGTCAGGGCTCCATGGCTCCCCTGCCCTCCTCACCTATGCATTTTCCTGGGCACACGAAGACCAAAAGGGAAGAAAGGACACCATTCCCACACAGGTCCTTGGTTGCTGGGCCCACCCCAGTAAAGCCCCCGGCTTTAGACATCCACAGTCCCGCTGCTCTTTCTGGAGCCAGTTAATTAGCAGTGCAGCTCTTGGGGGACCCCCGTTAGCATGGCCCACTGATTCCCTGTAGCAAGGCAGAAGGAGCCTCTTGAAAAATGATCCATTGACAATTAGTCTGAGATCTGCTACTGCATGGGACAAAACCCCTACCCGGGAGCACATCCAGCCTCATGCAGTTGGCGGCCAGACCACATCGATCCACGAGAAGCTGCTGTAGGGAAGCCATGCACACCTTGGGGCTGGCAGGGGATGTAGCTCTTGACCCCTAGCTTTGCACTGGGAGCGCTGCCCCTTGCTTTGCAAAGTGCCTCTGGGATTTGGGCACCTGGCTTCTACTCGTGGCAGTGGTAGCCTGGCATTCAACTCCCCTCAGCCCCTCCATCCATAGGCAGGGAGACTCACCAGGCTGCTCCTAGGCTTCTGCCCCAGAGCCCCAGGAAGGTGTAAGGGGTGGCTTGCCCCTGCATGAGGCCTGCAAGAGGGGGAGGGCCTTTATATCCCTGTGGGCAATGGGAATTGGGGGCTTGGAAATAGGTTTGGGGGGGGCTACTATTTTAACAGGTAGCAATCATCAGTCAGAGCCAAGGCTCCAAGAGTAAATTGGATGCTTATCTTGCTGGGATCCTATGACCCCAGCTGACTTCCTGCCCTCTGGGTGGGGGGCTGGACTCGATGATCTCCCGAGGTCCCTTCCAGCCCTAATGTCTATGAAATCTATGAAATCTATGAAATCTAGTGTGTTTCTCAGTGTTTCCTGGAGTCAGAGGGAGACAGATCCACCCTGCCTCGATATGTCCATCTCTCCACTATCACTTTGGCTGACCCTGTGGCAGCCCCACTGAGCACAGGGAGCAGGGCATGGGATGGGCTATGTTTCAGCCTCATGAGCTCAGCCAGGCCTGGTTCTGTAGGGAGGGTGGAAGGTCCTGCCCCAGGCTGATCTGGGAGGGGATCCCAGGGCACCACCTCCCCAGGAGCTTGCTGCTGGCACGCAGAGACAGGAATCCCCAGGCTAAAGAGTAGCCTTGATCACCGAGCAGCAGGGTCCTTTCAGCCCATCAGGATACATGCCAGGGGGAGAAGGATGGTAAATCTAAGCCATTTCCTTTGCCCCATGCACAGTGATCTGTGCTGAGCACAAGCCTCTGCCTTGAGGCTCGCATTGGCCATGTGAGGATGTCCCAGCTGCCTTCCCATCAGAGTTAGCCCTCACAGCTTACCCCGATGCTGCTGTTTCCCCTGAGCTAATCAGATTTTTCCCCCTCTCCCTTTTGCAAATCATTTTCGTTCAGCTGCGGGGAGGAGGGGAGAGAAACCTGAAGGTTTGCAAAAGCAGCAAGCCAACCAGCTTCGCTCCCAGAGCCAAACGGATGGCAGAGAGGAGAGAGACAAGGCAGCCATTGCCTGGTGGCTTGGGAATAGAGCCAGGGAAGGGGCCTGCCCATGGTTAGAGAAGGGGACAGCATTGGGGGGCAGCATGTACTCATCACACACACGCTCCACCTGGAAGGCAGAGGGGGGTCCCTGCGCGTCTCCCCACAGCCTAGTGGGTGCAGAAGTAGGCAGGCGCGTTGCGTGCCAGCAGCACATCCTTAACCAGGCTCCATTCGGTGGAGTAGGTGTTCTCAGAGTCCCTACTTTCCCCGCAAGAGTCGGTGTTGTAGCAAGAGCCGGCTGGGGAGCTGCCTAGCGCATCTCCTGCCCAAGCAATAGGGCACACTTGGCTTGTAGAGAAATGCACTGCCACCCTGGCCAGATCGGCCCGCAGGCACTGCTGGGAGCAATGGAGAAAGGCTGTGGAAGCACAGGCTTTCTCCAGCCCCAGGCTCCTATGGCATGGGGCTGGGGGCATTGCCAGCACGGTGTGCACCGATGCCTGCTCTTTCTTCAGCGTGGCTTACGATAGCACTTTAGCCCTCCCCGGTCTGTGAGCGTTTCCCCAAGTCCAACGCGGATCCATGGGGAGCTTGAGCAATGAGCACGATTCCCAGCAAAGCTCCCCCGAGAGAGGCAGGGAATCCCTGAGCCAGGCCGGGCTGAGGGATGGAGGAGGATGCGGGGCCACCGTGCTCAGATATATTGCATGAAGGGCCTGACTTTGCAGCCCTGGAACAAACCCCATTGAGGTCAGCAGTACTTGGCTTAATTCACCCCTGTGCAGAAAAGCCAGCTCAAGGACTAGGAGCAACTTCAAAAATGGGGACCAATGGGGGGGTGGTCAGAGGTCGCATGCTGGCTGCCTGCACAGTGATGAATTGCAAGGCTGCAAGATCAAGCCCTCCTGATGGTGTCGAATCCATCCCGAAGCCCGGTGCGGCATCACCGTACCGACTGACCACAGGGAGTCCGGCCCTCAGCCAGTCATCTCAGCTCCACAGCCGAGAACGGATTTTCCTGCCTGCCTTTCTTTTCTCCATTTCCCCTCCAACTTTCTTTTTTATTTCCTTGCTGTTCATGATCATTGTGGAATCAAAAAACTGAAACCACCCACCCTGCTTTTTTTTTGTAACCTGTGTCGTTAAATGCTTTTGTAAAAAAAAAAAAGAAAAAAAAGAGCAAAAAAGAGAAAGAGAAAGAGAGAGACACTGATGCTGTAACTGGACTGACTTTGCTTTGAGGAATTCCTTTTCTTTTTCAGTTTGTTTTTCGGGTTTTGTTTCCCATCCTTTGTAAGCATTTTGGTTGGTTCGGGGTGGGGGGGCATCCTCACGGTTCAGATTTGTGGGGGGTGTCGCTTCACTCTCCTTTTACTTGTATAAAAAAAATGAATAGTGGCTCAGCTGTGGAAAGAAATGTACTTTTTTATAAATAAAGGATTTTAAAAAAAGACCCAGGTTTGCCTTGTGATGTCGTGTGTATGCCCGGGTGGTACCGAGGGCACCGTGCACACCAGCTGAATTGTGTGCCCTAGCAGGGGTGTTGCGGTCTCCTGTGCTTGGCAGAGGGCCTGGGTGCACAAGAAGCCAGAAAGGTGGGGCAGCACTTGTTCTCCATGACTTCAGCCCCCAGGATGCTTAAAGACTGGAGCAGAAGGGGGGCTGTGGTTGCAATGCAAGGCTGGTTGACCAAGCAGGTGGGTCCTGACCAGGGGTGGAAGAGGGCAACCTGGAGCCTGGAACTGCTGCCCACCCACCCCTCCAGAGCCTACCCAGGGAGGAAGGCATCTCCTCCAGCCTCTTGCCCAGCTTGGAAGGAGTTAAAGGATAGTTATATCCTTCCAGCTGGCTCCAACCTTCCCTTGCTGCTGCTACGATCCAGGTAGAGGTCCTAGCGGAAAGGCAAGTGTCCCGTCTGCCGGCTGGGGTCTTGTCAGCTTGGTCACCTCCAGACTCTGGGCATCACCCAGGCAGACCTGTATCCCCAGTCTCCTTGCTAGAGAAGGAAAAGGGCTGCACTGCAAAGAGGAGAGGACCCAGTGCCCAGAAATCTCCTGGGAGCAACCAGGGAGATACTAGCAGCTGGCCTGGCTGAGCTCTGCGGGAGAGGAGAGGGTAGGGGGGTGTGGATGGGGCTGGGAGCTGGAAGGGGCAGTGGGCCAGCTGCTGCCACCCTTGGGTCTGCAGTGAGGACTCCGGGGAATCACTGCCTTGATTTCCTGGGCTGTGTTATCCAGCTGAGCAATGAGGGAAGCAGCTACATGTGTCTCTTTGCAGCCTGCAGAAGTATGGGGGTGGGCAAAAGGGGCACAGGGTTATTCCCACCCCACCAGCTGGCCTGGCTGGGATCAGGGCAATTATTATCAGAGCTTGGCAGGTGGACCAGGCACCCGGCAAAATGTGGGGTATTGGCTTTTCTGGATGCAATGCCCAGACTCTCAGCTCTTCCATGCAGTGCAGGGAGCAGCTCTGGATTTGGACCCATGAGAAGGGGATCCAACCCCCAACAGCCAGTTCTTCCATGGGCTGGTGCAACTCATCTGAGCCCTTGGGTCTGTGGCAGTGGGGACTGGGATGCCTGGGAGATGCCCTTTTCCTGGGGTTCCTATGGGTCAACCTGCATTGCTGGGGCAGGCAGTGGTGGCTGCAGCTTGCGTGGCCATGCAAAGCATTGCTCCCCTATCCTTTCCCCGGTCTTACCCTGTGCTGAGAGCACCCTGCCCCCTCCCAGCACAGCATGGTCCCAGCCGGCAGGTCCACCCAGCTCCCTGGGCCCGCACGGCTCTCCAGGATCTGCTTAGCAAACCCCCATGGCTGCCACGTCTCTGTCTTTCACAACCGCAAGAAGACAGGAGGCTTGGAGAGGCTTTCTGGTGCAACTCGGGGCTGTAGTGGCTGTGATCTTGCACAGTTATCTGCATGGCAGGCAGGCAGCGGCAGCCTTGCAGGTGTGCGTGTTATCTCCAGTGCTATATGGAGCAGCCTCTTGACGGTTCCTGCCTGCGGGAGGAACTTGCTTCTCTGGCTCGGGCCACTGTGAATCAAGAGTCTCTGCTGAGCTCGGCCGTTCACTCCGCGCAAAGGAAGGGCGAGGATCGCGCCGTCCCAGCCCTTGGCCGGAGTTGACAGGCCTGGTTCCTGGGAGTGCTTCTGGCTCTGCTGACTCTGCTGCAGGGCACACGTTTCCCCCCATGACAGACTTTGGCCCAAGCAGGCTGCAAAGGGAGGGCAGACACACAGCCTCCATCTTCATCCCTCGACGCCATGGTCTCTCTAAGGAGTCCTTTGCACGGCAGCCTCAGCTCAGTGTGCTGAGCGGGGAAGGGCGCTGTATGAAGGAGACTGGGCTGCGTGGCAAGCAGGGATGGGGATCCCCTGGGGACGCTGAGCTGAATCAACCCCAGACTGGGGTGAGACTTGGTGACACAGCAGTGGGGACCCTACAAATGCCAGAGACCGATTGCACACAGAGAGAATCATCCTCACGCTCAATTTATCCTCACCCTGCGGCATTTGGTAGGAGTCAGGGAACTGGCTGTAGGGTCCCGACGTGCTGCCAGCCTGCATGTTATGGCTGGCAAAGTGCTGCTGCCCATAGTGCCCATAGTGCACTGCTATCCATAATGCTGGTCCAAACCATTGGGGACCGCTGCCAGCCCAGCCTGGAGCCGGGGGGCTTAATTTGTGTTGAAACCTATTAGATTCATTTCAGGTTTCTGTCTCTTCTCCGATCATCTCCGGAGCAGGGCTGGATCCATGGGAACGCACTTGTTGTAGGGAATTGCTTTATGCAAATGTGTGCCAGTGTGGGGAGCCCTCGACATGGAGGGGGAGCAGTCGCGGCATCCTGGAGTACTTCAGGGGTCCCCTCCCTTGCAACCCCTGCCTTGGAACTGGTCTTCCAAAGGATAACAGCCTACTACTGCTACTGGCTGCTGTGGGGACTGCGTTAGTGACTTGGGCAGGCCATGCTAGGTTCAGATGCTCTGGGCAGGTTGTGGTGGGCCTGCAGGTTTGGCACCCATCCAGATCCCCCTGAAACCAAGGGCTGGCCTCCCGTAATGGTAAGGGCTGCGATACAAGCTGCTCAGCGTCCCTCAAGGCAGCCTGCCCTGGGGCGCTGCGGGGATGCCAGCAGTGTGTCCACCCCGTCCTGGCTCTCCTGGCTGCAGTATGGAGACACACATGGCCGGGTTAATTCCCTGCCTGAGAACCATGCCCGGCCTCTCCAGGCACCACACTCGACTCCCTGGTCCGCTCTGCTTCCACTTGGCCTTATCTCTCTGCTCCTGGCGTCTCCCCGACTCCTGCCAGCCTATTTATCTGGCAGGTTTGAAAAAGAAATTGCCAGCTTCACACCTATTAGATGTAAATTATGGCCTGTCGCTAAGGGGGGGACCTCCACGCAGGCCTGTGGGGCCTCCTGAGGGAGCACCACATCCCCCAAGGACTCAGGCTTCCTTTCCTCCAGCGCCTGCCTGCTGGCTATCTGAGCCCCCCGGCCTCCCTCTAAATAAGCCCATATCCTGCAGCCCCCTGCTTACACACGGCCCTGTTCACCCTCTAAGCCTCAGCTTGTGGCTGGGGCGAGGAGAGAGCCTCCCCCTCGCATGAACTCGGGGAGTTTGGGGAAGCCAAGTGACTCCACCAAGGTCATACAGCGAGTCTGTGGCAGAGCAGGGCAAAGGAACCCAGGAGTCCTGACTTCTCCCGTCGGGCACTCACGAGTGTTCCCTCTCTTGGTCTACCCTGATCCCCACCCCGCTCCTCTGCCCTCGGGTCTTTCCTTCTGCTTGCGAAGGGGCTCGGAGAAGTGGCTGGCTCATGCAGACATCCACACGGTGCCCTGGCCACGGCTCCCCGTGCATGTCTCCACGGCCCAGCAGCAGCACGGCCCACCGAGGTGCCCAGCATGAGCCAGCTGCCTGCCCGCCTCCCCCTTGCAGTGCCAAGCCCTGGCCTTCGCGGCAGGCACAAATCCCTTCCCCGATGCGGCGCCTGGTTCCCATTAAGGCCGGAGGCTGGAATGCGGCACAAATTGCCTCTCTGCCCACCAGGGTCTCTGTGCCCCCCGCCCCCGGCCTTGTGGCTTTTCCTCCTCTCCCAGATGTTTGCTCAGACATGGCGAGACCGTCCCTCTGCGGGGACTTCTGGTTCACTACCCACCAGCTCCCAGCATTTGCCTGCAGCCCCCCAAGTCAGGCCCGGCTGCAAGCTTCCTGTCCACCCCTTCGGGTCTGAGGGGTTTGCCTGCCTCCCTCGGCTGCTGGACTGTGATGCTAAGATCCCACAGAGCTCCCGGATTTCTGAATCGGCCCTGAGAGCCTGGCTCCAAAATACTGGGATTCACGCAGCTCTGAGAGTCCTCTTTTCTGCACTGCCATCCCAAATGCAGGGAGGGGGAGGGGGAGGGGGAGGCGTGTCCCATCCAGCTGCTGCCAGCTGTGCAGGGGGAGGAGGGGCACAAGAAGCCTGGAGGATTAATTCTGATGCTAGCAGCTGTCTGCGAGCTGCTGCAGATGCTGGAGCTGAACAGCTCAAACAAACATCACAAAGGAGTCCAGAAAATGGCACGGGGGCGCTTAGAATGGGAGGGGATGATAATTAAATAGACATTAGTTACTTAAATGGTCACTTCCTGGGGTTTCGTCGCTGTCCGATTAACTTAACTTTGAATTTGCATAAGCAATAAATGTTTAATTATGTTATTAATATATTTGAGTTGAGCAGCTTATGGGGTTTTATAATTGGCATTTAACTAGATAGTTCCAGCATATTAACGGATGTTTTATAGCTCCGCGCTACGGCTTCCCAATTAGATCTGACCTAAAATGGCACCGGGGATCTGCCTGTAATGAGTTACTTGAGCGCCATGCTGGGGGGAGCCAGGAGTGGCTTGGGCGTCCCCCCAGGAACAGCAGCCCCCTCTGGCTCCTAGGCAGCTGGGCTGAGAGCCGCGTTGCTCTTTCCCAATCTCCCCGCTGAGGTGTCTGGGGGGTTCCCCATCTCTGGGATGCCCCTGCTGGGTTCCTGGCAGCCTTCCCGGAGGCAGCATGCTGCAGACTCCCCTCCCTTGGCAGCCATATGGCTCCCACTCCCACCCCGAGTCTGCTATGTGGCGGGTGTGGGGGATGGAGTCCAGCGATCGGAGCAGGGCCTTGCTCCTGGGCTCCGGGGAAGGCTGTGGTGGTGGGAGGAAGGTAGGTGGCAGGGCCACTGGGCTCCATTCCCAGCGCCGGGGGTGCAGGATCACTCAGAGGCCCAGCTCCCCAGAGCCCGAGGCCAGAAACAACCACCACGATCCCCAAGTCTGGTCTCTTGTGTATCCCAGGCCATTACCCATGTGCTGAGCCCCATGGGCCTCCTTGCATCCACGTCAGAGCCCTTGATGCAGCTCTCCACGCCGTAGCCCATGGTCCCTATCACTGGGTGTACAACTGTGCATCTGGCTGCATTAACGCATCGGTAGTTGGCACGGACTCCAGTGCCCACGCCACCCTGATGGCTCTGGAAGGGGACTTTGCCTCGCAGTGGTCCTGGCATCACCCACACATCTCAGCTGGGATGCCAGGCTGCTAGTGGAAACGACAAATACCATCAGGCCGAGCACAGATCCCTGCAGAACCGGGCTAGAAACACTCTCACGCAGTGACGAATCCCCCCGACAACTGCTGCCTGAGAGCTGTCAGTTAGCCAGCTCCTAATCCCTTTCACATGCACTTTATTGATATCGTATAGTGCTAATTTTTTAATCAGAGTGTCGTGCTATACTAAGTCAACGCCTTAGAGCAGGCTGAGTACACTCCATCTATGCCGGCACCTTAATCAACCAAACTCATAATCTCAGCAAAGAAAGAAATGAGGTTTGATTGACAACGTCTATTTTCTGACAAACCCAAGCTGCCTGGCATTAAAGGAGATTCTTAGACTTCATTTCTTCATCGGTGGAATCGTGTATCAGCTCTTCCATTCATTTGCATGTGATCAGTGCCAGGCCAGCTGGTCTATCGTTCCCAGAAACACTCCACTTGCCCTCGTGAAATATTAGCCCCACCTTCCAGTCTGCTGGAATTTCTCTATTATGCTGAGATTTATTAAAAATTAAGCAGCAGAGGGCTGGAGATCTCCTCAGCCAGCTCTTTGAGGCCTCTTGGGTCCCTGTTATCTCCAGCTGATATCATTTCTGTTTCCAGCGGCCTGGAAAGTATTTTATCCTCCTACAATTCAAGTACGGTGTCCCGATACTTTCCAATGGCAGAGAGGAAATATTTATTCAGTGCTTGTTCCTGTTCTGAGTCATTAACGATTTTACCATCTCCATCGACTCTGGTCCACTGCTACAGTTGCTTTTGTTCTTACTTTAAAAATCCCATCTCGTCCTCTGCTCCTTGAGCTGCAAATCTTCCCGCGATAGTGCGAGTTTCCACGGTCATTTTTCTGCACTCTGTAGCTTCCCCTTTGTACTAGCTCTTTCCCATTTGTGCATACCACTTGATTGTATGTTGTGTTGCTGTGCATTTTGCAACAGACCCACAGATGTGCCTGTATGCTGAAGTTCTCCTTGCAAGTGTAGAGTCATGGCTTTTTGACTGTCAAGGTCTTTGTCAGGACTCCTGGGTTCTCCCACTGGGTCTAGGAGATGAATCTCATTTAATAAGGGCCACTGATTTAGGGAAGAACGTGGCAATTGGAGCAGAGGGCCGGGAATCGGGACTCCTGGTCTCTCTTCATGCTACTGCTAACATCGGCAATGTCATTCTACCACCTGTGCCTCAGTTCCTTCAGCTGGAAAATGGAGGTTGTGGACTTAATCCGCCACTGCCATGTAAAGATGGCTATGAATCACTTAACCCAGTCAATCACCATGATCTTGAGTCCTTCCCAGGGCCTGCAAAGTGAGCTGGGATTGTATGATGAGAGGGACTAGGGAAGCATGGGCTCTGGTTCTCTTTCACTGCCAGCAAAGGTGAGGAGTGGGAATGGGGATCTGCACCCCACTTCCAAAGGGGGTTGGTGCAAGAGGAGCCAGGGAAACTGCTGCAGCTGCCAGTGTTGGGTCAGCAGGATAGGAGCGCTGACACCAGGCCAGGACCACGTGAGTGCCACGCAGCCTCCTTCTTCCTCCTGGCCCATTCCTGAGCAGCGCATTGCACCTAGAGGGGCTGGAAACTGGGCTGTCACCAACCCTGCAGTCCCTGGGCAGCTCAGTGTCTAGGCTTGCTGGCACCCCTGGGGAGAGAAGCAGTAGCATCACAATAGCAGTATCCCGGGGCGTTCCCTTGTCTGGACTCTAGCAGGGCCCCTAGGGACCCAGGAAGCCACCAGGGAGGTGCCTTTCAGGGGAATGAGCATCCAAGATGGAACAGCTGCTGCAGTGGCTGGGAAGCAGAGGGTCAAGACTGCAGCCCCTGCACCTCATCTTGCCAGACAAACCTGGATGGTCCCTGTCACCAGCTGGAGCTTGACCCTTATGCCAGGGCTGGCTCCATGAACACCACCAGTGGCAGGGGGACCAGGTGCCTAGACCAGGCCTCCGATTTATGCATGCCAAAAAGGAGCCAGATCGTCCTGGTACAAGGGTAGCAGAGCCAGCGGGGTGCATCAGCATCACGCGTGGCTGAGTGGAGCACGGATGTGCCCAGGGGAACAGCCAAAGGGTCCTTGAGCAAATTAACACCCTTAAAGCAACTGATAAGGGCTGACACAGCTTCGCACCCCTATCTCTCCACTCGCATTTGGTGCCTGTCTCTAATAGCATGACCCTAATGGCCTCTCCTGGGGATCCAGGCGATATCAGCAGCCAGGCACGGATTAGGGGCCAGCTCTGCTCTGCTGCACAACAGCAGGAGGCTGAGGGAAAGCGGCTGGAAGTAGCAGAGTGGCTCTGGACTGCAGCCAGCGCCAGGGAGAGCAGGATCCCACCCCTGAGCTCCAGAAGGGGCAGTTTCGAGTGTCGACACCTTCTCTGGGCCACGCAGCAGCAGAAATAAGCTAAGAGAGGGATCTGACTGTTCATTCCTCTGCTGACCTGGGAGGAAACGAAGCAGAACCGAAACGAGGAGCTGGGAGGGAGAAGCACCATCAGGCAGCTCCAGGCGCAGGCCAGGGCTGCGTCTGGCCCTGCACCGGCTTGGGCGCCCGCAGGTTCGAGGCAGTGGGTGATGGGGCTGTCCCGTGGCACCCACACCCCCCAGCAGAAAGTGGGCAGGGCAGCAAGGTGAGGGGAAGGGGGCAGATGAAGCAGAGTGGGCAGAACGGGGCCAAGACCTAGGGATGCCTGGGCTGGGGACATGCACTGAAGCAGTGCTTTGCCTGATCAGAGCCTGGGGGGTGGGAGGTTGGGTGGGGACCTACCCCTAGATACATCTAAGGGGCTTCTCCAGCATAGCAAGAAGACATCCCAAAGGGGCAGCCCTCGCCTGGCACTTGGGATCGCAGTTCAGGCCCTGGGACAAGCAAACCCCAGGGCACCTTGCCCAGCTCACATCCCTGGGCCCTTGCCTGCTGCTGCTTGAGTCTGCAGATTGCAATGTGCTGGCTCAGTGCAGGAGACGTCTCTGGGCCTGGCCTGCGTGCATGTCCTGTAGGGACATGGAAGCTGCCCTGGGCCTGACCTTGCCCCTGCCGCGTGAGGGTTTGTGGCCCTGCCTTTGAACTGCCAGGCTGGCGAGGTCCCAGAGGTCCCCGTTGGGGATGGCGGGGTTGCAGCAGGCTTTGTTGTGGGGTTGCATGAAGAGATGGACTCAACCCAAACCCCAGAGCCAAACACCAGAGAAGCTGGGGGTTTGGCATGTGGAGCTGAAGCGGGTTTTTCCGGCACTGCACTGGGGTGGGGGGTCCCAGGCCGGCATGTGTGTGCGTGTACGTGTGCACTTGTGTGCAGCGAGCCTAGTTCCAGCCCCATGCTGCATTCAACATTGCAGTGACCTCCTTGGCCCTTTAAGACCGATAAAGAGCTCCTCTCCCAGCCCAGAGCCCACTGTTGCACTGCGCCATTTAACCCCCCGGTGCTGCACCCCAGAGGCAGCCGCTCTCCTGGCCCGGGCAAAGCTGTCCCCGGCAGACACGGCTCGTAGGGCACTGCTGATCTCTGTCAGCAAAGGACCCTTTCTGAAGGCCAGTGCCCTTAGCTGCTGGGCCTCACCGGGTTAACGCTCTCCCCTGGAGATTACCCAAACTCCATCCCTATTAGCGGCTGCTGGAGGCAGCTCAAAGAGGACTGGCGGCGCGAGGTCTCGGGGTCAAGCTGCATTCCAGACAAGATGATGCTCTCAGGATCCGGGAGCTCCTTAACCACCGATGGCTCCTCGGCTTCCCGCACGCGGGCTCGAGCTAAGCGTCCTCGGGCTGGGCCGTGGCTGCCGCGGTGGACAGCGAAGCCGTGGCCCTGGGTGGAATGTGCGTGAAATCGCCGCTAATCCCAACCACCTGGGCACGTCCGGGGGCAGATGGGGCGTCTCTTCAAAGCCAGGGCCCTGCAGAGGCTCAGGCCCGTTCTCCCTGCCCCCAGCTCCTCTCCCCTCCTTTGCAAAGCCTCTAAGTGCTGTTTGGGCTGGGGAAGATATTCAGAGGGCAGCAGCTGGGCATGGCAGGGCAGGGGTGTGGGGCAGTGGTTGTCTGCCAGAGCCCCTGCTGCTGGCTGGAGCTGGGGAGCCGGCGCTGAGCCGCTCTCACATGTGATTGTCATTAGCACGGAGGAATTTTATGCAGACGCTTCTGATTCTCATCTCCTGAAGCTCCTGGGACAGATTGGCTAAAGGGCTTTGGGGTCAGGGTCCCCCGAGGATGGGGATGACTGGGGTGGCGGGTCAGCTGGACTCAAGTCAGGCCATTTGCACAGTAGTGACAGCAGGAAAAAACAGATCCCCCTTTGCAAAATACCCATGGCAGGCTGGCATGCCGTGGCAGAGAGGCACACAGCTCTGGCTGCTCCATCACTCCTGATGTACGCTGGTCGGGGAGAGGGGAGGCGGGAGCTGGGTGAGGGCAGAGCCCTCCAGCCCGTGGGGCAGTGCCAGGGCTCTCAGCTGGGTCTTGCTGCCTTGCATAGGATGGTCAGGCTGCAAGGAGGGTCGCATACAGGGGCCTGGGAGCACACACTGGTGCCCGGAGGTGCCTCCTGTGCAGGCAGCCGCTGGCGTGTGGGAGCTGGCACACTGCCTCCATGCACGGGCGCGACATGACAGAGCTCTTGGCACCCTGCAAACCTCAACCGCCTGACACCGGGGATGCCAGCTTCACCTCTTGTGAGAGTCACAAGACATTGAGCTGTGCCAGCAAGGCAAGGCCAGCATGCCAGAGCCCCGACACTGCAGCAAAGCCCCTGGACTGGCTCCCGGCCCTGCCAGCTGCGGATATACACAGGGTGGCTCTGGATACCCCGGGCAGGTTCGCAGGGGGCTGGGATGTGCGTGTGAGCTAGCAGAGACAGGGCAGGGCAGGGCAGGGCAGGGAGCTTCTCAGAGCAAGGGCTGGGGGCACCGTGGGGGGGAGATGCTGGGGATTTGCAGCTGTCCCCTGCAAGGGCGTGTGCCACTGTGAACCATGGCAGGCGGCAGCCACCCCGTGCCACCCCTCAGCTCTTCTCTAGCTGGAAATGCAGGGCCTGGCCCTCCCCCAGGAGAAAATCGCCTGCACCTGTGGCTGTGGGAGGGGTTGGGCAGGAGCCTGCTCCCCCGTGCAGGTGGCAGCCGTGCTTGGATCCAGCCTGGAAGTTGCTCTGCAGCTTCCCCTCCGAGCCCCCCAGCACTGAGGTCCTGGTTCCCCAGCAGCATCAATCGGGGGGGGCAGAGGGGTATAGGCCAACTGAAAGGAGCACCCCACGTCACCAGCCATGGGAGCAGAGTGCAGGGAGGAGCAGCAAGAGCCTTAGAGACCCCGAGGCAGGTAAGATTGACTCTCTCCTCCGACTCCCCATCTCCGGCGCTTGCCCCCATACCCCTTGCCCTTTGCAGGGAAGTTTTGATTTGGGCTCTGGACTGCATACTTACCCCTCTGGGCCCTCACTAGCCCATGCCATGCCCATCCCCCCCAGGTGCCAACCCCACGCTAAGGCTTGCACTGTCCGTGGGGCGGCTGAACCAGGACCTCAGATAGGCCTGCATATGGGACCGTGGCTCTGGGCACCATAGGGTTTCTGGCTGGCCCGGCACCCCCTCAGGCAACCCCATGGTTGATTCTCTACCCTGGGCTTCCTCCAGCCTGTGGTCCCATTAGAGGCAGGGCCCAGCCCTCTCCTGGGGGCAGCCCCTGGGCCCTGCCCTCCCTGCTCCCCCTGGTGCAGTGGGATCACCCTGGCCTGCAGAGATTCCCTTCCCAAGCCCTTCCCTGGTCTCTGCTTGCCCTTCTGGCTGGCATGTACAGCAAAAGGCACACACTGCTTAGCCTGGCCATGGCCCCATCACTTAGCTAAGCTCAGGTCGCCCCTCCTGCTCCCAGCCTGCGATTGCCCTTTGCAGACAGGAGCTGGCTGTGGGGACACCCCAGCCCAGCCCAGCCATGCCTCCCTGCTGAGGCTGTTTTATTCAGCATCCTTTTAACTCGTTGTTGTGCTTGGAGGCTCAGCCAGTGGCGAAAGCCCATAGCAAGTGACTCTCCTTTGGGGACACGCCAGGGTGGGAAGCCACATGACAGATGGGTTATCGCTGAGCCTCTCACATGGGTGGGGTGGGCAGGCCTGTGTGCAGGTGAACCGCGGCAATGGGGAGAGCTTGGGAGCATGGCTGCAAGTGCATGGAGAGCGAGGAGGGTGGAAAGATCAGGGACTCCTAGGTTTGCTTGTCCTTGGAGAAGTTACTGCATTGCTTGTGCCTTGATTTCCCCCTTCAGAGTGGGGGCAGGCACGAGGCTTGTTAGAGATTGCTCAAACAGGGCAGTGCCAGCTCCAGTGCCTCCAAAGCGCGGCATGTGCCGATGCTCTCTCTCACCGGCACCCGGCTCTGACCCACCGGGTCTGCAGTGCCCCGTGCAGCTTGGGGCGGGGACAGCCTCGCTCAGCCCCTCCATTCTTTGCTGTTTGGCTCTGCAGCTGCATTGCAGAGCCCCGGGGCTCGGGACGCGTGTCTGGCTCCATCCACATGCTGCTGCGGCATGAAATGCTGCCGCCGCCGCCTGTCTGGACAGGGCAGTAAATCTGTGTTGGGGCTGTCCTGGCAGATGGAGACATCAGCCGGGTGGTGGTTCGTACCAGGGTGTTTTTCATGGCTGGCAGGGCCCATGCTAGGGAGAGAGGCCTTTGCACGACAGCCTCCTAACGGGTTCTTGACATCCATTGGGGAAGGCTGGCATTCAAGGAAGCCGTCAGCCCACCTGGGGCTTGGTTTAATTGGGCCTCGCAACTGGTTAATCGAGGGGACCCCATCTCCTGAATCGCTCTGTGGAGTGTGATGTGGGGAGGATCTACGGCTCATGTACACCTCTGATTGGCTGCTTGCAGGGTACCGCTCTCGCTGCCCGTCCTGATTGGGTCATTAGGGCTCCTGGGCTCACACCTGCTCTCCATCGTATCAAGATCTGGGATGGGTTTGCTAGGTCCCGATCCCCTGGGCCCTCCTGGAGGGACCAAGCTGGCTCTGAGCCTTCAGCCTTCCTCCCTTTCCTAGCCAAGGATGCCGCACAGTCTGCAGCCCTGACGGCTGTGCTGGGAGCCAGGGCTCCTGGGTTCCCACCCGGCTTAGCCGCCACGTGGCAAACCCCTTCCCCCCTCTGCCCCTCTGTAGCATGTACATGTAGGAGGCAACGAGCCCCAGAAACCCCGGATCTGTCACGAGCTGGCTGCAGGAGGGGGCAGGGGCTGTGGGAGGCCGAAGCGCAAAAGCAGAATAACGGAGCCTTTTCTTTCCCTGTCTTCCCTAATTCTAATAGTTTGAATTAATTCCATTTTCAGCCGGAAAGAAGAGCTCCCCAAGGCCCTCAGCCACTCTGATAAGGCTGAGCTGTTTGTTTGGTCCCCTCGGGCTCCATGCTACCTGCCTCGCTGCCAAATGCTTCCTGCAAGCTCTGGGGGGAGTTCTTCACTGGCTGTAGCGTGCCCGGGAGCACGGGGCTTTGCATGCGTAATCTGCACAGCCTCCTCTGGCCTCCCAGCCCCGCGCCTCACGTTGCCCTGGCCTCTTTGCTCCAGCCCCCACCCACGAATCCAGTCCTGGTATCCCACCGCATTGCTGACTGATCTGCAGCCCCTGGCAGCGCTCTGTACCCCTGCTGCATGCAGCGCCTACCAGCCCTGCGGGGCACCCAGACCGCTGCCCTGCACTCTGGTAATGCCCCACGGGTCCTGTTGCCCTAGGCCTGGCCCCTTGCTTGCAGCTGTTCCCTGCCCTGCCATACCCCATGTCCAGGGCTGCTTTGGGGGGCAAGGCACTGGGGTGTGCTGGGCCCCCAGGTGGGGAACGAGGGCCACGTTGGCTCAGGGAGCCTGGATGCAGACACACAGGAAAGCATTGCACTCAGCCGAGCCAGTGGTCTCTGGGCAAGGGAAGGCCTGGGCCACATTTCACCGCTGTGGTTGCTCCTTGGGAACTTCATGGCACAAAAGTCAAAGGGGCCAGGGAGAGCAGAGAGGCAAAAGGCTGCTGGGTCAAAGAGAGCAGGGGGCAGCCTCTCCATCCGCTCCTGCAACCCGCTTGCAGCCAGACGCCATGGCCCCCTGCCCTTGCCGGGCTCTCCACCACCTCCCAGCTGTGCTCCAGTGCTGGCACTGACCTCTCCTGCTGCTGCTTGCTTCCTTGCAGTTGGGCTTTGGGCTGCTGTGAGCAGGGCTGCACAGTGATGCTGAGTCCATTTAGCCCAGTCACCCCAATGGCTCCATCTCCCAGCAAGGGGGAAGTCCAAGCATAGGCAAGCCCAGACCATCTCCGCCAGGGCCCTTCCCCTTTCTCCATCCTCTTCCCACAACCCCCCCCCACATACACACACACAGGCCCCAATCCACAGCCGTCGTGGCAAGCTCATGTGCGCTGGCTCCCTGACACGGAGCACGGCGCCAGGGGCCCGTCCATCAGGGGAACGTCCCCTCCAAAGACGCTTTACCGCCACTGTCCCTACCACCATCTTGAACGGCGTCTCGGGGATCACAGTGCATCACTTCAGCTGCCTGCTTGAGCGTGGAAGGAAGTGAGCTGTCTCAAGGCAGATATATGATTTACAGGATAACACGGCGCGCGGAGAGGAGACGGGAGAGAGAGACGCGAGCAACGGGGCCGGCATTCTGATGACTGCAGCATCCGATGACACGCGGAGCTGTTAATTAAGGGCCTGGGGAAGGCTGGGTGTGTGCCGCCGACTGACGGGGACTCCGGGGGGCTTTGTCGGGCAGGATGAAAGCTGGTTAGCATTCAGGAGACGGGAGAGCGGCACGAGCCGGAGCCTATTCGTGGCTTATGGGATGCTCCGGTCTGGTGCAGGGAACCTCTTTGCATGGCTGCAGTGAGCACATCTGGTGGGTGCTGGGGCAGGGGCTGGGCCAAGGGCATCTTTGCTCCTCGGTGTCAGCAGCAGTCTGCAACCGGGACGCAGGAGCGCCCTGCAATGTACTCCAGATGAGAGTCCTCAGGGTTTGCGCTGACCTGGGCTGGGCGCTTTTGTTCCGGCCCTGGCAGGTGAAGGACCCCAGCGGTCAGACCTTGGGGCCACGCAGCTGGCTGTGCGCTTGCGGGGGAGCTCAGGACATGTTGACGGTGTATCTAGAGGGGGCACAGCCCCAGATGCCGACCTCGGGGGTCTGTGATGGGGCGGCTCTGCCAGACGAGACCTGCCAGCCCCACGTGGTCATCCAGGATCCCCACAGCAACCCTGAGAGAGCCCAAGGCAGGCAGTGACTCCACCTGCCCACCTCACCCCTGCGAGCCCACGGGACATGGCATCACTTTGCGCTGCCAAGCGGCTGGTCTGCTCCACCCCAGAGGCTGCTGCCTCCCAGCCGCAGAGGGGAGCAACTCCAGCACCCGAACCCCGGGAGATCGTGAGTCCATTTGCCCTCCAGAAAAGACAAGAGTGCCCTTTCTTAGTGCCAGACGAGTGGGATCCAGAGGCTCAGGTGGACGGCAGAGGTCTTGGGCCTGGGTGGCTTTGCATATTGTTCTCCTGGCTGTTATTGTGACAGCTGCAAAGTGTGGCCTGAGCCTGACGGGAAGGAGAGAGATGGAGCTCGGGCCCCGCTACTGTGACAACTTATTTGGATAAGAGCTCCAGGCATGGACCAGGCCCCCTACAAACACAGGAAGACTTTCCTCCCCTGGTTCGAGCAAACAGTACCGGCTTTGTTGTTTATACAAAACCCCGCTCGCCACTGACACCATCGCTACTATCCATCTGCTAACTCGCATACAGCCTGATCCTGATAGTCTTGTATTTGCAAGAGACAGCATCATTTATCACTGTCTCCATCAGGTCAGGGAAGGGCTGGAGCCCTGGAGTGGGGGGATTGGGGACTAATGGAGATCCCATAACAGGGCTGGTTAATATGATGCTTCCCTTCCCCAGTGTCTGGAAGTTGGTACAGGGGGTTGTCAGCCAGGGCTCCTGGGATCTAGTCTGCTGTAGTGCACTGTGGTCTGGGGCTGGGGAGGCCAGGGGGTCCAGTGGGCAGAGCTGTGGGAACCAGGGCTCCGGGGGCACCGAAAGGCAGAGCGCCGTCATGGTTGGAGACGGGGTGGGCAGTCGGGACTCCGGGGTTTCTTTCCCAGCAGGGTCACGAGACAGCTGTGTGATTATAGGGACAAAGCACCATGCACCCGTGCCTGGTGTTGCCAGGGCTGTTTCATGTGATGGATCCAGCCCTCTAGTCTGTGCAGGGTGGTCAACACCTCTCCAAGAAGCAGGGCTGGAGGGTGATGGCCCCAGCAGAGCTAGCATGACCGGCCCATGTCTCACCTGGGGACACCTGGGAAGTCACACAGTGGGGGCACATGCCAGGGCAGGGACACAGTGCAAGGTGAGCCCACCCGTGCCCCAAGTGATGGGGCCCATCAGGCCCCTTCCCCTGCCCCCGGCTCCTCACTGCCTCCGTTCCAATTATCTCCCTCTTTCATCACTGCAGCGCTGTAAGTACAAAGTACCAATTAGCTAGTTTTCAAGTTTAATTAGGTTGGAAGGTAGAGCAAATTAAATCCTTTTATCGTACGTTTCAAAGAGCTTTCCCATCGAGCCCCAGGGATTGGCTGGCTTTGAATGAGGATCGCGCTAGTCATGTGGGGGCCAGCTCGGACTCACCCGGCTCTCCAGCCACGGGGCTGGGGTGCGTGCCCTACGTTAGCCAGAGTACCCCTGCCCTGTGGAGTGGGATGTGGGGCACGGCCCCCAGGGGTAATTGGCTATGCCGGGGATGAGCCCCCAGTTTCTATATGCTCCAGAGGAAGTGCCAGTATTGGAAGGGTTAACCTGGAGGACCATGGCAAGGGGGGTGGTCCCAGGCCTGGCAGTGCTGCCCATCCCCAGGCCATCTGGGCACAGGAGGTCCAGGCTCTTGGGAGGGCCCTGCCAGCACATGCCCTTGGTGAGGGCTCTGACTCTGCCCCCCAGGATCAGGGCCCCACATGGTCCTGGGCACTGAGGGCAACAGCAGGGAGCACGGGGCTCTGTGGGGAGGGTCGTAGAGGTCAGGGAGGTCCGAGGACCGTCCTGGCTGTAACGCTGTTCTCTGCCCTGTGTCCCTTGCAGATAAGCCGCTGCCACAGGGAGCCCCGGGAGACCTCATCGGGATTGTGGGGGGGGTGGTCGCTGCAGTGCTCCTCATCGGTGTGGCCGTCACGGTGCTCATCGTCTACAGGCGGCAGCAGAAGAGCCGCTCGGAGACCGACAACGACCTGTGAGTAGCCCCTTGGCTCATCCTGGCACCCTGCTGCCTCCAGCTCTGCTCCCCTGTAGTCTGGCCCCTGGCTCCTGTTTGGGGCTGGGCAAATGCTTCTCTTCCCTTGTGTGCTGCTCATGCTCAGCCCCTTCTGTCCTGCTGGCTGGTCTCCTCCAAGCCATACTTCTTAGCTCCTCTCGGCCCCACCGCGCAGGCTCCCTCCCCTGCCTGGGCTGGGCAGACCCTTACCCGTTCCCCCGGGAGCATCTCCCGCATGGGCCAGCTTCCCCCAGCCCTGGAGCCAGGTCAGCCCATTGTGCATCCCTGCTCTCAGGAGCTTTTTTGCCCCATTCAGGGATATGGAGGCCCCTTGGCTTGCCTTATAAGAAGCCCTTAAAGGCAGCTGCATTTTCCCCAGCTTTGCCCATGCAACAAGCTGCCACCCTCCCTGCGCGGGAAGGAGGTGCCCTCGTGGCACCCTGCGGAGTCATGGGACTAGGTATGGCCTGTTGGAGTCCCAGCCCTCGCGGCCCCCTTCCCACTCATGTCCTGCTCTCCACTTGAGATCCACTGGATTTCCAGGGCAGCTGCTTCCCTACAAGTGAGGATCGGTGGGAGTTTGCCCAGGAGCTCACAGACTGGCAGAGGGGAGGGCGGGGGAGCCAGCTCATTAGAGTTGCAGAGTTTAATGAGTTCTTAACAGGATTAGACACGTATATGCAGATGAGCCGAGTTTGCCGCGGCAGTCATTAGGATGGAGATTACAAAGGCTGCCAGTCCTCATGCTCCAGGGCTAAAGCAGATCTCCTGTTCGGGGTCAGGAATACACCGGCCCTCATGGTGCACCATGCAGGGTAGGAAGGCTTGGAGCTGTCATCAGGAGCCTCCAGCAATGGCCATCGTCAGAGACAGGCCACCCAACTCGACACCCATTGACCTGATGATTGGCAGCTCTCGCTGCCAGCTGGGCCCCAGCGTCCCACGGTAACGAGAGCAGCTCTTGGCTGAGGGTATTCAGGGACCATCCTGAGTGGTGCCAGGAGCTGGAGCTCCCAGCACCAGCTTCAGGGTCCCCATCTGACACGGGGATTTGCCGGGGATTAGAAATGCTGTGTGGAGAAAAACACCCCTGGTTGCAGGAGGGTTCACATCCATTAGCAATGCAAATGAGAGGGTGGGAAGGGGAGAGATTATCCACGTGCATCCAGTCGGTGGCATGGGTCGCTCAGTGGAAAGCTGGACCGATCCGTCCGGCAGTGGCACAGCAGCATCAGGCCAGCTAGGACACAGAGGTACCAGGCAAGGGGCTGGGGAAGTAGACCAAAGGGAGCGGATGAAGCTAAGGGGCCCACTTCAGATTTACACCAGTGGAAATAAGAGGGTCTGTGCCAGGTCCCTGCTCTGAAGTCGAGCCAGGATTGTGGCTTTCCAGGGGCAGGCTGGCCTGCAGAGAGGAGAGGGCATCCCTGTCTCTGCACCTGCTGGAGCCCAGGGGTGTCTGGGCATGGACTCGGGCACCTGCGTGGCCTGGCGTGGCGCAGCCGAGCACAGGGCATGAGTCACACTGGGGGGAGCGTGGCAGGGCCCTGCCTCCCTGGTCTAACCAGTGCCTGTTTCTCTTCCTGCAGAACTGACCTGCCCCCCTCTCACAAGCCCATCCCTCCGCCAAAGAGGAAGCTGGAGATGAAAACCCACCTGACAGCAGAAGACATCCAGGTACCTGCCCCCACCCCAGTGCCAGGCCTCTGAAGACACCACGTCTGGCCCTGGCAAGCCTCAGCCTGGGGTGTGAGCTAGGGGACAGTGGCCAGTGGCCCAGTGCTTTCCTGTCTGTCTGCAGTCAAGAGCTCTGGGTCCAGAGGCAGCCTGGACTTGGCTCACAGCCACGGGGGAATCTGGGTCTCACCATGGCATCCATGGGGCAGGGGTTGCTCCCAGCCTGGTGGCAGGGGTGAGGTCGCAGCTGCCCCCGTAACCCCATCCCCATCCGCTCTGCCCAGGTCGTGCATCTCGACAACATGAAGCACGAGGAGGAGATCCAGAAGCTCCCGCTGCAGACACTGTACTATGACCTGGCCACCACCGAGCCCTCCCCCTACACCGACAGGCTGGTAAGGAGGGCCAGGGGCCTGGCACTGCCCCCCGACCCCCACCCCAAGGCCCCTGCACAGGATCTGGACCGATACATTACAAGGGATTAGCTCCTGCTCCCTCCATCCATCCACCAGCAACCGTCTCCCCCACTGCCCCAGGGCCTCGAGTCCCCTGACCTGAGCCACAGGGAATGTGGCATCATGATCACTTGGTCCTGGCTGTCTCCAGCGTACTGTGGAGGACTCTGCCTGACACTTTCCAACTAGGTTTCACCCCAGATTGGTGGCTCGTGGTAACATAGGACTCTCTGGCTCCCCTCCAAGATACAACACCCAGTGAGGATGCAAACTAAGACCAAATTGGGCCTGGAAGAAGCTAAACTGCTTGCCCCACACCCCAGCCCAGAGCAAGGGTACAATGGATCCTATCCCAAAGCTGATCACGGTGCCCATCCTTGCGCATGTCCCTTGGGGACACTCTGCCCTGTGTTGTCAGGTTCTGGGGGTGCCCATCTCCCCGGGATTTCATCCACGCCAGAGGAGGGATTGCATCTCTGGGTGGGCTAAGGCGCAGGGAGGAGGTGGTGGATGGAGGGTCTCACAGGCCAGTCCCACTCGCTGGGCCTGTGCTGTCAGCGACGGTTCCTGCGTTGGAGGTGGAGGAGGCTGACGTGACATGACTTAGCTGGAGCGGCGCGTTCCCAGCTTTGTAACTTGGTTCTGTGCCAGGCCAAGGGCACCGGCGTCTGGCTGGGAATCGCAGACGGCTCCCTAAAGCCCGTGTTGGGTGCAGATTTGTTCAGCTTGAAATGGAAAGATGGAGATTAGGGGTCGAGGAGACAGGGAGGGAGTTCAGCAGCAGCAGCAGGAAGGCTGTTTTCAAGGCCCAAGGCAGGGGTCAGGTGCACGGGCCCTGCCAGCTCGTTGTGAGGCCACGGCTGTCTTCCTGCACGGCGGGTAGCGGAGGGCAGTGCACCAGCCCTGCTGCACGCGTGGTCCCTCAGGCTCCAAGCCCAATTGTGCTTGCTCATCCCTGCCCTTCAGAGAGAGTCGGCCGCCCGGCTGTGCTGCCCGGCACCGGGGAGCCACAGGGGCTTGTTCACCCCTGGAAAGTTGGGCCCTGGCATCCATGGCCCTGGGCACTGTTCCACCCCAGAGGCAGCAGCATTTCCGTGGTGCCCTCTAGTCATAGGATGCACTTGGGGCTGGAAGACAAATGTTGAGGGCAGTGCGTGGCTCTGAAGAGCCCGTCCCGGGGGCGTCTGACTGGTTTCCCGTGCCCTCTGATCGGGGGCGTGGGTACCAGGGCCAAGCCACGCTCCACAAGAGCAGGTTTCCAGCAAGGAGCTGGCTCACTTGGGGTAAATAGCGAGAGGGTGGCTAATTAAAAAAGCCGTCAGCAGCGGAGTTAGCGATGTGAGGCTAGGCTCAACCGGTGGCCGTGTGGTAACCATAGGAACCGAGTTTGGGGCTCTCTGACCTGCTCGGAGCAGGCGCGTATTCAAGGCTGCGGTTCCTGTTGGTCCTTTGTTAGAGGTCCCAGCAAAGAGGCTCTTCGGATGCCCTCACAGCCGCCCTCGAAGCAGTCGCTGCAGGGCGGAGGCACGTGGGCAGGGGCTTCAGGGCTGGGATGCTCCCCGGAGGCATCCCCAGCATCCTGGGTCTGAGCTTTGGGCTGCCCTGTCCCTCCTGGTCAGGGCTTCTCAGCCTGGTCTGGTGCATCCCTCCTCCAGGGTCTCAGGCTGGCCAGGACGTGAGCAGCCTGGCTCCCTCCTGCATCCTCCTGCCCTGCTCTGCCAGGCTGGTCTCATGCCCTGTTCTTCCTGCTCCTCCAAGCCTATGCAGACCCCAGCCCCGGCCAGTGCAGCCATGGAGCATAACCCTCCTCCCCGAGACTCTGCAGTCCCAAGGGGAAGTCCTCCAGCCAGCCTTGCCCATCAGCCCTGGGTGTGGTCCCAGCCTCCAGCGCCTGCTTTCCGCCCCACGTCCCTGGGGCTCACTGCTGTATGTCGGGCAGCCGGGCTGTTGAGCGGGTGAATGTCAGGGGGAGTTCCCTGCCAGGCAGTGCCAGCCGTGCCGGCTCTGCCAAGGGCTCTGGGGCGCACAGATAACACCGGCTGGCCGTGTTATCATGGAAGGGACGGGCATGCGTCATGCTGCGCTTCAGGAAGGAGCTGGCTCTGGCTTTCCCATCTCGCCTAGGGATCCGCCAAGGTGGCCTCCTGCCCATCCCACAACCAGCCTTGCAGACACTTCCCTTAACCAAGCTGTGACCAGGTCTGCCAGGCTCCTGCAGCCGCGCTGCCAGCACCTCCACCCGGGGTAGGCAGAGGTGGGTGGGCTGAGCGGGGCACAGAGAAGCACTCAAAGCAGCTGCTTGCTCAAGCATAGACTTGCTGCTAGCCCGGGCTTCCTTTGGGGAGGAGGGCACCGCAGACATGTGGTGCTGGCGCTCTGTCTGCCGGAGGGCAGCGGGGAAGGCATTGCAGGGGAGAGAGGCTTGACATCTGGGGGGTAGGAAAGGGCTTCCAATGCTGTAACTCAGTTGTACGTGGTCTCGTCTTTTGGGGTTAACACAATTTGTGCATTAAAGCCTCTGCTGGGGAAGGCAATTTCAGAGAGCCAGGACGAGCTCAGAAGTGATTAGTGAGGGGGCCAGGCAAGAGAGAGGTACCGGCAGAGGAGAGAGAGGGCAGGAGAGCGACTGGCAGAGAGGGGATGAAGGTGGAGGAGAGCAACCTGGCCTCACCCACAGCTACCGGGGATCTCTAGCACCTCATCTTATTTCCCAGACCCCCTCTCTGGGCAGGAGGAGCTGTGCCTCCCAGGCAAGCCATCACCCTCCTTGTGCTTGGAGCTGCACAGGCTCCACTCCTGGCTCAGGACCTGGGGGCCTCCTCTCTTCTCGGAGTGTTTGGCATTTGGCCCTTGACAGCACCCCCTCAATTCAGCCCACATTGCATAGGGGTTATTCCCAAGCCATGGTGCCTGGGGCTGCCCCAGCTCTGGGCTACAGCCCCAACATGGGGTCCTTCTCCCAGCTTCCCCAACAGTCGGTGGAGCCAGTGGGAACAGTGTGGGAACAGAATTGTGTGCGTGTGTACGTGTGTAATGTGTGCTAGTGAGGGGTGGACGGGGGGGAATAAGCATAGCAGCAGAGGTGTGATGGGTGGGACAGGGGAAGGCTTCGTGGCTCGGACAGTGAGGCAACGCCTGCCAACTTGCAGGGCAGTTACTGGGGTGCTGGAGCCAGTGATTTATGCAGCATACTGGCTGGCGCCAACATTAGGACTTGTATACAAGCCCCGGTATTGATTTTGTAATAAATTTCTGCTCCTAAAAAGCAGCAGTGTGCAGGAGCGAGCCAGGGGCTGGCAGAGACTGGTAGCTTCCCAACTGCTGCGGCACAGCCCTTCCCAGGGTCTTGTCTGGGCTGGGCAGGGGCAAGGTGGGCATGGGCACCCCATGGCTTGGTCTGCCTCTCTGCAGGGCAGGAGAGGTGGCCCAGTGCAGAGCTGGATCTACACTGTGAAGCAGGGGTCTGGCTGCTGAGTGGGCCGCCAGCATCACCCAGCTCCAAACCAAAGCTGCTCAGCGCCGTCAACTTTATATCTTCCCATTCCTGCATGTCTTGGCCCGGGCCGAGGCAGGATGCAGCAGTGCCAGAGCAGGGCTCCTCCCTGGTGGCTCTGGCCTGGGTTTCAGCAGAGACCATCAACCATGCTGATGGGGCTCTGCTGCCCCAGATCTGGAGCCAGCACATCCAGGGCTCCCCTGGACCTCCATGTAGCATGTACGTGTGCCGTGTCACCTCTGATCTCCTGCCCATGGAGGAGTGTGAGCACTGCCAGGGAAGGATATAGGAAAGGAGTGATGAACCTGATCAAACCCCAACCCTTCATCACACCACCCAGTGTGGCCTCCTTCCACCTAGCAGCTTCTGCCCGCACCCCCTGGTTCTGCCTGCCATCTTTGACTCTTTTGGCTCAACGCACACCTCCAACCTGCACTGGGGAGAGAGACTCTGCCAGTTATGGTGTTTGCCCCCTGTACCCACAAGCTACATGCTCACCTGCTTGGGGCACTTTCACAAGCTCTGTAAGCTGTGACAGTGCACACACATGTGCAAACACGCACAAGCCCTATACAATACACTTCAGCACACAGGGCAAGAGCACCCAGACCATACACCCCTCCCACAATGCACATGCATGCACAATCATGCCATGGGGTGGAGGGGCCCTGCTCCCCATAGACCGGCAAAGGAAACCCCCACCAAGTGCAGTGTGACAGAGCAGTTCCTCAATCAATCCCCCCTTCTGACTACAGGCATTAGCACAGCTCATTGCAGAGCCATAAAGCTCTGAAAATTGCCTTGCCACAGCTGGTAAATGGTTGAGAAGAGTTCAGGAAAAGAGAGGGGATGATTTCCAAATTAAATGCCTTCTGCATAAGATCCAGGTGAGGCGATGGATCAGGAAAGGGGCATGCAGCGAGAAGGTCATCTGAAAGAGCCAGCTGGTCCTTGCCACTTCCAAGACCAAGCCCATATGAGGATGCTAAGATGCTCCCTTAGCGAGCATGGGGCTGGGAGCCAGGACACCCCGGTCCTGTTCCTAGATCTGTCACTTCTTGAGTGACAGCAAACAAATCTCCATCTCTCTGTATGCCTTTCTTTCCCCCTTCCATAAAATGGGGTCTGTAAAACTGAGCAGTCTCCCAGGAAGTTTAATTCATTAATGATGGTGAGCTACTTTGAGTTACTTGGATGGAAGCTAGCTATCAGAGACGAGGGGTGCATCCCTCCCTCCGTGCTGTTCTTGGATACGAGCCCTCCGAAAATGCTGCTAGAGAGGCTACCCTTCAAGACGCTGTCATCAAAGCATGAGGCTTTTGGCATCTATTAACCATTATTTACAAAGCTCGAATCAGACAGGATTGGAAATATGGAACAGAAGGAAAAAGAGCTCGTGGGTTACAGTCAACCTCGCCGCAAAGGGAGAAACACGGCACGCTGTGATTTGCTCGTGCTGTTAGGGAGATTTGTGAGGGAGCAAAATAAATTTAAGCTGAAGGGAATTTAAAAGCCCCCGTTCGCAGAAACACCCTCGTTTCTCCAAACTCCCAAGCAATTTGGAGCTCGTCTTAGTGACTTGCCGGAGACAATATCCATTATCTGAGCATTAGCTGGGCGAGGTGCTCGGCAAACATATCGGAGTGGCGGTCCTCCCTCCGGAGAGTCGGCAGTCTAGCAAGTCCCAGAGCGTCATGGGCAGCGTAGGGGGAAGGAAGGACCTCGCTCTCATCGTGGTAAGGCGCGGGCTCCCTCTCGGAGTACCGCGTGCGGTGCCCCCCGCCCCGAGCGTCTCAGGGATGCGGTGCCGGCCCTTGCCATGGAGGAAGCACAAGGCCTCGAACCATCCCGGTGCAGCACCCGCTCCTCCTGGGCTGGAGTGAAGCCTCGGGGTCCCCTCCGCTCCTGGAGGGATGCAGGGAGGTTCGTTTTCAGACCTGATTGTGGGGTGTAGGGATGCAGCCCTAACAGACCCTGGGGAGGGGGGTGTTGCTGGGTGGGGGCGGTTTCCACTGAGACTCATTTGAGCCCTAAATGCCTGGGGTGGATAACAAGGGAGGGAAAATGCTGCTTGATCCTCCCTTGGATTTGGGGGTTTTGTTTGACTGACTGTTCCTTCCCCCATTTCTTTTTATCTTTTCTCCCCCATTCACTCCCCCCCATTCCATTAACATCCCCCACCTTCCCACCCCCTGGGCATGACCCCCGCGCACCCCGGCATCTCCGGCCCCTCGTCTCCCCCATCCCTCCCGTGTGTCCACGCCTCGCCGCTGCCCGACCGCCAGAACTCCGGCACCAAGGACTGTGACGTCCACTATGCGGAGCTGGACACGGCCGCTCTGGCCTCGTCGCCCAGCCCCCGGAGCTCCATCCGTGCTGGCGGAGACCCAGTCGAGTATGCAACTATCCAGCCTCACTTACGCTAGCGCATGCCACTCTAGGCCTTTCCCCTCCGATCCTGGCCTCAAGGTACACAACTGCCCCCTGCCCGCCTGGGGACGTCTGCGCTCCCCCTGCCCTGTGCGATGGCTCCCTCTTGCCCCCACCCGGCGTTGCATGCTCCCTGCCACGGCTGCTCCCTGGCGTGGCCTGCACGCAGCTTGCAAGCAGCATGGCGCACCCGCTTTTGCTTTGGGTCCTGCGCAGAGGTGAGCTGGGGGGTTACGTCTGTCGGTGGGTGGGCTGGCTGGCGGGGCAGGCAGGCTGCGGCCAGGGTGCCTCTCGGCACGGTGCTGAGCTGCGTGACAGGGGAGGCCGGGTGTCCCCAGAGACACCCGGGGGAGTTTCCCCAGGGCTTCCCCCGCATGGGACCAACTCCCTAGGGTTGCAGAGAGAGCTCTGAGTGAAGGCAGGTGAGGAGAGCAGGATGGGGGAGTGGAGGGAGGAAGGAGTGAGAAAGCAATGGGAAGGTGGGGGGACGGGGTCAGCGCCCAAGGCATGCTCATGATGGCCTGGGACCCTGAAGGCAGGAGGCGGTATAGATGAGGGGCAGCACGGTGCGAGGTGGGAAGTGAAAGGCAGGATGCTTAGGCGGGTTGGACACTGGCCAGTGAGATGCCCCTGCCTGCCACAGGGTCTGGGGGGGTCACGGCAGGGCACGGGGCTCTGCTGGGGTTTGAAAGAGCCGCGTGCTGTCCGCACTCAATGGCCCCTTCTCTGCCCTCTTTCCCCCCCACAGCTGCCCCGCCGTGGGAGGGGACCCCGTGGCCCTGGGCACCACGTGGGTGTGCGGGTGCACATGTATGCACACGCCTCTGTCTGCTGTAGGAGGAGACACCTCCACCCCTCCCGCTGACCTCCCCCAAGCATGCGAGTGTTATCACCAACCCTTGGCCCCGCTCTGCGGTGGGTGTTTATCCCATCCCATAGCAGGTCTCTGCAGCTCCTCAATCACCCGTGTGAGATGCTGCAGCCCTCGCCTGCCCTGCCCCTTTGTCCACTGGTTTCAGAGCCGCTTTCTCTGCCCTGGTGTTTGTCAACCACTTTCTTCCTCCTGGTCTGTGTTGTATCCTCCCCTCGCCCCCAGGCTCCGGTGACTGGGAGCAGGCAGCTGCGTGGGCCTGTTGTCTGGGGAGAGTGCCCCGTTCCCCATAGGCTGGTCCCAACCAGAGCCCTAGATCCAAAGCAGCTCTGGGAGCCAGAGGGGGTTAAAAGCTAGTGCCCGGTTCAGGAGCAATAGTTAAGTCGAATCTCCTATGATGTCATAGGAAGTTCTTCCCTCTGCCAATCAAATGGAAGAAGCTCCTATAGCATCACTCAAGCATCTTCCACATTCCCCTCTCCTTCATTCCCACCCGTGTTGGCCCATCTCTCTAGGCATCAGGAAATGCTGGAGACCAACCAGACTTGTCTGGGCGCTCCTGGTGGGGTGGGGGAGGAAGCAGCTTGAGGGGCCGAGTCCAGGGAACCAGGACCTTCATCTGGGAAGGTCGCCGGGCAGTTTGGTACGGACCCAAGGGTGGGCGCAGCCACTCGGCTGCATGGGGATCGGAGCCATAGGAAGAGCTGGGAAACTGCTGATAAGTTTGCTAATTGGGTCCGTGCAACAATGAGCTGTGATGCATGTGGTTAGTTCAGGGCTCTGTATGGCACAGATAACCCTTTGATGTGCAAATCTTGTGAGTGGCGGTCAGGGGACAGGGAGCAGAGACATGCAGGGAAGAGGGACAGAGGGCTGGGGCTAGCCATGGGCAGCCAGCAGCAGGGGCCTGGGAGAGGAGCCGCACTGAAAACCACTACAGACAAGTCCCAGTTAAGCTTGTTGCAGCCATAGGTTGTCACTGGGCAGGGACACCTGAGGTCCTGGAAATGCCCAATGCATTCCCACCACCATCCTCAGGACCCAGCACAGAGGCCCTGTGGCAGCTCTCTCCATGGGAGGCAGGGATCCCAGCCTAAGGATGGTGCTGAGCCCAGAAGAGACATGCCTCTAGTAAGGTCTCCCCTGGATCATCCTCCATGCCCAAAACAGCTGTTCCCCCTGCTTGAGCCAGCACGGGAAGCCAATCCACCCCCTGCCGTCCTGTCTGAGCTCCCCCACCACCATCCTTAGCCAAGCAGGGAGGGGTCAGGACTCTCCACGCTGCTGCACCCGCAGCCGGATCCCAGCTGACCACGTAGGGCCCCTCCATCAGAGGAGCAATCCTACCTGTGTGTCTCTACCCTGGTGGGCATCTCAGTGCCGTTCAAATGGACCCCCGGGAAGGCCGTGGGTCCCCAGGATGCCGGCCCCCAGGAGCAGACGGGGACAGAGGACTGGGAGCTTAAGGTGTGGAGTCTCAAGGAGACGTCAGACCATCCAGGGGTGTCAATCCCAGCAGCAAAGCCTTGGTCACTGCGGAGGGGCGGCACTGCAGGCTCAGGGCTATGGGGGGTCTGTGCAGAGACCTGGGCTGGGAAGGGGCAGGGGCGAGGGGAGCGGGGTGAGCAGCAGCCTGCGGGCCGTGGCTTTGCAGCGTGGCTGGGAGACCTGGATCTGGCCCAGGTGCCTTGCCCACACGTCAGCGGGGACAGGAGAGCGGGGGCTGGGGCAGCCTGCCCGCCCTGTGGACCCCGAGGTTTCCCTGCTCTGGAAGGAGCCCTGTAGCCACCCTGCTGTAACACGGCCAGCCCCGGGCCGGAGCGTCTGCGGTTGGCCAGCTCGGCGCGGTGCGGTAACCTGTCTCTCTTGCGGTGTCTTGCCTGCCCCCGTGCCCAGAATGAGGATCAAGGTCTTCATAGACGTTACGAGCCAGAGTGGACAGTAAGTCGGGGCCTTTGTTTTTCTCCTCCTCTCCCTTGTGTGTCTAGCTGGGCTGGTTGGGGGGGAAGGGATGAGCATCAGTCCTGGAGGCTAAGCCTCTCTGCCAGCCCCCCATGCACCAACCCTGCCCTGGCTGGGGCAGAGAGGGGTCTGGCCTCCCCATTCGAGGTCCACGCAGGCCTCAGCTTCCCTGCCCAGATGGAGAGCGAGGGGGTCTGGTGGGTGCCGGCTGCAGTGACTGGGCTGCCACCCCCTCACTGAGCTGACGCAGGCCACCAAACAGCCCTCGTCACCGAGCCGGGGTGTAATGGCACCCTGGAGCCGGGTGGCCCTCAGCCCTGTTCGGGTCCATGCAGCGGGTCTGACTGTATCCCTCCCTGCCTGTCCCTGCAACTCTCCGAGCCGTGCTGGCCCGGGCTCTCGTGGCTGTGTCCAGGCGGTGGGGAGCGTGTGGACACACCTGATCTAGATGCACCAGGCACAAGCAGAAGCCACGGAGTACACGGCATCCCAGCCCAGGGTGCTACCCTCAAGGTGCCGCCACTTCTTGGACACTGCAGGTCTATCAGACCCAGCAGGGCAGACCGACCGGCAGCACAGCTGCAGGGAGCAATCCAGCAGGTGACGTTTTCCTCATTTGGGACCTTTGCCCCACAGGCGAGACAAGCCAAGCCTCATCCCCCTTCCCTCGGTCCAGACCTGGGTCCCCAAACCTCCCCCTCTAAGGATCAGGTACTTCTGGGGGTCGACCGGCCCCTGCAGTGAGTCCACTAGCTGACAAGCCTCTACTGCTAGCAATGACTGGAGTTGCCTCTCGTTGTTGGATGCTGCATTGCTCTAGTTCCTGGGTTCAAATTGCACCAACACACTGTAGCAAAAGAGGTGGAGCAGTAATGGGCCTGTATGCTAGTCCCCTTCCAGAGGGGAAGCAGCCAGCACACCAGCAAAACACATATGTTAGGTCTTCCTCCCAGTGCCTTGTCCACTGGAAGATAATAGCTTACTAGTGCTGCTCACTATTGGGCTCCTCTGTGAACTCAGTGGTATTGGAGAGCACTGAATATCTGAGTCGGGTATGGCAGGAGATAGTTAAATGGCTCTCACTGACAGGGTTTGGGGTAAGACCCCATGGGACAGAGCAGCCTAACCAAATCTCCAGGTATTTCATCGTTCCTGGTTCTGAATGTCATGTAAATGAAGCAGATGAAATGCCGAGACCTTGACAGAGCATTTCACTGCTTTCTCTCCATCACCCCAGCCAGAGCCTGGGGGTGTTCAGAGAAGGGTCAATGCATCAGATATTAGCAGGTTGTAAGGAAGTACAGCTCACAGCATTCATAACTGTGCTTAAGGGCACACTTTCAGGTGCAAAAGCAGCTTCAATGTGCAGGAGAAGTGGGAAGAGAGAGGGCAAGGTGGAAAATGTGCACTCTGAAACGCTATCGGGCAGATCCCCCTTTCCAAACAACACACAAGGCTGTTTGCAGTGGACAGGTCTTTGATAACCTGCTTAATCTTCTGCATTACAATAACATTAGGAGGGGGAAATAGATAATGAAGTGTTATATAGAGCTGCTTCAGAGGGGAGAGAGACATGAGGAGTGGGGAAGAAGGATGTGCCAGTGCCATTTAATTAGCTCATTAGCTAGAATTTAATTTCAAACTTGGTTAGAGGGAAACTCAGCTCCGGAAAAGTCACTCCAGGAGCAGGGAGGGCATCCGAGGGCACCAGCTCTTAGATACACAAATCAACACAGGGCTGAATCTCACTTGCAGTCCCTACAGCTCCTTTGGCGTTTCAGCAGGGGAGCATGGAGCCCTCTGCTTCCAGCCCTGGGGTCACTCAGGCCCACTTCTCAGGGCTTAGACCCTTCTGGGCTGAGAGGTGCTTTCATCTGCTTCCCTGGACAACTCAAGGTGTTCTCATAGGCTACATGAGGTCTCAGGGACCATGCTCCACCCTCATTGTGATGCCCTTACACTAGCTAATCACCAATTCCTGCAGCCCTGGCACTGGTTGGTTGCTCAGCATGATCTAGGGTGCCTAACTTTCCCCCCCTTTTTCTCTGCCCCAGCTTAGCAGCATCTCAGGGCACATTCCCTCTAGCTCCCTCGGGTCCTTTTAACTGCAGGGCTGACTCTGTTCCAGGCTTCTCCTATTCCTGGCCTACACTAGCCCAACTCCTCACACTGCCCTGCTTTAACCATTTCCAAGAGCCGATGCCTGCCCTATGCTAGGTTTGCTCTGCACCACCCCTCTCCATAGCAACGGACCCCTTTGTGTAGCCAGCTACAGCATACCTATTTACCCACAGCCCTGGGCTCTGCCCCTTGCTGCCTGTGATGTAGAAATGACAATACCCTATGAATATTACTAGAGCAATGTGTGACTGCATGCACCTGCCTATTTCCTACTCCTCTTCCTACAGACACACCTTAGTCTGAGTAGACTACCTCTAGGAAAATGCACAAAACCCTTCCCCTTTTAATTCAGGGCAGAGGTCCAAACCCTTATCAAGGTTTGCCTCCCAAATACATGAGCTCAGCTGCCAGGCAGGGGAGGAAGTGGCTTTCAGGTGAGCTTGATCAAGAAAATGAGCTTGGCTATAAAGAGGGAAGAGAGAGTAGCTGCTTCTCCATATGGTGGGGTTGTTTTTAGGGAGGTTGCTGGGCTTGGGTCAGGGGTTTAGGCAGGGAGAAGGAGCGTGCATGATTTGGGCAGGCGGTGGGTGTATTGAGCTGGTCCGCTCTGTGTTGTCCTTGTCCAGCTACACTTGCTGTTCCCTGTGCATGCCTTCCTGCAAGCTGTGTGATGGCACCTCTATCTGCAGCCCTTTCCCTGGCTCAAATGACTTTGCTTTTGTGCTAGCAGATGGCAGCGTGACCCTGAGCCTGGAGTCTGAGTGCTCTCTCGTGCTCCGAACATTTAAGCTTCGGCTTCTCCCAGGTCTATATTTATTCCAACACAGCCAGGGGAAAAAAAGCACTAGACTAGCTATGCAGCAGCCCCAGCTGATGTAGGGGGGATAAGGCATGTGTCTGTGATCAGGGGGCTTTGTGCAGCAGACTTTAATGAGGTTGTAGCAGCTAGGAGGATGCTAGCAAGCGCTTCAGTGCTGCTTTAAGTGGCTCAGACAATACTCTTGCAGCCCTCCCTGCGGCCCCACTCCAGACGCTGTTTCCCCAAGGCTTGGCACAATTCGCCTCCCATATTTCCTGGAGGCAGGCTGCCCTATAACAGCTGATCCCTCCTGCCTCTCCTTTTCCCCCTACCGCTGCTCTGAAGACACTCGGTTCTCTGGCTTGCTACCCATCTCTCTCCTGAGCTCTTCTTTGCGGAGCTGTCAATAAATCATTAGTGGCATTTTGTTTTTGACATAACTTTCCCAAGTGTTGTGCTGGGCCCGGGCCCTGGCGGCACGTGGCTCCGAGCAGCTTGTTCTGTTCCTTCAGGCTTTTTCTCCCAAGAAACAGACTCCCTGAGGCTGGCATCAGCTGGAGGCACTGTAGGGATTGTAAGAGAGGGCTTCAAAGGAAAAAAAAAAAACATTCTTTTGATCCATCCAAAATGGGCTTTAGGCCCCTGTTGCAGAGTGGACATGTTGCCTTTGGGCTGTCCGGACCTACAGCTCCTCCTGGCTCTCCAGGCAAGCTGAGGACAGCACACAACATGGCTCCAGATGTTTGCAGACCCACAGGGCTGCATTTTGCAGGCAAGTCTGTGCTGCTGTCTTGACACCCTGATCTCCACCCCTCTGCACACCAGGATGTAGAAAAGCCCTGAAAACAACTTGCCAAAGCTGGAGACCACATTTGTCTCCTTTCTCCTCCTCCCTCTCTCTGCTTCTCTTCTGTTCCCATTACACAGCCCAGATTTCTCCTGCACGCGAATGGTTCATTGTGTGCTGGCACAGATAAGTACATCCATTTTGGGATGGCTTTAAAAGCACACTGAGAAGGAGGCTCTGTTTCTAGCAGCCTTTGTAGTAGCCAAGTCACGCAAGGAACAGCCCCCAGCTGATAAATTTCTATTACAACCCAAGCCCTGGTTATCCCATTACAATGGGGAGCAATGAAGCTGGGTAAATGGGGCCCCAGACCCTTGAGGGATTGTACCGTCCCATACAGATAGAAATATTTACCCTGCCGCTCTTATGCAGTGGGATCACCAAGGGGTCTCGATCGCAGCACTGTCGCACTGGATTTTGTAACACGTCTGTGATGAAGACGTGGTTCCTGCCCCAAATGTTTCTGAACTGAAGAGACCCGGGTTTTGGAATAACAGAGGTGCGGCTGGGTTGAGGCACGACCACGTTATGCTTTGCTCAATACACTTGTGTGCTTCAGAGGGAAGGCAAGAGGGCGTGACACTTCCAAGCCCACACACAAAGTCCCTTTAGAGGCTTGCAGCCAGTCAGCCAAGAACTCCCTTCCCAGCAAAAGCCAGATCCACAGAGCTGGTGCATGGCTGGAAGCTGAAAGCAGCAAGATCTGTGTTGCCCAGCTGTAATGGCGAGGTGCAGCTTTAACGCCAGTCACATCCGCTTACGTGGGAGGCAAAAGCTTGTGAAGCAAGAGGTGCTGGGAAACATGCATGGGTGAGGCAGTGAGGCCTGACATAAGGCTCATGTCCCTACTAGATGCTTCACTAAGACCAGCTCAGAGGGCTTCAAAGCACTAGACAGGGCAAGAAAGCCAAAGCCCCCTTCCACCAAGGCTTGGGAGGGAGAGGACTTTGTATTCTGCTAGCTGCAAGCACCACACACCCCCTTCCCCGGAGCAAAAGGGCATGGGTGAGCCCTGAAAGCTGTCAAGCTTCCCGTTGGGTTTTGGATAAGCCTTGGCAGGAAAGACCTCTGTGATTTCACGCTGAAACAAATGCTGTTTGATTATCACTCGTTGTTCCAGCTGTGCATAATAACCCCACACCACAGCACCTTGGCATTCGAGGGCTTTGCTTTTCATTCGGGGCTTGCAAAAAAACCCCCACAAAACCAAAAACAAAACCCTGAATCTGATAGCACCAGGCGGCAAAGAAATGATGCATTATTTTTCCCTCCATTTTACGGAGGGAAGATGGATTGGTTTTTCCCTTCCAGATGACCTAACATCAAAGCAAACTCCACAGACTCAGGAGCTCAGCTCTCTAGAGACTGGCCTCAATAAGGGACCGCATTAGCTTAGTGCAGGTGACCAGGGTGGGAGCCGTCAATGGGATTGCTCAGGTGCATAAAAGTAAGTGCCTGGACAACAATCCAGTCTGCCATCAAAGCCTGGCCATACAAATACTCTCTTCACAGAGCGCATGAACTGTCAGATCGGACCAGACTCAGCACCCATCCAGGGTGCCTGAAGCAACAGCCAGCCCAGAAGGGTCAGCTAAAACCCAACATCTGGAGAGATGAGGCATGATCTGTCTGTCCCCAGTGTTGAGGACCTCTGTTATCTCCTTATAGTAGGATTGCATTGAGCTGCTACAAAACTGGGGGCGAACTAGTCTTGAGTCCACATTTGCACACAGTAAAGGGGTGTTTTGGGAAGCTGAGGTGGAAACTGCTCAGTCACAGAACGGCCCCAGATGTCATGTGAAATAAATGTAGAGTTGTAAGAATAAAGAGAGTGCTTTGCTTTTTCCTGCACCTCTCCGTCCTTCCAGGGCACCTCCCGGGGCATTGGGCAGCTGTGCGTGTTGCACAGTTCGTCTCCGGGATCTTGCTCACTGACTTTTGCTCTCCGTTTCAGACCTTTGGAAAGTGTCACTCAGCAGTACCGGATGCGCGTGATCGCTTGACCTGCTGTTACTCACGCCAAGAGCAGCCTCTGGAGATGATCTCCCCTGTCTATAACCCCCTGTCCTACCTCCCGGAAGACCTTTATCCTTACCATGCCGATGTCTCCATCTGCTGCCCGCCCCCTGGTTCCCGGGCACCGCACATCTGTCCTAAGGAACAGTATGTTTAAAGCCACTTCTCTACACGCTCGAGCAAAAGCAAAGCAGCCAACGTTTCATGTCTCCTGCTCTCTCCCACGTCCACCGAGGCAGTCTGGGTTTTTTTCTCCCCAGCCACTGAAAACTTTGACTGCTTCTCCCACTTCTCATTTTGGTGCAACTCTAAGTGACATGATTAGATTACGCATCCGCCTGGCTCTTAGCGCTCAAAGGGAACTTCCTGCCTTCGTCCCTGTCTCCCTGGCTTTTTCTTTGCATCTTTGCCCCCCACATCCCTCCCTAATTTTGGCCCTGTCACCAAACCGTAGCAAGCTGGCTATGCACATGCATGCATGGGTGCACCGTTGGCCCTTGCTGGGTGGAACGGGCCCGACCTGCTGAAGTGTCTGTTGGTTCCCTTGTGTCATGTTTTTCTACTATCTGTGCAAGAGCAGCTCAGAAGAGGGTTCCTTCAGAAGCCTTTTTCCACTGGTCCGAAAGAACCAGTGCAACTCGACTCCCTAACCGAACCGTCTTGATGCTGCATCGGCATTCCCCGGCCAGTGTCCATGTCTCGGGCCAGATCTCTGTCCTTGGCAATGGCCGTTGTGGGGGGAGCCCTGTTTCTGAGAGAAAAAGGCAAAGATTTCCAAACGGAGCCCAGCAATGGGAAGTTTGTAGTGGGATATGCAAAAGCAGAGCAGAAGGGATGTATTCTTCTCTGCTGCCAACCTCTCGGCTTCGACAATCTGGAGGGAAAGCGGGTGGAACGTGGAGGAACAAAGACGATGACGCAGTCAGGGCAAAATGTTCCTTGAACTTTCTTTCACGCAACTGGAAACCAAAAGACAAGAAAAAAAAATTAAAATAATTCCCTAATTAGAAAGAAAAATAAACAGGCCATAATTTTCCCTTCCAGAGCCTAAAGCTCCCCTGCAGATCTCCCCGATGCAGCTGTTGATTGGGATGTTAAAGTGAACTCAGGCAGAATATGGAAAACAAATCATGATTTCAGGTAATCTTCTTGCTCTTAATGAAGGATAAAAGCCAACGGAGGACCTGGCCTTTTAACTTGGTTTTTAAGTCATCTTAGTTTTGGACCGTGGCATTGTTTTGATATGTGGAGTGTGCGCGCGTGTGTGTATCGGAGTGCATCCATTCCTGCAGCCACCAAGCGTTCTAGATAAGGGGATTCATCTCCACGTCGCTTCCTTGCTCACATGTATTAGAAACCCATATAAAAGAAGAAGAGGAACAGGATGGGAACAGGGTGCCTTGCGAATGGTTGGTGTCATGGATGATGCTCTCACCAGGTTCAGCCCGGGAGAGGCAAGGACCAGGCAGTTCTGTGTAAGAGGTGTTGTGGCTTTGGTGAACGGACTCAGTTTCCTTTCTTTTGATCGGGGTCTTTTTCCATCCTGCAGATATGCAACTTGGCACTGCCGATTCACAAGGGCCTCTGCATGTGGGGGCCCCAATCATGACGCTGGCGGCTCCCATATGCCAAGCCAGCGCCCCACGCTGCTTGTACAGATGCATGGGAGCCCACCATGCAGCATTAAAGATGCCCCTGGGCGGGGAGAACGGCACCTGCCCGCTGGGCTGGACTGCGTCACCGGCGATATGTCTATCGGGTTCTCAGAAGCAAGCTTGTCCTCCGTGCTTTCTTTGCTCTCGGCCCCAGAGGTGTGTCCCCAGGCTGGCCCTGCTGCCCCTCACTTGCACAAGAGCACAGCTGTGTTCACACTACCTCGTACACTTCCTGCAAGCTAAACACGCAGATAAAGGGGAAGAGGTTTATACTTCGTCTGGCAACAAAAGTGCCGCGGGGAACAAGGCTCCCCCATGGCTCTTGCTCGGAGGCCCGGCCAAAACCCAGCCCCTTCCCATGTTCCTGGGGTGAGGGCCACGTCCCAGTTTGGGGGAACAACCCGGCCACCCCACTGATGACACCTCTACAGTGGGAAATGGATGTCTCTACAGAAGCTGTGTCTGTTGGACCCAATGGCTCTGCTGCTGCATTAGCCAGGCCCCCGGCTGCAGGGCATGGAGGGGGGCAGGGGCAGACCATGGCACCGACTTGGCGATGAAACTGCCCCTCTGTCAGCAGGTGCAGGGAGTCTTCTAATTATAACCCAGGCCTTTGAGCATGCAACATGAGCAATGAAAAGCCATCCTCCTGTCCTGGCTGTTTTGGGCCAGCCTGGCCCCACGGGGGATCTCATTGCCTCTCTCGACCTCCTTTGCCCAGAGAATGGGGCCATCGGTCCCCTACCCACAAGAGCTCAAGTGCCGCGTATCTTCCTCTCCATGTGCCATGCGTTAGCATATAGCGGCCAGAAAGCCGGGCACCGGGTTTGCTCCCAACCAAAGCCACTGCCATTGCAGTTCAGTTCCTTGCCACCCGCCCCGGCACGGGGACTGCTCTACCAATTGGCCTTTAGCGAAGGAGAGGAGGGGCCATAAAACCTCTGGGGGCATTTGCACCCTGGGGTCCTAGGCATTGCTGCATGGCTGATCCTTGAGGACCCTTAAGGCCAGGGGCCTGAGCCATTTTCCTGCCTGCTTCCTGAGGCATCTCCAGGCCCGCAGGAATCGCAGCGGGCCTGACGGGAGCCGGCTTCTACCTCCGGACAGGCCTGAGCAGGCCAGCGAGGGGCAAAGCACAAGCAGCACGATCGTGCATAAGGATCGTGTCAGACCGACTGGAAGGAGGGGCAGAGGGCACGGGCGAGATCTCCTGCAGTCCTTGGGGGTGGACATGCAGAGAGATGACCGTACTGCCTGGCAGGGCAGAGCAGAGCATGTCCAGCTGCCTTGAGTGCCTGGAGCGTGAGCTGCCCGGAAGGAGAGCCATCAAGATCTTTGCTTCTCAGCAAAGCAAGAGAAGAGGGGAGAAGAGTTTCCAAATCCGGCCGCCGGATCCCTCCAGCGCGTGTTTTCAGCTCGGGAACGCCTGGTCTCTCTCTGCCTTTTCTACCTTCGTTCCTGCTGACAAACTAGAGGTGGCTTTTTCCGTCTGTCCTGCAGGAGAAGGTGTCTTGCTAGATCCCTGCTCGCCCATCGTGTGGGAGAGAGCAGGAGCCTACCCGGTGATGGACAGTGCGTGGGTGGGCTTGGTTTGGCACCGGGGCCATGGCCAGCTCTGATCCAGGCTGCCATTTGGTTCTCAAAGTTTATGGGACTGAATAATACTGTCCCACATTGGCCCAAAGCTATTGGTAACCCCCCCCACCCCCGTGCACACATTGCTGGGGAGTCGTGCTGGGTTGCCCACACCCTTGCAGCAAGGTTCACCTCTGACCACACCGGGATGCCAGTCCAGCACTGGCAGTGCCAACCAGGGGGTGCCACCCTGCTCCAAGGTAGGCTGCTCTGGACAGGTGCATTTTCTCTGTCTTGCTTTGTGTGAGACTCAGTCATTTTCTGGGATGAAATAACTGTCCTCGCTCCTGTTGCGCTGGCGACGATGGCGGAGCGGTGATGAAGGAAAGGCTGACGCAGAGCTGAAATAAATGCAATGGAAGAGTTCAAGCCGCTGCCCACGTGTCTCTTTGCAGTGAAATGTGGATCGGGCATTTGGTCTTTCTCTCGCACACCCCGTGGAGGGGCCAGAGCCCGAGCCCAGACAGGGAGGAGGAGGGTGCTGAGGAGGTGCCATCCCACACCTCCTTTCTGGGGTGCTACGCTCAATGTTCTCCATCCTTTCTCTGAGCCAGAGGGAGGCATGAATTAGCCAGCAGACCCTGTCCCTTGGTAGTCCAGTGCCTGGTTACAGCCTCCCTATGGATGGGCTGAACATGGCTGTCCACAGCTCACGCTGAGCTTCACTGCCAGCCCACAGAGTTACTGTGGAGACCTGGTCTCCTTGCAAAGGGGCAGAGCCACAAACCCACGTGGGCTCCTTTTTAGTGCACTCCTCGGGCTGCCGGACCCCAGATGAGTAGCTGTGCTCCCTGGGCACTGCGGCGATGGCAGGGAGGGGGGAATGGCTCATGGTGGCCAAGTGCTGGCACCAAGCCCCACTGTGCTGGGCGTTGTGTGAGCACAACGGGCTCATCTCTGAGCGTAACATGAGATCAGCCCAGCCATCCCCGGGTTGTGCAGCCCACGCTGCACAGGAGAACTGAACTCCAGGTGTCCCAACCTTGGTCTGAGCACCCTGGATGGGCCAGCACATCCAACCCTACCTTTTGCCCGGAGATTGGCCTTGGAGCTAATCCACCTGACAGCTGAGATGGCTGTGTTGTGCATAATCCCCCTCTCTCTTTCTTTCCTGGGCATCCTCCATCTGGTCCCTCCAGATCTCCAGAACATGAGCTATCTGGGACAGGGATTGTCAGTGCTGTCTTTGTCCAGTACCTGGCATAATATCATCTTCATCTTTCATCAAAGTCCACAGAACGTTAATGTAATATAAAGGTTGATAGTAATAGCAGCAGCCTGGCATACTGCAGCTTAAGCTTCATCCACAAATTTGGCAGCTACCTGGGGTTTTTCTATGGGACCTCCTCCATCCTAGACCCTCATTTGCTCTTGAGTCAGACTATTCATCCTCGGTCATTGTCCAGGTTCTCCCACCACTTCAACTCAGCGGTGGTCTACAAAGCAGAGGCAAGCACAGTGGCATCGAGATAATGTGATGGGGAGCCAGGCTTTCCTATGCAGGGCCTATGCATTTGCAGTATACCAATGGTGCCCAAATGAGAAGACACAGAAAACCTTTGTGGGGAAGGGAGGACTTGCTGTGAACCCAGCCCCGCTGAATGGAAGGAGGGCGTTGTTGGATTGCGCGCGATCAAAGAGATCTGATCGATACCCAATTAGAGATTTTTTTAGCACCAGCCACTAACACTGTGAATGAAAAATCCCCAGGATAGTTTTTAATAGGAAAGCTGGTCTGCACTGGGGTAGGGGCTCCCTTTCAGCATCAAGACCTTTGAAACCACTTTATGTGGGGACGTGCATGGCAAATGGCCTGGAATGAGGCAGGCAGAAAGGAGCCTGGTGCACCAGAGATGAATAGCCAGAAATCACTGTGATGGGCAGGAAGATGCGGGGGGCAGTTGCTAAAGTGGCACAAGAAGAGATGCCAGAACCTCAGCCTGCCTTCTTTCTGCACGGGGCCACATCCTGCAACCTCCCTGGCATGGGGTTTCCTCTGACTGGTGCCTCAGACCAGTGCTGGTTGCTGGAGGCACTGGTGCCAAGTCAGCCTTGATGTGCTCCGGCATGGCCAGGTGGGGAAAGTGGACCGTGGCTTCTGCTGTCCTTGCTCTGTGGGTGGGCAGACAGATTCCTGCCCTGTTGCAGCCTTGTACCACACTGGGTTTAAAAAAGCAAGAGGCACTGAAGCTGCTGGCTAGGTACAAGCCGAAAGTGGAAGGTCACAGCCGCCACCCCTCCCACAGCTCCTACTTCTTTCTGTCCAGCCACAACCTGCCTGCCTGACTTGAATATCCCCGCAACAACCAAGGCTTGTATCAGAGGTGCTTCGCAGAGCATCAAGGCAGGGAGAGAGCGGGGCTGGAACAGGGTGCGCTCGGAGATGCATTCGTTCCACTTTGCCTTATTTCCTTCTCTCCCATCAGACCAGCAAGCAGGGCAGCACGGAAGGTGGATTTCCAAGCTGCCGGCACTTACCCGGCTGCGATTAGCTGCTACGGCGGCACACTGCGTATCCTGCTGGGCCCTTTTATTGTATACATATTGCTGTCACTACCTCTAGGCACGAGTCATATAGAAAATGTGTGTGTGTATATAGGCAGCTGAAGAGCAGTTATTTTATCCCAGAGATGAGCCAGCTTTCAAGACAGCCTTTTCATGCAGAAGCCCAAAAAAAAAAAAGAAAGGCCCCGCGGAGCCTAGACAATGCCGGCCCCCATGTGCCACGCACAGAGAAAGGCAGCAAATTAAAGGACAGAGCAGGAAAGCGCCACATTAAAGATGCTGCAGCGCGCTGGGTAAATCGGGGTGCTTGATCCCCCTGCTTTGCTGTCACCGTGCCTCATTTGCTTCCCGGTGAAGGGGAGCCAGGGCCAAAAGCAGCACCAAATGCAATCCTCCAGACCCATGGTGGCCCAGGAACCCCTCTGGACAAGAAGAAGCTTTCTCCAAACCCTCACTGCCAGCCTGCCCATGCCGGGCTCGAGTACCATCATTTTTATATCAGCTCTAATTACATTAATTACTCTCCTCAGTATAAAACTCATTAAGCTGGAGTTTTTGCTTCATTAACGCCAAGCCAAAGAGGTAGCTGCTTGCTGGGGCAGAGGGTTTGGTGGGAACAGCTCTCCGCTGAGCTGTCCCTGGCCGTGCTGCTTGGCATCCACTGAACACGATCCAAGGGGGTTCTTGCCTTGGAGGAGACAAGAGTCGAGAAGTTGCTGATGTTCTGCCCCTCATTTCCCTGCATCTGAAACACAGCTGGCAGCATTTCCTCTCTCCCGGGGAGGGCTGATCCGGAGCCTGCAGGAGCTGGGAGAGAAACATAAGGATGACCTAGGACGAGGAGAGGCACCACTCAGTCCGGGGCCCTGCGCTCCCAGACTCCCCTTCACCCAGGGGTGCTATGGTCCCCCCCTTCCAGCCCTCCTGCACATCACAACTGCAAAGGCACTCGGGGCACCCACGATGTGCGAGACCAAGGCACTGCCGCCGTCCTGCCGTGGCGAGGAAGAGGGAGCTGTGAGGCTCCCGTGACCAGGTAGTGAGTGTTTTAGCTTCCTCCAATGCAAGGGGGACACTGGGCCAACTGAGTGGCAAGATGCTGGAGGCTTCCCTCCTCTGTGGTGCCAATATTGTGATTCACAAAGTCCCCTCACCTACCGCCAGCTCTGTCTGGCCACCAGCCCAAGCTGCCCTCCTTCTCTCTGTTCCTGGGAGTGGCTGGAGAAGGGTTTTGATGCAGGGTAGAGAAGGCACTGGAAGAGCTGCAGAGCCTCGCTCCGGCTGTCGGGACAGACTCGTCCACCCAAAGCATCTCTGACCGGCTGCCCAAGCTCCCCGGGGCTGAGCTGCCTGCACCGGGGGATGGACGTGACAGGCGTGCTGACCTACTAATGGACTGGAGAAGCCATTTCCTGAGCGCAGCACCTCCTTGGTGCCACGCAGGTTGCTACAGCACTGGCTAATTACAGTAATTAGGGAATCACGCTGAGTGACAGCAGACAGGGGGTTCAGAGCCATTCGAGTCCTACGGAAGATTAAACAGATGCAGGCGTTCCCGCTAAGGCTGTCTCTGGCTGCGGGTGTGGATAGTGAACCCGCACACCGGCTCAGCCAGCGTGGGGTCATGGCATCTGTCGTGCCCTGTCCTGCCAGGCCGGAGCAGGGAGGGAACCAGGTCCAGAGGCCTGTCCATCTTCCAGGACCCCTGCTTCTCAGCCCAGCCAAGAGGCAGACGGAGGCTGCAGCCAGCTTTTTAGAAGGGCCGGGAGGGGAAGGTCCCTCGGTGCAGTGAAAATGAGATGCATTTAGTCTCAGTCCTGCATTAAGTGCTGTTTTGTGCTACCACCTATCTCAGCCTAGCAGTAGCAGAGCAGAAGGGAGCAAGTGCAGTCCAGGCAGCATCTGGGCCCACATCTAACTGATCTGGTCCATTCAGAAGGACTGATTGAAATGGCTGCAACAGCAGGAGACTGGACTGTGATCCAGGAAGTCCCTTTCAGATCTGTGTCCTATTTGCTCTGCTCCCTGCCCGGGTCAGACCTCAGAGGAGCACGCGACCTGCCTTCACTCGTGCCCAGAGCAAAACAGGCCATGTGCAAGAGATTGGCTCAGTTCATACACGCTATTAGCATTGAAATTAATTTCTTTCTAAATGCACACGAATCGATGCCGAGAAATCCATCGGCAGGAACTTTCTCAATCCGTCAATGTCCTTGTTAAAGCCAGGTCTAGCTGCTGGGTATTGGGCTGCGGGGTGGGAGGGCCGCAGGAGGGAGCAGTGTGGGGCTTGGAGGCAAAGGGGTCCGGTTCACTCCTAGGTGTCTCTGACCTCTGTTTCCTCCATCGGCGAGTGGAAGATGGAGCTACTGCACACGTGGGTTGAAACCTCTTGGCAATTTACTGCTATCCTTTCCAATGCTGGTCTTTAATTGTGCACCCGCCACGGTCACATAGGCATCGAAGGGGCTGCACATAGAGGCTAATTCTGCTCCTGAAGTGGGTGTCTCAGAGGCATCAGTTCGCACCGGCATGTGCACAACGACTTGGCCTGAACACAGAAGCCAAAGCTGAGACAGGTCTTTCACCCAAAGCATCTTTGAGCACCTAAAGATCCAGATGGTCGAATCCAAGATGGGTACAATGCCGCCGGGCTGCCCTTGGAAACCAGAGCCGGGTCACTCCCGAAGTGCTATCACCAGCATTTTGCCTGGCCTAGTTTGGGCTGCTCCAAATGAATGGGGCATTTACTGCTCCCTTAGGAAACATTCATGGTAGGATATTGTGGTTCCCTGACTGAACACTCTCAGTGTAAATCCACTGACTTCAGCTGAGTGCAAAATACAGCATTTTGCATTTGGGCAAGGTGGTAAAAAGAGTCTAATTTTCCCCAATCTTCAGGTTCACACCCAGTACCACGGTCTTTATTTCTGCTCCATCCAGAGTATACCTGCACGCTCCCATCATCCTCAATTGTCATCTGAAAAGCTTGGCATGCTTGGGTTGAGCTTTTGGATGGATGTGCGGGACTGGTTCCCATTAATATGAGGCAGTCGATTTCTTTAGGGACCGGGCATGGAGACGGAGCAGTTCAGAGGCCCCACTGCTATAGGTCTAGAGGCAGGGATTAAGTTTCAACTAGGCTCATGCCAAAGTCCTCCCCAAGCTGACCTGGCTGTAAAAAAATGTCTGATCATTCAAGCTGGGCAGATGAACATGGGTGGGGAGGGGGGTCTTGATGCTATAGCCTCATCACTCCCTTGTGTGCCACTGGCTGCAGAAGCTGGTGCTCCTTAACCACACTAGCCCAATGGACCACTAGACTCAGGGCAACCTTTGACATGATTTCCTTTTAGGAGGCTTTGACAATCTCCCCTTCAGTTCTGCCCTTCTTCTCTGCTTCCTCACTTCCAGTAGAGTTGCATTTGATCTCTGAGCAGGCCAGCGAGGGGCAAAGCACAAGCAGCACGATGCATAAGGATCGTGTCAGACCGACTGGAAGGAAAGGCAGAGGGCACGGGCGAGATCTCCTGCAGTCCTTGGGGGAGGAGATGCAGAAAGATGACCGTACTGCCCAGCAGGGCAGAGCATGTCCAGCTGCCTTGAGTGCATCATGACCATTGATGGGCATTGGTAACAATGCAATCCACCCAGCCAACTACCTCATATGTAGCTTCTCTCCACGTGGTGAGATCCAATTGCATCCTGTGGATGTAGGTTGCTCACTTGTTTCCCTGGGGGAGGGTCCCCCAAGTGACCTCCAAGGCTTCTCCCTTCAGTCCACAATCTCCAGCACGGCTCACATGTCTTAACACCTTGGCAGTGTCATCCAAAGCCCCACAATGAGCGAGTGAAGCAGACAACAGCATCTTGAGCAATCCGGGCTGGCACTCCTGCTTTTAAACCATCCCTTTCATGGTGTTCGCTTGCTAAATCCCACAAAATTGTTTCTAATATCCCTTCCGCATTTACTGATGTTAAACCAGTTGGACTGTAATAGCTTGTTATGTCTCAGGGTCCAGTGATAAATATTGCTATGTTGGCCATTTTCCAGTGGCCTTGATTTGGAAAAGCATAAATCCTCTAAATAAAATCATGTAAATGATCATTAATTTCCACCCCTGCCTCTCTCAGCTTCAGGCTGCATGTGGATTAGCACAGTTCAGACTTTCCAAAACTCTGGGCTCACCCCTCAAAGTGGGCCCGATTCTGCATCTTTGCTCCATTCAAGGGCTCATGTCATCCAGGAACCCTGGGGCTACACCTAAAGTTGCATTAGAAATGCATAGGCAGAACCAGAAATGCCAGGGTGGCAAGGCTGAGCTCAGCACCAAGCCTGGGCACTTTGTGTTCCTAGTCCAGCATCAGCGGCTATCACATTCATGCCAAGTGGTAACTTTACCCCTTGGCACTAAGGCTTTCCTGAGGGTGAGGGGGTCTGGCTCTGCCTCCACTGTGCCTGTGACACCGGTATTGTCTGCAGTGGCACAGGACTATTCCAATTCCTTGCCAACCAACCAAGGCTTTGGCCCAAAAGAGCAGAGGTCAGGGCCAAGGGTCCATGCCCACCACTCCCAAGCCATCTTCCCTTCTGCTTCCATTTGCTGTGCTACTGAAATCACTCTGTGGCCACCAACCAGAAACAAATCCTATGATGGATTGGCCCAGCTGGCAAGGTGCAGGGCTCATGCTGATGTGAAGAGCAGTTGGCAGTGCCCAGAAGAACTCAGCCAGGTCAGGCCCAAGGAGAGGGCAAGCCACTTGTAGCAAGGGAAGCGCTTAGCCCGTAGGCTTCAGTCTGAATCCCTGAGCTGCTCCTGGAGAGAGGCTTTGCATTCCCTGCGGGGAATAAAAATGAGCTGTAGCAAAACAACATTTCCACGGTTCCCATTAATTCCCCACTCTGATTTTTCTAGTGGAGCAATTTTCTCTCTTACCTGCCTCTTTGTGTAATGGTGCAAACACATTTAAAGAACACTTTTTACTGTGCAGTGAAATATTTTTCTGCACTCCGTGTCTCCACTGCTCCTATTAGCTCTGCTAATTATCCTTTTTAACTTGTTTTTGCTTATTTTTATAGATCTCTCAGTTTATTTATATCTACCTATCTATAATGATTCCAGAGCCATTACTCACAGCAGCACCAGGAAACATTACATTTCCCAATTTACAATTGCAATTATGATATCCATCAGGAACAAATGCAGCTGCCTTCAATTTTAAGCAATATTTTGATCATAATAATTAAAAAAAAAACTTATGGCATTGCACACATTACCGACATTAATATAATTTCGGGGCTGTGTTAAAAAGCATGGAAGGCAGTAGTCTATGGCTGAGGGGGTGGAGTAGAAACTCATTTTTAACCCTTTGGGTGACTCTCATAATTTACCTGTTCCCACTGCCAAGCTGCAGCATTGCCATCATGAGAGCTAACTTCCCCATTGAATTTAACATGTTTTTTTTTTGTCCTTCAACTTATTTTTTCCTCCTACTTTTCCCTTCCTGAAATTGGTAGTTATTAAAGTATTTGTGTGCAAACAAGATCATTTTTCTGTCATTGCTCATTTCAGCTTGCCTGTTTGAATGTGCAGGGACAGCTGAAATTCAGTTGACAATATTATAATCATTCCCACAATTGCATATTACAAACTCCATAACAAATAGTGGCAGATCTTGGGTTTTGTGTCTGTCTGGCTGCATTACACGATGGAGCATATGCTGCACAAGTTCCCATTAATGACACAAACGTGTCTTTGTGGAAAGCTGAGACTCCGACAAACCGTCGCACGAGGCTGTCCCTTGCCCTGAATGGTAGGGAGCACTCTATTAATGGTAATTTGCCCCCTTCATCCTGGGAGGCTGCTAGTTTGCTGCAGAGAAAGCTGGATGTGATTCGTCTTCATACATTATTCACTTTCTAATCTGAGCTTAACCTTGAAGTGAGGTTTGAAGCCCTGACCCTTTGCAAAGAGTTTATTCAGTTGGGTTCCCCTTTAACCTGAGAGTACTGAATGCCAGGTGTAGGGTATGGAAGAGAACAGTCCAAAAGGAGGAAAGCATAGATTTAATGTAGGCAGCCGCCTCCACCTCTTGGCCTCTGCATGCTGGCACGTTCATGTGCAATATGCCCAAGGTAGATGGATCTCCTCGTTGCAAGGTCAATCCCCATGGTCCACTCCACCCTTGACTTCTCTGTTCTGACCTCCGGTGCATACCTAGTGGGATGGTGGATGCTTGTCTACAGTGACCCAGACCGAGCCCATCAATTCCTTCCATGGGCATCATCAATCATGACAGCCAATTTTCAGGTACTGATGACTGTCGACTGGCTCCAAATGCACGGCCTTGTGCTGGAAAGACATACATCCCATTACCTTCCAATCTGCAGCATGATTCAGTTGTGAGTGTGCATGCTTGAAACAAGAGGTCCTTTTTCCAAGTCATCCATGTGGCTGATGGGAGGGTGCAATGCACATGACAAACTAGGTCAAGATCTTCAGAAGTCATAACCATGGTTGGCTTGTCAGGAGAGCTCAGCTTGGGCCTGTTTTATCAGTACATGCTCATCCTGCTGGATATTAATGTGGTTCTAAGTGCCATGGCTTGAGGAGCTTCTGGGCATCAGGCACATTAAAAAAACCTGGATTGTGTTCCTATTATGGCAAGGGAGATGAGCCCTTTGAAAATACTGACCGAGCCAAATGTGAAGGCCAAATCTTTGCAAATCTGCCCCTGAGATTTCTTCTGATTCTTTCTTGCTCTCTATTGGGGTAAGTCCAGAGCTATGGTGCCACTGAACCCAGGGCTATTTCACATGTTGTTTTGCAGAAGCAAGATCGGGCTTCAGCCTGTCTGCCTGGTCTCCATAAGAACTGAAGAAATCTTTGAAAGGTTGGTGGTTACCTCCGTTGTCATCTTCCCTCATGGGAAAGAGCGATCCCCTCTCCAAGTCCTTTCCCTTGGTGATTTTCTTTGTGCGTAACATTTTCGTGCTGAACTCCTTGCTGTAACTCCTTGTTCTATGAACTGCGAAAGCAGGAACCCACTTGTATTACATGAGCACTGTGAAAGGATTGTATTGATTTAAATATGCAAGGCTCACTAACCCACAACCGAGCAGGAGGCAAAGACACAGCCTGAGCCTACAGAGATGGGGAGGAGAGTGTGTGAGGTGACTGGGTTCTGCTTTGAAGAACGAAAGAAAGCTGTCCAGTGCTCAAACTTCTTTAATGTCTTTTCCATACACCTGCTGCATCTATGGAGCCCTGATGGTCCCAGTCTCTGCTGGCCCAAATAGCCATCCATCCATTGCATGTCGCAGAATCCCTGCCGCCTTCCCTTCTCACCTATTCACTGACCCCTTCATAGCCATGCCTGAAGTCTTATTTCTTCTCTGATTCTGATGGCTTCAAAGCACATCTGTCTGTCTACTATCCGATCATTCACCCATCTCCAATAGCTGCCTATGTGTCCGGTAAAGTCAATGGAGAGTCTTATTTTTACATGAAGAAACAACCCATCCAGTAGGAAGCTCTTGATAGTCTTGGCCCCAGGAACACCTGCATCTGATGGAAGCTATTTCCATTTATGATTAACCTCTATGGTGCCCCGACTTCAGATGAATACAGCCAACTACCTCTCTTTTAAGCGTACCTGTGGGCTTCATCAGAAGATGAACCCCATTTCCAGTGCCCCTTCCAATGTATGTTGGGAGGATGCAAGCGGCTCCGACTGCCGGGGCTACCTCCGTTCAGCACCCGTCTGGGGACGGGGTGGAGCTGTCCATCAGCTCAAGGGTGCTAAAAGAGAAATAGCTTCCACTTTTTCTATCCCTGCCGCGAGCACAGAGAGAGCTCGACGCTGCTGCTACTTTTCATCATCATGAGCGCCCTCTTCACGCTCCCAGTGCACCAGTGTTTCCCCATCCATGCAAAAAAGCACCATCCTGTGAAGAAGTCCAACCCTTGACACACTCCCTGCACCCCCGGCCATTCATATCAGGCCCTTTTTTGTTCCGCTTTCAAAATCCTTCGCCATGAATTAGCCCAATAAATAAACAAAAATGCTGCATGCTGGAATATTACCAGTGCTTGAATAGCCCATCAGATTAGCTGGAGAAGAGCAGACAGACATTAAAATAAATGATCCAATCATAATTCCCCTCCTCCGCTCCCCATTTCCACCAGGGCCCGAGTTCGGAGAGCTCATCTGACCACAGATTTCTATCAGGTACGGGGTAATTTTCAGGTCATTTGAAACCTGACAGTAGCAGACAGGAAGACAGAAGTTTTGGCTGTGCTCACCTCCAGCAATGAGAAGAAAAGAGATAATTTTGTTTGAAAGAGAGGAGTGAGAGCGAGCAGGAGAGGGATGATTGAGTCCTTGTATGACTCCTCCGTCATGCTGGCACCTCACCTTAATGGTCAGCGCAAGCCCATTGTTAATCTCAACCCCACAAGGTCAGCCCGGTTTACGGAAATCAAGCTGTTGTCTGTCTCTGTGCATCAGCACTTGGAACCAGCAGCAATAATCACTCCTCGATCAGAACTTGTTTGCCATTATCTGCCCGGTGTTGGTCGATGATATATGAAGCAATTTTGGCTGCGACAGTTCGGATTCGCGTGCGTTGAGTTCCTTCTTGGCGAAATCTATACACGGTTATTTTTTTCCCCCCTTTGCCAGGGAGCAATATTTTAAACTAAAAGGAGTTTTCAAAGAGCAGTTGCCATAATTCATCTTTACAGTCTCGGGGTGCAAACAATGCCTTCATTAGACACTGAATTTCTCTCCATTATAGCACCATCGGAAAGCATGTATTTGGTCATTTATTAGCGGTTGCTTGATGAGGTGTAGGAAAAAGGAAGGACTAAATTAAGCCAAAGGGTTGTTTTGCTTGTACTTTGTAAGTGGGTGAGTCTATAAAAATATCCAAACTTAATAACACCCATAACTCTGGATGCCACAGACAAATACACAGGGGGAGCATTCGTCTCGTAACAATGATGGTCTGGAGGGGGGGAATACTAGGAAATGAAGAGATGTCCATCAAGATCCTGTCTTTGGTAAGAGGTGGTGAACTGGTGGGAAGGGTTAGGGAGAGTAGGAGATTTCTCTTGAAATGTTGCAATTAATGACAAGTCCTTTATTCTTAGACTGCACTAGCAGCTGCTTTGTCTGCCTTGGGACATGATTGCCTTGTTAGCCGCACTTGGTTTTGAAAGACCTGTAGGAGGACAGGATTATTGCGTAGCATATCCAGGTAGGTTTGACCATGCTGGGCCTGTAACTGGGTCTCCCCCTCTTTTAATAAAAGACGCAGGGTCAACAGAGCCTTAGTGACATACACATACATCTGCATGTTCAACAGAGGGGCAACACTCCTGTAGTGTCTGATTTTCACCCCACACTTAGTACTTTTGCCTGATTGCAACTGGTTAAATCCATCCAGATATAATGGAGACAGAAGTGACTTTTTCACAGGAGAAAGCGGGACTGAGAATATCCTTGCGGGCACAAGCAAACTGAAGGGAGGGCGCCGGGCTGGTGTTCACGACAGGTCATTGCTGTGGAGGACACCGTAAAGCCAAAACCTAGAAAGGGCCCGGTCGGGGGTGAAGATGGGCCCGGTGGGTCATGCTGAGAGTGAAGGAAGGGCTCTGCTTATCTACAGCACCGCAGTCCTGTGCGCAGACTGATTCATCTCACCCAGCCGACAAGCCCTTCTGCAGCCACGCGCTCCCTCCACGACCCACACAGACCCCTCCGGGGCACAAACCCACCTGCTCCATGCATGGGCTTTCACATGGATGTCCAGCTTGCATCCATTTCAACCCAACCCCACGGCACATTATTGACGGACAGGACTACATGTAACAGTAGCATCCTACAGTACTCCAGGGCCTGAGGAAGGACAGAGACCCTAGGCGCCTAAGTGATGTGCAAAACCACTGCCACCACCTTTTTTTGTCAGTGAGGAAGAGTCATCCTCCCTCCAAGTCAATGCTAAAGTGTAACAGGGAGGTTCTCCACCTTGGGCAGCAGTATTGGCCTGGCCAGCTGCCTTCGATGTCCCCTTCTTAGTTGAAGCCCAGGGCTGATTCCTGCATCACCCATCCCTAGTTATGCTACTGGCTTATCGTGCTAACTTATGTAGGGAGTGGATTTGTAGTTGGATGTGCTTATTATTTTCCCCGTAATAAAAAAAAAGGCAGGCAGATTTATCTGCATCTCTGCTCTAATTGCAATGCAAAGCCCTGTAAAACCAACAAGATAGCTATTTTCACCCCAATATTCATAAAAAAAAATTGAAACAAGTGACACAGGGACTGCTCCCTCCCTGGGAACATTTAGTTTTTTGTGTTTAATTTCCACTGTGAATCCGTCTCCCAGCCACCACAGTCGCTTTGTGTAAATGCCAGGCAGACTAACAAATGTGTACAAGGCTTTTGGCCTATCCGGGAGATACCGTGACATAAAACAGGATTATGCTTCCACAGTACAATAAAAAGAGATGAAAGATTCTAAAGAGATCAAAGTAATTGCAGAAGCAAAGGAAACATTTACATGGGAAACGTGACTTAAAAATGGAACCGCACCAAGCGTTATTAGCCCGGGGTATTCAAAAATCACAAAGGACAGGTCTTAAAGGGGAGATGGAGTGTGATGCCTTTGACTCTCAGTCCAAATCTGAACCTACAGAGGCAGGATAGATGACAACCATTTGAAATGTGGGTAGCTATTGGTGCTCAGAGAATAGTCTTCAAGTGTCAGGGAAATGGTGGAGCCAATGGTCTGGATTAGAAGGCTGTATAAATATGCATGAGGTACGGTAGGGAAACAGATGCTTAAAATACTTATTTAAATACAATGGTGGGTAGGGATCTCCATCCAAGTGCCCAGGGAGGGGAATATTAATGTAACAGTCCCGCAGCCTTTCTGGCAAAGATCTCCAAGACAATGTGAGGCAAATAAGGTAGTATTGCCCCATTTCACAGGTGGATAAACTAAGGCAGAGGTGGGTTCAGTCATCCTAGTCCTGAGTTCTTGCTGTGAATCCATAGCAAGGCTGAGGCTGGAACCCAGGAGTCCTCAGCGGCCCCACTCCAATTATCGCGCAAGCTTCCTCACTGGATCCGGGGCCGAACTCAAGACCGCTGACTCTCAGACCCCTCTTGTGACCCACCGCTGCCTGCATTGCTGCTGAGAGTCAGGAAAAGGATCCAGGAGCCCTGCTCCAGTTTCCCTGGCCGCAGCCAGAATAGCCAGAAGACAAGAGGGAAGCAAAGCGACCCGAGCACCTGAAGGAAAAAGGACCCCAGCATCAGAGATAGAAGCCACAACTCCCTGAAGAGGCTCCTCGAGGGCAGCTCTCTGTGACAGCTCTGAGAAAAGCCAAAGAGGCTCAGGGAGGGCATCTGTGGCCTGACATGTCCTCAGCACGGGGCTTGCCTTGGGCTTAAGTACAAGTATCTAAGTGTGGAGGGGGGCTGCTTGTACTTGATGCATTGGGCTGCCTCGACAGAAGAAACAAAGCCCTTAATTAGATTTGGTGGCCTTATCGCCGCCCTGGCCGTTCTCACCCGAGACGACATCCACCCCGGATGAAACGACCAAACAAACCCGGGCTCAATTGCAATTTGCCAGGTGCGCGATCTGTTTCCGGCTCACCCGACACCAGCTCCGGGGGGAGCTGGTTTTTGATGTCCCACCGGGTGCCCTCGACATCTCAGACCCGCCCTGAGCAAGAAGGCTGGCAAAGGTAGAGCTGCTCCAGAGGGATGGTTTCACTTGCTTGTTCCGCTGTGGATGCTTTATTGAAATGGAGGGGATTTGTTAAGCCGATGAAGGGAGGCTGTAGTCGACAGACACAATAGCAAAGGCAGATTAGGCCCAGAATAAGTGTCTGTACCCTGGCGGATTAATGAGGAGACTGATGGATTTTACACGGTGAAAAGGCTTCACTGATCGTGTTAGAGGGAATGAAATGAATCCCCCTTGTGCAAGTAGGGCAGGCCGGTGGCATTGGAAATCCTGGCCACGTAAGAGCCACATCTCCCTGCCCATCACACCGGGTGGCAGAGCAGCACTTTCTGGGACATGGCACGTGGGCGCAGGATGCTCAGAGGGCTGGGATCCCTGCGGTGTGCCCGTGCTGCTCCGCATCCTGCGTGGGTGGTGCGACGGGGCCTGTACACAGCAGGGACAGCACGGGTGTTCGTGTCACGACGGGCAATATGTCCGTGTATTGACTGGGTGCCACTACCTCTAGGTTCCTGTGGCCCACCCGGTCATTCCCCTGTATCCGAAAGCTGCGTGTTGCACCCCTGAGACCACCAGCCTCGGTTCTGCATTCAGGCACCAAAATTGCTGTCATATCTTGTGACCTTCAGCACACATCAAGTTGTTCCAGACTCCAGCAAGAAACCCGTTGGTCACCGACTCTTCTTCCCCCATCCAGTCCACAAAGAGCTGCTGATAATCCGGGAGCTTGGCTTCAGCACCCAGCACAAAACACATCTACTGGGTCGCCATCTCCCAAGCTCTCAGAGGGCAGCAGTTTACCATAAAAATAATCCCGGCGGAACAATTGGCCATGGTAAAAATAAAGCATGTCAGAGGTGGTTTAATTTGCCATGATAAACTGAAACCTATCACAATTAAAAAAAAAAAAAAAAATCAATGTGTATTTTCACATGTGACTAACATAGCGAAAAAGGGATTTTTGGTGCCATTTCATAACATGTATCTAAACACCACACATCGTGTACAAGCACCCTGTGAGGTCTACAGAGACACTCGGAGATGAGGAGTGCACATGAGCATTGTCCCACACCACTCCAGATGCTCACGCTTTGCAGCTTGGCTTTCCCGAACAAGAATAAGAGCTTAAAAAAGCCAGGAAGATTTGGAAATAAAGTGAGGAAGAGCCAGGAGAGGATGAAGGACTGAACAATCCTTTAACGCATTGATTTTTTTCAGGAGGCAATCAGCATCTGGATGAATTAAATCTTTTCCACGTCACCCTGACAAATGACGCTGGGGAGAGGGGACTTCCAGGGCTCTGCATGTGAAGGGACAGAGCTGAAGGAAGAAGACTTGTTGCTGTTGCGGCATCGGGTTTGTGAGCGCACACCGCTCCAGGACGCGCAGCAGAGGCCATTAGGAGTGGCGAGGCCTGCCTCCTGCGTCCTGTGAATTACATTCCAGTCCATCATTCTTTCTAATTAGGCACCTCTGACACCCGATTAATCCTATTTGCCTGCAGGCCTTTTTATCTTTCCTCCTGCTTTTATCGGACAGGGAATTAGCCGCCGTTAGTATGTAGAGCGCATTGTGCAGCGCCGGCTCTCACCGGCCTCACAGACTGTTAAGGAGGCAAAGTCCAAGTGAAGCTCCAAAAAGTTCATTAGAGGTAATTAATATATATATTTTTAATCACACTGATTATTTTGCTCTTCTTCTGGAAAGCAAGAGGCCGGCAAAGCTGCCGAGCAGAGCAGCTCATGGGTGAGGTCGGCTGTTTGCTTTGCTCTGACGGCGATTTGGAAACGGGCTCCCAGTTGGTTCCAGTCCCAGCCTTGTTCACCCTCCTCCACCGGCTCCTGGGGCACTGGTGTCTCCTCTTCAGTCTGAAATGTCCCACTGAGATCTCTGTCTGCAGGCAAGGCCCAGAAGAGCCCTGGCCAGAGCTCAGGCCAGGACTCCTGCTTCTTCCAAGTTTCCCCAAACCAAAATGCAACGTGACAGCCGAGCCCTCGTGTCATGGCGCGGCTAATGCACTGATCATCGTAATGAAGTGCCCGCTCTGCTTCCCGGGACAAGAGCACCGGCAGCAGCATCCGCTGCACCAGCAATTCATCACTGTCAAGGCTCCCTGCAGCCTCAGACCAATTCCGGCCCCAACTGAAGAAGGCCTGGCTGTTCCCGGAGTGTAATCTGCCTGTCATTTCTAATACATATTCCTTTTCCTTACATGACGAATTGCAGAGGCTGCCAAGGCTGAAGGACTATGAATTGCTTGGGAATAAAGTGCTCCGCATCCTCCGCCCCCTGCTCCTGCTGCATGGGGCAACATGTAGGACTCCATCTCCCCGATGCTCCTCTTGGCTTGGGGGACCGTGAACCTCTCCAGCAGCCCAGGCTGGGCTCCCCAATGGGCCGGTTCTGCTCCATATCTGGACTTGCCTCCAGTCCCCAGGCTTCAGGCCAGGGGACACTTCCAGGGTTTCTGCACTTTCCCAGGGACGAGTGGGAGCAGGATTTATCCGTCATCGTTCCTCCAGGGATGGGTAAACCAGACCCAGGAACCATCCGCGTAACAATGCCCACTTCTTCTTGCACTTCATCTCTTCTGCCTGTGTCTATATTATCCTCCCATGTCAGTCCCCAGTGATGGACCCTCAGTGACCTTCCTCCAGCTTCTCAGCCTCCTCTGCCCTCCATCCAGGATCCTTGTCCACCCAAGCCCTTGGGTTCATTTGAGCGCCAGACCCGAGAGCCAGGCTGAAGTAATCTGTGTCCTTCCTTGAACCCTGCCCAGCCACACTCCCCGCAGAGAACAGCCAGGTTAGTCCCTCTTTGCATCACTGTTTGTTTGATTAGTACAAAACAATGATTAACAAGACGCCTCTGACTTAGCGATCATCGCCGTGTGCCGCGTTAATTCTTCATAAGCTTCCCAGGCCACCTTTTATATATCAAGCTGAAATGTAATTATCTTGGTGACTCGCGGCGTAAATCAGGAGTTGTGTGTCAAGGAGATTTTCTGCGGGGCTTTATTTTACTGCGTCGTATATTAGATGTGTGGCTGGAAGGTGCCGTTACCTGCCTAATCGCACGAGACGACTCCGTGCGCAAACAGCTCGCCGGCGCCAGGCTGACGAGAAACCGGCACCACGGCCGTGGCTACAGGGGCTGCCCGAATGGTGAGGACAAGTCATTTTCCAGCCAAGCAGTCAGTGCCTCGAAACCTTTCCAAGGCTGAGTCCCCCCCTGCTCCAGCGCAGAGCATCCGGTGCAAACACAACCCCCTTTGCTACAAGGGAAAGCAATGGCAGGCGACGCGCACAGGAGCCACACGCCACCGCTGAGATGGGAGGACGTATAGGCCTATCCTTGCTTCCAGATCAGTAGCACATTAATGGAGAGCGTGTCTTATCAAACCACAGCTCATTGTCCCTGCACAGAAGCAGTGCTCGTACTTGCTCCATAGCGGGGGCCGTGTCACAGCAAAGCGGATATAGCACCGGCTGTACACCCAGCCTGGCCAGCCCCCGGCTGCTTGTCTGGGCCAGAAGGGCAAAGGGGGCTTTGGAAGGGGAAGGAGAAATTGCCACCCATGTAGGGCCGTCTGGGGGTGACATGGATGAGCTGGGGGCTGGGAGCTTTCTCCAGGACCTTGTAGCAACAACATGATTTTTAACCCTTCACATTAAAGGAGTCAGGGTGGGAAAGAGATGTACCAACTAATCCTATGGAGATGACTCTTTAATCAGCAGCTCCCCGATCAAAGGGGAGGCAGGCGCTCACCAGGACCGGGGCTCTTTTCGAGAGGGCCGGGAGTGAAGGCACTGCCAGTTCTGCCACCCTCCTTGCCCGCCGCACTACATCATTGTGGGCCGGGCTGCGGGTTATCTCACATCAATAGCTACCAGGGCTGGCTGCAGCCTCACTCGATTTTTCTGCTCTGCAGATAACACTCAACTGACTCGGTGGCGTTTGGATTTGTGTCCCTGTGCCATACACACACACACACGCGCGGCCCTGGATCCTGCAGGCCTCTGCACACACATTCATTGAATACAAAGCTGTTCCGGTCCAGCACACTTGAGCCCCGGCTGCTCCTGGTGTGAAAAGGGGCAAGCACTAGAGGCTTGGCTTTCCAAACCGCTAAGCCTCCCTGGCTCCAGCCAAAGGTGCTGGAAACAAAGGCTGCTCTGTGCCTCGAAAAATTGGGCCTTGGGCACTTTCGTTTTGCATTGCATGCATGGCAATAAGCTCCTCTGCAGGGGAAGAGCGGAGAAGGTGGAGCTGAATCAGCTAATGAGGAGGAATGAATGTGCATAAGTTAAAGCTTGTGAAATACCCCCCACCCCCTTCTCCGTGCAGGTGCTGTCATTCAGGGCCAGCAGAGCCATGGCTCAGCACAGGTGTGAGTCTGGACTAGTGAAGCAGGCGGCTCTGAGCTCGGTGATCTGGGTGGGAATGGGATCTGCAGCAAAACTGTTTAACTCCCTGCTACACCCCCTGGGACAAGGTGCCTACCTCGGGGGCACAGGCAGTGGGCCTCCACTGAGTAAAGGGACTGGTGCAGGGAGCAGCTGCTGCAGGGAATGGGGCAGAGCAGTCTCATGACCCCAGCGTGGCTGAGTTCAAGACCTGCCTCTGCCTCATGTGAGACTGGGAAGTCTCTCTTCATGTCATATACCAGCTGGAAACCATTTGTCTGCCTTGTCCACTTTGATAGATGCACTTTCAGGCTGGGAGTGCCTCTTACCCTGTGTTTGTAAAGCTCCTGACCCCATGGCATCAACTGGAGCTCTTAAGCATCGCTGGCTTGCAAAAGGCAAATAGATGCTTGGCATCACCCTCGCCTTGAACAGCACATGGAAGTGTTTTCAGACCTGAGGCCCCAGCACCCTTCACAGATGGGCCTCCCCCCCTGTGCATTTTGGGTTTCCTTCAGCCCCTTCTCACAATGTTTGGTTGCTGGCTGGCAAGGCTCTGGGCAATTCCTGATGTGAGGGTCTGCTCTGTAGTTTGGGGGGTACTATAATAATTGCTTCTCCCTGGAAGAAAGCACTGAAGAAGATGGCACTGGCAGGGGCAGACATGAGTCCAGCCACCTGCTGCAAGCCAAACGCTGGGGGTGGGAGCCGTGCTGGACATGGACCATTGTTTTATCCCCCCATGCCCTAGAAACGCTTGCGGCAGGGCCTTCCTCATGGAAGAGACTAGGCCAGGAGGCCCCTGCCCTACCAAGATGGACTGCAGCGGTCTATGGGGTCTATGAGCAGCAGTAATGTCCCTTTGCCCTGCTTGCTTCAACTCCCAAGGCCGCACAAAAGCCGCCCCTTTCCCCCGCCCGCATTAAGAGGCGAGTTCTGCCCTCGCCTTTGATACAGAGCAAATGGTTGATAGCCTTCATCTCATTTTCACACTAGCCTAACTCCACTTAATGAGGTGCGGACCTTCCTGTTTCCGTGATAGGATCCTGTCTAAATCCTTCCACGCTCAGCCGTTTCCAGATACTCAGGTATTGACCTCTCGGCTCAGCTTTGCCCTGGCTCGCTGAACGGCTTTCAGAGCAAAATCCATACAAGCTCCACGTCCAAAGCACTGGGTTGGGGCCTGTTCTCGTGGACCTTCCCCCCACCCGTCCTGCGGCTCACGCAGGGATGTAAGAAGCTTTTTTATATATTGGGTGCGGTGCGGCTCGCTCGGTCCCGTGCGAGTTGACTGCAGTTGCATTGAGCCGCGGGGCTTGCAAGGCAGGGCTGGGAGACAGATGGACAGACTGACAGACAGACAGATAAGGAATGGTAATAAGTTGAAAATTAGGTAGTGTGTGACAGATACGGAAGAAAGAGGCAGCGTCAGTAGTCCTGTTATAGCTCAGATTGGCGCCTACACGACAGCTTATACCCAACACGTACAGGTTGGCGTGTACATGACAGCTCTACAAACTGGAGAGGGGAGAAACCCTGACTAAGCTCAGAAGTGCACTCAGAGCAGAAAATATCCATTGACTTCTAAGGGGCTCGTGTGGCAGCTGCAGTCAAGGTGATGCCGCTTGCTTTTGCCTAATGAATTTCCAGGTTCTCCGCTCCCTCTTGATTGCTTTTAAATCTGTCTCCTCTCATCAGTGCTCTGGAAAATAATGTTAAAAGCAAAAAAAAAAAAAAAAAAACACCCACAAAGGCAAAGAAAAAAGCAGCAGAAAAAACCCCAGCTGCTCTTGCTACGGGACTTAATAAATGTTGACATTTTTACAGAGGGAACTGTCTAAGTATTTTATTGGTGTTAATATGATCTAGGCAGGATTAGCAGGATCCAGAAATTGTTCTCTTGCCGAACAAGTAAAGGCAAATTTGCTCCTGCCTCTTCCTCGGGATTTGATTATAACCTTTCCTCCCCACGATGACGAGAAGATAAAGACGTGAAGGAATTCGCCCTCGACAGCTCCCCAAAATTAGTGCCCAGACGCACCGACACGCGGCGGTCCCTGCTGCTTCTCCGGGAGCCAGCCAGCCCCTCGCCTCCATGCAGGGGCCGGCTGCCTCTCGCGGCTCAGCGCCTCTTGCTTGCTTTCCTGTTTGACCCGTCTTATTTTTAGACACCTCTGCCGGCTTGCTGAGCACTGTATTTCTTCAGCTTTGACTGCGGCCGCCGCGGTGGCAGTGGAAAGAACAGCTTTCAAGCTCCCTTTCACATGTGGTTTTTGGACTGAAACCTGCTTGGATAAGACAGAGCGAGCTCCATCTCACCCAGGAGTGTCTGCTTATCACAGGTACATGGCGCTCTCTGTCCTGTCCTCGCTCCCTCGTCATGCCTTTCGACTAGCGCTATCTGCCGAGACTCGGTGCCAGTGTACAGCAGCGACTTGCCCGCCTGCATCACCTGCCAAAAAGCCTGGCTTATTGTGCCCACAAAGGCACCCACCCTTTATCTCAGCTGCCAGCCCCGGAGGCAGCCTGCTAGCCTGCGCTTCCTCTCCCAGCCGGCCACGTGCCCTGTGCTGGCTGCATGGGGACACTGAGGCACTGGGCAATAAAGCCTGCCGAGAGGCAGAGATGGAGAAGAAAACCTTGAACCCCTTGATTTCATCATGAGACCCTGCTCCCTCTCTGAGCTGTCCAAATGTCCTGACTCCCAGCCGCTGGCTTGAAGCAGCTGGCAAAGAGCAAGGCCCCCGCGGCTCCTTGCTGGGTGCCCTGAAAGCTGCTTTTGCACCCCATCCAAGTGCTCCTGGGATGAAAGGAGCCCGGGCTTGGGGAAAGTTGGAGGGGAAGTGGGGAGAAGCTGCACGGCGCAGTATCGCCAGGGCTTGACGCCCACAGGGGAGCCCTCCCCTGCCCTGTGCCCTCCTGGTTTTTTGGGAAGAGTCCTGACACTCCCCACGCTGCAGCACACCCCCTGCGCCTCCTGCCTGCCTCGGGGAGAAGACAAGCCCTGCAGAGATGAACAAAAGCTCGGAGGAGGGTCTTAGAAGATTAAAGGGGGGCTGGTTCCCCTCCCTCCGAAGACAGGCTTTGACCCGCAGCCCCCCTTGCTGCACACTGATCCCCAGGCACCTCTGCAAGCTGCTCCCCCAGGCCCAGCGCTGCGTGACGCCCCTCCCTGGAGCAGCCAAGGTTTGCAGCTCTACAAAAGCCCCACCTGGCTCGGCCTTTAATCAAGTTACTTGGCCTGAGTGTGGCAGTTTGCTCGGGGGGGGGCTGGGTGGAGGCTGCACAGAAGAAGATGGCTGGGCGCCTCTTTGGGGTGCACTGGGCATCCTGGGCAGGGGCCAGGACTGGATGGCCCTCTAGGTGCCTTCCAGTGTGATCCCAGGTCCCTAGCAAAGGCCTGGTTGTCCACTGCCCGCCGCCACCTCCGCCTTTAGCCCCTCTCGCTGTGAAGCCCATGATGTTTGTCCTCATCCGAGGCTGGGAAGTGAAGGGCCGGAGAGGCCATGCAGCTGCTCAGGGTGAGTGGGGAGAGGGACCATGAAGTGAGTCATCCACCCTCCCTGTACTGGCCTCAAGTCTCACTGCAGCATCAGCCAGGAGAGCATTGGGCCCTGAAGCATCCCAGCTCCAGCGGGACGGGGCAGCATCCCCGGGGCCGGCACGACGGAGCCATGCTGCGCATTGCAGATGGAGTGCGTGGAGTGGAGTTGCTTGTTTAAGATTGGAAGATAGCCATTGTGCTGCCATTGCAACCAATAAATCATGTACAGGCTGCTGGCTGAAGTGGACACGGCTCACTCAGAGGGAAGGCAGGGCAGCAGGGGACCCCGTTCCCAGCTCTGGGCCAGGATGGTGTCCAGGGACGTGGGCAACTGGAAGGCAGGACTCCTGGGTTGTGTGCTGCGCTCTGCCACTCGCCTGCCCGGGATGGTTGCACTAATTGCTTCTCCTCGGTTTCCCTCTATGTAAGCTGGGGTAGAAATGCCCCTTCACGTGGGGCTGGGAAAGAGGATGCTAGGCTTAACAAATGCAGTTTCCCAAGCCTTGCGAGAACTTCTTTGTCCAGAAAAGGATGAGAGTCACCAGTTCCCAGTCCCCAGGGGTCCTTTGTCCTCTTGCACATCTGGGCAATAGCCAAGACAGAGCCATCCCTGCTGGAACGGGCTGCTGTGCTGCTGGTGAGGCAGCGCTTCAGTCCAGAGACCCAGGCACATGATGCAGGTAGGAGCATGGAGAGCGCTAAGCCTCACAGGCCAGATCCTGCTTTCACAGGCTGTAGATGTGGATACAGGACTGGGTCAGTTAGGGGCTGGCTGAATCTGGATCCAGATGCTCACAGAAAAGGCAAAATCTACCTCCATGAAGGAGGCACCACCCTGCCAGAGTCCAGCCTTCTTGCGCGTGGTGACCGGTCTTGCACATGGCATTCCCACCAAGGCCTCACCCCTGCCTTCCACGTGGGCATGAGGCCGTCCCTATCTCTGCTGCACCTCCCTAGGGCCATGGTGTAGCATTCGGTGAGGTCTGAAGCATCCATGGGAGATGCGGTGTCCTCTGGGGGTGTCCATGGATCCCAGTGGGAGCAGGTGGCACTTAGCTCTAGAGGTACAGGAAAACAGGTTTGGTCTGGCAGCTAATTTCGGGGGAGCCTGAACCAAGAATAAAGTCAAGACATCAATATTTTTGAGCTGAAATATCCACATTTTGATTGCTTTGTTTCAGACCTTCTCAGTGTCAGCTTTTCCTTTCCTGAAAACCAGGCGTCACCTTGAAGGGAAAGGTGTCATTGGCATGGGGCATTGCCACCGCTTCAGAACTCTGCAGGACTATATATTTTCAACGTGAGTCTCCAAGTCATCCGTTCCCGCAAAGGGCTCTAGTTGCTACACGTTAAGAGTATAAGAGCATTAGCTGTGCCAGACCAGATGAGAGCAATGGTCTATTCAGTCCAGGATCCCTGTCCAATGATTTGCAATGCATTGAAAAATGCCCGAGCTGCTGAGCTCAACCACCCGGAGACCCCAGAGGGTCCTCCCGGGGGACGACGCTATCCTGCATTACCGCATATTGCAGTCATGCCCCTCTCTGTCCCCACGCTGACGCTGGATTCTCCTTCCCATCAAATACTCCGAGCGTAGTAATTTTATCGGGAGACATTGTCAAACTTACTTCCCCGTGCTCGCGTCAGGGAGGCCAATGTGCTCAAAAAAGCACATTTCGTTTTCCGTCTGACCCGCTGCACATTGATTGCAGACAATGATTTCTTCTGCTTTCCCGTCATCGCCGCATCGCCCTCTCTCCTGCTCAGCGTTTATGGTCACTGCCTCTGGATTTGGTCATTATTCGCCTTTGTTCCGTGTTTTAACCTTCGTTAGAGGTTCAACCATCATGAAATTTCTGCTCGGTGACCCGCGGCACCCAGATTCAGATAGCATTTGGATCTTGGACTCCTGGCGTACTGTGTATTGTGTGCTGTGCTCTGCCCACCCCCTCCCATTTCCTCCTGTCCTCCAAAATTTCCTCTCCTTCCTTTCCAGTTTCCCCTTTACCCCGCTCCGGGCTCTTCTCTTCTTCCCTCCTTTCTATCTTCCTTTCCAAACATGCTTCCACCCCCCTCCCCAGCACTTGCTCTCAGCCCGTGCGGCCCAGAAGGTGCCGCGATGAAAGGAGACATCTGTTGATTCCCCTCAGGTGGAGGCCGATAAGGAAGCCGTTTTTCTGCTGAGTCTGGAGACTTTGGCAGACCGCGCTGGCTTGGCAGCAGAGATAATGGCCGTAAACAAGCCGTGGGGAGTGGAGCACATCAATCTCCCGGGGACCAGCGGCCGGTGTGTGTGTGGTCCTCGCCAGCAGTCCTTGGAAGATGTGGAGGGGTCTCCGGCTCCTCCCTGAGCGGTTGGCACTGCCGGGTGAACCAGGGCACGCTGGCTGCCTCGGACCATCAGACGCCATGCTGGAGAGTTACCTGAAACACAAGGACTTGTGCTCAGTTTATCTCCCTTTCGCTTGAGCTCAGGATGCAGGGCTCTCTCCCAGCCCAGTGCCCAGAGGAGCTGGCATGGCCCTGCCCTGCCCAGAGCCCAATTTGCTTGCGTCCTCTCCGTCTTGGCGCTGTAAGTGCCCTTCCAGGTTCTGGGGACTGTCCCAGGGCTGCCGGGCCAAGGCTCACAGGTGCACAGGACGGAGGAGGCTGCGTCCTTCCCAGGCCCCCCTCCAGGCAGCGGGAGCCACATGAGCTCGGTCAGCACCGAATGAAGCCAAGCGTCTCATGACTCCTCTTCGGCCCCACGGATGAGCTGCCTGGTGGCATGTGTGTCGGTGCCATCGGCCCCAATCTAAGGCTACCCTCATGGAGTGATGCTATGGAGGTATCCTGGAGGCCGAGGCATTAGCACGATCCCACAGGCTGACCTGGGTAGCAGGGGGATGCAGCTGGCCCAGCAGGCGCTGAAGCAGGAGAGGGAGGGAGCGCCAGCCCCTAGTGCCGCCCCCACGAGCCCTCCCCTCCACGGCTCAAGGTGTCTCGCTGTGCAATACCTGAGATTACTGCTTTATTACTGATACCGTGAAGCATCGGCCTGCCCGTGCGCTGACACAGTGCATCCAAACACCTGCTTGCTCTTGAAAGCAGCAAGCCCCTGAGGCCAAGCTCAGCGCAGGGGGCAGCCAAGGGAAGCTGAAGCCAGCAGAGAGGGGGTGTGGGGGGGTTGCAGTTGGCCCCACATCTGCAAGCACCCGGGGAGGAGCATAAAAGGTGCAACAGCTCCACTCTGCTCGGCGTCACGGCAGCTGCATTGTCATAAGAGCAAGGGAGAGGGGAGATAACGGCCGGGGAGGAAAATAAAGCCTGTTTGGCTTTGCTGTTTAGTATGAAAAGCAAGCCGCGGCGTGGAGGCCTATCAGATCTGTCAACGCGGCAATGGCAAGAGGAGGGAAGGGGGATGCTATTGTGAGAGCCCATTCTCCCCGGGCTCCTTGCACCGGTGCGGGGAGGGAGACAGCAAACGTGTGCACAACAAGGCGCGGGGCGTCCGTTATCGAAATGGAAATGCGTCTCTTTGTTGATGAAGGTGTATCTGCCTCCCATTGTCTCTCGCCCTGGCCCACTGAAAGGCTCCTTTGATGGCTCCGTGTTTGTGCACCGGCTATGAAATTGCTTTAGAAGACAAAGGGAGCTCGTGTTTATGGATAATGAAAGGAGGTGAGGACCGCGCGGCTTCGCCCTGCCAGCGCGGTTTCCCCGGGAGCAGCTGTCAAAAGCTTGCAGAGAAAATTGGAAGGCTGGGCCCAGCCGGCAAGCCCCTGATGGACAGGGAGGCTTGCGGCTCCTCTGCGGGACTAATGTGGCCGTGTAGGCTGAGTGAACAGGACTGCTCCGATCCAGGCATATCCACCTCCTCCGGGCCAGAGGTCCCCTCCCCGAATCGGCAACCTCCTTCAGCAGGGGTGGAAGATCTCTGCTTGATACGCACTGCGCTTCCCGTTCATCCATGTGCCAAGTGCCGCCTCTGCGGGGAGAGGCCTGGAGAAGACCCGAGCTTGGGGGGCCCTGGTTATAGGAGAATGATTTCCAGCTAAGACCCTCACTCAAGGCCTGGCTGTAGGTCTTATGGGATCTAGGATGGATGCTGGCTTTTGGTGCAACAGCGTGTCCTGGGGGCGATTTCGACTGGGATGATGTAGTTGGGGCTGGTCCTACTTGGAGCGGGGGTTGGAGTAGATGTGACCTCCTGAGGTCCTTTCCAACCCTCATTTTCAATGATTTTCTGTATAGTCGTCAGTGAGATGCAGGAACAGGCTGGTTTTAGGGGCCCCAAGAGAGAGTCCAGGGGGTCAGTGGCTGAACACAGGGACCCTTTGCGTTTCCCATTCTGCCTTGGCAAGAGCTCAGGACACCAGGAGAAACTTCTGGGAACCAAAGGTCACGTGAGGCTGCAGCACTCACCGAGCAAAACGCAACCCCAGCCCCTCGCAACACGCTCCCGCTCGCTAGGGCACAGCCAGCGTGCATGCACCCACGCACTGCCACACGCATGCGTGGCCCCACAGACACGGACTGCCAAGTCCCCACAGAAACACAGGCCCTGCCAGATGGACACATGGGCAAGGATAAGGGCACGGACAGCCGGGATCGGCAACACCTGCAGCTCCATTCGCTGGCAGCAGCGGTCGGCTGTTACAGCTTTGCATGTACAGCTTTCCCCTGAATAGAAACACTCCCGTGTGTCAGCGTGTGTGTGCACACGTGCTCACGCTGCCACACACAAGCACATGGCCCTGTGATCATACCACAACACCCCTATGACCAGAGCCACATGCAGATCCCTCCCCCACTTGTCCAAACTCCGGGCCTTGGTGCACACTCGCTCAGACCCTCCCTTTGCACACGCAGCCCCCCAACCCTCCTCTTCAGCAGCAGCTCACTTGGCATGGGCTCCTCCATCTGTGCCCCATGACCCCTGCCCCTTCCGCTGCCCTCCCCTGAAGCCTGAAGGCGGGTCGCTAAGCATGTGCATGTACACACGTGCTTATCGATCTCGGGGGCCGGGGGGACAGCTGGCGTGTGTATGTCCCGCTCCCTCATTAGCTAATAGCAGCCGTAATAGCAACGTGTTTCTTTCTTCACCTCTCCTCCCTCAGATGAAAAGTTTAATCATACAGTCATGCTCAACTGGGCCAGTGCCTTTATCTGCGCAATAAAGAAATGGTTTACGGCAGATAGACGGCTCAGCCCGAGCTGTCAATTTCACACGGGGCCTTATCAGCGCGCGCACATGGTGTAAGTCCATCGGAAACGAGACGTGGGACTTGCATGTCTAACAAGCAGGTTAAATGCTTCCCCCCTCCCCCCAGTACAACATCGGCACCGGCATGAAAAGGCTAGTCTAGCCCTACTCCCCAGCAAAAGGCATTAATTTATTGTAGTCTGCTCTTTATTTGATTATCGGTTTATTAAAACCGCCCCGGGTGATAGCATTTCTGCTAGAACAAATCCTCCGCGCTCTTGTTTAATCTATTACTGGCCCGGTTTATTGCCCAGACAAAGCCAAGGGCCTCCCGTTTGCTGCCAAAGTTGCACGTCCCCGCTCTGGGAGGAGGCCTGGCCTGGCTGTGCCATGCCCTCGCCCCGTGCCTCTGGCACGGAGCAGCTTGGACCTGCAGGGATGCTTTGCTCTGGGAAGAACATCACATTCGCTGGTTCCTCACCTGATTTGGCTTCACATAAGGGGGCCTGTCCTTGCTCTCACCTGTAGCTGGTGCTGAGGACGTGCCACCCGACTCTCCCCATGCTATTGCCTCTAGCCCTCCACCCTGCCTTGTGGGAACAGCTTCTCCTGGATCGAAAGGGGACTGGATTTCCCTCGGCCACATAGCCATCCATCCCAGTTCTTCCACCAGTGACTCCCAACCTTGTGCCCACCCCAGAACCAGTGCTGCCCCTGGACGCCCCCTTCTCCAGGAATCCCAGGATGCCCTACCGCTGTTGACTCTCCATCTCTTTTGGCTTTGGCTGGAAATACCCTCTGCCCCCTCAAATACATCAGCTGCAGGCGATCTGTCTCCTCCTTCAGCCTCATCGGCAAGAGGGCCTGGGGTCACTGTCCAGCCAGGAGCACTGCGTGCCTTGCGGAGGTGCACGCCACGTGCAGGGTGCGACACAAGCCCTCCTGTCCGTTTAGCTGCACCAGGGCCCTCCTTTTGCACAACCCAAAATCCCAGCGCCGTCCCTCCCAGCAACATCCAGAGACCCGAGCCAAACTCCTTGGCCACGTATGCCAGCCCCTCTGGTACCACTCGGCAGCTGTGACGCGCTCCCCCCTCTGCGCACCTGCCCTCTAGCTCAGCTGCAAACGCGCAGGAGCCTTTCTCAGTGACAGCAGCTTGTTATAGACTGCGGCGCCTGCCACATAAAAGTCAGTGTCAACATCGTGGCGCGATTAATGATAATGGCTGACATTTTATGCCGCGCTTCCAGCCTGAAGCGTCGCTGGGCACCGCGCAAGACGAGTAGTGACAGCCGCCTGCTCCATCCGGCACGGGAGCTGCAGCCACCTCTTGGGCGCGATGTCAAAGCCGTGTTAACACACGTCGCAGCCCTGCCCAGTGCTCCGGGGAGGAGGCTGCAACCATTCGCTGCAACGGGGTGTGCAAGTCTCTTAGTGGAAACCTCCGCTGGGACCCCGCACAGGGTGTTTGGAGGGCACTAGGCATTAATCCCGGTGACCGCCTCCAAGTGTCCTTCTATCTTACCCTGCTCGCTCTCCCTTCCCCACTTGTCAAGCTGCTAAAATGCAGGTTGTGCCAAGCACTCTATCAGTGCTGGACAAGCCAAGTGGATGTGGAAACAAGACCCCAAACACTTGTCCAGCTCATGCCCTCTGAAGACTTTTTACTTCTGGTTTCCATCTAGGACAGGAAAAGGAAGCCTCTCCAGGCGTTTTTGCAGTCAGGAAATATATATATGGCACGCCAGGGCCTGCCTGACAATGGGGACAAGCTGGCGGAGGGCTCTTTCAGCTCTTACCAGCGGGCGAAACGGGGGAACAGCCTCTGCTTGGAGCTGCTCTGAGAATGGCGATGAAAGGAGGAAAGCAAATGTCTGGCTGTCTTGCACAGGGCTCCCTCGCTGGCTGGGTTCAGGGAGGTTTTCCCAGATGGAAAACAGGAATAACCTCCAAATAAAGCTGCAGGTGTGAAGAGCTCTGGAAAGGGCCAGACTCCTCCTGGGGTTTGGCGCCAGCAGCCTGCCATCCCCATCCTGGCTATGCTGAGCTCCAGATACGGGGCTGTGGATCAGCGCTGGGTAATTCAAACCATTCGAAATCTGCCCTGCAGGCCTTTGAGCTTGGTGGGTCTCAGCACAGCCGGGCCAAGAAGCCCCCCAGAACAATCGCAGCCCCCAGCAATGCTCTCTGCCTCCGGTCCAAGGGCTGGCTGGGCCAAAACTGAACGGCGCCTTTCCTCAGTGCCCCCTCGGAGCGGGGGCTGTGGTGCCCTGGCCAGGGCCGGACAGGTCGGCCTGCCCCTGAGCTGCGAGGGATCGGGGCCATGGGATGAGGCGATGCACTTCCCTAGCATTTTGAGTGCTTAAATCAAAAAAAGAAAGTCCCGGGGTGGAGACCTTGAGAGTCCCAGCTGCAACTTTGGACAGCTGCAGCCTATCCTCATCACACCTCAACTATGAGCTTCAAAAACCTTCTTCCCACCCCCTCGCCAGCGCCCACCAGGGCAGAGAAGGCTGCGGGGGGGGTTGAGCCCTTCCAAGGCTGCAGCGCGCTCTCCAGTGACAGCAGCACGGTGAAGCTTCCTTCATTTTTAATCCAGGCAGGTCTTATCTGTCCAGGGAAATATTCATATTCTCCAGCCTGGAAGTCTCCCGTGCTTAGCACCGTGCTGGGAACGTCTTCATCACAGCCCTGCCTGGCTGGGCAGGTGCGTCATGGTAATGTCTTCCTTTTGCAGGTCGGGCTGCAGGGAGGTTGGCCCAAGTATCCCCCAACTGTGCCAAAGTGATCCTGGTCTAACTTGCTTTTAAAAACCTCCAGCGAGGACAATCCACAGCCTCCACCAGTCACCCAGCCCAATGCTCCACCACCCCTGGACTTGGGAGCCCTTTCCTATTATCTAACCTAACTGGGCCTTCCTTTCTTGTGGTGCACAGTAGAAAATAATGAGGCTGCAGCACTCAAGCCCTTGCACGATGCGTATTTATGATCCACCCCATGGATCATCTGAAACCCCCATAAACATGGCTAGGGAGCAGGCTGGGCTGTCGATTTAAGGCCTGGACCCCCATAAAAGTATCCTGGGTCTAAAGGACTGGTGGGGGGGAGGCATCATGTATTAAGTAGACTGTAGTTTGATATATCAGGGCACCGGTGCCAGGATTCCTACTCCCACTCAGTGCAACGCCTCAGGGCAGCAGGCTCCTGACTCACGCATCAGGGCTGCAGGCAGCGCTGGCTGAATAATTCATTAGGAAGCCATAGACGTTGGCTTCCATGTCTGTCTGCCGGTTCCACGCCTGAACATGTCTTCATTAGTTCAAATTGCTTGTCGCGGTGGCAAGTGAGCTTCCCGGGGCTAAGATCCCAGCCCCATGCAAGCTTTGGGTTTTGCCTTTGCTTGGTGGCTTGCTCCAGTGAAATTAGCTGCAAAAAATCCCAGGCTCCAAACAAGAGCTGGCTGCCAATTGGGCCCGGAGCTCACCTGACGCCGGTCCTGCTCCCTGAGTGGGTGAGCCGGGCTCCCACCATCAATTTCCGACATGAATAAGAATCTTGACATTTGCTTTCCACAAATGTTCTGCAACATTGCTTAAAATTCATTTTTCCCAGGCAGGTCTATCTATCTATCTGTCTGTCTATCTAATTTTCTCTCTATATTGCCCATCACTGCAGCAACGAGCCACTAATTTGTCCACTCGACTATTTACTGAGAGCTGACATCCGAGGGTTGCAGACGCCATGAAGCAAATGGGTTGAAAGTCAGATGCTGGCTAAAATTTGTGGGGGGCTATTTTCCCATATTTAATCCCAGGTTCCTCGACACACGCTAAACTGTGCAATGATGATAGTGCCAGTTTCCAGTGGCCTGTCAGATAAATGCAATCCAGGTTTGAATTCGCCCGCAAACACAGATGCTCCACTCGAGCCTTCAAATGAAGATGTACAAGAGACTGATCTTCATTATTTGCATTGCAGCAGTGCTTAGAAGCCCTAATATGACTGAGTCTCCCGTGTGCTTGGGGCTGTATGAACACAGACTATAAAGACAATGCCCCTGCCTTTATGTCTAAAGGATGCCATGGCACCGAATTGTAGAAAATGAGGGTGAAAAGGGACCTCTACAGGTCACATCTAGTCCAACCCCTGGCTCAAAGCAGAACCAGCGCCAACTGCATCATCCATAGTTTCATAGTTTCTAGGGTCAGAAGGGACCTGAGCAGATCATCGAGTCCGACCCCCTGTCATGGCAGGAAAAAGTAGTAGGGTCAAACGCCCCTGGCAAGGTGTTCATTTAGCCTCCTCTTAAGGAGCTGTGCCAGGGGTCCCAGGGTAGGAGCCAGCACCACTTCTCTTGGACGTTGGGTCCAGACCCTAGCCACCCTGACCGTGAAGTCGCGCCTCCTGATATCTAGCCTAAATCTACCCTCTGCCAGCTTGTGACCATTATTCCTGGTCACTCCTGGCAGTGCTCGGGGGAACAGGGACTCCCCCAATGCCTGCTGATCCCCTCTGACTAGTTTGTAACAGGCCACTAGACCCCCCTCGGCCTTCTCTTGTGGAGGCTGAACGGTTCAGGTCCTGTCGCCTCTCCCCATAGGGCCTGCCCTGTTGTCCCCTGCTCATACGAGTGGCCTCCTCTGGACCCTCTCCATGCTGTCGACATCCCTCTTGAAGTGTGGTGCCCAGAACTGGATGCAGTCCTCCAGCTGCGGCCTGCCCAGTGCTGCACAGAGGGGCAGGATCACCTCCTTGGCCCTGCTCGAGATGCATCTGGGGATGCAGGACAAGGTGCGGTTGGCCTTCCTGACCGTGTCCCCACACTGCCGGCCCATGTCCATCTTGGCATCAATGATGACTCCAAGATCCTTTTCTGCCTCTGCACTGACAAGAAGGGAGTTCCCAGCCTGTAGGTATGGTGCTGGCTCTTTCTCCCCAGGTGCAGCACCTTGCACTTGTCGGTGTTGAATCCCATCTATTCTTGTCCGCCCACCCCTGTAACCTGTCTAGGTCCAATTGCAGCCTATTCCTCCCTTCTAGTGTGCCCACATCCCCCCCACATCTTAGTGTCATCAGCAAATTTGAACAAGGTGCTTTTTACCCTCTCGTCCAAGTCGCTGATGAAGATGTTGAACAGTGCGGGCCCGAGGACCGAGCCCTGGGGGACCCCACTGCCCACATCCCTCCAGGTCGAATGTGACCCATCCACCACCGCTCTCTGGGCGCAGCCCTCCAGCTAGTTGGTGACACATCTGACTGTGTGGGTGCTGACACCACAACCCCCAGTTTCTTAATGAGAGATGGTGTCGAAGGCCTTCCGAAAGTCCAGGAAGACTATATCCACTGCTACCCCTGTGTCTAAGGATTTGGTGACCTGGTCATAGAGGCCACCAGGTTGGTCTGACAGGACCTGCCACTGATGAACCCGTGTTGGTTGCCCCTAAGCATGATCTCCCTCCCGGCCCCTCGTGGACATGTGCCAGGATAACTCTCTCAAAAACCTTGCCCGGGATTGAGGTAAGACTAACTGGCCTATAGTTTCCCAGGTCCGCCTTCCTCCCTTTTTTGAAGATGGGAGCCATGTTGGCCCTCTTCCCGTCCTCTGGCCCCACACCAGAGCACCACGAGTGCTCGTACAGCCGTGCTGGGGTCCCACAGTGACCTCAGCCAATTCCCTCAGCACTCGGGGGTGGAGATCGTCCGGACCGGCTTATTTAAACATGTCCAGTCCCGCCAGACGTTCCCTGACTAGACCCTCCCTGGCCCTGGGCCTGGGTGCGCCTCCCCTGGGGCCTGAGGGGGGCCGGTGGGGGGCTGATCCGGTCCCTGCTCAGGAAAATGGAGGCAAAGAAGTCGTTAAATAAGTTAGCTTTGTCGTCTGGTGTGATGACCACATTTCCTAGCATGTCTTGCAGAGGCCCCACGTTACCCGGTACCTTCTTTTTGCCCCCTATGTATTCAAAAAAGGACTTCTGGTTGTCCTTGATCCAGGTCGCTCGTCCCAGTCCCATCTCTGCCTTGGCCTCCCTGCCCCCCCTGCACCCCCCGAGCAACCGCAGTATAGTCATCCCTGGGGATGGCCCCTCCCTGCCATCGGGTGTGCGCCTCCCTTTTAGCTAGGAGACACTCCCGGATGCTTTTGGTGAGCCATGGGGGCCTGTGTGCCCTCCTGCTCTCTTTGGTCCATGTTGGGATGATCTTCCTTTGGGCTTGGAGGATCGTTTTCTTAAAGAGCAACCACTCTCCTTGGACACCGGGCTCCCCTCCCCTCCAGGACCTCAGCGCTTCCCCGACTATTCTCCTTAGCTCGTTGAAGTTTGCCCTCCTGAAATCAGGGCCGCTGCCTTGCTGTAGGCCTTTGCCACCCTGCGCTGGATGGTGAATCCCAGCAGGCGAGGATCGCTGTGGCCCAGGTGGTCGAGCACCCGCAGCCCCCGCACCAGGTCATCAGTGGCCAGCACCGGGTCCAACAAGGCGTCTCCCCGGTGGGGCTGGGCACCTCCTGGGTTAGATGGAGGTCCTGCACTCTGGCTAGGGACCTACGTGAGCGGTCAGACCTGGCTGACTGCTCCTCCCAGCAGATGTCCAGAAAGTTCAGGTCCCCCATGATGACCACATCCTTGGACGTAACGAGCTCCGTGAGCTGACGTGAGAATTGCCGGTCTAGCTCCTCCCCGTGGTTGGGTGGTCTGTAGTAGACCCCGCCGTTAAGTCCCTTTCCCCTTGACCCCCTTGTATTCTCACCCAGAGCACTTCTGTGTGCCCCTCCTCGGACTCTGTGCTACCTGGTGAGGATGTGTATTCCTCCTTGACGTAGAGCACCACCCCCCCGCCTTTCCTCCCTGTCCTGTCCCTCCTGTACAGCCGATAGCCCTCGATACTCACCGCCCAGTCATGCGTTGGGTCCCACCACGTTTCAGTGAGCCCCACTATGTCTGGGTTGGTGTCAGCTAGCAGGAGGGTGAGTTCCTCCTGCTTGTTTCCCATGCTACGAGCGTTTGTGCAGAGGCATTGAGGGCTCCTGTGGATGTGTGCACTGGCCCCCTAATCACAGCATCGCCCTGGCCCCTGTCACTTACCTGGGTATTTGTTCAGCTCGTCGGCCTAGGCTGGGCTGTACTTGTGGTTGTTGCTTGGTTTAGCGGTCCAAGGATTCCTCTGCCCTCGTCTTCCCCTTCCCCCAGCAAGCCTAGTTTAAAGCCCGCCGGAGGAGATCCGCCAACCTAGAAGAAAACACACGCTTACCTTTGGGGGAAAGGTGGAGCCCATCCCACCCAAGCATATCTCTTGTCGTGATGTGCGTGTCGTTGTCGAGGAAGCCAAAGCCCTCCTCGAAACACCGTTCCCGAAGCCACCAGTTGGTCTCATGCGTCTTCCACGTCCGCTCACTGGTAGGACAGAAGAGGAAACCACCTGTGCACCTACCTCCTTCAGCACACCCCCAGATCTCCTTCAGCACGCCCCCCAGCCAAGGCTTTCAGGGAACCATAGAAAAATAGCTAAATATAGTGCTCCAGCTGGCTTGACATGGCCCCTAGGTGGTCTGGGGGGGGTTAGGGAAGAGGCACGTGCGCTGTTCTTCCATGGATGAATCACTGCCTGCTACGTCCCCTGTCCCCATCAGGTGAGAGGGCTCAGGGGGAAGGATAAATATAAATAAAGCCAAGGAAGTTGAACCATTTTGATGACTCATGTAATATTCATTCGGCATTAATTTGTACGCGATTCTATAAAAAAGATACATTCCATAAGATTTCTTCTGCGAGCTCTAATTTGCGGCTGGTGAGGAGCAGCGTTTGGGTCTTTTATGGGTATTAGTTCCATGGCGTATAGCGGGAGGCAGAGGAAGTTTAATTATGATTCAGTGAGCCACATTGTGGGTATGTTTTAAAGCCACTTAATTAGTGCAGAAATATACAGCTGTAATTATCCTGAAATATGGCCTAATTAACCTATGGAAAACCCATACATGCTGCTCAGGAAAGTCGGATGCATTAATAGTCTATTAATATACCGGAGCTGTCAGCCTGTCATGAGCACGTTGGGGAACTGTAATGCGGAAGCTCCTGCCGGGAACGGGGCTACCTGGGCAAAATAAGGACTTGCTTTGTCTCTGCTGCCACTAGTCAGAGCCCAGGGGACAGGGGCAGGTCCAGAGAGCATGGCTGCCATGGCTGGGACAGGCACGGAGCCCAGTACCTGCTTTCTGAGCCATGCCTCTGCTTGCGCGCCCCAGGATGGACCTCCTGTCTCCTGCCCAGCTTGTCTGGGCCTGGTGCCCTCCTGGCTTGTGGCTGTAATGACCAGTCCTGACCAGGATGGGAGACGCCACAAACTCCTGCCTGCAGTGGGTGATCTTGGCCAGCAAAATGATGTCAAGTGGTGGCAACTGCTCGTCTGCAAGTGTCTACCAGAGCATCCCTTTGGGCCCGTCCATAACCTCAAAGCACCTGCTAGGAATAAACTGACTGTGGAGGGAGCGGGAGAACCCAGCGGGAATGGTGTCTGATAAAATGCACTCTGATGGTCCTTGTTGCTTCACCCACAGAGGAAGGCGAAACCCCCACAGCCATTGCAGGGTGACCTGGGGGAAAACACATTTCTGAGCCCAGGTCTAGCAACGCAGGGTATGAGCAAGACCCAGGAGCAAGGTGTCAAGAGGAACATCCTCGCGGCCCACCTGATGGCCAGGAAGCTCAGAAGTCTCCAAGACTCTGGCTCCCCTGACTCCTGCTTCAACTACGAGCCCACGTTGCCTCCCCATCTTCTCCTTGGTGGAAGTAGGGGAGAGGAGGGTGCCACTTGATAGCGCCCAAATGGAGGGTGCAGCAGAATAGGCGAGGGGGGCTAAAAAATAGGGCACCGTAGAGAAGAGCAAGGCATCTCCTCCTGAAGCAGAGCACATCAGCAAATATTCCAGCCGCGTCCTCCTCCTCGGGTGATCAAAGCACCAGAAATTGAATCCGGCTGTAATCATCCACAGGGTAGTTTGCTTAAAATTCCCCTAATTATGGAAGTGTAGAAAATTACAGTGCCGTGGCGCTTTGAATAGAAAATCGCGGGCTCCCACAGCCCAGCGCCGGCTGCCGCGGCAAAGGAAAAGACGGTGGAGAAAAATGGAGAGAGAGCGATGGAAGCAGAGGGCCGGGGGAGGGGAGGCAATCGTCTTGCTCCCTGATACCCCCACACGGGGCGAGGAGCTGGGGTGAGCTTCCCTGCTCCAGGAAGATTGATGGAAAAATGGCTCCAGCACAGTTGGCCCTTCCACTCTGCTGGCGATTGCGCTGTGATGTATTTGATATCATATCATAAGCAGTATTTTATCCAGCATCCACGGCAGAGGCACGAGGGGCCTTGCAAGCCCCTGCCTGCCTGTCTGTGCAGGGAGGAGGGAGTTTATCGATATAAACAGTGTGAAATACAGCTCTCCAGAGAGCCTGGAGCAGCCTTCTCCCTGATGGATGGGGGCTGGCGCTGCGGGTGGTGCTGGTGCTGGTGCTGCGCCCGTGCCCGGGGGTCGGTCCCTTGTTTGGTGGCTGAGACCAGGCTATGGAGGAGCATTTACCTTGTCACTGCTGATGGGAGGTTCAGAGCAACCCATATGGAAACAGGGGAGAAGGGCCCAGCTGCCTCACTCCCCGTCACAGTCTGCCCAGCCATGCCCTCCTCCTTGGGCATCACTTGCTGCTATGTGCCTCCTGCTGCAGATGGCAAAGGGCTCCATCGTCCCCCCGGTGCCCCGGTCCCTTTGCTGGAGATGGACCTCCCTCCTGATTTCCCCACTGTTCACATGAGGGGACTCCAGCCTAGAGACCATCACAGCAATCGATGCACCGTGGGCTCCCAGTGCCCAAGTGTATCTGTGCCTGGATCGCTTGGGAAATCAGGGCCCTGCACGACAGCTTCACAGAAGGCCAGTGGCTTTGGGAGAAAAAAGCTAGAAAAACCCACTCTGTAGAAAGAGAACAAAGGCCCAAGCTGATGTTGGGAGGGGAAGGGAGATGAGAGGCAGCTGTTTAATTAAGGTACTATTGATAAATCAGGACCCCCCTGAACCTTCCTGCTCTTGCTACGGTGCCCATGAAGAAACCTGGGGAGAAAACAAGGCTTTTTTCCCCCCCAAATATTTCAGTATCTTGCTAAAAAACCCAGCATTGCAGGAAGCAATCCATCAGCCTGCATCCCAGCGGTGGCAGCTTCTGGCACACGTTGGTGGCTTTTGCCTGGCGGTTATTGTTATTCATGCTCATGCTTGCATGTGCATAAGATTTAACCTCCTTTGCATCTTGTATCTCCCATCCTGAACCCACCCCGACATGGTTTTATCATGGAAGGGTTATTTGAATTGATCTGCCTCGTGCACTGGAGCTGGGGGAAGTCTCTGCTTGGGCCCTGTCCCATGAAATGCTGAGGGCTCCTCCATTACCTTTAATTTAGGAGCTGATCAGGTGTCTGGTACCTTGCAGGATTGGAAAGTGTGTCCATAGAGGGAGCACGGACTATATGACTCGTAGGGCCCCTACCATCACATCCTCTCCCTCACAGACACGCACGAGCCACAACGTGGTCCATGCCATCACATGGCACAGCCACAAAAGACTCAATCCAAAGCAAAACCTACAGTGCCCAACAGGGAAGAGCACGAGAGACTGGGGAGCCACCAGTCTCCATGACCAGAACTTGGGAGAAACAGGAAAACCCCAGGCACACACACATCCAAGGGCACACACACATCCAAGGGAAGACAGCTTTCAAATCCCTGGGAGGAATGGATGATGGCTATGGAGGGGAGGTCCTGCCTCTAAATCCCCAGGGGCAATAGCAATTCTCCAGCTCAGCAAAATGGACCAGGGAAGGTCACGTCCCCAGATGCTTGATGTGGGGTGGGAACAAGAAGTCGCTATGCCTCTCCCCAAAAGTGAGGTCTGTGTATGGCAGAAGGCTTTGGTCACCTCACAGTGGAGCCTTTCAAGAGCTTTGACTTCACCTGAAATTCATGCAAAAAACACCCAACACCAAACATGATCTTCAACACAGCAGAGGCCTGTTTGGCTCTGGCTTCCTTCTCCCAGCTGTGTGTAGGGGGAGCAGTGCGGCGGGGCAGCAAAAGCATTAGGTGGGTCAAATAGTCCCCAGGGAAACCAGCCCCATTAGGGATAAGGGCAGAAGCAGAGGAATCCTGCAAAAAAGCCTAACTCATCACAGCAGCCAGGTCTGGCTCCAGCCATCACCCACAACTCTACCATGCATCGCAGCCAGAGACCTTAAAGCATGGATTTTTGCAGCATGGAGACAATGTCCTCAGCAAACACCGCAGCCATCAACATGGCTTTGTCCCCAGGAGGACATATAACAAGTCACTAGCGTTCATAATTAACAGGGCTTTACCCTTGGAAAGCATCTGAGGAGCCGCAAGTGCTTTTGGGGGAGTGGAGATCATAGAAAATGAGGGTTGGACGGGCCCTCAAGAGGTCATGTAGTCCAACCCCTGCTCAGAGTAGGACCATCCCTAACTATATCATCCCAGTCCATACCACCTGAAGAAGGAAGCCATTAGCTGGAAGTCAGTGGAGAGTAGGACATAGGACTGCGCCAGGCTCTGCTATGAGCACTGGATGTTGCTGCCTTCTGTGGCTGCAAACTCTTTAAGCCAAGCAAACCAAAAGAGGGCCTTGACCTCCAACTTAGCCTGCAGAGCTGCCTCTGCCAATATATAGCCAGCCCTGCAAATACATAGCCAGCTCTCCTGGAGGACTGCATCTCCGGGGTAAGTGCTTTCCCTGCTTTCTGTTTGAATGGAGGTGTCTGCGATGCCTGGCAATAACATGGGACATTAGTCCGTTTATGACTTTGCATAACAAGAGGATTGCAATTAGTGTGATGCTCCTTCCTTGTGTTTGAGCACTTTGGCACGGGTCATGAAGTCAGTTGAGCAAAACGATCCGGAGGGAGTTATTTACCCAGCTGTGATAGGGCTGCATTCCTGCTCCAATGAGAGCTGCCGGGCAGGGCCTTTGGGTTTTTCCAACGTGAGAGGGGCTGCACTGTGTGCGTGCATGGCCTGGCTAAGCTATGGATGTCTCTACATGCATGTACACAGGCATATCAGACCATAGCTGCGCCTATAAACAGACTGGATGTGCAAGAGCAGTGATCTGTGTATAAACCCCTTGTCAGGGCAACGCCATGACTGCATTGAGCACATCAATGCTTGTAAATGAATGTTTGTAAATGCTGCGTATCCCAGGCAGGTGGCCTGGTTGCATGTGAAGGATGTGGCCTGCCAATGCGCTGTGCTTGTGTGCACACCACGCAGCAGGGCTTCCTATGTACAAGGCTTGGAAATTGCACCAAGCTTCATCCCCAATTTCTAAAGCTGCTTTTAGGGGAACTTTCCCCGGTGGAAAAGCTGGGTCTAGAAACACAGTCTCCTACCTCCAGACACACAGCCTCTGCTAGGGGAACTAGAGTCACTCCCTCTATGGCTGGCCTAGCAGTAGGTCCCTTATTTCCCCAAAGGAGCAAGCTCTCTTATACATGGACACCTCCTCTCAGCACAATCCCAAGTGCCTTCCAAGTGCTGAGAGGCCACAAACATCTGTCCCTGCAACTGCAGCTGCAGTGGCATCTCCAGAAGAGCCAAGCATGGTCTTTCTCTGGCCCGAGAAGCTTGCAAGAGCCACTTGAGCCTTTGCCTGAACAAATCGGCATTTGCCGAGGTCATTATCCAGGAGAGAAAGGGCCTCATGGGACCGGCAGGCGAGAGCATAAACAATCAGGAGATGGCTCGGTGTGACGAGGCTCCAACTCCTTGTGATGGGAGATTGATGGCTCCCCACCCCCCAGCCCCTTGGCAGCTGTAATCACTGGCCAGTAACAAATGGCAGGCATTTATCAGGACTCCGCGGTTAACCAGCTTATGGTAATTAATGGAGACGCACCTGAGGCTTGGGCTGGCAACTCCCCGGAGATGTGGTCACGTTGGAGAAGAGGAGAAGGGCTGTGGGAGAGCATTCGCACTCCAGTGGCTTCATGAAAGATGCATCTCTCCGTGGTGGAAATTAATTTTCTCTGATGAAGTGATAAACACTTTATCATAAAGATTTGTTCATTAGAGGCAGAGCATGCGGCACGGACGGCTGCGCCGGGGAGGCCTGCCTGCCCAGAGCAAGCAAGTCCCTAGCCCCTGCTGGGAGCCGTATGGGGGGTCCAAAATGCAGGTCCCTCATGATGCAGGAAGGAGGGGGAATCTGGAAAAACGAGCCCTTGACAGCCTGGACAGCGAGGACCATGGGATACAGACTTCCTGCCATCTGGGAGCCAGGTCCCTCTGCTAGTCTTTGCCCCCGGCCAGACTGCGTTGCTGCTCAGTGCCATTCCCAGGACACTGTTGGGCTGCAGCCTGCACTGCCCTGTGGCTGCACCATTGTCTGGGACCTTCTGGAGAGAGGAAGCTCTTTAAGGACCATGGGAACAAAGGTCCCTCTCTGTGCACTGGAGCCTGGCACTCAGCTGTCTGCACTCCTCCAGCCCTCAGCCCCCGTCTGCAACAACCCATCTGCAACGGCCCTGCATGCGGTGACCTCCGGGAACCCCACACCCAGGTGCAGGACTTGGACGCCAGGTGCGATGATCAGGCTAACGTTGCGTGGTCCCATTTTAGTGCAGGCTATCACTGATCCGGCTTCGTGTACATGTGGCCCTTAGATCCAGGAAGAATCTCAGTGCAGGGAAGTTATTCACCGATGCAGGACCGCATTGCAAAGCACAGGCCCCACGGAGCGCCCATTGCCCCCTGGCTGGCACAGACCCATGGAGGCTTAATTTCCATGGCCAGTAACAGGGAAGAGAGGAGGCATCGCTCCCTTCCCTAGGCAGCTGCAAGTACTTACTAACTTCTACAGGATGGGGCCTGTCTGACTGCCCTGATGATCTCAACGGGGTCAGGACTGTGCCAGGGGAAGAAGGCAAGGTGTTAATGAAGTGCCACAGGTCATTCCTGGAGGGAAGGATGTAAAATCTTCAGGCTGCAAGGCCTCCAAGCTATCGCCCCTGCGCTGCTCTGCTCTCCGAGTGGCCATGAATGCTCAGGGCCTCTTCCTCCCGTCTCTTCCTCGCAGAAACAGATTGCTGCAGGGGTTGAACATCTCTCCTCACATGCTCCTGCATGAGAACTTGCTTCCGTGTCTCCAGCTCCATTGTTTTTCCCAGGCAAGGAGCATTGGTGGCACCTTCCTGTGCAGTTTGTACCTTGCTTTGCATAATTCTCAATAGTTTCATTAATGAAAAAGCCTGCCCATTATCAAACAAATATAAAAAATAGGAGCAGCTAATCTTTCCCTTATATTGCCAGGATTAAATAAGCAGAAATATCAGCAGAAGCATTCTAGACACGTCAGGCTGCCACAAAAATCGAGGAGGTGAGCTGTGAATCTGCATATTCCCAAAATGCAATTGGGTGACACTTTTGAAATTAAAAATTGATGATACAAATGGCATTTAAAGTTCATTTAATATTATTTGTTCGAATTCCAGTGACAAATGTGTCATAGATACAGTGGATCCTATTACTAGGGGGGGAAAAGAATTGAAATCCATCCCTACCCCAATGCTTGAAGGGTCTATTAAGGCAGTAGATGAGCATTTGCATTATCAAATCATCTTAACGGGAGCTTTTATAAATGGAAATGTAAACTGGAGAGGGTTTTAAATGTTCATGTATGGAGATAACTAGTTTGAGCTGGGGACATCTCTGTCTTTCTCATCTAGATGAGGGATGGCTTCCTCCAGGGCCCAAGATGCTCCAGTGGGAAGGGCTCTCTGGAGATGCAGAAACAAAGTTGTGAGTGCTGAAGACCTGGGTGGCTGGTGGAAAGGGCATTGCACTGCCTGCTAGGACACCTGGGCTCTTGTATTGATCTGCTGTGGGACACTGAGCCCCTCGCCCCGCTCCCCAGTCTTCTCCCAAGACAGACCTTTCCCACCTAGGGACAGCCCCACTTCATAGGGGCTGCTGCCAGCCTTACCAAGAAATACCCCTCACCCAATTGATGCGGTAAGTGCCCTACTCCCAGTCTCAGCCTCAAAGCACAGGCCACTGCCTTTAGGGTATGGGAGACTCTTCTCAGACTAGCAGCAGTATGGAGCCCCTGATGCGCAGATGAGTGGATGGGATTCCCGGGGTGCTGTGAAACGTATGAGTGGGACAGCTCCTAGTGCCTCTGGGCACTGCCAGGTGGCAGGCCAGAGCTGCAAGGATAAGGCATTTCAAGCCTCGGCCCTAGCTGGGGGCACACGGTAAGCGATGCAGAGGAAAGACCCCTTCTGCACAGAGCAAGGGCCTCTCTTGAAATGACGAATGGCTCCTGTTCCATTTAAGTGAAGCAAAAGATAACAGCCAAAGTGCTTGGGCTCCTTTCGTTTCTTGCTTTTTTCCCCCCCTCACATAAAATATGGGAAGAAGGAATCACGGGAGAAATGGTGCATGGAAATTAATCTGGTTTACAGGTCTCATAAATATGAATGAGCTGATGAATATGTAACCATCTTTCCTTCCCCCTCTTCCAATCTTCCTCGGAGTTATTGAAGGCAGGCAGGACTTCACTGGCAGGGTCTTGTCTCCAGTGGTAGCAGGGGTGGGTTACCTGCAGAGGGCTATGGCAGGCCAGTAGCTGCGTTGAGCCGCCCACCTCCCTGTGCCCGACCCCCTGCCAGGCTCCAAGTGCCTCCCTAGGGGCGCCTTATGTCCGGCCCGACCCCTTTCTGGAGCACACTCACTAGCCTGGGGGTAACCGCGCCACCACCACCCCGAGAAGGGACTGTCTCGGCCCTGTGTCCTCAGAGAAACCCAGGCCTAAGAGTCCTATGGGTACTCGACCCAGTACAGGCATTTGGGGCACTTCCCCAAGTCAGGGGGCAAAAAGTAAAGTCTCCCTTAGTCCGCAGACCTAAGGGGTCTCTTAGGCATAATTTAGACCCACCCCTCAATAAGTCTCCCACACCAGTCAAAAAGGAGAACTTTATTGATTACAAGGGGTAGGGTAAACTAGGGTACAGGGTTGAGCAATATCTTAGAAATCCTAAAGAGCAAACAGTGTGGCTGAGGTAGCCTTTTGATCACGTATCTGTGTTACTGCCAGCTAAATATCTAATCAGATTGAGTAGCTTACTCACAAGCATCTTCCAAAGGCAGGTGAAGTTTCCCTTTGGAGGCAGGCAGTTCCCTGCTCATGAGTTTTGGGCTGAGAGAGAGCTAGTTTCAGATGGTAAGGCTCCTCTGTGTCCCCCCCATGGCTGCTGCTTCACCTCATGGCCCAAGAGACCGCCTCCTCGCCCGTCCTAACTTACATAGCCCCCGTGATCTCATTCACCTGGTCCAGTGGAGGTCAGCTCCAGTTGGCTGTCCACCAACCCATTTGAAATACATCGTCTGTCACCAGGCAGATTCCAGCCCACCAAGTAGATGCCCCTCACCCAGGTGGCTGATGCCAGTCACGTAGGCAGAAGGAGCAGGTTTCCCCCTCCCTCAGGACTGCAGCCAGCTCAGGTGACCTAAAGAAACAGGCTGAGGTGTGAATCCTCCGTGCTGGCCCGTCTTGATCACATTGTCGCAGGGCAGAGATTTTGGGGAGAAACCAAGGTGGCTTTCTGCCACAAGGGCTAAGGAGCCTAAAGGCCTCATCGAGCTGGTTACATCGCATCCAGCTATGTCCAGTCCTTCCCAGACCCTGCAGTCCAAGGGACCAGTCCAGCACTGGTTTCCAATTGCCATTCTTTCCCCATGTAAGCCTCCTCATCCAGTGCTCTTTCCTCTGCTGGTGGAGCACAAAGCCATAGCCTCAGACCTTGGGCTGTTGGCAAGTGAGGAAAATAATCACAGGAACTTTTAATGGTATTAAGAGAGGCATCTGTCTCCCCTCTGCCCCCCACCCCCTCCCCTTACCACCATTTTCCAGGTAAACAAGCAATGGAAGAATTAATAGGGACTTTCATTTGCACTGTAATAAAAGGAAAAACTTTGTGGAAAGATTAAAGCAACAGGGCTGTTTCTAATGAATTCAGTTAGGGGCTGTGATGATGATAATACATGCCCCCAGCTAGATGCAGCTTTCTGCCAGTGGAGCGCACCACGTGGAAAAGGCTCTGCTGTGCGAAACAGTAAAGTGGGTTTAGGCTGCTAAGATTTATCTGGGGCTCTGAGCACTCACAACATTCATAATAGGACAATTAGGAAGCAAATGGATGTAGCCATTAGGCCATATAATCCTCAAGAGCCTCCGCAGAGCACACGCTGTGATGCACGAGGATTCACAGCCTCAGGCTTTCCAAGGGAGGCAGGTGGAGGAGTGGCAGGGGCTGGGGATGAATCTGTGGCCGTGTTGCATCTCTCCAAGCCAGGGGGAGAAGCGTCGATTCCAAACCATGTTTGCAGAAGTCTCCAAAGCTTTCCGTATTCACATGGTAAGTTCCTGTCTCCATGCTAAATGGTTTGGGTACCTGCTGTGCTGTTTTATCCCCCAAGATGTCTGCTAGAAGCCCCGGGCTGTTTTGTGGGCTCTTCCAGGCATAACACGCTTACAGCCCTGGAGGTACAGAGAGTGCACAAGCCATGCTGCTTACAGAGGGCTCCAGAGGCCTCTGGGCAGACTGCAGCTTTGTTGTGAGGATGGCTTCGACTAGTTTGCCTAGGAAGCTTGCCCCTGCATGGCCTGGCATGTAGGACCCACCTGGCCTGCAGGTGACAGGGTTGTGACCTGACCATAAAACAAATTGCACGTGAGAATTGGACCCCGCCTTGGCTCTGAAGGTGGCTGCAAACCACTAGCTGTTGAGCACTGAGCAATACCATTAGCAATACCATTAGGCCTTGAGTTTTTTAGCAGGGAGGGTGTCACCCCTCTAAGGGAGCCACTCTGTGAAAGGCACAAGCGTGCACACACCTGCAACCACCCAACAGAAGCTATGTTATGTGGGAAGGGCCCTTTTCTTCCTGCTGGATTGTCCTTGGGGCATGTGGTGCTGGGGACCTTAGAAGACAGGAAGGGGACCTTGGTCCAAACCAACCACAAAGTCCTTTTACCTGCAACAGGGCAGGTCCCCAAGGCACACGAGTCTTCCTTGCTCCATTGATTTCAATGGGGCAGAAAGCTGATCATTGGTTTGGTCAATAGCTGTATTAAAGGCAAGTTGTGTTTTCAACAGCAGCAGCCCGGTGTGGGTGTTCTCAGAGCTTAATGTGAAGATGGCCCTGGGTTCACAGGGCATTGGACTTGCTTGTGGGTTTTTGTGTGTGCTAGGAAGTGGTCCTGTTTTCAAAGGGCGATGAGACATTACACAGACCATGAGTACGGAGCCAAGCTTTCGCCTGTTTTCGAGTGATGGTGAAGTTACAAGGGTGGACTTCTCCTGAGCTGGGACAAAGGGACCCTACTTTGTTGGGCAGGGAGTAAGGAGAGAGCTTGCCTGAAACTTTATTGGAAAACTGGACATACATTTCATTAACATTCAGGTTGGGCAATAGAAATGCAAAAACATACTTGTGCCTGGGAGGATGGGTGTGTAGGCTGGACCCCCGCCCAGGATCTCTGAGCTCTGGTTCAGGTCTTCCAAAAGTACAGGTCCATGATTTCCCCTACCCCAGGTTAACACTTGCACGCACACACACACACACGCAAGTATTAATGGCATTGCATCTATCTACAACCTGATTGGGTTCACATTAATGAAAGGCATTCATGATCATGAAGACCCCCTCACCAACTAAGTGAAGAATGAATGCTAAATACTGAACAACTGTTTAGTCAGGATGGCCTCCGTTGTTATCGGTTAGGTTTCCCTCTCGACAATGAGTGCCGGTCTCATTTTCTTGGCTAAGATCAAGCAAGACTGGGGGCATCTGAAACCCAAGGCCTCTGGGCCTGGGGGTTGCACAGTGGATGCCTGCCTGGATGTGGGGACTGTCTGAAGCCCGGGAGGGAGGATACTTGTCCGGCGGTAGAGCCACATGGACTTGACAACTGAGTTTTCTCAGGCAACTTTTGGAATTTGACTATTGGGCTTTGCCCGGTTGAATCTGGAACAGATTTGGCCTTGAACAAGATGAATAAGAGTGCTCTTCCTTGTGGTAATAGGTTTCAGTTGCTTTGTTTATATAACTGACTACAGCCAAATGTTTAAATCAGTATTTTCTCGTTACATCAGCAAAAACATAAAGTCTGGCCTTGCAAGCCTGCCTGTCTCAGCAAGGTTACCCAGAGTTTGCTCCAGCCTTTATATAATGGAGGATGGATATAAGATGGAGGCATTGATGCCAATGCCTGTGTGTTCCTTACATTCCCCAAGATAAAACTAGGAAACCTTTTACCAAGGGAATCTGTGCCCTTTGCTGCTGTATTTACCAACTTCAGGCAACTTCTGAACATGACCTCTTGGGTCAGGGAGGCCAGGAGGAATCGAGAGCAGCATGCATAGACACAGCAGAGCTGGAGTCTGCCCAGGACACCACCAGTCCTTTCCTAGGAAGCACAGATACACAGATTATCAGGGGCTGGAAGGGACCTCGCAAGATCATCGGGTCCAGCCCCCCATGCACTAGGCTGGCCCGTTAGTCTCATCACCCATGCATGGGAGCAGGGGCGATGAGGCTGAGCTGGTATCTCCTGCATATTAAAGCGCATCTTCTGCCCAGGACTCTGCTTCCCCAGCTGTGCAGTGTGTGCTCTTTTCCTGACAAAATCTTGCAGCGAGCCCTTCCCACCCCTACATTTCCTGTGCCACTCTCGGGCAAACGCACCCTCTTGCCATGCCGCAGCCATCGGCCCTCTCCAGAAGCGCTGAGCTGGGGAAGTAATTGTTCTGTCGCGGTCTGACATCTCCAGAGAGGCAGCTCGGGTCTTCAGCAACAGGAAATCCAGAGGCAAAGCTGGAAAGCTATTAATGTTTAACACATGGGAAGTCGCTGTCTGTCAGGCGCTCCCATCGCCCTGGAGTTGGCAGGCAGAACGTGTTAGCACATCTGAGGCTGTTATCGGCCTGACAGGGAGGGCTGTACCAGTCCTGCTTCGCGACCATGCCGCTAACATGGCTGTTAGAGAGATTCTCCTATAGGGCAACCGCGGGGCCAGGGCGCAGGCGGGAACCCCTGCGGGGGGCACGTGCCAGCACTGATGCGCGTGTGGGCATGCGTCGGTGATACGGGTGGTGATGGAGTACGTAGCGACTCTCAGAGCCGAGGTCCCCAGCGCTCCTCTGGCACAGCCCCCACTGGGAGCAGAACGGCTCCTGGGGGAAACTGAGTCACAGCAAGGTGAAGGTCTCAATGAGCCAGAGGCAGAAGCAGGGTCACCAAGCCTGGTGACAGGAACGTGCTTCGTTCATGCACAGCCTCAAGGGCCTGGGACAAGTTGCTTCTTCACTGAGACAGGGAAAATATCAAGTGGAAAAGGCTGTGAAGAGCTTCCCTTCTTATCATGAGCTGGCCCAGCTTCCCCCCGACACTGTTCGCAGGAGGACACCTATCATTACGGGACAGCAGGGCTGTATCTGTGCGGGGCGTCCCCACCAGCAAGACAGGGAAGAGCATAAGTTGGTCTGGAGCGTGCCCGTGGCTGCTGATGCGCAGCCCGCGGCGGGTGCTCATGTTAGGTCTGTCTGTCTTGGGTATTAGACGGCGTGTGTCAGCTTGGCATCCAGCAGACAGGCTTATGCAATCATCCCTGAACTGGTTCTGTCGCTGCAGCCCCCTCCTCCAGCAGCGGCCTGCCCCCCTCCCCCATGCCATGCCTATCAGTAGTTAGAGTCTCACCGCTTCCAATTTGCAAATCTTCCCATTTTCATTCCACCTCCCACTGGGAAGAGCCTCTGGATCAATGGCAGATTGCATCCAGTTGCCTGAGCCTGCTTCCCCATTAGCACATGGCTGCACTCCCTAGATGCGACTGCAGCTGCAAACAAGTCCCTCGCTGCTGGCTTGGAGACGGCTCCCAGCGGTTGGGGGAGCTCAGGGAGTGATATCCCTCCTGGCACAACCCCACTGCTATGCCCCGCACCTCTACAACATGTTCTAGCCCATAGGACCATCCTCCCCTCTCTCCATAGCTTCTCAGAAGGGCACGGTGAAGGGATTTGGGGTTGGATGCCAGCTTCATCGTGGGCTCCCTGGCTGGCCTTGGATGTGTCATTTCAGCCTGCTGGATTTGAGGTCCTCCATGGGATAAGGGAGGCAGCAGCACTTCTGTGACCTACCCTGTCTGTTGAGGTGGCAGCCACAGTCTCTTTCTATGCCAGGCACAACAGGGTCCCATCTTGGTGGCAGCAATAATACATGACACAGGGGTTAAGTTGCCTTGCCTGATGTCTGGGGACTGCCTGAGTGACAGGCCTCAGATACACACCAAGACAGATAGGTCACATACTCCTTGCTCTCCGCTATTGCTGCTCAACCAAGTGCCCAGGCGCTGGGCTGAGATGTCACAACAGCCCCTTGGATGATGTCCTCCGGGGCATTTCCAATGGGAAACTTAATTAAGTAGCAGCTGGCAGCGGTGGCACCATGAGCTGGTGACCCCCATCCTAGACCAAACCATTGAATTGGCCAAACCAGAGGAAGCTCCATGAAGACCCCGGTGTGGCCTTTGAGGATGCTGAGGATGGGGCCTCGGGGTCTGCATTAAGAGCACGGTGCTATTGCTGCTGAGGGTTTTGCATCTGCTGTCCCCATGCGGCAGGGCTCGTGGTCAGGGCAGGGGCTGGGACACGGTTGCCCACCACTCCTCCACCCTGAACCACAACCATGGCGAGGCCCGAATGCCCCATTGATCGGCGTGACGGATGGGGACTTTACAGAGGAAAGTGTGCCCGATCGATACACAATCCACAGTACATGAATCACTCCAGCTTTTCCAATTTATTCAGCTCCAAATAAAATGAACTAACAAAAGATTAATATATAGCTGTGGGGCAGCGAGGGGGAGGGGGCTGCCAGGGCAGTCGGCTTTCTTACTGGATAATTAACATGCTTTTATTGTTCCAACAAAGCATTAAACCAGTAAATGTATGAAAATGGGACTTGTCGAGGGAAATTGGGGGGAAGGGGGATGAGGTGGGGACAGAGTGAGGCTGAGATGCCTTTCTGAGAGCCTCTGGGGGCCAAGGTGGGCTCAAAACCAAACCACTCGGGATGGTGGATGAGGATGGGTCCAGCTCTGAACATCCCTGCCCAGGCTTGTCTCTTGCCCTGGAGAAGCTGGGCCTGTTGCCTGCAAGTCCCCCAAAGCTTGGTATCCTTCAAGGCACACAGGGATGGGCATGGCTGCTCCTGCTGCTCTGGGCACGAGCTGTTGAGGAGCAGATGATGGAAGTAAAGAAAACATCTCTTGCGGATCACCAGCACCATTTCATTTAACCTAATAGGGAAAGTTTCCTTTCCTTTTTGTGGATCTTGTACTCTTCTTTCAGCCTGTTCCTGGAATGTAGGTAATTTTTTTAGCTGAAAAAATCCAACGCTGGTGGAGTCGTGTTGGTTGAAAGCCCCCGTTCCATAACTTGTGAAACAAAACTTCTCTCCCTGCCCGTGCCGGAGTGGCACATTGAGACTGCGGGAGAAAAGTTCCTCGCTTTGTTGGCCAGGGCTCTTCAACCCAAGCTGGAGACTCATTTTAATCTCCTCGAAACTCCCAGATTTTAGCAAAATTGTTTTCCCTCAATAACGTATTGCTTGACTCTATCATGATGCATCAGGAGAGCACTGCCCGCGTGTTTGGGGTCAGGCTGGGAGGGGTGGGTGGCCTCTGTTCCCCCTGCCCCTTAGCTTGGTTGGCCTGGGTCCATGGAGTGAGTCCTTACGGCAGGACCTTTCCCCGTGAGGCAGCTAGCGCCAGTGTGCAGAGCTCCCTCCTTATCGGCCCCGGTCTGTCACCACCTCTGCAACAGTCACGGTGGCTGCACCTCCATCTGGGAGCCCTTATCGGGAGACTTATCCAGCACATGTCCCCAGTAATCAGGGACCGCTGTCAGGAAACTTAATTGCACCGCCCTTGTCTCTCTGCCCCATCTCTTTCTCGTTATTCCATCATCAATCAGCGTGGTCCAGTTAGGCCTCAGTGACCCTACCTCACCCCTCCCCGACGGCTTCATCACTCACTCCCCTGGCCTCTGCCGCTCCCGGGGGCGGGGGGTTTCTCCGTGTGTGGCATCAGGAGTGCTCGGACTGCTACAAGGAAGATGCTGTTCCTGTTTTGGGGGTCGGGTTTGCGGTGCCCAGTATCAGCATTGGTGAGGGGATGCTTGGAGCAGGGGGATGCAACAAGCCAAGGCTGCAGCCAGCACCTGATGTGTGGGGCTCTGGCTGTACCGTCCAAATGCTCTGCACTCCCAAGGGAGCATGTCCTCTCCAGCCCCTGCCCAGGGCACTACCATCAGAGGATGTGGAAGAACTGACCACAAAGCTGGTCAGGCAGGGAATTGGGGATGCAGCTGGGAGTGGCAAAGAGATCCCCGGTCCCCATCCTCGCTGTTCCTCCCCCCGGGGGTAAAGTGTCCTGGACACCCCTGGACTGGGCATGTCCCTCCCACAGCCCCAGCCTCCTGTTCTGACTCCAGGCTCCTGCCTCCACTTCACAAAGTCTGGTTCATGTGTCCTCAGCCCTGTGTCTGCTCCCACCCCACGGGGCCCCTGCCGCACACAGCTCTCCCCTCTCTGGCGTGACCCTCCTGCGCCTACTTCCACTCCCATTTCTTGGGGCGTCGGATTCAGGCCCACAGCCAGCTCCCTCCGGAGAGAGAAAACGGGGGAAAAGCAGGTTCGGAGGATGTTGTTTTGCTTCTCCACATTCTGTCTCCCCCAGGCCCGCGGCGCTCGGAAACTATGTTTAATTAAAACTGCATTTCTGCTCCCCCTATTCAGCCTGTGGGTCTCCTGGAACCATCTGTCTCTGACGGCTCCATGTGCGTGTGATGTGGCAGCTCTTCTGCTCCTCCTGACAGCCAGGCACCGACGCACAAAATGGAGCCTCTCCCACTGCTGGCCCCAGCCTGGCACGCAGTGGGCACAGGGCTCCTGCACCTTGAGGGGCACCCTGATGCTTTCCGTGCACCATGCAAAGAGACACAGAGTGACCTGCACGGAGAGATGCTGCAGCTCACTGCACAGTGCAGTCATGGGTCTGGTTCCTGAACAGAGAGACGAGACCCAGTCATCCTGGACTAGGAAAACCTTCAAGAGTTGGTGGGGTGGAAAAAGCCATTTTGCATTTCAAACAAGGTCAGGAAATCAGTCGCAAACATCTGCCCCGGTGGTAACCCAGCAAGCATCAGCGGGGACCCGTGGAAACACTGAGCTCCAGACACGCCACAATGTTCCCTTCCAATTCCTGCTTTCTTTTCCTTTCTTTTCCCCACACTCGATCGAGCCACAGCACAAACTGGAAGCCCATACATTGGGGTTTTGTGCAAATGTCCGAAGACGGTGTTTGGCAAGCTGTAGGCCCTTGTTTCAAGCCTGGGAAACTCATCCAGGCAGACCAGCATCCACCCTGCCCTGGTGTGACACAGAGACTGGGCAAGGTGGACCTGTGGTCTGACCCAGTATGTCTTATTGTCTTATGATGCTTTACCATGAATGGACTCCACGCTAATGAACTGGCAAGTCCTGGGGGGTGGGGGAGGGGGGACACTGAAAAATCTCCTAACCAGCTCCAGCAGACACAAATGCACATGTGCATGCATGCACAAACACACACACACACTTCTCCCATACCCTGCCCCTAACACGCACGATAGATTTTTTTTTTTTTTAATAGTATCGTTTGTGTTCCAGGTCAAATAGCCAAATCAGTTCCAAATCCTATCGGGTGAGCAGAACTCAGTTGTTCCAAAAACCATAATGATTGAGCAGGCAGAAACTCAGTCATTTCAAACACTACACCCTGTATGGTGCTACAACCGGTGAGCATCCTCCATCCCAGACCCATTACCCTGGGACTTCAGATGCTCCCAAATCCATTGGCAGGCATCCTACTTGCAGGCCCAAGTCTGGAGGTCTTGGGATCCAGATGCTCCCAGGTAAGCATCCTCCATCCCAGACTCTTTAGTTGGGGACTTCAGATACTCGTTGCAGTTCATCTTAGCCTACATACACCTGCTGCATTTCAGGCACCATGCAAAAGCCAGGCTAAGCCATTCCTGCTTCCCCAGAATCCCCCAAGAAGTAGCGCAGGGAGTGCATGTGAGCAAGCTGAGGTGGAGAGAGCCGTGCATAGATGAGACAGACCCAGCTGCCCGCCCAAACACCCCCTGGATGGGAGGATTCAGCTGCTGCCTTTTTAATCCATGCCCCTTGGCTCTAAGAACAGCCCCATCCCCTCTGAGCCCCGCGGGAATCAGAGCTGACCCTCCAAGGGCGCCGTCTTGCACACCTTCCCCAGGGGGAGCCTCCCTGCTGCTCTGCATTGTGCTGGAGAAGGGCCCAGGTTACGCTGCTGTGGCAAAATGTTTAATTTCCCAGTGTGGTGATGGTAACATGGCCCTGACATTGTGCTGAACACATGTCTTATCTCTGCAGCCCGGGTAAGAGCAGTATCAATTTGGTGGTGTTACGGCTGCAGAGAGAACAATGCTCTGTGCATTGTTAAACAAGCCAGCAGCCCCGTGCTGTACATGGAGAACAAGTGTAACCGGTGATATGGACTTCCAACATAATTACGGCGCAGCAGCCAGCACAGAGGCAGGCCCCCTCCTCCTGCGGCTGCTGGAGGAGTTTGATTTATGCTCGGCTCCTTACTCCAGCCCCTTGTCACTGGAGAGGTCCTTTCCTCTCAGTCTGATGGCAAAGGCAGCATCTGGAGTGAAATGCTCTGCGTGCAAGGAGCCCTCCCAGGCTCCAGACATCTCCTAATCAGTGTGAGGAGGACTTTTACTCTGGGCTTTGCAAAAAGGATGCATTCAATGCTTTGCTGCCACATGCATGACTTTAGGCAACTAAGTCACTGCGAATGACCACTGCACCCTAGCCTGCTCCCTTTGCAGTCCAGGGTGAGAGGCAGCTGAGGCTTGGGGAACAAACTCAAAACTTGGGCAGCCCTGCCTGGTACTTGTCTTTATGCTAGAGCTCAAGCTGGTACCCCAAGCGCCGTTACCGTTGCTGATGAAGCAGCCCCATGATCAGCCCATGATCAGACCATGTGGGTACAATCAAGAAAGCATCTATCACTGCTGATATTCTCAGGAGCCAGATCTCAGCAGCAGAAAGACTGAGGAAAGGGCGAGCCATGGAGACTGAACACCCCTCTCCTTGCTAGCCCAGGTACACCCCAGCCAAACAGCCCACTGGGCACCAGAGTAAAGGCAAGCCAACTCCAAGCACCAACAGCACTTAAGAGGCAACTACAGCTGACACCACATTGGGTCAGTTTTGGCTTCCCAAGCTGCATGACCAGGGTACCCCTTTACAGCTGTGCCATCTGGGGCAGCCTTCAGCATGGGGTCTATGCAGAGCTCTGGGCATTGGCAGGGCATTAACAGGGCACATCTGCACTGCTGATGCCCTGTGCCAGACCAGTCATGCAATCCAACAATGCACGTCAGCACAGGCTTGGCTGTCAGCCCTCAGGCATTCCTGTGCATTTCCATGGGGACTATTTGGGTGATGGAAGTGGCATCTGGGGTGTGAGTTTGTGCCCCTCGCTCCCGACAGCATGTCCTCAAATCCTCTTCAAGTGCTTACAAAGCTCCTTCCTAGCAGTGGTCTGGTTCTGCCCCTAGGACAGTCCCATCCATCTCCAGGACCCACGTCCCCACACTACAGCCTCGCTGGTTTGCACGCTCTGCTCCCCATGCTCTGAAATGCCCCCTGCTACCCTGGGCAGAGATTGCCCCATTTCCTGGGCATTCCCCCAGGGCTGCAACACTGCTTCCTTGGCTGCTGTGCAGTCGTCCATGCACACCAAAGGCTGGCCGGGCAACTCCTCCATGCCTTCTTTGTGCCTCATCGGTCTCATTCCCTGCAGTGACTCCTCACTGCCTCCTCACCCCTTTGCATACTCCCCTTGCAAACCCTCAGCCCTCCGTGCATGGCTTTTGCTCCACTCAGTGTGCCTGGCTTCTGCTAGCTGGGATCTTGTGCATTCAGTCCCCTAGTACTCTCTGCTGCTCACCTGGGAAGCTGGGATGGAGACTAAAGCATCGTGTCCTATGTGCCTTTCCCATAGCGCTCCCAGCTGGCTAAGACAAAGAGGGCTCTGTGTCTGCTGTATATTTTCTTGGAACTGCGGGTCATGATGCCCTGAAGTCTAATTGCTTCCTTAGCCGACAGCTTCATATGACGACTCCATTTTTCTGAAATGTTGAATAACAGCTGTGTATCGGTAATATCTCCCGAGTTAGGTCAACTGCTCTGCAGTAAAACTCTAGCCTGCCTTTCATATCCCATCAGCACAATGAGCAAATTGGACTTCTCTCCCGATGCTAAATGCCGCAGTAAAGCTCCAAATTGAGCTTCCTCCCGTAGCAACTGGCTCTGCTTTATATAGTTGGGATTTGATATACACAGTGGATTGTGCGTTGCTTCTGTCATCTATATTTTTTCCCTGCTTCCGCTCAGATCTAGCTAAGTACTGGCCCCCACCACTCTCAAACCTGCAAAACTGTGCTTTTACGAGTCATCATTCATGGGTTCTAGCCTCACAACAGCTGCGAGTGGTAGGACAGTCGCACAGCAGGAGACGCAAGCAGCGCCAGGAATCAAACCAGACAGTCCTCAGCACAAAACCAGCCTCCCTCAGCTTTGTTGCTGCCTCCAGTGATCCCAGATGGTTTATGGTGCCATTGAATTTCACACTTTGCATCCGGTACAAACACAGCTGGGTTCAGACCTGGTGTTTAGGCTGGACTTTCAAAGGAACCTAACAGCATTAGGCACCTAGATCCTAGTAATGAGCAGGGGAGTCGGGTGCTTAGGGCAGCTTTAAAACTCCCAGCCTTAGTTTTGGGAGGTTTCCCAAGAATATATGTACAATCATTGCAATGGATGCAATGATTTATTAGCATTTCTCCTCCACCCACCCATGGTCTCAAGGAAACAGTCAGTAATTGCCATTGCTTTCTGTAGCACCCAGATTCTTATTCCATCTTAGAGGATGAGAGACCAGTCTGGAGCCCCAGGGTGCTAGGTGCTGCACAAACCTAGAAGGAAAATGCCAGCTTCCCCTCTCTTTATCCCCAGTGCAAAGCCACCATTTCTTCTGGCTGAGCAACATTTCCCCCAAGATTATAAAGACCATTTCGGACTGTCCACACTACAGCATTAGGCCGGGGTAAGGACGGGTTGTGATCCCACTAGAGGCAGTTCTATGTGCACAGCCCAGCTTTGCTGGTCCCCATGCAGCCCGTGCTTTGTCACGAGACAATATGGATGTCTAAAAGGTGCAGAACCCAAGTGTGGACGTGGCTTTGGTACCCAACTCGTTCTTTCACCCCCTCCTATGACAGGGTGTCGCTCCTGCCTCCTGCATGCCAGCTGGGATGTGCACATCTAACCATTACTGGTGGACTCCTTCAATGGGGCTTTTTCATACCTGTACGTTTAGGCTTTTATTTTCCAGCTCTCACTTACGAGGAAATGGGGAGTGGAAGCAAACAGCTTTAAAGGCTTCTGCCCTTCCTCCACCTGAAGAAGGATATGCTACCAAAGCTGCGTGGCTAATTAGCACTGTAGATAATAAGCTGGTTTCATGGAGTTAGCGTGGATCAATGTCTCAGTTAACTGGGTTAATTACACAGTGGATGGGCATGTGCTTCTGGTAAAGACAAACTGATGATGAGAACATGGCCCAACTTTCGCGGCAGGTGCTGCGGCGCTGGGGGAAGTAGCAACAGCTGCCGTCCATGGGAAGAGGTTTCCTTTAATGGCACAGAGTGAGGTTTGGGAGATGCACCGGGTCTGTGCTGTGCCTCTGTGTCCCTCCATGATCTCTTCCCATATCGCCAGCCTGACTCTCTTTGTAGAGAACCTTATACAAACGGGTCCCAATCTCCACGGGCCCCCCGCTGCTATAAATAATGCAGATGAGAAGGTCCCGGCGGAGCCCGGGGAGAATTTATCCGGAGGCTGGGTGGAATTGTGCAGCCTCTCAAGGATGAACTCATGGACACCCATTGATTTCAATAACGAAGCATCGCCTTGGACACTCGTGTGGAGCAGAAGCTCTATTTCACATGTCATAACGCCAATGCTGCCTCTGCCGGGAGCGAGGGCCCATCACTCATGGCGGGTAAACTGGCTAATTCTTTAGCATCCGAAGCCACAAACAGGCCGAGGGGTCTGGGCCTCGTGGAGCATGTGCAACAGTGCCTGTAGGGTCCCCCTTCCTGCGGGGCTGCCAGTGTGCTCCCCCGGCTCAGATGCTATCTCCCGCCAGGCTGCAGCGGAGATGCTCCAGAGCCGACAGGCTGTCCGCGCAGCACAGCGCTGCAGAGCCAGGTACCTGCTGGTTAGCATTCCCACCACACTCATGAGCCGGTAATACCTGCCATGCAGCGCACGTCCCCCCCGGCTTTCCTGGGACACGGCACGTGTTGCGGGGTTATTAATCAGCGTATCCGGGAAAGAGTCGTGTTGTGTCTTTGGCTGCTGATCTGGAAGATGGGCTTCGTGCGCAGAGGCCCCGTTCACGCTGCTTGCCGATGGCTGGGGGATCAGCCCAGCCGCCCGAAACCCCTCGTCCCGAGCATGCGGCAGACGTGCGCAGCTGAGCTGCGGAGCTGCCGGGAGGCTGCTTTGGCTCCCACCCTTGCCTGCCTCCTGGCTCGTGTTGCCGTCTGCGGGGGAGCCCTCTCATGCCCCCCAAACACGTCGCCCCCTTGCAGCCGGCCGTCATCCCAGGGTTACCCCCCTCCCAAAGACTGGGAGATGTGGGTCCATCTCTCTCCAGTGTTGGGAATGAAGCAATGTTGTGGGAGAAGCAGAAAGGGAAGAGGGGAAGCTCTGTCCCCTTCCTGGCTGGCTGGTGGGCAAGGAGGAGAGGGCACCTCCATGCAGTTAGCTATGCCCAAAGAGCAGGTGGGAAGGGTCGGCTGCCCACGTTCCCACTGGGGTCTCCACCTCCTGCCAGGGATAGCCAGGGACCAGGACGGCTGGGCCCATTGCATGACGGTGTAAATGCCCAGGCAGTGGGCTGGGAATAGAGCTGCTCATCCCAGCTGCAAGATGCCCGTGTGTCTGAAGACACTGTCCCCTGGCTTTTGCTGAAGTCACCATGCCCCATAGTAACATGTGAGGGTCTGACATGGGGCTTCCAGGCAACCCCTGCTATCGGGGGCTGTCTGTGGGTGCAGAGCAGCAGAGCTGACGGCTTGGGACATCCTAGCAGTCCAATCCCATGCCATTGCTCTGGCCACGACGCTGTTGGACATCTCAGGGTCCCCTCCTTCCTGGGCATGAACCAGCTGGGGTAGGTATAGAGGAGACCCAGGGGAGTCAGGTGTGCTCCGGGCATGCCCTGAACTGACCTCGGTTCCCTGTGCTCTGGTGAGCTAACGAGGTCACCATCGGCCCCACCAGGGCTTGCCTGTGGTCCAGGAGCTGCATTCCCTGGAGCCAGCCCCTCCGAACATGACAGGAACAGCCTGCCGGCCCCTTGGCGCGTGTTAGCATGCATCGCCATGTCTCCCCGGCCCTGTTATCTCTGACAGCTGTATAAGCTGAGTGACCCGGGCACGGCACTGAAGACGCGGCAGGCTTCTCGGTGGCCAGGGCTGTGTGTGCAGGGGGGTTCACACGCAGCGTGCGGTTGCTACAGCAACCCCGTCCCCACGCAGTGGCTCTGCAGGGGTGCAGCGCTGTGTGACTAGCTCCGGTGATGGTGGAGATGGGGAATGGCTTTGGCAAGAACTTCTGGGAGGGGAAGGGGAAGGGGAAAGGGAGGCAGCACGGAGGTGGACACCGCAAGTCCTGGACACCACTGGCCAGAATCAGCTAAGCTGCTTTTCTCCCAAATGCAGCAGCAGGGAGGAGAAGGATGAGATGAGCCACCCATCCAGTAACCCTGCGACACCCAGGCCTCCAGCCACGGATGGCGCGTCCCTGCACAACCAAGGGAGGCTGGCCCTGATCAGCCCTGACCACGTCCTCTCCACCTGGACCTTATGTTGGATCATTCCTCTAGGTTTAATCAGCCACGGCAGAGCCCAGTCGGCAGGTATCGCCGTGCCCAGCTGCCCGCTCCACCTTCTCCCCCGCGGCCTGCTGAGCTGCAGAGCTCTCCAGAGCCGGGAGCTCACTGGCATCTGCTCTCCATGTCATTAAACAGGTCTCGGAGGCTGATCTTGCCACGTGTACAGGCTCCACTGCCTTGGTGTTTCCCAGGCTGGGGATGAATGCCAAGGAGGGGGGCGAGTGTAACCACAGCTGACACCCGGCACCTCGCCGCCCACCGCTCTTGGCATCGCACGCATTTAGCCCGATGCAGCCACCTCTGGGGTGGAAGGCGGCAGCCCCACCAACACCATCTCATGCAGCACGAGGGAAAGGGGAAATTTAGGTGACGGGCGCAGCTGTACTCTGCAAGACAATTCAAAGCACATAGGGCTGTGTGGGAGGGAGGCGGTGTGATTGTAGTCCTGACTCTTACAAAACACTGGGAGCTGTATTGTTTGAACAGAGCCCTTGGGGGTTTAACCTTTGCAAAGCAGCCACACCGTAAATGGCATACAGAGGACGCCTGACACAGGGGCAGATTCTCCACTAAGGCTCATGGGAAGCCTACCTATAAATCCTATACCTATAGGGTAATTCAAACCTCCTGCTGTGTTGGGGAAGATGAGGCACTAGAGGGTGCCACAGCACATGCTGAGTGTGTGTGTGCAAGATGGGTGGTGTCTTTGTACATGCGGGCACGTGCATGTGACCCTGCATGTGAAGGTGTGTGTGCCCTTGGGTGTGCAAGCGTGTCTGAGCATGCACAAGTTGTGAGACAAAGGGTGCGTGTGTGTCTGTGTGTACACAGGGTTAACAGCTGTCTTCTGCACTGGTGGGAGAGAAAAAAGGAGACAAATTCTCCAGTTCAAGAGCAATTTCAGAACCCACTCAAGCTTTGTGCCACTTGGTGAAATCTCAGTGCGCCTCAACTAGATCAGAAATTGGTTTACATTCCCCTCTATGAGTTTATGAGTTTGTAAAAGTTGATTTATTTTATTCCATTGCTACTTCAAGATATTACTGCAAAGGCATCTGTTGGGAGAAGGGCCGAGATTCATTATAAAGTTATTTAAACAAAGTTGCTGCTCTTGGAATTGTTGGATCGGGTGTTGTTTTATTTTTATTGCGTGGCAAGGGGGAGAAAATCGCCAGGAAAGAAGCTGCCTCAGCTGTGCCAAGTGCCTGAAGGGCTGGTGTTGTGCACTTGCGAGGGAAGAGGTCCACACTTGATTGCATGGGATAGCATCCAAGCCCCAGGGAAGCCACTGACCCTTTGCCAAAGTGACGCTTGGACTTGGCTCCGGGTCCCACTGAGCTATTTAGCATGGATGCAGGGCCTGAGCCAACCCTACTCAAGGCCCTGCAAAGCACAAAAGGCGGGTGGATGTTTCAGAGGACGGAGTGTGGCAAAGGCAGGGGTGGGAATGAGACTTGAGCAGGCTGCAAGAGATCAGGCTTAGGCACCTAAGCCCACTGCCCGAGGGGCTGTCAGCAAGGACCAGGCTATGGAACAGCCTCTCAGCTCTGATCCAGGGGCCTGTCTTGCTCCACGTCCTCCCTCCCCCCCACAAATCAGAGCCACTTGAGCCGCCTTCCTCCCCCCCACACTCTTTTCTCATGTCGAGTTTGCCTGGCTCAATCAAGAGGCTTGCGAGCAAAACCCAATTGTAAAACAATTTGAAAGCAATTTTGCAGCAGCCGTGTGATAAGAGCCAGTGCCTGTATCAGTGATGTTCACTTTGGAGCCACAATGCACAGAAATAATCATCTCAGTTAGGGGAGAGAAAAACACACACGGCAAGTGCCGAGATAGCCCTGCCGGCTCCTGCCCAGCCTTGCGTTCATCTTACATTAACAGCTAGCTCAGGCCCCGAGACACGGGGAGAAAGTTTGATCTCCAGCAGCAGCTCCTCAGCTAGTGCGACCTGCCCCATTGACTTGCATGGAGCCGTGCAGATTTATGCCGCCTAAACCTGTGACCTATTGGCTTCCATGGGACTGCACTGATTTTTGCTCACTTTCAATCAGGCCCATTAATCTCAGTGGAGCTGCCAGCTAGGCAATGGATGGATGCCACCTCAATGAATGGGCACCAACCGGACGTCAGGTCGGAGCTGCCAACTCGGTGGATGGATGCCAACTGGACAGCTCATGCATTGAGTTGAATAGAATTGGGGTAAGACTTGGTCCCAGTGTCCTCTGCTCTGAAAGAAGATAGGAAAGTTGGGTTGGCAGGGATTTCACAAGGTCATTTAATTCAGGGCTCTGCTCAAGCCAGGATCACCCCTGGCTCTACCACCCCAGCGAAGTGTCTATCTAACTTGCTTCTGAAGGTCTCCAAGGATGCAGACTCCACATCTCTCCGTGCCTGTCCCAGTGCCCGACCGCCCTCCTAGGCAGAAAGTTTCTCAGAAGAATAAGCTTGGAGAATGCACTTGTGGGATAAGAAGGCAGTGGCATTTTCCCCAGCCAGATGATTTGGCTCTTTATTAATCCCCAGGATCATGTTCTAGCACTTGGAAGCTCATTAGGGCTGTGTTTTCACCATGCACTGGGGCCTGTCTCAGCTGGGTCCAGCAGGCACTGGGGTGACGCACCTACAGTCAGTACAGAGCAGTTGCCAGATCAGTTTGGTTCCTCCTGGGCAGCCTGAGATGAGATGAGATGAGATAAAGCACTGCCCCCAGATGTGAACCCCAGCTCCTGTTGCCCCTGAATCCCTAGGAAATGTTCTGATCTGGACTGGCACGGGCATCGCCCTGACAGGGCAGCTGGTACCAGGAGCCATAGGGTCAGTCCAAGGCAGAGCAGGGAGCATCACAAAGGGCATCTGCACATAACTGAATGGAGGAAGGGTGAATTAGCTTCTCCCCCAAGGAAAGGGAGGCCTCGGTGAGGAAAGGAGTGAGAATGGGATCTCGAATCTGAGCATTTAGGGAGGAAGCATCACACCCCCACCCGCTCATCTGCAGCATCTGAAGGCTACCCAGGATTCACCCGCGCACTGTACACGTGCTGCACTCCTCCATGACCCTCTAGTATCGGTATTATTATTCAGCGAGACACTCAGATTGCCACCACCCGGGCCAGCAAGCGAGAGGGGAAACAAGGAGGAGACGAGGCTGCCAAGATACAACCCAAAGGGTGCGTGGGGCAGACAAGGGGCCCCAGGGACCCTGGAAATCTCCCACTCACGGCACCCGTTCCCCACGCGGTTGCAATCCCTGCCTGCTAGCAGCAGGACCAGCGCCTGCAATACATAGATAGCCCCTTTCATCTGCAGTGCTCTGCGCTTCACAAACAATAATTAATGAGGCCTCGGTGGGGAGAGAGGCACTTGCATTGGCCGCTTTCCCCTGCAGTGAAATCCTTCATCTTGTGTCTTGTTAATCCAAACTCTCCTGCAGAGCCCCAAAGGGGGTGTTAACCCAGCCTCGCTCGGGGCCCTGGTATCCTGAGCCTGGCCTTGCCTCCTTTGCTCCAGACAGGATTGTAGGAGCCATACGCCAGACCTGGACCCAGATCAGGCTTCACCAATGAGCCTTGGCAATACAGAAGCCTGTCTGATGCTGGACACTTTGGGGCAGGGTTCACTCCCTCGTTAGCGCTCCCAATGCCCAATTGCCACAGGGAAGGGAGCAGGCTGAGTGGGCCAGGGCTGGATTAGAGCCGGTCCAGGGTTTGGCAGCAAATGGGTGGATTTCTTCTGCATGTTGTGGGGAGGGCAGTAGCTGGGTCTCAGCACAGGGCCTGGCAGAGGAGAGGAGGCTGAGCCTGACGGACAGTAAGACCTCATTTTTGCTGCCAGGGTATAATCCACTCCCATGGTTTCAGGATGGCAGCTTGGTCCCTGAATGAGCTCTGCAGAACTGGACCCTCCTAGGTCGGCAAGGGAGAGGGGAAACAAAGAGGAGAAGCAGCTGCCTGGAGAAAATCAGTATGGCCCCATGCATGTCAGTGAGGTTACACTGAGAGATGCTGGCTGAGGATCGCGGCTGGTTAGTGTCCTGGATGGGGCTGTGAACCCAGCTGGAGGAAGACTTTGTATCATAGGCTAGCACAAGGGAGGAGGATCAACAGCATGGGGATCTGGGCTGGGATCATGAACACCTGCACTCTGCTCCAGCTCTGCCCGTGACACTGCTATTTAACCTTGGGCAAGTCATTTCCCCTCTCCGTGCCTCAGTTTCCCTTCCCCCTTTTCCTGTCTCAGCATGCTAGCCAGACAAGGCAGGTGCACACAGCACCTAGGATGCTGGGGCCCTGATCTCTCTCTGAGCATCTGACTTGGCCCCCGTGAGCTGGGTGCGCTGATCAAGCAGGCATCAAGGCCCTGAGATCCCTCATGCAGCTGGACGGCTTGCTGTGCTGGAATTTGTTTTGCGGGCTTTGAAACACTAAATCCCCAGAAACAAATCCAACCAGAGTGACGGGATATTGCTCAAGCTCCTGTCCACGTGGCAGTTCCAACTGCTCCCCTGCAATATGCACAAGACAAACTGTGCGGCTATTAGCACCACATCAATATCATTTAAAGCCACCTTCGGAGGAGGGCCTGGCAGCCCCATTACTGTACTTAATTTCCCTGTGACTGGGAATGGATGGAAATAATTGCGCTGCACTGGCCCTTCCTGCTCTGTCCTCTCCAGCCAGATGGATTTTCTCTGGTTCTTTCTCCCAATTTGGCTTCAGGATGCAAACATCATTTATAGCCACTGATTTTTTGAATGGCCAAGGGTATAATGTACCATCAAAAAAGATTTTAATACTTCGTGGAGTGGGTTTATTTTTAAAGCAGCTGGCTTTCCCCAAAATTTGGTAATCCCCAGCTCATGAGTTCAGCAAATTTGACTCCGGGGCTGGCACCAGCTGACTCCCGCATGGCCTGAATTCAAGCCGTTCTTCTGCACATCCTGTTTTTAGCCCTTTGGGCTTTCAGGTTGCGGTTGATCCTGCTCTTCGCTGCTGGGAAATGAGGGTGGAAAGAAATATATAGGGACAGCCAGTGTGGTTTTTATGAGGAGTGTATATATTATAAAGGCCGCGACTTTCTTCCATCTTAGGGGGGAGGCTGCTCAGCACCAACACCCTGACTCCTGCTCGCAGGACAGGGCAGGCTGGTCTCTTCTTCGCCACCTCCATGGCCACAGAGAGAACCTGTTGCAGATCCTCTGTTCCCTGAAAGAAAAGGGAAAGCTAGACACGGGAATAAGCATCTCCACAAAGAAATCCCCACAGAGGCCCCGGTGCAAAGTCAACAGCAAAGAGGAGGCCCACGAAGATGGATTGCAAGCTCTTCACCTCACAGCTCTGGAAGACGTCCCCGCAGCGAGGAGTGGGAGGATCACAGCTGCGCTCCAAGAAACCGAGGGGTTCAGCAACGAGCTGAACCCGGTCTGGGGAGCGGGCGGCGAGGGAAGGCGAGAAAATCTATCATGGATTAATCACAATAGGGCATCTTCCCTCAGACTTCTGTAAAACTCCAATGTGATAATTTACTGGGAAGAATATCCTCTAATGAGCTTCGAGGAAACTGCAGGCTTTTTAATGGGCTTCTTAATGAAGAATCATTTAGGCTTTTATTAACACTGAGGAAAACCACATGGTGTTTGGTAGCTACTTGGAGCGGGATGAACATGAATAATTGCCTCCGGTGTTCAAACACAAATTCTCTAATGGTCCCCTGCTCAGGGCTTTGGGGGCTCCCATCATGTGGGGCTTTGGGAGACGTATCCGGAGCGAGGACTTCCTTGGCGTTCCCAAATGGAGTTTCCAGTACACTGAGCATTGTCACAAGCACCATCAGCACCAGATGTTCTCCAGATGTTCTTGCAGCCAAAGATAGTTTGAAGAATGAGGGCTCTTGGATGGGCTCCATATTGAGTGCTTCTCTGCAATCTCCCCCTTGCTTCAGTCAGTCCCTGATGAGACTGGCGTTCACGGAGTCATGACAGCATCTAGAGTAGATACTGCCTGATGCCTGAATGCTCACCCTGTGCTTTGATCCAGTATTCCTGCAGGTAGAGGGAAGACTTTCATTGACTTCAGTGGTTTTCAGATCCAGCCTGGTGGGCAGTGAAGGCTGTGCTCCCACCGATGCTTTGTTCACTTGTTCAAACCTTTTGCAGGGAAACTTAAGTCAGACTTGGGTCCTCGGAGCCCACTTGGAGAGCACCGAGCTGAGGCACGCCAGTCCAGAAGGAAGCAGGGTGCAAGGTTTGGCATTTCTTGGGGCTCAGAGAAGCCAATTCAGAAACATCGCAGAATGCCCCCGGTGCAGAGAAGAGCTGTTGTTCATGTGCCACCCGGTTTCATAATGTGAAGGAGCCAGAGCTAATAAATCAACGTGCTTCCTGCTACGAGCCTGCGTGGGGTTCGCTCGCTGTGCTGTGCGCTTGCAGCCGGGAGAGCCTTTGTGGCTCATCTTGGCAATAGGCTCTTGCTGCAAGTGCCAGGAGCTCATGGGAAACATGTCTGTGTGGTGATGAGAAGGGCTTCAAAGACAGCGAATTGAGGGAGTACAGTTATATCAAGAGGAGGGACATTGAAGTAGGCAACACGAGTGGTAAAGCTGGGACCAGGAGAGCTCTCTCTCTCTCTCTCTCTCTCTCTCATCCTGATTTTGCTGCAGGGTTTTCTCCCAGCTTCTGCCCAGGTCTGTGCCTCCAACCCTACCAGCAAGTTTCCCGTAGGCAGCTTTTAGCAGGAACCATCTGTCTTTCCTTGCACGGCCTGTACATCCACCTCCATCGGCGAGGATGACTAAGGGGCACTGGCATGAGAGACAGAAGCTGCACTCCGAACTCCTCTCTGCTTCCTCCAGTGATGCTGCCACATTCAATAACAAGTTGGACGATGAAGAGCTGCGTTGCCCTCAGTCCCTCAATCTGCACTTCATGCAGATGAGTCAGGGGACACGCTGTGTCAGGCAGCTGCTTCCAGACACCATCGCCCTACACAGAGCTGGGGAGCCAGGCTCACGCGTTTCCCCATGGGAGATGGGGGGATGTTGCACCTCTGCCTTTCCCCTCTCTCGGCTCCCCATCATTTCCACACTGCATCTGGGGCAGGGCCATTAGGATGCGGCAGGAGCACTACAGGGAATGACAACCAACTACATAGGAGTGTCTTGGGAACTCAGCAACACTGTGGCTTGCAAAGACCTACTCCTGGTGGCCGAAGCTCACCCCTGGGTATAGGGCAACTAGGAGGCATCAGTTGGGGGTTAGGAGGGGACCTGATTAGTCAAGGAGGCAGTGGTGTAGGGCTCTGAGCCTGCCTTTCCCACTGCCCTGCTGGGTGCCCCTCTCTCTGCCTCTGTCTCCCCTTTCACTCTTGCCTGTTGAGACTGTCAATATATTACTGGTTATGAGAGCATCTCCCACTGTGTTTGTGCAGAGCCTGACACAATGCAGCTCTGGTCTGAATGCTATAATAACACTCGTAATGATTTAAGTCATTGGGTCACATCCTAAGGTCCTTTCTCCGGTCTTTCTCCACTGCCCCAAAATGCCCAGTTTTGCCTGGCTCTGCCTGATTAGGCAGTGAATAAAGGGCCTCTGAATCTGTCCCTGAGAGACCACTAGTTGGGAAGACAGAAATAACCATGAAATTACTGTCTTAATCTATCCGGTGCTTACTGAGCAATCTGAGGGCCAGCAGTTACCATACAATTATGGAGTTAATTAAATGGGTATCTGTGCCCTCCAACATAAAACACTACCAGAGGCACCCGCTGAGTATTGGCTTTCAGAGAAATAAATGAGACAAAGGACAGGGGAATGGGAACAAGTTATTTTAGGGGGGGGGAAAAATGAAAGGACGTTCATCATTTTCATCTCTGATCTAGCAGTTTGCAAGATGCCAGGAGTTGAACTCTGGTTTCATTTCAGAGATTTCTACTCCAGCACAGAGGAGGCAGGGGAAAAACCTTTGCCAAATTCAATAGAATTAGTCAATAATATTTCATTAATACAGAGGCTATATCACACGCTTTTAAGTGGAGACACAGTAATCACAATTTATTTTCCAGCTAGATTTATTCTCCCTGTACAGCCAGCAGTAAAATAAATGGTAATATTACAATTATAATTAATCTCTAACCCTGAAATGTTAGCAATAGCCAGGAACAAAAAAAAGGAGCTATCTTGCGGGGAGAATTTTCCGGGGAGAAATGACACGCAGGTGGATTTATTTAACTCTCAATTAAAAGTTTAACATGGCTGTTACTCCGCCAGGCCTGATTCGCTGGGGGCTGTCTCTGCTTTATTCCTGGCTCGTGTCAGGTTGCTTGGGCTCCGGTGCTCGGAGGCAGAGGTGACGTGGAGTGCATCTGACCCCGACTGCCGTTCAGTCATTCCTGATTTACACCCATCCGAGAGCAGGATTCAGTTCAGTGGTCCAGCTCTGTGGCTCGGCATGACCCCTATGCAGCTGCTGAGGCTCTATATGTGGTCTATAAGCCTTCCACTCCCAGTCCTTGCCCTGAGATGCGTAGCAGCAGAAGGCAATGTCTTCCTGATTGCTGCCTGGGGTCTGTGTAGACCCCCAAAAGTCTCCTCCGAGAGATCACTGACAACTCTCATGCCTCTCCCAGGTCATCCCAGCCCTGTTCCTCTCCATCGGGTTCTCCCTTCCATTTCCATAGAGATGTCTGTCTCTCTCAATGGTTTGTGCAGAGGTGGGCCCAAGGGCTGGCAATCTCCCAGCAGATTTCTCCCCCCGCCCCTATAATTCCTGTCTGTAACCAGTGCCTGTGACCCACACGGCTGCTGCTTTCAAGGCTGGAGGATCCAAGCTCCCGTCTTGCCATAAGCCAGCTCCCAAGTGCCACGACCTGCACCTTTCCTGCTGGTAAGAAGACCCTGTCCCTTCAGAGTTGATTAATGGCCCCTCCTGTCCGTGGGGATCACCCAGCTCTTCCAGCAGCAAATTAGCCTGAGAACATTAAACTCCAGGGAGGCCTTCCAGGCTGAGCCTGAGCAAGATGCTGTTCGTAGCAGGGGGTGGGAGGGCAGGAGAGCCTGTTTACAAAGAGCTGCTCTTTCCCACTGCTAATTACTCCCAACTTCTGCAGCTCCCATTAAGGGCTGGCTCTGCCCGACAGGAGACGCGCGCACTGATCTAATTTGTCTGCGCACGACCGGCGGGTGGACTTTCAAGCAGAAGGAAGAGTTGGGGGAGGAGCTCGGGTCCTGTTGGAAAGGCCTGAGAAGGGTCGATTGTTTCCTTCTCTTCCTGCTGTGGATAAAGCTGCTCTTGGAGCCTTCCTGGGACACTTGGAGCAGGGCTGACTATCAGCTCAGGGCTCGTGCATGGTCGGGGCCAGCAGAGCAGCCCCTGCCTAGCAGAGCTCAGGCGCAAGATGGGAATAAATAACCCTGATTTCAGTAGGGGCACGGAGAGCATCTGCCAGCATTTGCCTGTGATCATCCTTGGAGGAGGCTGCTCACTGATGGAGTGGAGCTGATGTCTCTTGAGTGAAGGGGGCCATCAGACTGGACGTGACGGAGGATGCAGAGCACAGAAACCATCTCCCTGCCAGCAGCCCATGGGCTCTGGGACCTGTCAAGCTGCAGAGGGGTGGGGCAGGGTCCGTTCTGCTCCAGTCTGAACAGCAGATCCCAGCACCTGGATACTGCAGGGACCGGTGCCCGTGAAGGGCTGGAGAGGCATCTACCCCAGCCTGGGCTGGCAGCAGAGCACGGCAGCACTGGGCCTGGCTGCAGGGATCCTGGCGCCCCTCCGACACGCAGATGCTTGGTCTGCCTGGAGGCAAGTGAACTCTCCCCACAGTGTGGCACCTGGGCCCGTGACTCAGTTTCCTCTTGCCTGTCAGGTGTGCTTGATATTGCAAATAATTGGCCTGGAAGCCAGCGAAGAAGAGTCTCCACCTGCACGCGCGGCAGATCCTGGGCCTTGGAGATCGCCCAACCCAAAGGCACCCCAGCAAGTGGTGGAAATGTAGGGGAAGGGGGATAGAGGGAGGGCTCCAGCCGGGAGACCCTTAGCTGGGGCTGAGCTGTCCACGAACTACCACGGAGCTGTAGTGATGAACGCCAACCAGGGATCTGGGGCCCTGGACCTCAGGGAGAGCAGAGCAGCCGGGAGCGTGTCAGGGAAAAGGTTGTTCTGCCATCGATGCATGATCAGAGACCCCAATCCCACCCCCTTCACTCCCTGCTCAGCCTGTCTGCTTTTGCCATGCACCAGGGTGCTTTCAGCCTGGGTTTCCTTTGCTGCAATGCCCAGCCCCCTGATCCTTCTCCAACCCAAGACATACCAGACCCCCACATCCCCCTGCCCCTGCCCCACACAACTCTCCCCAGCCACTGGTAGAGCCCTTCATTGCACATCAGCATGTGTGTGTGTGTGTGTGTGTGTGTGTGTGTGTGTGTGTGTGTGTGTACACGTGTGCATGTTAATGTAATTAAACACTCCCTCCCCACAACACGCGAGCATGTGCCTCAGATGTGGGCAGGTTCCCTCTGTCCTGGAGGGAATAATTTATGGAAATAGAGGAAGGTGCTTTAAATTATTCAATATAAATGTAAATAGGAGAAAGGGCTTCTTTGAATAAATTGTGTTATTTATGCTCAGCCCGGGAAAAAACTGGGCAGCGGGATCGGAGCTGCTGGCAAATCGTGGCATTTGTTTCCCTGCTATAGGATGCAAATAACCTCACTGCGCTTTACATTGTCAAACACGGCTTATGAATTATTAACACCTTCCCGGCTCTTATTTAAAGAGCGCTCATAAGGGCCCCACTTCAGTGCAGGGCCCTAGGATACGGGGGCAAGGGAAAGCAGAGAGACTGAGAGGTGCCTGTGTTGGGCATGCAGATGGGCGTCTGGTCCCAGGGGTGCATGGCACGATAGGCAGATGCAAAGGGAAAAGTGCCCTGGGTGTGGGTATCACAGCACTGATCCCTTGGGGATCTCTCCCAGCTGTGGTTTCCCATGGAAATGTGTGCCTGGGAAGAGGTGGGCAGGAGGGTTTCCCTGGGGACAGTTACAGAGGATATCCGAGCATGGGAGCTAGCTGCATTATTCATTGCCGACAACTCATGTTATTGCTTTGGCAGGGGCTGGTGGCCCTGAGTCCCGTGGACGTGTTTGTCACTGAGACAGGTGCCAGCTGGGGGATGCTTTGGGATGAGCTTGCTTGGCCTGTGGATGCCTCTGTGCATCATCCTGATCCGTGGCCACGTGGAGAAACCTACCTGCCTGAATGACAGGGCAGAAGAGGCAGTCAAGGAGCCCTCGGGGCACTCCGTAGCCCTCAGTAGCAAGCACCGACCCAGCTTTCCCTGTCCCAGTGCCTCATTGCTTCTCTGTGCCTGACTGATAGTGGCTGGAGGCAAGGCCCTAAGGACCAGCTCTTATAGGGCTTTGCAGGGCAGCATGGTGCTGGGGGCACAGTGTGGGTCCTAAATGCACTCCCCATGAGCACTGCCTCTGCCCCAGCATGTGCCCAGCATAGGCCATCAGGGACACAGGCCACACGGGTGATCGGGTGCCTCCCCCCTCAGCTGAGTGCTGTAGCCCTGCTACAAGGGGACCTGCCTGGCTCCTAGATCCCCTGCCTTCCCTAATCCTTCCCCCCAGCGCACAAGGGTTGCGCTTGACCCAGAAGCCCAGGAGCAAAGCCACCGCAGGCTGTCTCTGCAGCAGAGCACATGCATCACCACCCCGGGTTGCTCGAAGGGGCATGCAGAGCCTCCAGTGCCAGGGTTGCCAGAGGTGCCCAGCACAGGAGGGATGGGAACAAGCTCAGATGGATGCAACCCACTGACCTGAAGGAAGAGCAAAGAGTGGGAATACACTGGTGGAGAGACCTCAAGGGCCCCTGGGCTCCAGGTCAGGGTTTTAGGGGGATCAGGCCTGATCCGTGCCAGCCAGCAGAGCACACGCTCTGGGCCAGGCCATGGCAGCGGCAGCTTGGGTGAAAGCAACAAGTCTCCTGGAAGCAATTTCATGGCCCCTGCCCACGGTGAGCAGCTGAGCCCAGAGGGAGGACGCTGATCCGCGGGGCTAATAGCTTTGCACATCTCCGTGATGCATCAGTCCTTCATCAGGAAGCCCAAAGCTGGCTGGATCATGGGGGCTGTCCCCACCCCGACTCGCATGCATCTGGGGGCTGTCTTGCAAGGAGCCCAGTGACCTCTCGGCCCTGCCCTGCAGGGCACGGGCAGATGGAGGGGCCAGAGGGCTGATGTGGAACCATACAAGGGCTGCGAGCAGGGAGCTTCCCTGAGGCTCGCGGTGGAGAGCAGCATGCAGCTGCACAGAAGCCTGGCTGCCAGGGGACGAGGCGCATTTACACTTGCACACCTTGCACATGGGCACGCACATGCCAGCACAGGCACATGCAAAAACGTGTGGCAGAGAGGGGAACGTAGGACATGTCTGACCTCAGAGCCAGGCACTCACATTTGCAGCCCACCCCGGGAAAGACACTGCCCTGGTGACACCCTTGCACGTGGATGCACGCTCAGGTTTCACATGCAACCAGGCAGGTAGCAAAGGGTCTGGACTGCTGGGTCTTCTCCCCCCTGCTCCCAACAAAACTCTGAGTGATTCAGCTCAGGCCACTGCTGCCTCCCACCCCTCACTTGTGCCGTGTTGAATGGCCACTTCCTCCGGCTAAGCCTGACTGGGCCTGGCTGCCGCCTCCTCCCACAGACCCTCAGAGCCCTCTTGAGAGATGCCCTGCCCCTTCTGTCCATTAAAGCCGGACCAGTGCCCTGGGGGTCCCGGAGGCTGGAGCCGGCTGCAAGGAGGGGAGGGGAATTCTCCATAGGAGCCAGGCTGGCGCTGCCCACGCTGGCTCCGCCGCTGTTTGATCAGCAAGCATTGTGGCCGCAGGGGCCCAGGCCCATGAAAAATGCAGGAGACAGGATGTGTGTGTGACTCGATAAACATCATTGCAGCACAGGCCAGGGGAAGGTCTGTTTGGACAAGGGCGGGAGGCACCGCCAGGCCCAGCCTTTGCCCTAGCGCACCACTTACAAGCCCCCGAGAGGAGAGTGGCTCGGAGCCGGACACCCCCCAGTCTCAGTCTGGGGAGCGCCAGGAAAATGGTCCCATTGCACTCAGCACCAGTGATCAGCCTGGGATGTGGGCACACCTGAGTGTGTGAGATTCATATTGGCATTGTGTGGGTGGGTGTGATTTATACAGGCTCTCTGTGCGTGAGTGCATGTGTTGGATACACAAGTGCATTCTAGACAAACACCTACATGAGCATGTTTAAACAGAAGTGATCCTGCCTTCAGCAGGGGGTTGGATTAAATGGATCCCCCCCACACCCAAGGGCCCTGCCAGCCCTGTTTCTCCATGATTTGGCACACACATGTGTGTTTGCACACATGCATTTGTACACATGTAGTGGGGATACACAAGCCGCCACCGAGAGTTGCTTCTTGTTGCATCAAGCCATGACCAGCAGGGAGAAGCTGAACAGTGCAAATGAATGGAAGTGTGAGTGAGTCTGGGCACGTCCTGGAGCTCTGCACATGTGTGTTTCATGCGTGTGTTCACATGTTTTCTGTGGCTACATTGTGCCTTGCTCCAGTCCATCCCATGGGGATGGGATGCATTGGGGTTGGAACATGCCTGTCCCATGGTGAGGTACAGGGGCATGGGGGTCCATCCAGGGGGATACAGTGGTGCCCCCTCAGCACCATTCACACTCAGCTATCTGGGCAGGGCAAGGTTGGATCCCAAAGCAGAAAGCAACCATGAGGAGGGGAGCATCTGCCCACAGCCCTGCATGTGTGCACCCCTGCCTCTCTCCCCACCCGCAGCCTCGGGGCCTGAACCCTCCAGAAGAGCAGTCTGTGCAGAGGCTCCCAGGGCTTGGATCAGGCCTCCAAAACACCTGGGTGAACTCAAGTTGCTATTAACTCCTGGTTTGCCAGTAGACAGTAAACCTCCATGCTTTCAAAACTGCCTGGGGGGCAGTGTCCCCAGCGTCCGGGGGAAGGACGCTTGTTGTGGTCTCCAAACTGAAGTCCTGCTCACGCAGCAGCAGTGCTTCAGACCTGGCATGGGGCAGGGTTTCATTATTGTTCTGTGGAAAAGGCAATTTCCGTGGATAATTCCTTCAAGAGCAACTTCCTTGTTTTCCACATGGATTCATTTTTCCACAGGACGGGGAACAAATTCACCACTTTCTAAACGGCTCTAGGAACAACCCAGACATCAGCAGAGCTTCCATCCAGGACCATCCACATGCACCCCTAGCCCTGGACCTGGAGGAGTAACTCTAGTAGTAGGCTATTATCTTCTTCATCGTGTCTCCAGTCCAACCTTTCTATATGGTCTGTACCCAATAATCGGCACAGGTCACCGCTTCTGGTGTTGGTGTCGCCAGATCTTGTGGGGTGCATTGTGATGCCACAGAGCCTCTCAGGAGATAATCCATGGTCTGCTTCTCCTGACAAATATAGTCTGAAAGCAGACCAGTAGAAGAAGGAGCACATGCACACTTTGCTAACAAGTCGCAGGCAAAACGCCTGGATATTATTTTTGTTATGACTCAATATTTGTATCGAGTTTCTTAAATAACCTTTGATAAAAAAAAAAAATGCCCTTACCTATAAATAGATAACAGTGCTCACGTGGCAGAAAGCCTGACAAAGATATACAATGCAGCAAGGATAATTCATAACTGATTGTCAACTATGAGGAACCAGTAATTGGAAGGTATTTACCAATGTAATTACAGAATACTGCAGCACAGATATCTACCAGTGCCTTCCCAGGTGCCTGAGAGGACTTTGGAGTAGATAAATAATAGACGCTAATGGAGCCCTGAAACTTTAGCATTTATACAGTACTACTACTAAGCACAGTGCGCATATTGAGCCGTCAATCCTTACAGCCGGTTCTGTGGTGGGGCGGGGGGGATGGCAGGGATAGCTTTAGCTGTTGGGATTTAGCGGCACCTGGCAGCTCCCGGTAAGGTCAAGGCTGCCGGGGTGCACACGCATCGTCCAGAGACAGCCGCTGCCCCAGAGAGCGTGCCGGCTGCCTAGACAAGTAGTGGGGAGAAGGGGGGCCCTGAGAGAAGTGCCTTGCCAACACTCATAGGCAGACAAGGTTCTTTGGGTAGATGTGATTTTTTTTTATTAGAGCAACTAAAATAGTTGAAAGAGTTTTCCTTTGCAAGCTTTTGGGTACAAACACCCTTCTTCGGGCAGAGGAAGCATCTGCAGTTGTTTTGTGCTCTTCCTGGGTGGGCTAGAAGCCAGCGCGCGAGAGCGCCAGCCCGTGGAAATGCAAATATGTGGCTGCCAGAGGGTCACAGCTCAGGCAGCGGGTGGGCAGCAGAGCTGGGCCTCAAACCCAGGTGTCCTGCATCCCAGCTGGGCACCTGATCTGCTGGGCAAGAGGGCACCGCCTAGCCTGATCGTCCAATCTGCCCCAGTGCAAAGTACCATCAAGGCTTAGCTGCTGGTGGTGGGAATGCAGCCAGAGCTGCAGAAAGCCTGTGTGACCCAAGTCCAGGTACCAGCTCCACTGCTTCCACCTTGCTCTGACATCCAGCCTGCGCTCACCGGGTCGGAGCCGTTCCTGGCCCAGCCTGGGCTCTTTGGGGCTGAGCTAATGGGCTTTCCTCCAGCCCGTGTACCATTCCCTGGGGTGGGGGAGCTCTAAGCCTGGCATGTGCGCGCACACACACGCGCACACGCACACACACACACACACACACACATCGGCTGCTGCATCTGGCTGGTTGGGTTTACGGTTGCCATGGAGATGGGCGCATGCAAGGGGAAAAACTTTCAGAAGAAAGGAGGGCGAGTGCGGGATGCAGCCGTGGGATGGATGGCCCTGGGCTGGGCTAGGTGGTGCATTCATGAGGCTAAGGAAAGCCCTGGGTGCCTCCTTCCAGCTCCCTGTAACATAGGACTTTCCGGCAGGGCCTTAAACAGCTCTCGAAAGAGGGGGAGCAAAAGAGAGAGGCATCTCTCTTTGCAGTTGTGTCTTGATGGCTGGTGGGTTCATTGCCTGAGCCTGGGAGCTGGGTGTGGGTATACCCAAGGACTCTGTGCTTCGAGCACTGCAATCACTGGAAGTCCCCAGGAAATAGCGTGTGACCCCAAAGGGGAGCAGATGGAGAAATGTCGGTGTGCTGTGAGCTGGGGTCAGAGGGGCAGGGAGACTCCTCTTCACACCGAGAGCTTGCGTTGCACTGGCTTTGGCAGGGGAGGATGGTCCTCACCTGGATGGCCATCATCTCCAGGTGCCAGCAGGGCCCAGCCCCTCCCACCTCTTTGGAGAAGGCTCCAGAGCTCATTTCCGCTGTGCTGCGGGGTTGCATGCTGCCAGCCTGCTCTCTCCCAAGCAAAGAGGTTTCCCTCCCCTCCCGTGGGAGACCAGTGTATCAGGTGCATCCTTGCTCAGGATCCTCCCAGGGATTTCAGAAGAGTCCATCCTCTGCCCTGGCTCTGACCCCCTGCCCAGCATAGGGCAGCTGAGGCCACCCAACAGGTCTCGTACCCAGCCCATAGTAGGGGCCTATACCCTATCTGCCCTGTATGGCCATAAGGAAATGTGCTGCTGTCTCCGAAGATGGCATCTGTGCCCTCCTGCACATTGCCTCCCTCCTCCTGCCTGGGCAGCACTCTCCAGCTGGGTTCAGAAAGGGGCAGCACTTCCCCATGCTGACCCAGAAGCAGGCTGAGACAGTGTCCCTGCTCCCTCCTTCTCCTCTGGCTGCAGGGGGGCAATGCACAGGGCTGGGGCAGAGCCCAACACCGCCTCCAAGCCTTCATGAGCATCCCGGTATCCATCGACTGGCATAGCAGCTTGTCAGCCCCTGCTCACGCCCCTACCAGCCCTCTGCGTCCCCAGACCACAGGTGGTGCCACAAAATACACGCTCCTCCTCCCCACGTCGCTGAGGGGCTGGATGCTGGAGGCGGTGCAGAGGGCTCCTCGCATCAGATGGGCACTGTCGCCGGCACCAGCTTGGTACAAATTATTTATGAAAGGAAATAGCAACAGAACTGCTTGACATTTCCCCAGCTCTCATTAGCACGCACTTGTAGCCAATCAGCGCTGGAGTGCTTTAGATTTCCGCCATCCCCGAGCTTAATTAGCACCCGGCTGCCTATGTTTAAGGCTCAGGGAAAATTTAACCCCCAGCTGCTTTCCCCTAAGCCAGCCCAGCCCAGCCCAGGTCAGGATGTGGCCACAAGCCAGCATCCCTGCTGCAGCCTTTGAAGGGGGAAGGTGGAGTGGGCCTGAAGGCGAGGCAGCAGCTCGCGTTGAGCTAAGCCTGGGCATGCAGATGAAACCACCATCAGCCCTAGAATAGCTCTCAGGGACAAACTAAGGAGGTGAAGGCCAGGGTAGATGTATGGGGGACCGTGGAGCATTTTCAAAGCAGCTGAATATTTTGTTGGCAATCTTGTAGCCCTCACCATGCCCCTCACCTACTACATTTGGGACAAAACCACCCACATCGCCCCCGCAGCCCCAGGCCTGGCACTGGCTATGCCCTAGAAAGCCTTGAAGGTTGCAACAGGCAGCAGCTCAGCTGGGAGCTAAGCCAGGACACCTGTCTGTCTTCCAGGCTCTGTAGGAGAGCATCAGCTTGGGTTTCCATTGAGCTAATCTAGCTTTTCAGGACACTTGTGTCCCAGGAAAGGTGGGTCTGGGAGAAGGCACTAGCCTAGGCCTTGGCTTTGGAAGGGCTGAGTTCAACTCCTAGCTCAGTCATGACTTTATGCCCATCCTGGGTCAAGTCCTTTTGCAACAGGCTCCTCGAACACATGTAGGGGCCAATTCTATTGACTGCAACGGGAGCCAGGTCCTAGCAATCATCCCTAACAGTCCAGCCTGACGTCCCAGGTGTGTAGTGTTGGCAAGCCTGCATGGAGGGCACAGGGCCCATCCTTTGTCCCTGCCCCAGGGCCAGCAGTGAATTCTCCCAACCTGGAGTGGCCCAGAGTCCTCTTCTTCCACCTGCGGTTGCACTTGCATCAGAAACCCTCCTCCTGTGACGATGTGCACTGGACTCCCCCCATACAAGATATAAACACAGCGTGTCCCTTTCAGACGTAGCCCCTGGGCAGGGATCCCTGTGAAACAGAGACGCAGGCCATTTCACAGATAAACCATGTACACAGAAGGAGCTACGGCTGACCTGACGCTGACCCGCTGGAATTAATTCCAGCATTTGAGCTCCCATTTCTATTAAAACTCCATTTACCAGGGAAGTGAAAAGGTAATTATCGTCCCCAGCTTTAAATCACTCTGCCGCTGAATTATTAAAGGGAAGAATTAAAAATAATCAGGCTTTTTCATTATACTTCATAGAGAGGAAATTAAAGGTGTAAGAATGTATTTTTTGCTTGAATTTAAGTATTCATTTTTTAAGATTTATGGAGAAATTGAAATGATTCTCGCTGTGTGCCCGGCTCCATCTCTTTGTGCAAGGCGCCCGCACGCACCCACGGACAGAAAAAAACCCTCTTGTAAAATTAAAAGAATGAGAGCATGAGCAAGGGATTTAACATGAAAAAGTACAGCGGAGTGTTTTGCATGTTAATACCCTTTTTCTTCTGCACAATTACACCTCTGAGTGATCCAGCAGAGGGAGATTAAGCGGCTCCTAATTTCACACGCACAGTTGTAAAACGCGGAGTTAGTTCTTATCGGCAGAGGTACAAATCTGACGCGGTTCATCAGGGAGCGGGAGGAGGGAACGCTGGGATCTCTCCTGCCAGCTGCGGACATGGTGGAGCAAACCTACAGGCTGGATTAGCCCCGGTGCCCACCGGGCCCTGTTTCTTCTCCGGACTAATCCCAGCTACAAGAGTGCAAGAAACCACGTGGTGGAGAATCATGGACAGATCGGCCCCTCGGAGAAACTTCCTCCTGCCCCGCTGTCAGGTGGTCAGCTAACACCCTGAGCCAGCTGAGATGGGTGGAAAAGCAAGCAAAAATGCATCTATACATTCAATGAATGCACAGTAAATCCACTGAGAGTTACTAGAAAAATGTGCTTTAGCCTATCTTACTGCATATTAGCTAAAGAGCACTGTTGGGGGGGAGGAGGGGGTTGTGATGCCTTAACATGCATTCAAATAGGGTAACGCATATTAAAGTGCATGTATTGGTGCACCCGAAATGCCCATCTGTCTAGTACAATCCTGGGTGTGCTCGTTAGCCAGGGAGCTGCCTCGTCCCCTGGTGAATCTGCTCAGCGCTTGGCCTCGGTGCTACCCCATGGCAGCGAAATCCACAGAGAAATCCTGCCTGAGTCCCAGGAGTGCTAAGATGCAATGGGCACCGTTCTCCTAGGAGCCCGGGTCTGAGCTCCTAGGAAGCCCATGTCAGGACTGTGGCGGGCGACAAGGACACGCCTGGATTGAATGTGGACGTTAGTAATCTGGAGAGGCTGGAGCTTGTGAATCCAATGGGGATTCACGGGTTGTAGAAGGACGCCAGCGTTGGGGTAGTCTCCACCCTGCCTGAGTGTTTACACCTCCCCTTCCTGGGTTTACAAGGAAACTGAGGCACGGAGCTGGGCTGACATCCTATCTCCTCAGTGTCTGAGCCTGCTCCCCTACCCCACACCTCTCCCCTAGGCAGAGAGCAATAAAGGACCTTTGGCACATGCCCCCTGCCCCTGCCAGCATGCCACAGCCAGGACCCTGGAAGTGAGCAGGGGATTCAGGCTCCTTGTCTCCATCCATTCAGCCAGGTCCAGGGTGGGCCCTGGCTCCCTGCCATGCTGCCACCCACCTGGGCAGCTGCGGGATAGCCTGGCCAGGGCCCCCGCCGGGCCTGCAGCTGGTCACGGCCCGTCAGATGGAGCGCGAGCAGATGAGCCGGAGTCACTTGAGCATTCAGTTGGCAGGCAGGCTGGCTATAATTGCATTACACGTTATTATTGGGCCAGCAGTAATTGCGTTAGAGGCTGTGAAAGGGCTGTGATAGCAGGGGAGGGACGATTGGGTCAGGAAGTCTTTGTGCAAAGTCATTTGCAAGCTGTTGGGGAGTGATTGGCACAAGCAGGGCTCAAACTGGTGCCCAGCCAGGGGGCCAGGGACCCTACCAAAGGGGGCCAGAGGCAGTTTCCATTCAGATGCTTGTTAGGGAGAGATCAGCCTTTTAGCTGGACCCAACCCCAGAGCCTCCATGGCGTTCCCAGAGTCTTCATACACCAGCTTAAATGCACCTCCCGGCCCTTTGCTAGCTCTTCCTTTGGGCTGATTGTGAACCAGATCAGATTTGTGGGTGGATTTGTAGGACAGGGCTGCTGCAGCTTCAGAGACAGGAAAGAGCCAGCCATGCCCATGGCAAGGGGCTGCCAAGCAAACGAAGCAGCCGGCCTGCCCTAGCCAGGTAGACAGGTTCATGTCTCCTTTGCTCTAGCACTGCCCCTTCCAGCACTAGCGCTCCTTTGTAATAGGCATCAGGACATCAAGGTTGGAAGCCAAAGGCCAGTTTTTGTATCAGTCCCAAGCCAAATCCTGGAGAAGCTGATCCGTGATTCAATTGATAAAGACTTAAAGCCCAGGAATATAATTAATGCCCGTCAACATGGTTTTATGGAAAATAAGTCTTGTCAAACAAATCTGATTTCATTCTTTGATGAGATTACAAGTTTGGTTGGTAAGGGGAGCCGCAAAGCTATAATGCACTTAGGCTGTTGTAAGGCATTTGACTCGATATCACACAACACTCTGATTAAAAATTAGCACGATGCAATATCAATAGAGCGGCCATTAAATGGATTAAGGGCAGTGTGGCAGGTAGAGCTCACAAAGCTGCTGTCAATGGAAAAGCATCAGTGAGCAGAGGTGTTTTTTTGGAGGTTCCAGCAGGATCTGATGAAGGCCTGCTGCGACTCGACAGGCTCATCGATGATCTGGAAGGAAATGCAAAATTGCTGTTGATAGCATTTGCAGGTGACACAAAGATTTATGGAAGGGGGAATCACATTTCGGGTCCTTTGGCAAGCCAGGCCTAGTCCAACGAGATGTGCTTTTGTGGTGCTGAATGCAAAGCCAGCCATCTAGGAACAGGGAAGGCAAGCCTGGGACAGCGTCCTGGAGACTGGGACGAACTGGGATGCCACAGCTGAGCAATGGTCCAGGGGTTTCTTCTGGCCTTAACCAAAGCTCCTGCAGAGAAGGATGGTGGGGGAAGCATCTCCTCTCTGTTCCCTCCTCCCTGATAACCAGCTGACCAGGCTGCAGCCTCCAGCACAGGCAGGGAGTCACCTCATCTACTCAGCCCACCCCTGTTCAGTAGATAAGGAGCCTGGGGATCAATGGACCATGGGCCAGAGCTCACCATGAGCCCCCAGCACAGGCACCTGCCTCAGGCTAGCCCCTGCCACTGCGCCCATAGATTTCATGGACATTAGGGCTGGAAGGGACCTCGGGAGATCATCGAGTCCAGCCCCCTGCCCAAAGGGCAGGAAGTCAGCTGGGGTCACAGGATCCCAGCAAGATAAGCATCCAATTTGCTCTTGAAGGTGTTCAATGTAGGTGCTTGAACCACCTCCGCTGGCAGACTGCTCCAGACCTTGGGGGCTCGGACAGTAAAGACATTCTTCCTTATGTCCAGCCTGAAACGGTCTTGCAGGAGTTTGTGACCGTTTGACCTCGTCATCCCTTGGGGCGCTCTGGTGAACAGACGTCCCCCCAGATCCTGGTGGTCACCCCGATAAACTTATAGGTGGCCATCAGATCACCCCTGAGCCTGCGCTTTTCCAGGCTAAAGAGTCCCGTGGCTCTCAGCCTGTCGTCGTAAGATCTGTTTTCCTGACCTCTGATCATGCGCGTGGCTCTCCTCTGGACTCTCTCAAGCTTCTCCACATCCTTTTTGAATTGTGGAGCCCAAAACTGAATGCAGTACTCCAGTTCCTCATCTCCCACACCTGCACCTCTTTTCCATACTCTGTACAGAGCCCAGGCAGCCACAGCTCCCAAACTGCAGATTTATTATTCCTTTAACTGCCTGCAGTGAACTCATGGGCCCTCTAAGAGCACTTTAGCTGCCCCCAAGCCTCCCCATGAGGGTCTCAGAGAGCTGTGCATGTGACAATGAGGTCTCACCTCCGCTCTGAAGAGTCTCGTCCATCTCACGGAGGGGGAAACCGAGGCACAGCACTGATCCATGCCTTATGCCAGGTCACGCGTGGAGTCAGGGAGCAGAACCCAGAGCTCGGGGGTGTCGCTTCTGGGCGCCAGCTGTTAGGCGCTGCTCCCTCCTCTGTGGAGATGAACTAGCTGCGAGTGCTGTCTTAATTCCTATTGATGCTAACGCTTCGTTATTCTTGGCGCTGGGAGGAACTGAGAAGGGTCTTGGATGTCAAACCCCACCGCAAATCCCAGCTCTCTGACACAACAGCAAAACACCGCACTCCAGCTCTGTCCCCCCACCCGAGTCGGCAAATGGGGTCAGGCCAGCAGGGTCCCGGCTTGCTCTGATTAAAGTGAAGGATCTGCAAGCAAATTAGCCTGCGCCCTGATTTCCTCCAGCCAGGTTGCAACCGGGGGCACAGGCCTGTGCAGAGCGATGGCTCTCCCGGGCCCCATCCTCACAAGCTTCCCAGGAACCTCTGCTCTAGGCGGCTCACTTCATGACTAAGTCCAGATCCCTGGTCCCGGGGAGAAATCCCCCTGCTTGCAGAGAACTTCAGCTCAGTGAATCACGGTCTGCATCTCCTGATTTTCCTCTATGGTTTTGAATGCAAACCAGAGGCTTCTGATAGAGAGCCCTGCCATGTTGCACCCCCAGAGAGAGCAGAGTCCATGGGAGTGGGGCAGTCACTGCAGGGCTAGATGGGACCAGACTTTCTAGATGAGCATCGGTAAAGAGCATGGGTTTTTTGATGAGCGTTGGTAAAGAGCCCGGAGGCTGAATTCCCTGCTCGCTTCCAGGGTCCTAGCTCTGGCATGCTGGCAGGGGTAGGGGGCATGTGCCAAAGGTCCCCTGCTGCTCTCTGTCTGGAGGGAGAGGTGTGTGGCAGTGCAGCAGGCTCAGAGGCTCTGTGCCTCAGTTTCCCCTCCCCTTGTAAACCCAAAAAGGGGACATGGAAGCTCTCAGGCAGGATGGAGACTCCCCCAGAGCTGGTGTCCTTCTGCAGCCCGCGAAGGCCCATTGGATTCACAAGCTTCAGCCTGTCCCAGTTCCTAATGGCCATGCTGGATCCATGTGTGTCCTGACATGGGGCTTTCTAGGAGCTCAGCAGAAGGGTCCCCATCACATCTTAGCATGGTTGGGACTTAGGCTCTGTGGGTCTTGCTGCCACTGGATAGCATTGAGCCCAAGTGCTGAGCAGATTCACCAGGGGAGCCTAATAGGCAGAACAGGCCTGAGGAATAGGATGGCAGCAGCAAAGCGTCTGACCCTGTTGACAGGAGGCACCTGGCCATTGAGGCCAGCGTGGCTTAGAAGCAGAGCAGGGACGTGGCATCTCCACGTGCCCCCTGCACCACGCTTCCCCGGGAGCTGGCAGGCAGCAGGGCGCGTCCCCCACCTGCCCGTCGTTCAGGCACGCGAAGGCGCGAGGAGATGAGATGATGAGCTCCTCTGACCAGAGCCAGGCAGCTTCCAAGTCCTGCACAGCAGTGACAGACAGAGCAGACCGGATGGAGGAATCACATGGCTCTTTGTTTTTCTTCATGTGATTTTCCACAGAAACACATTCATGTTGATGGAGGGGGTTTGGGGTTTTTTTCTTCCAAAAAATCTTGAAAAGCAAGAAAGCCTTCTGACAAGGTCAAACCGCTCGGTGTCAACATTCGGGGAGCAGAACATTTTAATATGCTGTTTGGGGAGAGCTTTCCATGGCGACACTGGTGCATTGCATTACGTGGCTTGTTTCAATGTTGCAATTAAAAAGAAATGTTTCCATCGACACAAAATGAATTACCCCCCCACCCCCAATAAAAAAATAATTTAATGGGAAAATATGAGCCCGTCATTCTGTTTCTTTTGGCACAAAGTTGGAACTTGCAGCTTTTCCTGTGGATGGATACGTCCAGCCCACATAGATCAGATGGATGGATGGATGGAGGGGGTGGATGGATGAAGGGAGAGGTATGCAGGCTCCAGTCCCCTCCTAAGATATCGAGCCAGATGTTGTCAGCTCACAACAGGTCAGTGGGTCTTGCTTTGTACCCCACGTAGCATCCTTCCCAGGCGTCTCACCCTACTGCTCCGCACTCAGCCCTATTTCCCTGCTTCCTTCCTTCCCCCTTTCTACCTCCCCCGAGGGCTCCAGGCAGCTATTCAAGTCGCTATTTATTCTCCATGCTCCTGCTCCATCCACCTCCTGCTCTCCATTTGCTTCACACCACTTCCCAATGAGCACAAATATCTCCACCCAGCAGAAACGGCGGGGCCGGGCCCTCTCCTTGTATCCCCCCTTCCCCTCCTGCCTGGTGCGTTGGTAATGAATCGTGAGAAAGCGGCGCTGAGAGGTGTCAGAACAATTTCTATTAAACGTAATTTCCTAATGAAAAGGTTACGAGTGAGTGTGTCAGAGCTAATCAGTGTTTAATACCCTGCCTTGGGAACCAGATCGCAGCAGGGCACCCGCGCCGCCCAGCCCACCCCAGCTCGTTAGGCTGCCGGGGCCGTGGTGCTGGAAGTAAGGGGTCTGCCCAGCGCTGGTCTTTGGAGACTGACCCTAATGACCTCTAAGATGGCAGGCAGGTGAACTCTGCAGGTAATATCTCTGCAATGCCCCCCCTGGATGGGACACAGGCAAAAACAGAGCCTGTGGCCCCTGGGTCTAAATGCAGAAGCCCTTTCTGCAGCAGGCAGGGCTTGGACAAACCGAGTTACATGAGCAAATGACAGTGAGGTGCCAAGTGGCAAGGCAGCATCACTAAGCATCTGTGCGGGTGTATCCACATTTCCCCCATGCTATGGGGTAGCCGAACCATGGTGGCTCACCTCTCAGAGATGCCCTGATAAGCTACCGCAGTTTAACTTTCACATATCTTGCTGGGGGAGCAGATCTGTGGATGGTTACCCTTTTTGAGGAGCTAGCAGGGGGTCTTTTGTCCACACCCTAAGAATCAGGTTCTGCAAGGTCTGGAGGTGCCCTACACACTCAGAAAAACACCAAGTAGGATTTGTAAGAGGACGTGGGCACCTCCATCAGTACAGGTGAGGGGCTTCCAGGACAAGGCTGTGGGTCGGAGGCCAAAGTGATCGGCATGTGCTGCAGCTCCGTGAGTAAGCAGGCAAGCTAATGCGCTAGCCAGGGCCAAAGCAGCTCCCTGAGGGCAGGGAAGTGATGGAAGCAAGGCACCAACATGCATTGCAAACCCCCCCGGCCACCACTCTGCATCTTTGGGCACCTAAATACCTTGACAAATCCGGACGCAACCCCATTAGCTGCAGACAGGAGATGCGTAAGGCCCGTACCCGAATCAGTCACTAGAGGAGGACATAGATCAAGCTGTGCTAACGATGGCTGCGCTTGCTTCTGATGCGCTTGGCTGGCGGCCTCCCCTGTGCTGCCCGTTGTGATTCCAAGCACACATCAGTCCCAATTAGAGCCAGGCAAAATCTCACACATAAATACTTCATGCTCCCATTCCTGGCCCAGCGCAATGACTCACGGATTGGGGCAGGAGACCAAGAGTTTTCGCTGGAGAAGAAAACCCGGAAAAGTTGGAACGTTTCATTGGCAGTTTGTTTTTTTTAATGCAACATTTCTCTCTCTCTCTCTCTCTCTCTCTTTCTTTTCTTCTTGTTTCATTTTGAAGCATTGGTTTGAGACCAGCATTGGCTCAGTTGGCTTTAAAAAATAAGAATGCACACAAACATTTAATTTGACTGCAAATTAGGGGGTTTTGTGAGGGGGAAGTGATTCCACCAAGAATACCCAGCTTCTATGTTCCCAGTCAGCCCCAAATGAAAAGCAAAAGTCTTTTCTGCACTTTGATTGCAAAACCAAAATACTAAATGACTGCCCAGCCCCACTTTTATTTCAATACCACATGAACCACTGCACCCAACTCCCTCCCTGTGGGTTTAGCCCATCCCAGCCCCTGCCAGCCACCTCTGCAGCCCACAGAGCCCTTGACCAGCTGCCGGCTGACAGCTCAGAGGTGTTTTGAAGACATGGCAGGCAAGACCAGGGCCCAGAGGGGTTTCCTAGCTGCATGTAGTCCATGCTCCCTGCTTCGTGCTGCCCTCCTATGGCACTTCCATCCAAAGGACACGGCAGTCCTGTTCCTTCCCCACTCGGTGCCAGCCACCCCTGGCACGATGCGGGGCCCCCCCTGGGTGCAGCGTGGGAGAGGCTGCTGGATGGGAGGGCGCAGCACACGCAGAGCAGGCTGCTCAAGGGCCGCGGGGATGGTGCCAAGGCTGCAGAGTGGATCCAATGCCTCTCTGTGGTCCTCGCAGGGCTCTCCATGGCCTGGCCCGGTTACTTGGGCTGGGCACTGAGGACAGGGTTGGCCCCACCGTACGATTTTAAGGCCTCCATCTCCCTCCCTGCCTCCCTCCTTTCCTTCCCCATTCCCTCTCCCTCTTCCCATCTCGTTCCTCCTCCATTTGCTTTGGGCCCCTCCTCCTCTCTTCTCTGCTGCCCCAAGCCACTGGAGAGGATTTGAGGCAGGATTACCCAATGATAACAACAGCCACCATCACAAATCCAGTCAGGGACGGTGGCTAATCCCCTTAATGAGTTGCTTCAGCTCTGGCTGCAGCACTAGCCCATTTGTGTGCTCAGTGGTGAGGACCGGGCTCTCCCCGGGCCAGTTCAGTGCCTGACATCTCCTGGCCTCTCACCTCAGAGCCCCCTCCTCAGCCTCCCCACGATGGCCTGGCCCTGCCGGGAGTGGGAGCCCACAAGCCAGCCCGAAATAGTGAGCGATTTGCTCCTCAAACGTTGTTGCTGCCTCTCTCCAGTCAATAATTCCAGCAGCCTCAGGCCCGGTTGTGCCCCTGCCTTTGCTCCGTGGTGCCGTTGCCATCGATTTCCAGCTGCCACCCGAGAAGAGCTTGGCTCTACAACCGGCGAGGTCACGCCAGTGGTAATTGCAGGCCAGGACCCCCATGGAGTTCAAGCTGCAAGTCCCCCAGGCTCACTTGTGAGTTCACAATTAGCGATCCTGCCTTCCCGGGTGTAGGGGTGTGAGTGAGCCCCACGGCTTCCGGCAGAGCCCTGCTGCCTGGGCCGTATCGGAGGTGGCACTGTGGGGACTGGATTAGCGGGGGATTTGCTTCCTGGGTGTTAAAGCAAGAATGTTTCCCTGAAGCAGGAGGGGAGGGGAGGCCCCTGCTGTGCACGATCATCTTTGTTCTCGTTATTCTCTGTTATCTGCGAGTGCCGCCCATGTGCTCAGTGCTGCATAAAACATGAGGCATGGGAGTGGGAGGAATCCAGCCCACCCCAGCTCCTGCAGTCTAGGCTGCCTCGGGAGAGGCTGGCTTCCCCTCTGCCCTGCCGCCTGGGACGACACCGCCCAGAAAGTCACAGCAGGTGCCTGTGCTAACTGCGTCCCTCATCCAGCCTGCATCTGACAAGCTCCCCTCTGGCCTCCCATCCATAGGCCTCCTTGGTCATCATTGCTATGATGCAGGGGGTGAGACCAGCATGGAGGAGAGGAGGCAGCTGACTCCCCACCTCTCCACACGAACTTAGCACAGGCCAGGACTGCACAAGGCAGAGGACAACCAGGCCTGGGGACTTTCCGTATAGGAGCTGTGCCCCAGACTTAGGGACAGGATTGCTGCAGGAGCTGTAGGTGCCCTCTGTGCATAGGGGAATCTCAGCAAAAGGCCTCCTCTGCACAGCAAGGCATTCCCACTGATTTCAGTGGGATTTCCCCAGGGTCAAGGTGCTACTCAGAGGGTGGCAGCCCACCTCCACCTTCATCAGGCTCATTGCACTCAGCCAGCTCCGGCCAGGCTCCCTTCAGCCCGGGCCCCAATGCACCTTCAAACCTCCTGCTCCCCCGCTTCCCAGGGGCTCCTAGCCTCAGTGTACCCTCACTTACTCCACCACCACAATATCACTTCCAACACAGCGTTTCCTTCCCTTTTAATGAGACACTCTCTCTTTGCAAAGCGCAAGGGTGGGTTTTTTTCTCCCCTTCTCCTTATTAAGATAAAGCTGTCATCGGCTTCCCCATTCTGCTGGTTTGTTGGGACTTTCAAAGCCTGGAACCATATTAAATATTCACACTGCTCCATTGGGCTGCATTCCTGTGCCCGTATCCTTCTCTTTAATTGCTCCGTCAAGAATAGATTAAAGTTTGATACTGCAGCTTCGGCTGGGACTAACTCAAACATGCAGGGCTCTGCTGATTTATTTATTTAAAGAGAACGGATCAGGATTATTCTGCTTGAATTAAGCTCTGCCCAACTGCTAAACACCTTTCCTGCATTCGTTCTCTCCCTCGCTCATGCATTCATTCATCCTACCACTTCGTCTCTCTCTCCTGCTATTTGCTTGTGCCATTATCTGCGTGTTCATCCTGTTCTTCATCTCTCTGATCCCCTCTGCTGTGCCGAAGTCCTTCAGTTCAGGGCTCCAGAGCTAGATAGCCTTTGTGTCTCTTCCCCACCAGAGGAGAAGAGCTTCCTCCCTGGGGTTATTCCTCCCGTCTCCCTCCGTGTGCTATCCCGTCAGAGCAGACAAGGCTGGGGAAAACCCGAAGTTACTTTCAGGAGCTGAGGCGGTACAGAGCAGACCATCACTGTCCATACTGTAACTCAGGAGGAACTGCCCCTTCCCTTCTGTTAATGCAGACCTGGTCTTGCCCAAATATCTGGCAGCCTTGTTGGCCTCTCCCACTTGGCTGAGTGCTTGGACCGCAGTGGCCAGGTCTGAAGGATGCTCCACATCCCATTGCCTCCCTGCAGCCCTCCTCCCTTCCTTTGCCCAGACCAGGGGTCAGTGCAGGGGCCTGCTGGGCTGGCGCACTGGTCCGGCTCCCTTATGGTCCAGCAGTCTGCAGCTGGCATGAATTTAAGGACCATCCCCCCCTTGGCAGCATCTGGGCTGCTTTCCGCGACGGCTGGGAGCTGCGGGTGGGCGCAGGAGGGGGGAGCGGGGTCGCGGGGCCGCCAGCAGCTGTGGAGCAGGCGGTGCGGTCCTCCTGGCTCCTTGCTGTAATTAACATCCCTTTGTTATGGCCCGCGCTCACGTCTGTCTCCGCTTTAATCATCGTCTCCCCGCAATGAGCATCCTTCTCATTAGGGGCTTAAAAACCTCCATTATAAACATGTAAATGGGACGCAGCGAGGAGGGAAATATTTTACTGCACCAATTTCCTCTTGTGCAGCTGCCAGCCTCCTGGGATGCTGTCGCTAAGTGTCTGCGAGAGGCAGAGGGGTTTCGGGGCCTGGGCTCCCTGCCCTGCACTTTGCCGCGCTCCCCGCCACATGGTACAGGAAGCTCCCCCGGGCATGGAGAGAGATGGGAAGCACCCATCCGGGGGGCAGTGAATAGGGGACAGGGCTCCTGAGCTGATGGTGCTTTGTCTGGGCCATGATGCGCTGAGTGGTCTCCGCTGCCCTCGCCAATCCCATCCAGCCCAGCATTGGTCCTTCTCTCTTCCAAAGAAAGCACGTGTTTTTTGCAGTGAAAGCTCCCACCCCATCGTGGAGCCAGCGTCTCCAGAGCCCCGGCCCCAGTGCCCATGCAGACTGGAGCGGTGTGGGGGTCTCCATGCGCCAGGCCAGGCAGGATGCAAAGTGAGGGGTGATGCCTTTGGAAGGTGCAACACGTTGAACCAGCTGTTGGCTGTGGCAGAGAAGGGCTGGGTGATGCTCCGCCCGGGCGCTGCAGGGCCGGGGAGTGGTGTCAGGCTGCCAGAGCCTTTCTTGGGAGTCTCGTAAACCTAAGGTCCCTGGGGCTTCTCCTGGAAAAAACTCAGGGGAACATGAGCCTATGCAAGGCAGCAAGCCCTTTGGGGCTGGGTTCAGGTCATCTGGGTTGCAGGCCCTGACGGGTCAGGGAGGTGCAAGCTGAGTAAAGGCAGCAGAGCTCATGGAGTCCCCAGGCTCAGGCACAGACTGGGACTGAAGCTGGCTGGGGTCCCCCGGGGTTGAGCATAATGGCCTGTGTCCCCTGTAAGAGCAGAACAGACCTACCATGCTGACTGATCTTCTTAGGATGGCTATGTTGTAGGGGAGTGGACTGGGCTGATGGGGGTAAGCAGAGTTTTGGGGGGTCGGGGGAGCAGGGTTTGCTGCAGGTCGGCTCTGCGGGGCACGAGCAGTGCTGCTTGGCTGTCTGCCCATCCATCACCCAGCTCACAAGCACCAGTCCCCGCTGCCTGCTGCCCCTTTATGTCGCGGCAGATCCAGACAAAGGGAAGCATCCCCAGACCTAGTACTGAACTCCAAAGCATCAGCGAGGAAACGTTTTTTGTCTCTAATTGATTCAGCTCCCCAACTCCAGTTATCCTCCTGGCTGCTTTCATCCCCATCTGTCTCTGAGAGTTCCCTTCCTGCTGCTGACAGAGGCCAAAGTGATTTAGGGGCATGAGGGACCTGTAGAAATGAACAGATGCCAGCAAGATAGCAGGGCTTTATCACACATCAATGCCCTGTCTGCTTGCTGCTGCCCTGTGGGATGTGACAGCTCCACTGCCCCACGGCAGGGAAGGTTAAGTTACCACGGTGTAGTTGGGGGGAAAGCGGGCAGACGGACTGTTAGCACGGAGCAGCAAACACGCAGGTCACACATGGGCAGTGCAGAATTGAACACATCTGGGGGCTGAGAGCCAGCTGCAGCATGTAGAGCAGCTGAGCACAGCTGGATTTGGGGTTGGAGTCATGCTGGGCCTGCCTCTGGGCATATCTGGATGCTGGGTTAGGCCCAGCCATATCCCTGAGCTCCTCTGAGTCGGGAGCGCGTGTCATCGGCACAGGCAGGTCTGTCTCGGGGTCACTGGCTCATGAAGCTGGCGAACCCTGTGCAAATTAATAGGGCACAGGTCGGTCTGGTCCCAGAGGCCCAGCTTGTGTGCACAGGTCGTGGCAAGGGACACGTTCCTGGGAACAGCCTGGAGGTCCTGAGGGTGCAGAGGAGCAGAGACTGCCAGACAGCAGCTGAATGGCTAATACATGGGGTGCAGAGAGAGCCCTTCCCTTGAATGCAGAGGCCCCAAGCTCAGCCAGGAGCCAAGCTGTGGGGTCCCCCAGGAATCACATCCCTGTAACATGCATCAAACCTCCTCCCACCCCCCGCCAGCTCCGCTGCAGCACGACTCCTCTCCCCAAAAAGCGCTGACATGGCACACCAGGGCCCCTCCAGGCGGGAGTTGCCTGGCCCCGTAACATTTACAATGCAAATAGCAGCTGTGTTTGCGCGAGCGCCGAGTAGCAGAGAGATGCGCCGGCACGGAGAGGCCTGCTGTTATGAAACCCCTGGCCAACACGCTGTGGGCTCCAGGAGCAGAGCCGCACACACGGCTGGGGCCAGCAGGGTTAGGGACTCTGTCTGGCTGGGTTTTATGGCTGCTTAGGGAGGTTTGGACTATATCACGTGCCATAGGACATCCACTGGTGGGGTGCCTTGGTGCTGGCATCAGGGTCAGCCTAGGGACTTGCTGGTCCCGAGCACCCACAACACACGGTAGTATTCGGAGCACCCCTCTCACTCCATCGGGGACGGGGAGCCGCAACGCCTGGGTTCCCTTGCTGATCCTCACCTGCTGCTTCCATTTTTAAATCTCTCCGTGCCAGGTGTACAGCATGAATCGTGCCACAAGGCATCTACCCCAGCAACTGGCTAGAGGTCCCAGTTCTCCTTGGGAGGTCTCAGCCCGTGCATTCATCCCATGGGGACAGCAAGCCTGGTCCCTGGCTGGGGATCCGGCCGCTCCTTCCAGCCGGTGTCCAGCACAGTCTGGCCAGGGCATTGGGCCTGTCTGTGAGCCTTGGTCAAAGGGCTCCTCTCCTGACCCCTCCGTTAGTGACCACAACCTCTGCCCAGGGGCCCTGGTACCGCGCAGGTTGGGTCTCCGCAGACACCAACCCCCGAGTGTTTAGAAATCTCCCCCAAAACCCTGCAGGCAGAGATCGCAGCCCACGTGCTGAGTGGAGATAGTGGGTCAGGTTTCATAGATTTCATAGATTTCATAGACATCAGGGCTGGAAGGGACCTGGGGAGATCATCGAGTCCAGCCCCCGCCCAAAGGGCAGGAAGTCAGCTGGGGTCATAGGACCCCAGCAAGATAAGCATCCAGGTACCACAGAGCTCCCCGTGCCACCCACATGCACATCGCCAAGGCCTCTCCCCTCCCGCCGGGTGGACGCAGGGCCTTGCAGCTTTCTAATTTCATAAACCACTGGTGCTTTGCTTCCCTCCAGCCTCCCTGAAGTTCCCTCCGCTCAGCAATTACACGTAGCTGGACGGCGGCTGCTGGAGCAGAGTCCCGGTGCGGGGGCAGGAGGAGACGGCAGTCTGCGTTGGGCTAAGTCGCAGCCTGGCCTCAGCTGTTGGCAACGACCTTGGGGAGCTTGGAGGTGGTGGCTGGCAATCTCCCTGAGCCCCAAGGATGAATCTCGCTGGGCCCAGCCGATCCGACAGTCTCTAGTCTCCTCCTTGCCCCTTGCATTAGCTCTCCTGGCACAGGTCACTTTTATAGCAAAGGCCGAAGCAGGAGACACAGAGCACCTCACCCTGTGCTGGAGGAATGGCCAACACTTCCCTTGTTCCCTGCAGGCTTGTTGCCCTGCGTGCCCCGTGTTGGCCATGTCTCACCCGGGGCTGGGCTGCTCTGCTTGTGCCCTTCTTCCCCACTCACCCCCAGTGATTTGACCTCACCTCCGCGTCGTGTGCCATTCCCTCCGGAGCTTGAGGGCACCAAACGGCTCAAGGTTTATCCATCTCTTACCCCACTCCCCTTCTCCCTCCTTGGGGTGCAGATGGTTTACCCTTAGGGCTTAATAGAGTTGCATTTAGAAGCTGCCAACTCTTCTACCTCCTTTTCCCAAGACAGACTCCCCGACCAGTCCTGGAAGTACGATTCCTCAAACTCCTTTGCCTTCCCGCCGCGGCTCTCCCTTCCTCCGAATCGCGAGCTCTCATCTCACCCCCTTCCTCTTCTCTACCAGCTCCTGCCTCCTGGTCTGAAACGAGGCGAGAAGATTTCCCACCTCAACATATTCCCCAAAATGGGCAGAAGGGGAGTGGGACCGGATGGGTAGATGGGACTTGGCACTGTACTCGGGGCTGTGATATGGTAGCGAGACCGTCATAGCGTGGCTGGTTTCAGTCTCGGCCCTGCGTTGCCAGCTAATATTTTAAATACCTCTTTGTTTCATTTATTTGGGAGAAGATAAATCTGTGGGCGCCGAGATTAAAATGGCCTTTTTTTCTTGTCACTTTGGGTGCTGATTTTAATCAGTTTTTTTCGTCTTTCACAGCTCCATTTCGAAAGAAAAGGAACAGCACGGAGAGAAATTGGAGCTGCTCCCAGGATGAATGGGCCTGACTGGCAGTGCATAAAATTACCACTGTCTCTTCACCTTGCTTTCCGCATTCCCTTTATTAATTAACTGGAGCTGCAGTCATTCTCTCTTTTCTCACTCATTCATTCTCTTTCTTCCCTTCTTTCTAGCTGCACTCCCCCACTGCACGCCTCATTATTCTGGCCCAGAGGCACAGAGATGTGCCTGGGTCTCAGATGGACTGAAATGTCATCACGTCAGCCCCGCGTGGCTAGGGCTGGGCTGGTTCTGCTGGCGAGGCTGGGGCCGAGGCGGGCCATCCAGACGTCTGGGCGGCCTCGGCCCGTTTGGCCTCATGGACCCTCAGCCACCGTGGCACGAGCCCTGCCTCTCTGCAACCCTGCCTGAGGGGGTAAATCCAGCTGGCTTGAGAGGGGCTCAGCACACATAGCACGGCCCAGCATCCCATCCAAGCCCTGCGGCCAGGACAGCAAGGGGGTGATATGCCCCAGGGGTGCAGCTGGGACTTGATAGCATTTGGTGCCCTGAAAGTGCCAGTCCAACAGGGACAAGCAGACAGGATTGGCGCTGTCAGGGCTATCAGACCGTGCATGTCTACAAACCTGGCAGGGCTGGGCCAGGCAAGGCAGGAGTTAGTACCTGGGTGAAGCACCCAGAGACAGCAGCTTTCCCTTCCCTGTGGGGACCCCGGGATGGGTCTGAGCCATCCCACGCGAGGATCTTGGGAGCAGGGTACCCGCGGCTTCTGCAGCAGGCAGCCGTACAGCCCAGGGGCAACGCAAGCACAAGCCAAGATGCCTGATGGCTACCAGACCACAGAGAGCCTCTGGAAGAGTGCCTGCCGGTGCCCTTCAAAGCTAGGCATCGGGAGGACCGCACCTCCCAGCACTAGGTGCCCAGCAGGGCAGTGCGCAGGAGCCAAGCCCCTGGTCTCCAGGCCACACGGGAGAGGGAGCTGGGGGCTCATTCATGAACCATTGGGATAGCACTGCCCCACACCAGTGGCATTTGCAGCCCAAATTAACCCTTGGGGCTGTCCCTGCATCGAGGCCGGCAGGTGCCGAGCACAGACTGGGCTGAGCTGGACGGTCCAGTGCCCCCAGCACTGGTGGAGATGGAGAATCAGAGCCCGGAGCTGGCTTGAGACATTTCAGTCCCCACCATTTCCCCCACCCTGTCTCTGCTGGGCCAGACAGCTTGCCCAGGGCTCCACTGTCACTCCAGGGGTCTGGTTCTGGCTTTCCATCCTTATCCATAGCTCCAGGACCCCTCCCCTGGCCAGGCCTTTCTCTGCTCCCACCCTGAAACTGAGAAACACCAGATTCCCAACCCCTCTGCTTCCCCCCCTCGCTCCAGCCGGGGGGGCTTTGGGCCCCCCGGGGCAAGCTGGTACCCCAAGGGCAGTGCCGGGACGGTTGGCACGCATGAGAGTAACAGCTGGCACGAGGGAGGGAGCCTTATTAAAGCAATCCATTGTGTGGCATCCGCATTTCATCCTGGTGGAGCTGCAGGCCTGAGGGAGCTTCCTCGCCTCCCCGGCAGCTTCGCCCCAGCCGGGCTCGTTGTGCTGCCAGTGCCCAGGCAGAAAACACCTTCTGGACCCCAGAGCTGTTAACTCCTGCTCCCTTTGCAGCTGTGGAGTGACTCTGGCAGCCTGGGATCAAGACCCAAGGACTGGGATGTCCTGCTCCTCCAGCAACGGGGGCATGAGCTGGAGATGCGAGGGAGGGCCCAGTCTACATCCACTAGGCCGGCGGAAAGGGGCATGTGGGGCCTTGCTGGCCGTGAGTCACTGGGGCAGCAGATCTGCCCCCTCCCCACTCCGTCCCCAGGAACGGCCCATGGAGCCAGGCAAGGCCGCAAAACAACTGCAGCCCCGAGGTACCCTTCAGCCCTGTGCCTGTCCCTTCGTTGGGCCGGGACCTCTTGCCTTCCTCTCCAGAGAGAGTAGGATTTACCTCGGGGGGAACGAGGCCTCACTGTGACCTCCTAGTCTCGGGCCAAATGATAGCATGGGGGAAACTGAGGCACGGGGTGTGGCGCAGAGCTTCCAGGACAGGGTCTAACCCCTTTCTGAGGCCCGTTCCCATTTCCCTTCATTCCCATCTCTCTCTCGGCCTCTGTGTAAACGTGGCTGCAGCTCGCGGATGGTGGCAGGCCCGACTTGGCTTCGCCGTGGCTCAGTGGCAAATCCACTCGGCTGCCTGGGATGGATGCAGCACGCAGGGTGGTAGGACCAGAGGTCACTGCGGTGTGGCCCGGCCGAGTGGCCGCTGCGAGATCTCCAGCAGCCAGAGGGGACTGTGCATTTTGGAGAGGGCAGAGGTAGTATGGGGCTCCCAGGGGCTGTCTCAGTGTGAATCTCCTCCACCAAATGACTGCATCCCTGCATGAAACACCTCCCAGGGGTCCCATCTGCCACCTACGAACCTCCTAGAAACGGTCATCAGGAGCCCAGCAGAGCTGAGCAGGCCCCGGGGTTTGCATTACCCTACTCGTGTCTTACTACGTTCCTTCAAATCCAGGCTTTAGGAGCCGGGCTAAGGATGCTGCTGGGCCTATCCCCCCTGGCCGCTGGCCCAGAGGCTAAAAAAAGGATTCAGCTTCCTGGCACTGTCAAGCCGGCGCTGACTTCCACCCGCAGGAGTGTTTATACACAGCCTGCAGCTGTCAGTCAAAGCTGCGCAGGCAGGTCGAGGTTCTTGGAGGGTAATTAATTTCCGCCCGAAGACGGGAGGCAACATGCATTTGTTTAACGAAGACATTCACAATCCATTCTGCTGCTCGGCATGTGTCCCGGTCTGGTATTAACAATTTACAAAATCAAACCCAGGCAGGAGTGCTAACAACAAGTAACGAGTCCGAGGGAGTGGAGAAAGGGGAGTGAAGGCGACAGGAGAATATGTGCCAGCAAAGCAATGGAGAGAGCTGGGAGGCACGGACAACGCGCGGGAGCCGTTGTGCTCTCCTGCAGGCCTGCTCCAGCGAGGGATGGGTCTGTTACAGCTCTGGCTACAGAGCCCCGTTCAGCATCTGGGGTGTCTCTCTGGTGGCTTCCAGAGGGGCGGCCCAGATGACAAAGCCAGTTATCAGGCAAGCAAGGCTTCCCCAGTCCGCACCAGCCCAGGAACCACAGCAGCAAGGGACAGCAATGCCCTTTCTGGTAGCCTCACGGCTCCCGCCGGCGATGGGGGAGCAGGCGTGGGAAGGGGTGGCCCACCGCCGCGCAGGCAGTGGCAGGGGCGGAAGCAGGGGCTGCGCCGGAGGGGACTGCTGAGCAACGAGGACAGGCACGTGCGCAAGGGGAGGCTGGCGAGGGACCCGAGGGCGCCTAGCGCAGGGGCTGTGGTGCCCAGCGGGAGCCTGCAGGCCTGGGCCGCTCCGGGAGCTCTCCGGCGTGCTGAAAGCCCCAGTCCGACGGGGCCTTCCTGCTGCGGAGCCTGGCCCTGACCGCAGCTCCTAGCTCAGCTTGCCAAAGCAAGCCGCGTGGCTGGAGCTGGCGGTGAGCGTCCCCGCCCTGGCAGCTGCCCTGCTCGCTAAGGCGCTCGCTCAGGAGGCCTCCCCTCCCTGCACCACTCGCTGCTGGGCCCCTGCTCTCTCGCCCTAACCAGCCTGCCGGCGAAGGCTTGGAGGGCTCAAGGGGGTCATCAGCACCGCTGCTAATCCCTTCCTAATCCAGATATGTGGGAACAAGGACTTGGCCAGAGTCTTGCTATGGGCGGGGGACGTCCAGCAGGACGGGCTCCCCAGGGTGATTGTCTCTGATATGTCCTCCATAGGAGGTCCATATTGAGCAGATTCTTTTTGGTATTGGGTGGTGGAACCGGAGCGTGCTCCAACCGCTCCATGCATTGACCTGGTATTCAGTGCTTCCAGGACCGGTGCAAAAAAAAACAAAACAGCCAGGCAGGAGGCATGGATGCTGCTACCCAGTTCCAGCTGAGCGCCATGCTTTGAAGGCCAAGGCATGGGCAAGACTGGCATGACTCCTCTGGCTGGGGCAGTAAGTGCCACTTGCCCCACTCTCCTCCCCTGGGGGGCACCATGTGGGGCAAGGCATTATTTTTGGCGGGGGTGGTGCACGTCAGCCATCCCTGTGCAAGGGCTGACACTGCTCATCACGTAGCAACGCAGTGCCAAAGGTCCCGATTACCCACCAGGGACCTGGAGTCTCGGAGCAGGCGTGTGCATGCACCCGGGGAGAATGAGCTGAAGCAATTAGCGCCAGCCGGGGTAAAGAAAACAATCACGTTTTCATTTTCTAAATAATTAAGCCTCCTAATTTGCCATTGGCAGCTGCCTCCATTCTCTGTGCCAGCACTGCAGGGAGGAGAGGACTTCGGCCTCCCCCGTGCCAGCTCTGTTTAGGGGCAAAGCTGCCCCTGACTTTGCCTGGCCGGCTGGGTGGCATGGCTGGTGGGTAGTTTGTGACACAGCTGGAAGGTGCCAGGGGTCGGCCTGGGTGCATGGTGGTGGGCACAGCTCAGGCATCCTCTCTCCTTGATCCTCAGTTCTCCCCTTCCTGCTAGCCCTGCACCTGCCCTGCTCCCATCTCCACGCTCACAGGATTTGCAATCCTTCCTTTCCCTCTGTTGTGCATCCACTGCAGGGCCCCGCCGCGCTCAGCGCTCCTGGATCACAGCCAGGTTGGATTCGATGTTTTTTAATATCATGTGGTGGACACAACAATAAATAATAGGGAATTTCACTCCGTGGCTGCAGCAAATGTTGTTTTACAGGAGATGGAAGCAGATACGGCCATGACGCACTCTGCTATGTTGCATTTAGTCATTCTTTGCTTTTCTTCGGTGAAGTTTTCAAAAAGCTGTTTATATTTTTCCCTTTCCTCTCTGATGTATCAGGAGAAAATCAGTGAGAGCTTTAAAGAGAAAATTGTTTCTTTATTTCCCCCTGCCTTCCAGTTCAGGGTTTGCAGCCTGGCGTCCACTTTGTTCTTGAAGTTTGGTGTTGTTTTTTTCAAAATGAGAAGACAGCATTTCAAACCTCCCCACAGTAGCAGGAAATTATGCTCAGCTCATTTCTCATGTGTGGAAGGAGAAGGAGAAAAAGTTCATTTCCAGCCAGTCGAGAAGCTGAAGGGGAAGGGAGATTGGACGCTCAAGTCAGCAACGCAGGGCAGGACATGACCAGCGAATTCAGGACTGAGTTCGGAGGGGCCCAGTGCTATTCCCAGAGCAGAGCCCACTCCCACCCACGCAGCTGTTCCCTTCCATTCCCCAGAGCCCCCTTTCCTCATGACTAGTCATGAGCCTGCATGTCCTATTTTAGCACAAATGTATGGAAGAAGGAGGGGCTCGTGCTTCTGACACCCCTATTCAAGCACGGTCAAGGGCAGTGGAGGGAGAGCAGAAGTGTCTACTATGCATTGTGTCTATTGCGTATCATGGGCCCCGTATTGCTCTTGAAGATTCTCCTTCAGTTTGACAGGGCCTTGAGCGTCCGGAGCAGGGAGGGGCTGGATCCTATCTGCTGTGGCATTGTGCCAAGGGGTCCTTCCTGCACCCCCAGGGCTGGCGATCTCCCCTCTCATTCCCAGGGGACTCCAATTGCATCCACACTTCCCCAGCACAACCCGGGGTGACAAGTGACAATGGCAGAGGGAGACATGTTTCTGGTTTGTAAGACCCAAATAGGCAAAACCTTGGCTGGGATGACGTAGTTGGGGCTGGTCCTGCTTGGAGCAGGGGTTGGACTAGATGTGACCTCCTGAGGTCCCTTCACACCCTCATTTTCTATGAGTCTCCAAGCTTCTGGATCAAGATGAAGCACCGGCTGAGGACGAGGAAGCCCTGGGAGGAAGAGAGCCTCTTCCTCAGCTCTCCTCCACCCCTAGCCCTGTCAGTGACGATGTGCATCTGTCCATGAATGGCTTTGATCCTAGTTGGACTCGTCCTGTCTCCAAGCCGGAGGGTGTCCCCTTGACCCCCGCAGGGAACTCTGCTCCTCTCCTCAATGGATCGGACATGCAGGTGCAAGCAGCCCCTGGATCCCTCTCACGCTGCAAGGATGGAGGGCAGCCAAGGCCTTCCCAGCCAGGCAGGTTAAACAGGCCCAGTCTGCCTCTGGTCTGACATCTGGGCTTCCCCAAGCAGAGCTATCCCGGGACAGTTAATCAAGCACAACCATGCAGAGCCAGCCCTGTGAGCTGCCTCCTCTTTCCCGGGGCGGGTTCAAGGCGCTAATGATCTCCCATCCCGCCAGCAACAGCCCCACGCTACCACCGCCATTCATTACTGCATATTGTTCTGGAGATGAATGCTGGCAAGTGGAGACAAATGACGTCTCCCACTGCAGCTGCCTGTCCCACGGCCTGTGATTCATCCTGGAGCTGGGGAGAAGGGAGGACGCCCAAGCTGCAGAGCAAGAAAGCTGCATTGGCCTCTTTATCGGCTAAGCAGCCTCCTGCGGGCATCACCTGGGCTCGGGTTCATCCCAGGGGGCAGGGTGCCCCTGGGGTCTTGGGAGAGAGGAGCTCCTCATTCTGCCCTGTGCTGTGACTCAGTTTCCCTCTGCAGCAGGGGAACAGCAATCCTTTTGCTTGCCTCTCACCTCTCCAGCTGTGCCGCTTGCCCTGTGTCCATGCAGTGCCTGGCATGATGGCACCCTGGGCCTGGCAGATAGACACCCAATGCAGGCATGCCCGCTGTGCCTCTGCCCACCAGAAGGGAGCAGCCACACTGGTTGTGGTGCTCAGGCCGAGTTGCAATTGCCAGTGACACTGGCAGGGATAGACCTCACTCACGAGTTAGTACTGGACACGGGGGACCTGCTTCGCTGAGGCAGAACAGGTCAGGCCAGCCTGGCGCACACGCCCCTGTCTGACAGGCACATCCCCAGTGCTGGGCCGTCGCTCCATGCCGCTGGGTGAGGGGCACCCACGGGTCAGTGCCTCTCGAGCGTGCCCCTCTGTCCCGATGGAGCCGCGTGGTCCAGCCTCTCTGGGATGGGGTCTGTGGTTCCCTGCCATGTTAACATGACGGGCCTGGCTGCTCAGCCCCTGCATGCCCTTCCCCGTCAGTCTCACACTGCCAAGGCTCCTCACCAGCTTTCCTGAGTCCAGCCTCTGTCTGGGAGAGGCAGACATGGGCTCCTCACATGTCTGTTTGCTCTGAAAGACTTCTGGGCAGCCCCGTGCTACTTGCTCATCCCCGGTGCCCAGGACCCTGTGACGACTCGATGCTTCCCAGTGATCTCAGCTGGCCGGCTCTGCAGCTAGGCATGGCCCAGGGACCCCTGCTGCATTTCTGTGCTGTATCCCACCATCCTCAGGAGTGTTACCACATGCCCCTGAGCTTTTTCCTGCTCTATGAGTGTCCAAACAATCCCAGGTGCACCTGCTTTTTGCTAGCTGGGGCTCTGGCATGCCCTGTAGCCAGCAGAGGCATGAGCCCCTGAGTTCATCTATAGAGTTCATCTGTCGGGTGCTGTCTTACCTGGAAGAAAGCACACACACATGCACATGACACATGCACCCCACGGTGGGTCTAATACAGCTCCTGCTGGGGTGTCCCTCGCTGCACTTGCTGCCTGTTCTGGGTGGTTTCCCCATCACTCATGCGCATCACTCCCTTACCCACTGCCAGTATCTGGAAGGGGTCCAGGGTAAGGTTAATAGCAGAGGAGCTCTTATCCATCGCCTTGCTGGCACCACCCAGAGTGCAAGTTTCCAAACACTTGGCGCCTCCACTTTTGCACTTGAGTGTGCTCCTGCTGGGTGGCGTGCACCAGGGCGGGGCTCGAGCATGCACACTAAGCTAGTGGATCCCAGCCTTAGCAGTGTCATGAGGACCATCACCAGATGCCTTATGCCAGCTCCAACTGACTGCTCACCAGTCCTCTCAGGCATCCCCACCCCATGACATCCGGAGACAAGCTTCCACCCTAGCCCTAGGCCTCAAAGCCCAAGATCCAAACCAATTCTTAGCACTCCAGCCTAGCAGTCGCAAGCCAGAAAACCAACGACCGCCTGAAGTCTCAGAACCCATTCTCCACTCGGGCCAAGAAGCTCATTGAATCTCACCTGCAGATAGATGCATCTGTATGAATCTGGCATGTCACCTACAGCATGGCCCTCCCCTCTGCGGAGCAGGCAAAATGCTGTGCAAGAATTGCAGCCAACAAACTTCATCCGCAACACCAGCTTCCACCCCTCGGGATGGCGGCTGCCCCGTGGGGCCTGGACTGCTCTTAGCCATCTCAGCATGCCAGCCGTGACCCATGTTCGTCTTGGAGACAATAATGACTCCAAGATCCCTTTCTGCCTCCCTGCTCTCAAGAAGGGAGTTTCCCATCTTATAAGTGTGCTGCTGGTTTCTACTGCCCACGTGCAGCACCCTGCACTGGTCAGTATTGAAGTGCATCCCATTTTTGCTAGTCCACCCCGTAACCTATCCAGGTCTTGCTGCAGTCTTTCCCTCCCTACTGGCGTGCTCACCTCGCCCCAAATTTTGGTGTCATCAGCGAATTTAAACAGGTGCTTTTCACCCCATCGTCCAAGTCTCTGATAAAGAGATTGAACAGCGCGGGCCCAGGACTGAGCCCTGGGGACCCCGCTGCCCACTTCCCCCCAGGTCGAATATGACCCGTCCACCGCCACCCTCTGAGTGCGACCCTTCAGCCAATCTGCAGTCCATCTGACTGTGGAGGCATCAATGCCACAGTCGCCTAGTTTTTTAATGAAGACGGGGTGGGAGATGGTGTCAAGGGCCTTGCTGGAGTCCAGAAAGACTACGTCCACGGCGACACCTGCATCCAAGGCTTTTGTGACCTGATCATAAAAGGCAATCAGGTTGGTCTGACATGACCTGCCCCTAATGAAACCGTGCTGGTTGCCCTTGAGCATCATCCCTGAGGCCGGCCCATCACAGATGTGCTCCTTGAGGATCTTCTCAAAGAGTTTCCCTAGGATTGAGGTAAGACTGACAGGCCTATAGTTGCCCGGGTCCCCCCTCCTCCCTTTTTTGAAGATGGGGACCATGTTATCTATCTTCCAATCATCCGGCACCTGGCTCGAGCACCATGCGTACTTGTAAAGCTGTGCCAAGCACCCTGCAATAACCCCAGCTAGCTCCCTCAGCACCCTGGGGTGGAGAGCATCTGGACCCGCTGACTTGAACACGTCCAGCCCCTCCAGAAGCTCTCTAACCCGGTCCTCCCCAAGCCGAGGTCTGGAGGCGTTCCCCTCGAGTCCGTCTTGCATCACGGTGGGGGAGTCCCGGTCTCTGCACAAGAAAACGGAGGTGAAGAATTGGTTAAAGAGGTCTGCTTTCTCCTCTGGCGCAGCCACCAGGTTGCCCAGAGCATCTAGGAGGGGCCCCATGTTTCCCGGTGCCGCCTTCATCCTCCCTATAGATTTGAAAAGGGACTATTTATTATCCTTGATCTTGGACGCAAGTCCTAGCTCTATGTGCGCCTTTGCTATCCTGACAGCCCCCCTACAGGCCCGAGCAGAGGACGTATACTCCTCTTTGGAGATAGCACCCCCTTCCACCGGGTGTATGCCGCCTTTTTGGCAAGCAGGCATTCCCGGACGCCCTTGCTGAGCCCGGAGGAGGAGGGGTTTGGGCACTCCTTCCCCCTTGCTTCGTGTTGGGATGGTCAACCCCTGGGCCCTGAGTATCGTCTCCTTAAGAAACAACCACTCGTCCTGGACACTGAGCTCCCCTGCTCTCGGGAGCCCCAGCGCCTCTCCCACTAATCTCCTCAACTCATTGAAGTTGGCCCTCTTGAAGTCTGGGGCTACCGCCTTGCTGCAGGCCCTCGACACCCTGCACTGGATGGTGAATCCAGCAAGCGATGATCGCTATCGCCCAGGTGGTCGAGGACCTGGAGGCCCCGACCAGGTCATCACCCGTGGCCAGGACCAGATCCCACAGGGCGTTTCCTCTGGTGGGACCGTGCACCTCCTGGGTTAAGTGGAGGTCCTGTATCTCGGCCAGGAGCCTCCTGGGACGGTCCGTCCTGGCTGAATGCTCCTCCCAGCAGATGTCCGGGTAATTTAAATTGCCCATGACAACTACATCCCTTGCCTTAAGTGCCTCTGCAAGCTGGCCCAAAAATTCCCGGTCCAGCTCCTCCCCTTGGCTGGGGGGTCTGTAGTAGACCCCCACCATCAAATCGCTCTCTCAACGGTCCCCTTGAATCTTGGCCCAGAGCACTTCCGCTTGCCTCTGACCCCGTTGTGCTGGCAGAGGACGTGTGTTGCTCCTTGACACAGAGCGCCCACCCCCGCCTTTCTCCCTTCTCTGTCCCCCTGTGAAGCCGATAGCCCCTAATGCTAGGACTGCCCAGTCCTGGGACGAATCCCACCACGTTTCTGTCAGCCCTATGACGTCTGGGTCTGGACTGGCTATTCTGGGGGCGAGTTCCCCCTGTTTGTTCCCCATACTGTGAGCGTTGGTATATAGGCATTCAAGGCCCTGCCTAGTTGCGTGTGCCACCCTCTGATTTGGGATACTGTCCGGACCCCCGTTTCTTACCTGGGCACTCCTTGCATTTGTCACCTGTCTTGCTCGGGTGGTGTCTCCTCATCTTCCTGCGGCCCCCTCCCCCGGTGAGGCTAGTTTAAAGCTCGCCGCACAAGACCAGCCAACCTGGAAGACAAGACACGCTTGCCTCGGCTCCGGCAGCCCGCCCCCACCCCCCGAGGGTTGTGTAAACTGCACACCTGATAGATTATTTATTTGGCAGTGAACAAGGAGGGACAAACCGCTGCCTCCGAGTGAAGGCGGAGCGGCCAGCTCGGCCTGTTTTTGATGTTAACGTTGCAGGTAATGAGCCAGCAGTGCCCAGGCTGAGCCCTGCAAATGCAGCGTCGATAGCTTCCCTGTGCGCCGACACTGCTATCCATCTTCTTTACATGCATTGCAGGCCGCACCAGGCCATGAGTGTCCACGCCTGCCGCACACAGCTCGCAGGATGGGCAGGCCAAGGAGTCACCTCAAGGGGATGAAGGGAATTGCCCGGGGCCACCAGGGCAGTCTGTAGCAGAGCTGGGAGGATCCCAGCCGGAGCTCAGCTGCCATCAGACAGGAGTTGCAGCTATGGGGACGGCTCTGGGAGACTCGGCCGCCTTCCCCTCCAGGATGCACGCTTCCTTTTCACACTGCCCTCAGCACCCTTGGGCTAATCCGTCACCCCAGGCCAGGCCTCGCACCAGCTCAGGCATCAGATTGGGGCCATGCCCCTCCAGTCACGCTGGGGGCCTCCATGCAGCGCGGAGAGTCCCGAGGGAGGCTGGAGCGGAGCTGCCCTGCTGGGGGACGGGGTCACGTCTGCCCCACGATGCCGAGCAGAAAGAAAGCCCCCCGCAGAGATGAGCCATGCCTCTCCGTGTGGTCGTGACTCCCCTGGCCGGGTGTGTGCCCCCCTCTCCGCGCCTCCGTCGCGCTCCTGGCTGCGGATCCCCAGCTCTGCAGCTGTGCCGGGGAGCGTCCACGCCTCTCGCAGATGCCGGAGTTTGAGGCCCGGCAAAAGCTTGCAAACAGCAACTCTTGTGGGTGGGGGGGTGAGGGGAGAGCAGGCAGAAGGGAGCGAGATGCAGAGGATGCAGGAGGGGCGCAAAGATGTACATATTGTGCTGAACAGGGCCAGAGGCCGCGCAGTCCCCGGGGTCGTGTGGCCAGGCCGGGGGGTGCAGAATAGCCCCTCCGGAGACCGACTGCTCAGGCCAGTGTGCGAGAACCTCCCCGCCGGCTGCAGCAGCTCCATAGGTCACCCAGCACCCGGGTCGGCAGTGATGGGGTCGCTCCCCTTCTCCGGGGGAGGCAGGTGACCCCTCCCCACCACACACACGGCGTGAACTAGCCGGCTCCAGGGGACAGAGGAGCTGGTAATTGCAGCCGAGGCTCCAGCTCATGAAGAGGCAGGGATTTTTAGGGCCAGGCGTGATGGGGAAGGAGCTGGCTGCAGACCTGTGTTGGGCTCGCCACATGGCCGTGAGCAACGGCTGCTCCCGGAGGTCTGGAGAGGTCTCCCGGGGGCTCGGTGCTGCCCTGCGCTGTGCAAATGCACAGGCCGAGTCCCCTTGGCTGCGTGGCTCTGTCCTCTCGGCCGGAGGAGCCCCGATCGCTGGCCCAAGCCATGAATAAATCCTGCTTTTCATTTCCCAAGCGCCGGGCGCTTCCTCACCCCCATGATTATCTGCCTGCCTGCAGTGTTTTGCTTTTCCACGGCTGATCGATACGTGGCGGCTGTGCGCTCCCCTCCGCCAGCCCCATTTGTACTGGCCCCTGGCGTTCGCAGCCGAGCACTCTGTACTCCTCTGCGCCACGTTTTATTTTCCCTTTAACCTGATCTGCCTCCGATAATGAATTGGGCCTGCTCTCCAGGGCTGGAGCCGTGCTGCGGGGAGGCAGCTGGCTCCGGGGGGACGGCGAGCAGGTCCCGGGGCTGGAGTCATGATGAGGCCGGTGGGGCCCAGAGCTGAGCTCCATCGCGGGTGGCAGGATGGGGCTGGATGAGAGCCGGCGCGCTGGGTCTGGGAGCTGGTCCAGCCAGCACAAGGGGAGGTGAACTGACCCGTGTACGTGGGTTTGATCATGGTAGCACTAACAAGTGTTCACGTCCCAATACCAGCACCCGGGGCATTCAGCGGCTGAGCCCGGGGCAGCGGCTCTGTCTGCAGCGCTCTGATCGCTTCACAGAAAGACGCTGGCTTAGCCAGACATGGGGAGTGCCCAGCACATTGAGCCCTGCAACCTGGCTCTCCTCCCTTCTTTAACCAGACTGCGCTAAAAAGCTCATAGATTGGAGGGGAAATCAGTTTGGGGGCTAAGGATTTTCTGCCAGGAAGATGGATACCTCAGACATGGCTTCCTGCACGCCGGGAACAGGAGAGCGTGAAGGGCCTGGGCTTGACAGCTCTGCACGTTGCTTGTATCCCTGCCTCCAGGCCTTGCAGGGCCCCTGCTAAGCCCGTCGGGTCCATGAGGACCAGACCCGCTCCCGACGCAGAGGCTCCCACCCCAGCTCCATGTGCCTCCAGCTTCGGCCTCTCCGCGGGCTGCAGCTCTGTTTGGGAGCGCTCTGTTGCCTTCGTGGTGCTCCCACTTCCTCCCGGCTGGGGCCGTTTCTTCCTTGGACAGGAGCACAGTGAGATAACGAGAACGGCGCAGCTGACGGCTGGGCTAATTAAGATGGATACTTGACAACTAAGCAGAGTTTCCTGAGCCGGAGATGCTCCCAGGCAGGGTTCCCCCACGGTGCCTCCCTGCTGGGCCGCTCCTGGGGCCCGCGAACCCGCAGCTCCTTGCCTTGCTGCCATGGGTGCTGCTGTATCCGTGTCCCTGGCATGAGGGATTAACGGGGTGCGTTCACACCGAACAGGGCTCAGGGCTGCAATGCAGCTTCCCTGCCCTCCTTAGTCCCCTGCCACTCAAAGTCTTTTTATAACCTCCTCTTCAGGACAGAAGCGAGGAAGGAAACACAGGGCAGAGGTCTGAAATGCAAAGTACTCAGAAAAGCTTTCAACCACAGCCCTCTTTCCCTGTAGCCCTGCAGAAATCTCATCTATACGGAGCATCCCTGCTCCCTCCCCTCCCTCCTGGCAGCCTGCATTAAGGATGAAAACCATTGTCCTTTCTGGGGACATGAGAAGTTAGCGGAGATGGCCTCGAGCTGCTGCTCTTGCTGCTGCTGTGCTTTGACCTGAGCTGCCTCTCTGCAAGACAAAACAAGACAGACACACAAAAGGAAAAAAGCCCAGCCCAGGGAGAAAGCACTGCTTCGACTCCTGGGCCAGCTCTGACTTGTATTCTTGCCTCTGGAGAAAGACAAGCGCGGTGTGTGGCCTGGTCGGCCACCCCGAGCCCTGGCAGCATGTACCGGTGTTGGGCTGTTGGAGACGGCCTTCTTATATGTCTTTCCGGTTGCTGGCTCTAGGAATTGCTTTGACCAGCCTCTTTAACAGGCAACGAAAGGAGAGAGCTGAGGCCGAGATGAAGTGGTGGGGGAGGAGCAGGGGCTGCAAGGGAGGTGGGAGCAGAAGCCCAAGTTTCATATTCCCGGAGGTGTCTCCCAGTAATGAACTCCGGGATAGAGCCGCCTAGCTGCAACCCCTGCGAGTGGGTCACAGCCCACCCTGTGCCTCAGTTTCCACATCCGCACAATGGGGATATCAGTGCTGCATGGGAAAGTGCTGGGACCTGTCAGGGCCTGCGGGCACTCTGCCTGCACAATACAACGCTCCCTGCCCCTCGGACATGCAGCGGCTCCGCACACCAGTGCCCACGCGTGCACATGCAGCCACCTGCCCTTCCCTGCCCAGCTCTCTCCATGCCCCCCTTCCTGGGCACATCCTTGCCCCAGGGACTGACCCCTCTGCCAGAGCCCGGCTCTGCAACCCACCTCCCCTCTCCATGCACTTCCTCGCAGCTGCCGCAGCCTGGGGCTGAGCACACGGCGCCGATATGCAAATCTGACATTTAATTTGGACACGAGAGCATAATGAGGTGGTGCAGATTCCAGTGCTCGCAGCCTCCACATCCTGCAACCTGCCGGCACATTTGCTCGCTCACACGTGCACACATACATACGTACACACATACACACGCACTGGGCAGGCTGGCTTGCGCTGACACTGCATGCAATGGGGCCCGATGCCCCGGTGTCCTAGCCTTGCCTTGTCCCCAGCACCACAGTGCAGCACTCCTTGGTGTCTCCCTGGGGAGGCAGGCGTGGGTCTGTCCCCTCTGAACACAGGAGCAGTCCTTGGCCACCAAAGCACCCCACTCAGCACCTCCCCCTGGCTTTGCAGGGGTTAATCCTGGGGCTACACACAGCTCTGGCCCACCAAGCACACACGAGGCCAGTTAGGAGCCAGGGAGGCTGAACCTGCCTCATCCACCCCCAGAAGCTGCCCTTCCACAGGTCCGCGGGTCTTGGCGCTGCCCCTGCCAGCAGTGTTGCCGGGGGATGGCACCCACCCACCCGCAGAAGCAGCTCCCACGCTCTGGAAGGATTCAGCAGCCATGTAGCGCCCTGCCCGGACTGGTCCTCACCCTGCAATGCTGGCAGGGCGGGCTTATCTGCTGCTGCGTCCACCTCTGGCATCTCTCTGTCACCTTCCCCTTCTGCCCCAGGCCCCCCGCCCTCCTGCCCCATCCCTCCCTGCCACCACCCAGGCTCAGCACCACGCCGTACTCCCAGTCCCTCCCCAGCCCACTTGCTGGCTCCTAAGCAGAGGACACTGAAGCAGAACTGCATCCAACTGAGCTTCAATTAATCTGCCTCTTTAGCAGCAATCACCAGCATCACAGCCTGTTGATGGCAGTGCCAGGCGTGCAGAGCCGGGCCCTAACGAGGGAGCCAGGGAGGAGCTCCCCACACCCTTTGAAGCCAGCTTGATCCTTCAAGGCCTCCAGTGAAGCAGAAGAGAAGGGGGGGAAAAGCCTGGGATTCCCAAATCCTGCGAGGAAGCAGCCTTTGTGCCACGCTGGCCTGAGCACAAAGGTATGGCTGTTGTTTGAAGAAGATTATAGGAGGCCTGATTACAGGACCACTGCTGGAAGTCAGGGCCGGCTACCCCTCCATGGGATGCCATCAGGAAGCCGGGTCTAGCTGCTGCATCTCCCCCCAGGGCTGCATCCTGGCAAGAAGGCCCGTGGGCATTCCCCGCAGCCCCGGTCTTTGTGGCTTCAGTCCTGCCCCCGCGGCTCTGCCCATCCTTCCCAGCACCTTTGCTCATGGCATCGTTGCATGCTCATGGCTCGGCCACAGCAAAGGAGGGCCAAGCCCAGGGGAGTTCATAGCAGGGCACACAGAGCAGAGGCAACCCAAGGGGCAGAGGTGGAGGGCTAGGATGGGGATGATGGGCTGTGAGGCAAGTGTGCGGGACCCTGGCACTGCTGGGCCTGGGCAGGCTCCGGGATGAAAAATGCATGCTGACATCCTGGGAAGGCAGCAGGCAGCAGGAGTGGTGTCTGCACCACTTGGGCATGAATAAAAGATGGGCCAGAAAATGGGGAAGAGCAGCAAATTAATTAATCTAAGCAAAAGCCTCTCCTCTCCCATTACAAAACAAGCAAGAAGTCTGCACCCCGCTCCCCTCCCAAATCCCTGCGCTGAGCTGAGCCTGGGAGCATGTTGGCGACCAGGGCGAGGCTGCCTGGTACTGCCACGGCCCCTGTCCTGGGGCATCGGGGCTCTGCTGGGCACTGCACCTGGGACCGCATCTGAACTGGACACAGTGCCCCAGGCTCCAGCCTCGAGCGAGCAGCAGGCACCTCTGCCCATTCCCGACCAGCAACTGGGGCTGTGTGCAGGGCCTGGGTGCACAGGGGTGCAGGACGTTGGGCAGTGAGAGGCCCCTGTGTCTGCGATGGGCCTTGCAATGGATCAAGGCAGAAGCAAGGGAGGGCCTGTATGGGCTGAAAGTCTCTGGGATCTGGACTGATAGGGCACTGGAGAAAGTGAGGGGAACAGGCAATCTCTGCCCATATCTGCCTTGGAGGAACAGGTCAAACCAGCTGGAGGGAAGCCCCTGGGTGCCAGCTTGGCCCTGCCAGCACGGGCGATTGGTATAGACGCGCCTGCCCACTTGCACTCCAGCGGGGCTGGCAGGCATGGGAATCTGCAGTGGAGCATGTGTTCAAAGCCACCTGGTGCTTATGGGTTTCCAATATGCTTCTCTCCCCACACTGCTTGGCCCCCTCCATCTCGCCCGCCGGGCAGCACGGAGCCAGGAACGCTGTGCTGAGCTCAGACAGACATGCATGCATGGATACATGCAGGCAGCAGCATCCTCCAAAAACTGACTCCAATCAAGAGCTAGCAGCAGCTGCTCAGGCATATCCCCCAGCCCAGAACCTCCCTAATGACAGGAGTGTCTCCCCCCCACCAACCCCCGTGCTAAAAATTCACTCGTACAGTAAGAGCTTGGAAGTCTGTGTCCCGGTGCCACCTGCTGCCAGCTGCCACCACAGACTCACTACCTTTGATCAATGTTAACATCCAGCTGGGTTCATGCAGCCCACTAATCAGGCCACTTCGGGGGAGGACTGAGTGGTGGCTGGGCCCCCTGCAGCTGCTTGCATTGCTGGAGTCGCGTCTCACCTGCTGCACGGCATCAGCTCTGCCCAGCTGTGGTTGCAGAAATGCAGCTGCGGCTGGCACAGCCGCCTCAGCACCTGGAGAGGTGGTGACTGCCCTCCCTTCCAAAGCTGAGCCCATCAGTTATAGATGGGAAGCTGTGGTTTTTTTTAAATATTCAGCTTGCCATGCAAAAAAGAAAACGGGTCCATTCCAGAGCTGGTGGGGCGCAGGGGCAGGCAGGGCATGCATGAGGGTGGATGGGGGGCACTTTCCTGAGGTTGATGAGCAGGCGTTGCTCACTGCTGGCCATGGGCTGTTGCATTTCATGAGTCCTGGCTAGTCTTCACTACAGCAGCCAACGGCTCCTTTTGCTGGGCACCCTTGGGACAGGGAGCCCTGCAATGGGAGATGGTTTGCGCACAAAGCCCACAAGCCCATGGGGTGGGAATATATTTTTCTCGCTGCAAAATCCCCCCAGCGTGAGCTATTTTATAGCATCCCCAACCGTATATGCTGGTAGAGGCAGGGCAAGCTGTCAGGGGAGCAGGGGCTGAGGACTTCCTTCACCAGCTCCACATGCAAAAGAGTCTAACCTGGCTTCAGCCTGGGATCTGTGCTGCCCGCTGCTGTGATATAAAGCGGGAAGCTCCGGCCAGGCTGATCGACCCTCCTGGACTGACCAGGAAATTCTGGCTTGGGCTCCCAGGCAGGAGGGGGCCATAGTCTGCCCTGACCTACCCCCCACTGGATCAGTGGGATCTCCATGATGCCGGCAATGCGAACCAGGACTCTGCTCCATGCTGCATCCCAGTGCCCCCCCGCCCCTGCCCATACACATGCACACGCGTGCGCATACCCACACGCTGCTCAGCTCCCATGGGGGGGAGAGGAGGGACTCTCGGAGAGATAAGAGGCTCTCACACACGCATGCTGAGCGCTTGATATTTATTCATGGGCTCTGTTGGGAAAACGCAAGTGTCTGGGCGGCAGCCGGGGCTGCTGGAGGAGCGCCAGACGATTCCCCTGGAGACACTGGCCTCCGAGCAGGGCTGCGAGAGGGCACAGAGGCCCCGACTGCAATCCCAGCCTCGGGGTGCAAGGGGCTGGATGTCAGTGAGGCACAGCCCCTGCCCTTAGAGCTGAGCTCGGACCCTCACCAAGATTTGGTTGTCTGTCCAAGGGCCCAGCTCCCACCCGTTTCAATGGGCAGCAGGTGCCTGCCTTCCCGGGGGCAGCATTGTCCCCCATTCAGGGGGCCAGAGAGGTGCAGAGCCGGACCTGGTGTGAGAGACTACAGCTTTCACAGGCTGCAATGGAGCTGCCACTATACCCTCCTGCCCCCCCCCACAAGGTGCCGCGCTGCCCGCATCCCCAGTGCTGCTCTGGGGACAGGTGATTTATGAAGCAGGCAGATGAATGGCATTAAGCTTCTTACCAACGAAGGGCAGGGGAGGGGAGGGAGGTGTCAGGCCATGCTTACGGCCTGCCCCCGGTGATGGATACCAGACACTTTTCCAGCTGCTATTTCAGTCTTCCCAGGGCTATTTCAGTCCATGCCTAGCTCACCCCTTCACCATCCTTCTCCTCCTCTCTCCGTCTCTCCTGGCCCTCTCAGTCCCTGCCCTGCTCCGCCTGCCGCTCCAGGCCCCTGGCTTCTCTCTGCTTTGCTGGTGGAGCGACTGATCTCCCAGGTCCGTCTGCCCCGATGTGGCAGGAGCCAAGCACAAACCCAGCTCCTCTGTTGGCAGGATGTCCACATGCTCCTGGGTCCACTGCATGAGCGCATCCTTGCCTACTGATGACATCACCATGACCTCACAGTGTTGGAGGCTGCAGCAGATCACTGGGAGCACAGTCCTGCGCCCACCCGTGCCCCCTCTAGTTGCCAGGCATCCTCCTGGCAGCACAGGGAGGTCCTGGGCTAGCTCCCCGCACCCGCCCACCCAATGAACCGGAGTGCAGCTTGTTTCACTGCAAGACTCTCTCCAAGACAGCAACTTGATGAGGGCCTGGGAGACCTTGGCAGTGAAGTCGCTGCTGAAAGAGGGAGATAATTAATGTTCTTAATCAGGAGCTCAAGGGCTGGAGGACGCAGGCAAACTTGTGCCGCCTCTCCAGGGACTGCAGCCTGCTGCGGCACCGGCACTGCACCATGAGGCTCCAGGCAGAGGAGCAGCCCCTTGTCCCCACCCAGCCCTGCCAGGCCTGAGGTCAAGGCTGGGCTTGTGGTGGGGAAGGCCCTTCGGGGTTGGATCAGCGATCGGGGCAGTCTCTGAGCCCAGGCCAGGCCTTAGTCCTCAGCTCTGAAGGGGAGGAAGGGGTTAATCTCTTCTGCCTAGTCCTGCTGTTAGTGCCTTGGGGACCATTGATTTTAACTAACCAGGCACACCTGGACAGCACACATCCCTCTCCCTCAGGGCAGGTGCAAGAGCCAGGCCTCAGTCTGCCTCCGCCCCCAGCCCTGCAAGCTGAGGGCCTCCAAGGCAGGAGGCACCATCCATGCCCGCTGCCCACCCTCTTGGGATGGATGCGCCACAGGCAGGCACTGAGCCAGCCGAGAGCACATGTGGCTGGTGAAGAGCTGCCGTGTTACACCCCAGAGGTGGCTGCATCTTCCTGGTGACAGGAAGGGATCACAGGGGGCTCCGGCATAAGACATGCTGTAGAGATGGAAACTGAGGTCAGAGCAAGCCCGTGCCGCTGCCGCAGGTTGGGGTCTGGCCTGCTGTGCAAACCGCCATTGCATTTCACAGGCATTCATGTACCCCATTCCCTTCGGCCTCTGACAGTCCCCCTGCAACTCCAGCAGACCCCAAAGCCTGGGCTTGAAGGGTGCTCACACTCGGTCCCTCCTGGGAGCAGAGCTGGCAACTGGGCAGAGTGGTCTGAGCTCTCTGAGCCCAGGATCGAGGTGCCTGTGAAGTGAGTGGTCCTGCCTCTGACCCCACCCCCAGGGCTGCTGCACTCAGGCATTAGAGCAGCTCCTCAAAGGCCTGTTGGTATCGCAGCCTGGCAGGGCCGGGGTTCATAACCTGGCTGTGAACGCTCACGCCAGGCAGCAGCAGGGCACCGAGGCTCCATGCACCCAGCCACGGAGGTGGTATTTATTTTCCTGTTTTTCCACAAATGGCTGTGGCTGCCGGGGAGCTGCAAAGAGTCGAAATGACAGGGCTCGGCTCAAGGGAAAAGGCCGCATCTCCAAAGGATTGAGGGATAATAGCGCTCCATGTAGCCACAGCTTGGAGCTGCTTTGCTAGCTGCAGCGCTGCAGAAATGCAGCTGCTTCTGGGGTGGAGTGCCATGCCCTGCAAGAGATAGAAAGACTCAGGGGTGGTTTTCAGAAGAAATCTGGCCTTTAAAGGTGCTGTGTGAATTGTCCGGGCAAGGGGATTGTTTTGGGTATGGTTAATGGCCTGGATGCAGCCACCAGCCCCCCGGGGGCCACAGGGAGCTCGTGCCTGGTGACTCACAGCTGGGACAAAACAGCAGGGCAGGAGATGCCCCAGATCCAAGCCCCTTGGCCTGCTACCCTGCCGGGCACCGGCCCCTGCTCTATGGACCCCAAGCCTGGTTTGGGGCATGGATAAACCCAGGCGATGCCATTGGGGAGCTGGGCACTCGGGGCCTCCAACACCGTTCTGCAGCACACGGGGACCCCAGCCCAGAAGCGGCTGATTCTAGGAAGTGCTGTGAGCCCTACGGCCCATGGGTGTGGGAGCACAGGGGTTGAGGGTCAGGGCCAGGGGTGTCAGTGCATACAGCTTGGTCAGGCCCCTTCCTGCTGGGTGCTTGGGAGCATGCACCCCCGCCCCGCACATCTGGACTGGCAGCACCCCCCCTCCACCTCTGCCTGGCCCATTCCTGCAGCAACAGCGACACCTGCTGGGAGCAAGTGGGTACCATCAGTCAGAGAGGGGCCAGGCCCCCCCTGGACCCCCAGCCCCAGGGCAGGGGCACAGGGCTCAGTCAGAGGCATCCCGGGCAGCCAGAAGTCTCTGACGGTGTCCCCCACCCCAGACCGCGCCGGACCCTGCTCTGCCCATGGCTCTGAAGACCAGTGGGCACCCAGGCCTGGAGCTGGGGGGCTGCCAGCTGGGAACTCACTTTACCCCCAAGCATCGGGGGGGAAAGGGGGGGTCAAGGCCTGTAGCACAGACCCCTCCTTGTGCTTGCAGTCTGGTGTGGGGCAGGGCCCTGCACTTCCAAGCAGAAAGGAGGTGCACGGGCCGGAAAAGTAGCTCCTTAACCCACAGGCTCTGCAAAGCCCCGGCCCCCGGGCCCAGCGGCCCGGTCTGCCCCCACTGCCCTGCAAAGCCCCCTCTCCTGCCCCTGGAGCTGGGATGGGCACTCAGCGAAGGGCAATGCTGCCCTCTGCTGCACACTGGCACAACAGCCGGCGCCACGTACCCGGGAGCAGGTGCGCGGGGGGGGCACATGTCCCTCTCCCCCAGGGCAGGTGCATGTGCCCCGTTGCAGCTGCGCATGGTCAGACTGAGAACGTCTTGCCCGTCAGCCCTTGCTGTGGGCTCAGGAGGATGCCAAGGTCCAGGGCAGTTGCCTGCCTCTCCCTGCCCTCCTGGGAAGGCCCCGCAGGCCGCGGCCGGTGCTGAGTGCCAGCCTGCTGCATAGACCAAGCTGGTGTGGGGCACATGGCAATGTTGCCCTCTCATGTCTGCCCCTCACAACTGCGGCAGCCAGCTCTGGGGCCAGACCAGCAGAGTCACAGCCTCAGTCCTGACAGCTCAGGGTGAAATTCCCTCCTTGGCCCCAGCTGCCATAGCAGTCAGAAGAGCATTAGGGGCCAGGCCGGGCTAGGGCATGCAAAATATATCTTGGCCTGTCACTCCTTATTCACTCCTGTGTGCAGGCTGCTTTGGGGATTTACCTCCAGGAGCTTCCCAGCTGCAGCCCCGGCCTCCCCACACGGAGGGGAAAGTGCTGCGTGGGAGCTGTGGCATTCAGGAAGCAGCAAGAGGTAGGGGGCACAGAGTTAATATATCTCCTTCCTGCCCAGCGTGCACGGGTATGCATTTACTAGTGTGTGTGCGTGTGTTTAGGGGCATGCGTGCAGGCATGGGTATGCAGCCATGGGCACACAAGGCTTTCAGCCACCCCCCACCCCCGCCCCTGCACACCCAGGTGCAGCCTCACCTGGCCCTTGTTACCTCTGGTGAGCTGAGCGCAGCGGGGGCAGCCCGGGAGCTGAGTCCTGAAGGGTGGCCAGGAGGGGCTGCTGTGGGGGGCACTGGGTAAGCTCACAGCTCCCTAAGCTGAGTTAGGCTCTGGAGCGGTGAGAGACGCGCGGGTGAAGCCCGCTGCGCCCCCGCTCCCCCAAAGCCCCCGAGACACCCCCTCAGCAGCCGCCAAGCCCCCTGCTGACCCCCAGCACAGCCGGAGGTGAGCGGGCTCCGGGCGGGTCAAGCCCCCGCCCAGGCCCCTACTTGGCCCCGCCCCCCAGGGAACAGGCTGCGCAAACAGGCGCTCGAGTTAGCGCGGAGTTCACGTGGGAGAGGGCGTGGGAGGGCACGAGACCCTGCCTGCGACCCCCCAGAGTAGTCAGCCCCAGCCGTAGCCAGCCTACCAGAGGCATGACATGGATGGGCACGCGCCGCACCCCGAGGGTCCCCTCGGGCTCTGCGGCCCCCCCATCGGGCACCTCAGAGACGGCCGCCCAGACGGGGCCCGTGGTCCCGGGCTCCACGCAGACGGGGCCCCTGGCTCTTCGCTGCGGGGGCTGCCTGTCTCTTTTTCAGGCTCTGGGCCCGGGAGCTCGGCCCCCTCCCCGTGCGGGGTCTGCTCCCTACTGGGGTCTCTGGCGCGCCAGCGGGAGGAGCTCCAGGCCACAGTCCAGAGACTGCGCGCCATCAGGGACTGCGAGCAGGAGATCGACTCCTGCTGCCAGGCCCGTCTCCCCCGGGAGCCGCAGGGGAGAGCTCCGTCTCCCTCCGTGACTAAGGAGGACTCTGGGACCTCCCGCTCTGCCCAGTCAGGGGCATGGACCGAGGTGGTCAAGGGCCCCAGGCCCGCCGCACCAAGGCCCCCGCCCCGCCAGAGCTTAGCAACAGGTTCGCACCTCTTGCAGCCCCGGCAGAGCCCGCGCAGTCGCCGGCTCCCGCAGGCAGCCCAGGCTCAACCGCAGCTACTGGCCCCGCTCTCCCCAAGACAAAGCGTAAGGTGTTTGTTGTGGGAGACTCCATCCTGGGCGGGACCGAGGGGGCAATCTGCCGCCCCGACCCCTTAGCCCGGGCAGTCTGCTGCTTCCCGGGGGCCCGCATCCGAGACACTGCAGAGAGGATCCCGCAGCTCCTCCGGCCCACAGACCACTATCCCATGCTCCTTATTCACGTGGGCACCAATGACACGGCTCGGCGCACCCCCAGCCAGGTCATGAGGCACTACAGGGAGTTGGGAGCGGGGCTTAGGGGTCTGGGAGCTCAGGTGGTGTTTTCCTCGATCCTCCCAGGCTCGGGCTATGGGCTGAGGAGGGAGAGGAGGATCCACACGGTGAACCAAAGACTGCGGCGCTGGTGTCATCGGGAAGGCTTTGGCTTCCACGACCACAGCCCGCTCTTTGGAGAGAGCGGCAGCGAGCTGCTGGGAAGAGATGGCCTCCACCTCTCCCCCCTGGGGAGGAGGCTCTTCTCAGCCAGGCTGGCTGACCTGCCCCACCGGGCTTTAAACTAAGCCCACTGGGGGATGGGGGGGACTACTGCCACTGCTGGTCTGCAGAGCGACCCTTGCAAAGCCAGCGGACCAAGGCACTTAAGGGAGTCCACCCCTGCCCCAGCCCTGGCACAATCTGTGGGCAAGGCAAGAGCCCCCAAGGGGACACTCGCCTGCCTGTACACTAATGCCAGGAGCCTGGGCAACAAGCAGGACGAGCTCGTCCTCCTGCTCAGTGCAAAGAAATATGATGTCATTGGGATAACGGAGACCTGGTGGGACTCCACCCATGACTGGACCACGGGGATAGAGGGCTGTACCCTGTACAGGAGGGATCGTGTTGACAAAAGGGGCAGGGGTGTAGCTCTCTATGTGAAGGAAAGCTACATGTCCCTGCAAGCTGATGTTGGCGACCGGCATGGACGGCTAGAGACCCTCCGGGTAAAAATTCGTGGGGAATTCGGCACGGGGGACACAACAGTGGGAGTCTACTACAGACCTCCCACTCAAAGTCCCGAGCTTGACCAGGAGTTCGCCCGGGAACTGACTGAGGCCGCTTGCTCCAGGACCTTGGTTGTCATGGGGGACTTCAATTACCCGGACATCTCGTGGGAAGATCACTCAGCAAAATCCGAGCGGTCGCAACGCTTTCTGTCATGTGTGGATGACCTCTACCTGACTCAAGAAGTCTATGGGCCAACGAGAGGCAAAGCGCTGCTTGACCTGGTACTGGCTATGGGAGACGACCTAGTCGGCGACCTAGTGATCGATGGGAGGCTGGGTGACAGTGACCACGAGCTGATCACCTTCACCATCCGCCGTAAAGCTGGCCAGTCAGTCAGCAACACAGAAGTCCTTGACTTCAGAAAAGCCGACTTCGACAAGCTCAAGAGGCTTGTCAGTCAGGCCCTCAGGGACCGTGACCCCAGGGAGATGGGAGTTCAAGAAGGGTGGTTGCTTCTCAAGGGAGCGATCCTCAATGCACAAGCTAAATCTATTCCAACACGGAGGAAAGGCAGCAAGAAGGCACAGCAGCCCCCCTGGCTCTCCAGGGACCTAGCGGACCTCCTGCGGCTAAAAAGGAAAGCCTACAAAGGATGGAGGACGGGATTCACCTCCAAGGAGGATTACTCCGCGCTGGTCCGGTCCTGCAGGGAGCAAACCAGGAAAGCCAAGGCTGCAACTGAACTCCAACTAGCTTCAGGCATCAAGGACAACAAAAAGTCCTTTTTCAGATATGTGGGGAGCCGGAGCAAAAGCAAGGGCAATGCTGGACCCCTGCTAAACCAGATGGGGCAACAGCACAGGTTTGTTGCGGGTAGGTCTTGTTTGACCGATCTCATTTCCTTCTACGACCAGGTGACCTATCACCTGGATGAGGGAGAAGAGATTGATGTCATATATCTTGACTTCAAAAAAGCTTTTGATCTGGTATCCCATGATCACCTCTTGGCCAAACTGCCCAGTTGTGGCCTTGGCTCCACCACGATCCGCTGGCTGGGAAACTGGCTCCGTGGTCGGACCCAGAGGGTTGTGATTGATGGCAGTCACTCATCGTGGTGCCCTGTGACCAGTGGGGTCCCTCAAGGCTCTGTCCTGGGACCCATCCTGTTCAACATCTTCATTAATGATGTGGACATTGGAGTCAGGAGTGGACTGGCCAAGTTCGCCGATGACACCAAACTTTGGGGCAAAGCATCCACGCCAGAAGATAGGCGGGTAATCCAGGCTGACCTGGACAAGCTCAGCAAATGGGCGGACGAGAACCTCATGGTGTTTAACACCGAAAAATGCAACGTTCTCCACCTTGGGAGGAAAAACCTGCAGCACCCTTATAGGCTCGGCAGTGCTACGTTGGTTAGCACTACAGAAGAAAGAGACTTGGGGGTCATCATTGACCACAAGATGAACATGAGCCTCCAGTGCGATGCTGCGGCTAGTAAAGCGACCAAAACGCTGGCGTGCATCCATAGATGCTTCTCGAGCAAATCCCGGGACGTCATTCTCCCCTTGTGCTCGGCCTCAGTGAGGCCGCAGCTGGAGTACTGCATCCAGTTTTGGGCTCCACAATTCAAGAAGGATGTGGAGAAGCTGGAGAGAGTCCAGAGGAGAGCCACGCGCATGATCAGAGGTCAGGAAAACAGATCTTACAATGACAGGCTGAGAGCCACGGGACTCTTTAGCCTGGAAAAGCGCAGGCTCAGGGGTGACCTGATGGCCACCTACAAGTTTATCAGGGGTGACCACCAGGATCTGGGGGAACGTCTGTTCACCAGAGCGCCCCAAGGGATGACGAGGTCGAACGGTCACAAACTCCTGCAAGACCGTTTCAGGCTGGACATAAGGAAGAATTTCTTTCCTGTCCGAGCCCCCGAGGTCTGGAGCAGCCTGCCAGCGGAGGTGGTTCAAGCGCCTACATTGAACACCTTCAAGAGTAAATTGGATGCTTATCTTGCTGGGATCCTCTGACCCCAGCTGACTTCCTGCCCTTTGGGCAGGGGCTGGACTCGATGATCTCCCGAGGTCCCTTCCAGCCCTGATGTCTATGAAATCTATAAATCTATGAAGCTGATCCCCAGCAGAGAGGCTCTGGTGGCCAGACCTCCCTAGCCACACAGGAGCTGAGGCAGCGGTGGGCTCTGCACCATCACGGCAGGGCATCTGGGGGCCGCTGGCCCCAGGCACCACTGCGAGGGAAGAAGCAGACCCAGAGACAGGTGTGAGCTGAGCAGGAGCCTCCAGCAAATGCTTGGAGCAATGTGGTTCCCACACAGCCTCCACCCCCACCCCAACCTGAGGGGTCTGCCTAGAGAGCCCCTTCCTCTCCCTCTGCCGTAGCACCTGCAAGAGGCTGGCGTGTGTTAGGAGGCTCCGTGTGCTCCCTCCCTCTCATCTCCCCCAGTTTGAGTGCCTGGAGGCACGGGCTGCACATGCTCTGTGTTGTAGGATGCCGTCCGTGATGGAAGCCCGCCTTGTACCCAGGCTCCTGTGCGTCGGTGAGGGGCTGGCAGGGTGGCCCCGCCTGGGGCAGCGGTTCTGAACTGGGGCAGCAGGCCCTGGTGGCCCTGGCAGATGGCCTCTAGGGGTGACTGGGATGGCTATGGTTTTCCCTTGATGGGGCCTGTCACATCCTCATATGGCCAGAGCATTGCACTGGTTTAACCTTCGATCTGGTATCCCGTGATCATCTCTTGGCCAAACTGGCCAATTGTGGCCTTGGGTCCACCACGATCCGCTGGCTGGGAAACTGGCTCCGTGGTCGGACCCAGAGGGTGGTAGTTGACAGAAGTCAATTGTCGTGGTGCCCTGTGACCAGTGGGGTCCCTCAAGGCTCTGTCCTTGGACCCATGTTGTTCACCATCTTCATTAATGATGTGGACATTGGAGTCAGCAGTGGACTGGCCAAGTTTGCTGATGACACCAAACTTTCAAGCAAAGCATCCACGCCAGAAGACAGGCGGGTGATCCAGGCTGACCTGGACAAGCTCAGCAAATGGGCGGACGAGAACCTGATGGTGTTTAACACCGATAAATGCAAGGTTCTCCACCTTGGGAGGAAAAACCTGCAGCACCCTTATAGGCTCGGCAGTGCTACGCTGGCTAGCGCTACGGAAGAAAGGGACTTGGGGGTCATCATTGACCACAAGATGGACATGAGCCTGCAATATGATGCTGCAGCTAGTAAAGCGACCAAAACGCTGGCTTGCATCCATAGATGCTTCTTGAGCAAATCCCGGGACGTCATTCTCCCCTTGTACTTGGCCTTGGTGAGGCCACAGCTGGAGTACTGCGTCCAGTTTTGGGCTCCACAATTCAAAAAGGATGTGGAGAAGCTTGAGAGAGTCCAGAGGAGAGCCACGCGCATGATCAGAGGTCAGGAAAACAGACCTTACGACGACAGGCTGAGAGCCACGGGACTCTTTAGCCTGGAAAAGCGCAGGCTCAGGGGTGATCTGATGGCCACCTATAAGTTTATCAGGGGTGACCACCAGGATCTGGGGGGACGTCTGTTCACCAGAGCGCCCCAAGGGATGACGAGGTCGAACGGTCACAAACTCCTGCAAGACCCTTTCAGGCTGGACATAAGGAAGAATTTCTTTCCTGTCCGAGCCCCCGAGGTCTGGAGCAGTCTGCCATCGGAGGTGGTTCAAGCCCCTACACTGAACACCTTCAAGAGTAAATTGGATGCTTATCTTGCTGGGATCCTATGACCCCAGCTGACTTCCTGCCCCTGGGGTGGGGGGCTGGACTCGATGATCTCCCGAGGTCCCTTCCAGCCCAAATGTCTATGAAATCTATGAAACTTGTGCTGTGGCTTTGGCCCTCAATCCCTCATGGCCGTGACTCATGCTGAGCCTGAAACGAGGGTGTCTGCACGGCCCTGGCTGGGTGAGGATAACTTTTCCTGGGTGAGGCAGTTTGGGGATGCAGAGGAGCTGGCTCAGGCAGTCTCACGCTGTCTCCAGCCCTGCGAGCAGAGGAGCTGTGCTCTCCCCGCAGCTCCCACTGGGTGTCAGGGCTGCACCGCTGATGAGCCCTTGGCTCCATCAGCTGGAGCCTTCCAGCTCCGTCCTGAGCCTGGCCAGAGAGGGAGATGCACCGTCTCTGAGCCCAGCTGGGCTGTGCTCCCCGAGCAGGGAGTCTAGTGACTCTCCGGGCCAAAGCCCGGGCATGCCAGCCATGGCACATCTGCCCCTGCAGGCTGCTCTGCCCTGCTCTGAGAGAGGATCCCACAGCAGCTCTGCCAGGCCTGGCATTGCATGGGCCCCGGGGCCCAGAGCATCAGGAGATGCGGTCACTAGGGCACGAACAGCCTCTCCAGTGACCAGGGTCCATCTGTGCAGCGTGGGGCAACCTGCACAGCTAGCACTTCTGCACCCACCACCCCCATCCCGCCTGCTTCTTCCATCACTCCCCATTAGCCTAGGGGCAGACGGGGAAAGGATGGCGACCCCAGGCAGTCAGACAGGCTCTGAACAGGCAAGCCCCAGAGTATGAGATCCAGGCGAATGGCGAGAGCGTCTGCTCCATAAAAGACTCAGATGCTGCAGCCATTAAGGCAATCAGCTTGTCTCCATCTTCCTGTGCATCTTTGTTGTCCCTGTGTCTGGTTGACTCTGAGCCAGGGGCTCTGGTACCAGACCCACAGAGCAGTGCTTTTGTTACGTCTGCATGCTGAGCTTATACACCCAATACAGCCCACCCAGAAACCGTGCCTCCGAGCCAGCTCGGGGGAGAGCGACCTGCTGGCTTGACCACACTGCTTAAAAATCCACGCCAGCTCCCTGCAATGCAACCACGTACACCTCCGACCAGGTCTCAGGCCGTAGAGCTAGTCGGCATGAGCTCCACTTCGATCTGGGGGCTCCTGGGGTGTCGTGAATGTCTTCTCCTGCTTCACTGCTACAGCAGGTGTGGTCGCTTTGGGAAGCCCATGTCTTGCTGTTATCCACATGTGTTGCTATTCTCACTATGGAGATGATGCTATACCATCTGCATCAATCTTTATGATTTTAAATATGCTTCTATCAGAGAACCGTAGGGACTCAGTCTTAAGGACACACTCCCAGACTTGGGCAGAAGGAAACATTATTGGGTTGGTCACGCAAGGCATTGTCTGCCTGCAAAGACATCTGAGAAACGTGGCCCGTCAGCCATGGGAATTCCAGTTCACAGATTCATAGATGCTCGGGTAAGAAGGGACCTCAGCAGATCCTCGAGTCTGACCCCCTGCCCTGGGCAGGAAAGAGCGCTGGGGTCAGATGAGGGCTGCAAATTGCACAAAAAGCAGGTGACATGCAAATGTCTCTGCACCTGAAAGCGTAAGTGGATTATGCAGAGTCGGACATTTGAGGTAGGTGAGGCAGTGAGATTGCTGATCTGATGTATGTTTTGCTGAACAGCTTCCTCTTGGGCACTTGGACGCGGCCTCATCAATGATGTAAACTCTGTTCTTTCCCATTGTCAGTGAGCACCTGTAAAAACAAACAGGATCCCAACAAATATCGGATAGGGAGTGGGTGATTTGATCTATGGTGCGAGTAGAAGCCCAAGTTTAAGGTCATAGCACTGTTACTTCAGACCTCGGCAATTGGAAAAGGTTATAAAACTCCCACAATCGAATTTGTTATCATGGCTTGGCTATGGGGCTGTGCTGGACAGGAACAGTATAATGCATGCATTTCCCTCTAGATCTATCTGGGTAACAGGAAATGTTACTTGACTAGATAATAAAAAGCAGTTTACAGGTGTGGCTTTCAACACAAATGATGCCTGTAGATTAAAAATGAAAGCCACTGCTGTTTCAAACTGTTGTGCAGCTACTTCCCTGAGACTGCCCTTGTCGAGTTGTACTGTGAACCTGGCTCTGTCCTGATGAGGGGCAACGCGCGTAGTTTTGGTTGCAGGGCTGCTGCGATACGTGTTCATGTACCCAAGGGGAGACTGGAGCCAGTATTAAAAGCCCCGCTTCTTGCAGGACAACACAGAAGGCATCTATCTAGGTAGCTCTTTCTACAAAGTATATCTGAGATGTTCATCTCAGCAGTAAATCAGAGCTGGTTCATTGATATAACTAAATAAGTCATTTTGTCTAAGAAACTAAAAGGTTTTGGAGTGTGCGGCTATGCTTCCTCTTGGCGGCTCTTTCCATCTCTTCCCAGCACAACAGCATCTCCAGGGCATGTAGTACTGCAAGAGACCCCTGGGATTTCAGCTCCTTGCATTTTTTCCTGTTGGTAATATTACTCATGCTCTTCTTTTTCTGTGGTGGAGAGGACCAGTTGCACTGATAGTTTTGCCCCAGATACTGAAAAGGTTGGGCAGCTCCAAGCCCATAAAGGGGGGGCAGAAAGTGCATTTGCTGCAAAGTAGTTCTTTATGGATAGGGACAGACCAAGAAATTATATTGAGTTAGAAGGGGAGGGATTTACATTGCATCAGTTGATCTGCAATAACTATTTTGTGTGTCTGCTCCATGCTGCACTAAGTGGACGCTGAGCCGTGGTGATTCTGCAGCTGTTGCATTCAGAGAGAAACTGCCCCAGTTCAGCTCCCGCTTTAGTGCAGGACAAAATGGACACACGCAACAATTGGTAAGGACCTGGCGGTGCACAGTAAGTACTTATCCCTGTTTCAACTCGGTATCATTTGTCTGTCTCTGTCTATACACACCTCTAAGCAACCTGAAGTTATCATCTTTGAAACCGCTGGCCTGATGCTTAGTTCACAGCATTTGGCTGGGCATTTCTCCCTTTTAAAAGCTGTGAATAGTTCAGTAAGAGCATCATTTTTCTCACACCCTTCTCCACCCTCAAGAAGGTTCAGCTGTTGAAAATATACAAATGAAAAGCCAAACTATGGATTTTTTCCACTCTGGTGTCATTCCCACCTTGACATTGGGATGTAAAAACTGAGAAACCGCCAGAGGTGCAGAATCATAGAATCACAGAAGTGGGGTCGAAGGGACCTTGTAGATCGTCAAGTCCAATCCCCCGCCTGGGCGGGAGAAAAACTGGACTCAAGTGAGTCCAGCCAGGTAGGCATCAAGCCTCCTCTTAAAGCCCCCCCGGGTAGGAGCCAGCACCACTATCTTTGGAAGTTGGTTCCAGCTCCTAGCCGCCCTGACCGTGAAGTGGTTCTTGCGGATGTCTAATCTAAACCTCCTACTCTCCAGCAACTTGTGTCCACTATTCCTTGTTGTGCCGGGGGGGCGCTCGGGGAAACAAGATCTCTCCCAAACCCTTCTGGTCCCCCCTCGTGAGTTTACAGACAGTCACCACGTCCCCCCTCGGCCTTCTCTTGTGAAGGCTGAACAGTCCTGCAGTCTCTCATTGTAGGGTCTGCCCTGTTGTCCCCAGATCATGCGAGTGACCTCCTCTGGACCCTCTCCATGCTATCCACATCCCTCCTGAAGTGCGGCGCCCAGACCTGGACGCAGTGCTCCAGCTGCGGCCTGACCGGTGCCACACAGAGGCGGGGCTCACCTCCCTGGACCTGCTTGAGATGCACCTGTGGATGCACGACAAGGTGTGGTGAGCCCTGCCAGCCATGACCTCGCATTGTCGGCCCATGTTCGTCTTGGAGGCAATAATGACTCCAAGATCCCTTTCTGCCTCCCTGCTCTCAAGAAGGGAGTTTCCCATCCTGTAAGTGTGCTGCTGGTTTCTACTGCCCACATGCAGCACCCTGCACTGGTCAGTATTGAAGTGCATCCCATTTTTGCTAGCCCACCCCTGCAACCTATCCAGGTCTTGCTGCAGGCTTTCCCTCCCTACTGGCGTGCTCACCTCGCCCCAAATTTTGGTATCATCAGCGAATTTAAACAGGTTGCATTTCACCCCATCGTCCAAATCGCTGATGAAGAAATTGAACAGCGCAGGCCCACAGACCAAGCCCTGGGGACCCCACTGCCCACTTCCCCCCAGGTCGAATATGACCCGTCCACCGCCACCCTCTGAGTGCGACCCTTCAGCCAATCTGCAGTCCATCTGACTGTGGAGGCATCAATGCCACAGTCGCCTAGTTTCTTAATGAGGATGGGGTGGGAGACAGTGTCAAAGGCCTTGCTGAAGTCTAGAAAGACTACATCCATGGCAACACCTGCATCCATTGCCTTTGTGACCTGATCATAAAAGGCAATCAGGTTGGTCTGACATGACCTGCCCCTAATGAAACCGTGCTGGTTGCCCTTGAGCATCATCCCTGAAGCCGGCCCATCGCAGATGTGCTCCTTGAGGATCTTCTCAAAAAGTTTCCCTAGGATTGAGGTAAGACTGACAGGCCTATAGTTGCCCAGGTCCTCCCTCCTCCCTTGTTTAAAGATGGGGACCACGTTGGCTATCTTCCAGTCATCCGGCACCTGGCCTGAGCACCACAAGCGCTTGTAAAGCCATGTTAAGGGCCCTGCAAAAACCCCTGCTTGCTCCCTCAGCACCCTGGGGTGGAGAGCTTCTGGACCCGCTGACTTGAACATGTCCAGCCCCTCCAGAAGCTCTCTGACCCGGTCCTCCCCAACCCGAGGTCTGGAGGCGTTCCCCTCGAGTCCGTCTGGCATCACAGCGGGGAAGTCCCCGTCCCTGCACAAGAAAACGGAGGTGAAGAATTGGTTAAAGAGTTCCACTTTCTCCTCTGGCGCAGCCACCAGGTTGCCCAGCATACTTTGCAGGGGCCCCGCATTTCCCGGTGCCTTCTTCATCCTCCCTGTATATTTGAAAAAGGACTTTTTATTATCCTTGATCTTAGACACTAGTCCTAGCTCTATGTCTGCCTTAGCTTTCCTGACAGCCCCCCTACAGGCCCAAGCAGAAGACGTATACTCCTCTTTGGAGGTAGCACCCCCCTTCCACCGGGTGTATGCCGCCTTTTTGGCAAGCAGGCATTCCCACACGCCCTTGGTGAGCGGGGGGCGGGGCGGGGGCGGGGGGGTTATGGGCACTCTTGCCCCCCTTGCTTCTTGTTGGGATGGTCACCCCTTGGGCCCCGAGTATCGTTTCCATAAGGAACGACCACTCATCCTGGACACTGAGCTCCCCTGCTCTCAAGGACCCCAGCACCTGTCCCACGAATTTGTTGAAGTTGGCCCTCCTAAAGTCTGGGGCTACCGCCTTGCTGCAGGCCCTCGACACCCTGCGCTGGATGGTGAATCCAGCAAGCGATGATCGCTGTCACCCGGGCGGTCGAGGACCTGGAGGCCCCGACCAGGTCATCACCCGTGGCCAGGACCAGGTCCCACAGGGCGTTTCCTCTGGTGGGGCTGTGCACCTCCTGGGTTAAGTGGAGGTCCTGTATCTCGGCCAGGAGCCTCCTGGGACGGTCCGTCCTGGCTGACTGCTCCTCCCAGCAGATGTCTGGGTAATTTAAAGCACTCATGACAACTACATCCCTTGCCTTAAGTGCCTCTGCAAGCTGGCCTGAAAATTCCCGGTCCAGCTCCTCCCCTTGGCTGGCCCTTAGATCCCTCTCCCCACAGCCCCCTTGTATCTTGACCCAGAGCGCTTCCGCTTGCCTCTGATGCCGTTGTGCTGGCAGAGGACGTGTGTTGCTCCTTGACACAGAGCGCCCACCCCCGCCTTTCTCCCTTCTCTGTCCCCCTGTGAAGCCGATAGCCCCTAATGCTAGGACTGCCCAGTCCTGGGACGAATCCCACCACGTTTCTGTCAGCCCTATGACGTCTGGGTCTGGACTGGCTATTCTGGGGGCGAGTTCCTCCTGTTTGTTCCCCATACTGTGAGCATTGGTTTATAGGCATTTAAGGCCTTGCCTAGCTGCGTGTGCCACCCCCCGTTTAGGGAGACTGTCTGGACCCCCGTTCCTTACCTTAGCACTCCTTGCCTTTCTCACCTGTCCTGCTCGGATGGCGTCTCTTCGTCTTCCTGCGGGCCCCCCCCCGGCGAAGCTAATTTAAAGCTCGCCGTACAAGATCAGACAACTTGGAAGAGAAGACATGCTTGCCTTTAGGAGAGAGATGAAGCCCATCCCACCCCAGCAAGTCCCCCGCCTGAAAGCATGGGGCATTATCCAGGAACCCAAAGCCTGCCTGGCGGCACCAGCTGCATAAGCCCCGGTTAACCACGCCAATGCCGGCCTCATGTCGCCGTCCCCACCTACTCAGCAGAAGAAGAGAGGAAAATACCACCTGCGCCCCCGTCTCCTTCAGCTTGTCTCCCAGAGCCTTGAAATCCTTCATAATGAGGTCAGGGTTGCCCGTGGCCGCGTCTTTCGTACCCACATGGACAACAACCATGGGGTACTGGTCTACAGCTCGGATGTAGGCCGGGATCCTCTCCGTGATGTCCCTGACCCGAGGCCCGGGCATGAAGGGGACCAGAAGGTAGCCTCAATAGTGTTGAAAGTAAACCCTTCAGAAAAAAACACTAGCTATTACATGTAGCGAAATGATAACCAATGCCATGATTTGTGAGTAATTTTGCCACCTCCCTGTGTCCAGAACTAACTAGAAAAGACGATGGAAATAGCAGGGAGGGGTATTAAGGATGAAGCCAGGACGTTTGCCATTGGGCAGGTAGAGGAAAGGGCAAATGAGGGAGATGATCCCTCCCTGAGTTGCACAGTCCTTGTGGGGGGAAACTCAGGGGACTGAACAACACAAAGGCTACGCAGAGGACAGCCCCACGTGGGCAGGGGTGAAGCTGTTATTCTGCGCTGGGCACTTGAACCACTGCAACGCGGGTGTCTGCATGAGCACAGCAAAGGTACCTGTCGCCAGCGCTTCCTGACCTGGGCGACCCCGCCTAGCACTGGAACTGCTGGGGGCAAGGGGCCGCTCAGCGCTGTCACACGGGGATTGAACTGGGCAAGGAGCAGCGTGAGCCTGGGCTGGGCTGGGGGTTGTGCCAGCCGGGGTCCCCACTCCTGCCCTCAGCTCCTTGCTCGCCTGCTTCCTGCAGTTAGCAAGGGGCCGAGTGCTGCAACGCTGGTTTGCTGCTCCCTGAGTGCAATGCCTGCAGTCAGTGGCTCAGCCCATTTCCTTGTTAATTAACAGCTCTGGGAGCGAGATGCTGGCAGTGTGGGGCACCCCAAGGGCCAGGCAAGGCAGGGCGCAGCCACCCCCATGGCCTGCAGCCTCCCCATCTGTAGGGCAGGGTCCTGCGGTGCCCCTGGGCTGCGGGAGTGAGTACTTCAGCTTTGGGGGAGCAGGGCTCCCCTTGCCATGTGCACAGACAGTAGCAGGGTGCAAGGAGTGGGGCTCCTGGCATCTGTCGGCATCAGGCTTTCATGGGGGCAGAGGCCTCTGATGCCAGGAAGGAAACACCCCTTCCCAGCACAAGCCTTGGCTGCCCATGCGCGCTGCAGTCTGCGGCGAGGATGAAGGCGGAGGTTCCCTCGGGCAGCGTAAGGGCTGGAGCGGGAACAACTGTCCCGGGACAGTTGTTGGCAAGGGATTCTCTCTCCCCAGTTGAATGCCTGAATTGTCCCCATGGACAATTGTGGGATGAGCTAACCCCTGTGCTGGCACTGATGCAAGCCCAAGTGCGCAGCAGCTGTCTGCCTTCAAGGGAACCACTGTGAGCGCTACAGGGACAGCAGCCAGCACCGGCCGGTCCACCCTTGTGCCTCTGCCTCCAGCAGTGTCCCCAGCCCCTCTCCCTGTGCCTCCCATTGGCTTGGGAGGATCTGTATCCCAGACCTTTTCTTCTTGGCACGTTTCCTGCTGGTGCAGCCAGCTCTGGGGTGGAACATGACAGCTATCTGATGGTGTGCAGCACAAAGCAGGGAAGATGCCCGCATCCAGCCAGTGCTGACCATTCCTCTGCAGGTGAGCCTCCTCCCACCCCTCCAAACCAGGAGGATCACAGGCCCAGGGACAAAAACAGCTCCAGGGCTGCAGCTAAGCATGGTTTTGATGCCCAACTGGTCCCAGAGGCTGTGGGGTCCTGTCTAGCATGGGTTAACACAGCCAGGCATAAGCTCTCTTGGCATGATGCAGCTGAGACCATTTCTATTTTATTATGTTTTATTCATGGCTCCATCACCAGCCAGTGGAGCAGGGAGCAGCTTTCAGCATGCACAGGGTGGAAGGGCCTGTGGGAGCATCCCAAAAGGCACAGGACTCGGCTCTGACTCCTGTGGGCTGCGGAGCAGGCTTGCAAGGAGGCCACCACCCCTTACCCTAGTGCCAGACCCCTTCAGCCCCAGGGTCCCAGCAGTGTGGGTTCCCCTCAGCAGCACCAGGACAAGGTAGGGTGGTGGGGAGAAGGTGCATCCCTGCAGGGCTGTGCCAGGACATGGGCTGTGGAGGCTGTCATAGGGACCTATGTCCTTAGTCACTGGGTGTCCTAAGTGAGGCTTGAACCTGGTGCATTTGCTCACCAAATACACCAGGTCATGATCAGACACTCCTGGATGCACTTCCAGGAGGTGGGACAGTCTTCAGATGGCATAAGCCAGTAGTGACAAGGAGCAGAAGAAGGTGGCAGGACCCTGCTGTGATCCATGAGCACAAGCCATGCTTTGAAGTTCCCCTTCCCGCCTGGGTCCCAGCCTCCCCCACTCCCACGACACTTTAGAGCAGCCTTCTGGCTGCATTATGTTTCCCCCACCTGCCACGGCCAGGCTCCCTGTTGCTGCAGGAAGGAGACACAGCAGCTTATACTCCTGGCATCACTGCTGCCTCTGGATAATGATGAAGAGGCAAGAGGAATGGGAGTCTCATCCAGCAACGTGAAATTTCGACAGGGCTGTGAGAAGCACAGAAGGCAAAGATGGGGCATGCAGGGGGTGAATCTGAGGCCTCAACAAAAGCATGACTTTGTTCCAGGAAAGCGTGTGATGATGGCACAACTCTGCACAGAAAGTGAAATAAAGTTCAATGGGCTTCAGAGTCTATTCATTGCCGTGGCAGTGACCATCATGTTTATCAAAGCACAGCCGGAGCTTACAAGGGCCCGGCTTCAGGAGTTCACAGCCCCAAAAACTCAACCCTGAAGAGAGCTGCCAGACCCCCAACTCCCAGTGAAGCTGAAGTGGCGGCTTCAAAAAAATCTGCACCCTCGGCCTCTGGGGCAGGGGGGTCTGCTTTATGAAGCCCACAGAGCAAATTGTGTCCTTCTGGAAGCTGAAGTCGATGTTGGACAAACTGAGCATCGCCTAAGAGCCCCAAAAGTCTTCTGGGTGAGTTGCCTTCCCCAGAAGGAGTCACTAATGCCCTGATGGGTGCAAAGGGGCTGGTGGGGAAGCTGAGCTAGTTTCTCATAAGACATAATCAGTTGAAAGCCAGAGCAAAAAAGAATATTTAATTAGGGAGCCACAGATAAACCTCTCCCTCCTCCAGGAAGAAAATATTTTATCTTCCTTAATATATTTGAACTGTATCCCAGCTATGTGTTAAGCAGACTTTTATCATGTGAGGAACACCAGGACCCCTTTGTTTTGGACAGGTCAGACTAAAACCCACCAGACATGCTCAGCAAATAGAGTGCAACAGTAGTGCTTTTCTTCTTTTTTTCCTTTTCTTTTTTAAAGCAAAGCACAGAAGCCAATGGCCAAGTGAAGAGACCTCCTCTGCCATCCATGGCGGCATCTTTGCAATGAATTTGCAGCATTTGGCCCAGAGCTAAAACCTGCAACACGCCCAATAACCACCTCGGCTCATTTGTGCACAGATGCTCCTTCTTCCAGCTTTCCAGCATCTCCAGCGCCTGTGGGGGGTGGAGAACTTTGCCTGGATCTCCTGCACTGGCTCCCACTCCCACGGAGCAAGCGCAAGCTCATAAAGGCTTATTTTGCGCTCTGGTGTCGCGCAGTCTCCATGCAGGGGTTTTGCTTCTGTTTAAAGGGAGAGCAAAGCTGTAGAGAGCCTCCGGTGCCAACCCCATATCCGTGCGCTAGAGCAAGAAGAGCAGAGCTCCTCAGAGATGCTGGCTGCTGGCCCCAAGCCTTTGTGACAAGGCGACGGAGGTGCCTCGGTGGACCCTGGAGTGCCTCAGTGACCCTGCCCCATTGCTCTGGACCATCCCTACCCAGTTGTGGCAGCCACACAGCAGGGCTGGTTAGCGGGGTCAGGGCTGTCTGTGCCGGGGCTTGTCCAGGCCTGGGCAGGCTTGCCTAGAGCTGGGTGAGTTTGTCCTCATCCCTAACTCCCTCCCCGCCACTCCAAAGCCTCAGCATACCTCTACTGTGATATGGAAAGCGGGGCGCCTGTCCCCATAGCCCATTTGGGTTGGCAAACTGAGGGTGTTGGTATGGGCTGTGGGCATCTCTCCAGAAGGGTCTCTGCTCCCTGCACCCAGGACTGACCCCAGGGCCAAACTAGGCAGGAGTGCAGCATGGGCCAGGGCTTGCTTGGCCCTGGGGCATGGAGCTGAGCACGGTGCCCTATTCAATGCAAAGTGGAGTCCCCGGAGCGGCTGTGGCCCCTGTTCCCCTTTGCAGGGCTGGCTCGGGGCTGTGGATGCAGCTGGGATGCGGGGATGCAGCCTGCTCCGGGCAGGAGCTCGCTGCCTGGAGCTGCTTAGCATGCTGCTGCTGTGCTTGGAGCGAGGCCCACAGTGCACCTCTGCACAGTGATGCGTGGGCTGGGGAGGAGGGAGGCCTTCCCTATCCCACAGTGCCTGTCTGCAAGGCGATGCTGGAGGGAGGGGGACAGGGGAGATGCTCCCCTCTCCCACAATAGCAGGCAAGCCTTCACGGTGGATTGCCAATGCAGCAGAAGCACGTCACTTCCCCCTGCCATGCGCATGCTCCAGCCTGGCTCCCCTTTCCCCCAACCAGGGTCTCCTGCTGCATTTGCTTCTGCTCCTCCACAGCCCTGGCACCCGGCAGGCTGCGTCGGCAGTGCTAGCGTGCAGCGTGCATGATATTTGATAATCTGATGTTAGTGCCCGAGAGAGAGGGAGGGGTGCGTGTGTGCATGCATGCATGTGCACACGTGCATGTTGTGTTAGGCCCTACAATGGATTGCATAGTTGTGTGTGTTAAGATGCAGTGTGTGCACGTGCTGTGGTTGGTTTTGCACTGGTGTTGCAAAACTACAGGCGTGCAAGCTGTGTGTGTGTAGGACGTGTTACTGCTGTACCTTGGCTCGGGCTTGATCTGCAGCACAGGCTGGGCTGTTGTACTGTGCTGCCCGTGTCCAGCTGTGTCTGTGTTACCCGATGCTATCAAGGGCCCAGCCAGACCCTCTCCTATGGCCTGGCTCCGTGTTCAGACCCTTCCCTGCCATCCCCCAGTCCAGAACCAGTTCTTGCACCCTCTTTTCTTTCTGTTTTGGGGCCACGCGGGCGCGCGCCAGCCGCGCAGCCCAGCCTGAGAACAGACGATCTGGGAGAGAGGGGGAGAGAGCTCGGGGGGGCCATGAATGTGCGACTCCAGCAAAAACCCTGCTGCCCGGCCACCTTGCAAAACCTCCGAGCTCCAATGTCACCTGCAGGGTGTGACTTTGTGGATCGGCTTTCACTGCACGGACCAGCTCAGCGCCTTGGCCACAGGCACTGCTTCCAGCTTGAGACCAGCCCGGCTCTTCCCCGCCTGCAGATGTAGACGCTGCCCAGGGGCGAGGTCTGGCCAAGGTAGTCGTGGTGGCCTCCCACTCCTTGGCCTTGCTCTCCTACTCTGCCAAAGCCTTGTGACACGGCACCAATGTGAAGGACCCGATCCCCCATGTGATGGTGTCTGCTCTGCAGTCAGGGCCTTTGCCCAGGCTGCTCCCTGGTGCCAGGGGCTGTAATAAAGCCATGTTTCCAAAGCTGCCAAGGCCAAAGCCAGGTGCTCAGGAAGCCTGTCCTGTCCATCTCCAGCTACTCGCTGGTACAAAGTTTGCATTTTATTCCAGATGCTGACAGCACCATGGGTCTCCATGTCACCGGAAGCCCCAAAAGCCAGGAAGGCAGGAACTACTCCCTCCACCGCAGCAGGGACACACAGCAGCCACACTTCTCCACCTCCAGGTCCCCCCTGTGCTGGAGGGGGCTTTGCCAGCCAGCCCCATGGGGCACCGGGCCTGCGGGACATGGCAGCTGGGGTCAGGGCGGTGGGGGTTGAGGATAGGCCTGTCCCTTCCCACAAGCCCCCCTCCTCCTCCAGCAAAGCAGTGCCCACATTTAAGAGGCGTGACACGTTTTTTGCACCGGCAGACCACCGTTTCTATGGAAACAGGGAAAATGTCACCACTTTCCAGGAGGAAATCTCAAGGCTGCCACGAGGGAGCCAAAAAGGAGATGGTGTGGGGGGGGGCTCACAAATAGCTCTGTGTGGGGGTGTGCATGCATGTGGGCACACGTGTATGTGTGGGCACATGATTGTGCACCCAGGTGTGTGGCTGCACAACCTGGAGGGGACATGCCGTGGCAAGAATAAGTGTCTCTCTAGCTGGCACGTGTCTCCATGGCCCCGCGTCTCTGCATGTAGACCAGTGCCAGTGGAGGGTTGTCTCTGAACGAGCTGGAAAGTGCCCCTGCCCCGGCCCCGGCCCCGGCCCCTGCCCCTGCCCCTGCCCCGGCCCCAGCCCCGGCCCTTCTGGGCTGCGCAGCACTGAGCCTGTCCCTGCTCCCTGCACCCAGGACTGACCCTGGGCCAAACGAGGCAGGGGTCTGGCCAGGGGCTCTCGGGGCAGGGATGCCAGGACTGCCAGCAAGCTGGGGCAGAGCCCCCGGGCCCTTGCCAACCGGGTGGGCACGTCCCGGGCTGGCACAGCCGAGCCCCTGGGAGCTGCCCCGGCCCCCCTGCAGCGGGCGGGGGGGGGCGGGGGCCGCGGCACTGCGGCCGGGAGGGGGCTGCGCTGCGCCGCGCTGCTGTCCCCGCCCCCTCCCCCCCACTGCGGCGGGCTCGGCGCAGCCGGAGCAGTCGCGGCAGCAGCGGCGGAGACAGCATCGGCCGCAGCGGCGGAGACAGCATCGGCCGCAGGGTGAGCGGGGCCGGGCTCTCCACCCCTCCTCCGGGGACCCCTTTGCGTGTGGGGCAAGCTGAGGTGGGAGGCTGCGGCACAGCCCTGCCTGGGGGCCCGGCGTGGCCAGCATCTGCCCCCTCGCCAGCGGGCACAGGGAGCCGGGACGCCCGCGGTCCCCCTGACCTTGGGGGGCCAAGGTGGCAGTGGGCACTCAGGGCAGGGGCGGGGGAAATGCTGCGCTCAGCCCCACAGAGGGTCTTATCGTCTGGTCCCCACCCGGCCGAGCCACGCCGGAGGAGGCTAGGAGCCGCGCAGGGCTACTGCCCCCCACCCCGAGCCAAGCCTGCCCTTCCTGCCCTGCGTGTGCATGGCTCCTGCACGCCCGGGCACCCTGGCGCACAGCACCGCTGAGCCTCCCTCTGCCACAGCCCCATTTTCCTCCCCCCCCCATGCTCCATTTTCTAGCAGCATCCCCAGTGCCCTGGCCCTCATAGTGCAGGCGGTGGCCCCCGCTGGGAGTGGGGATCATTGACTCCCAGCTGAGGTCAGATCCTCCCCACTAGCTCTGCAGTGAAGACAGGGAAGCAGGCTGGGTCCCTACAGCTCTCCCACACTCGGTGGCTTTGCAGGGTCAGGGGAGGAGACCCAGGGGGGTTGCCACAGCTCGGGGGAGCTGGTTGCATGCGTCAGGGCCAGGGAGTGTCTGGGGGGGGCTGCTTTTCCCAGGGTTTGGGCCGACACAGGGCCTTCTTCATGGAAAGCGGGCACATCAGCACCTCCCAGCTCAGCTATCGCCTCCCTGGCTCTGCTGCCGGCTGGGGGCTGGATCTGCCTCGTTCTTCCCCCACAGCCGGCACCAGGGGGGCAGCATCATATGTGCTCCCCCCTGCCGCAGCAGGCCCCGGCTGGTAGGGGTGGACGTGCCCTTCTCTGCCCCAGCCCCTCCAGCATCCCCTGCTACCCGGGGTGCAGACAGAGCCCTGCCGCCTGTACCCCCACCCCATCCCATCCCTGTGGCCTGAGAGGAGGCTACTGGATGCGCCCTTCCCAAACCAGCTCCCCCTGGCAGCATGCAGGGCTCCTGGGTTCGAAGCATCCGCCGTTGGGTTTTGCTGCGCAGACACTTCGCCACGCTGCTGACTGCGGCTGATTTGTTCCCCGCGCGCGGCTGCAGCTGCAACCGGGGTCCGCGTGGTGCATCAGCCTGGCACCCACCCACGTCACCCCAGCCCGGCCAGGGACAGCTGGAGAGCTCTCCCCTCCAAACTCCAGCCACCCGTCCCCACCAGGCAACGGTCAACAGATCTAGGCCTGGCCCCAGGATGTGCTCGACCTCTGGCCTGGCTGGCCCCCTCCCTGCTCAGCCCCACTCTTCCTGCACCCTCTGAATCATCCTAGCCCAGCCTGCCTGGATGCGGCCAGCTCCCCCATGGCAGGGCCAAGACGGTTTGTGCTAAGTCTCAGGGAGGGCATAGAAAGGGGAAGCGTGTGCTGCCCGTGCCTGCAGCTCGCTCGGGACACCCCTACTTCCCCTTGCTTCTCAGACCCAGGGTTGGGGTCTGCGTGGGCCAGCTGTGCAGGGACGGTCAGGGCTGGGCGGCCGACTCATGCTGCCTTTAAAGAGCAGCAGATGCGCAGCCTCGCCTGCCTTCCAGCCTTGTGATCCTTTAATGGATCCTTTAATGGACCCCTGATTCCTGCCTGCTTGCAGGAAGCCCAGTCCTGTTTCTCCACGTCCCGTGGAGGGCTGTGTGCATGCCCACTGCAGCTCAGGTACGCTCTGGGAGTACGCATGCTTCTCTCGGCACTCAGCAGAGGGGGGTTCATCTGGGCCTGGGGGTCCGTGGCGGGTTTTCTGTGTCCAGCTGTGTCTGCCCCTGAGTGCGTAGGGGTGCATGTGGTTGCACATGGATGTGTGCGCGCCTCTCCCCCCTCTGGGTGTGTGTGAGGCGGGTCTATCTTGTCTCTTCCCAGCCTGCCCCTGCCTTGTAGCTCACCAGCGCTCTCTTGCCTCTGCCCAGGCCCTGATCCCAGACTCGAGCTGCGGAGACCCGTGGGCCGCGCCGGCGGGAAGATGAATCCCACCCTCAGCATCGCCGTGCTCCTGGCAGGTAGGGCTGCAGAGGTGGGCACAGATGCCATCTGGTGGCCACTGCCTGTAGATGCAGAGCAGCCACAGCTGCAAACAGCTGCTTTGCCCTGGAGCCGGAGGGGTCCCGGGTCCTTTCACGTGGTCCCAAATGGCCCTGGGGAAGCTGGAGGCCTGTTACGGAAGGGGTTGCAGGATTTTGCAGCGCCCCAGCCACTGCGCATGGCTTCCCCAGGGCCCATCTAGCCCCATTTTGTGCATGCTCTGCAGGCTGGGCGAAGGACCAGGATGCCTCTGGGTTATCCCTGCCCCACTGGGGAGAGCAAATGCCCCTTGGCCCCTGCCTGGGTGCAGGGAAAGCTGCAGGACTCCCTGTTTTGAGTGTTGTTGTGACCTCCCAGTGGAGCATGGGGGGAGGATAAAAACCAAACTACTGCTGCCAGCTCAGGAAGAGCCCCTCCCTGCTAGTGCAGGGCACAGCATCTGCCTCTACGGGGTGGGAGGTCCTGGCTTCTCCAGCCCTGGCATGACCCACGTGCCTGTCCCAGTGCTCCAGGCTGCCCAGTGCCAGACAATCAGGGACCTGAGCGCCTGCCTGCTGGGCCAGAGTCTGCGGGTGGACTGCCACTTCGAGAACAAGACCAGCAACCCCCTGACCTACGAGTTCAGCATCACCCGGGACACCCGCAAGCGCGTGATCAACAGCAACATGAACATCCCGGAGAGCACCTACCGGTCCCGCTCCAACGTCGCCCTGCACCGGAACCTGATCCACCTCTTCCTGTCCAGCTTCACCACCAGCGACGAGGGTGTCTACATCTGCGAGCTGAAGGCCACCAATGACTACACTGACCACCAGATCAAGAACATCACCGTCATCAAAGGTCAGCGGGGTGGGGGCTGGGTCTCTGCTCCTTCCTCTGCTGCTGCCCCCGCAGCACCGGGTGGGACCCGAGAGAGCCGTTTCCACCTGTGGGTAGCCCGTATGTGGAGCGAGTTTGCTGGATCCCAGCCTGAGTCCCGGGGAAGGACTGAAGGCCCCTTGCAAGCCTGTGTGGCTGCAGACCCCGAGACGCATCCAGTGGGAGCCTGTGCGCTTGCCTTGGCAGCGCCCTGGCTTTACCTGCTCCGGCGGGGCAGGACTTCAGCCTGCAGGGCTGCCCTTCTGGGACTCGCCTCCCTGTCTCTGCTCCATCTGGGGAGGGATCTTCCACCCCCGGAGCCCAGTAGCCCCCCTGTATTTCCCTCCTGGGGTCCGCAAGGGATGGAGCTGTGTAACACGGTCACCAGCACCTGCGAGCCACAGTCAGACAAGAAATGAGGCAGGCGGTTTGCTAGCTCAGTCACAGGGTCCTGAGGTCCTGGGCGAGACCACGGCCCCGCTGTGCCAGGAGTGGCAGACACTGGAGGATGGGACTTGCCCAGGGGCACGGGACTGAGCAGTGGCAGAGAACAGCCCGCGTCCCCCAGCTCCCAGCAGGGCTCTCACTCTCCCTCCCCCCCCGCACCCTCCCTCCACAGACAAGCTGGAGAAGTGTGCTGGCATCAGCCTCCTGATCCAGAACACCTCGTGGCTGCTGCTCCTGCTCCTGTCCCTGCCGCTGCTGCAAGCCGTGGACTTCGTGTCCCTGTGAGGGCAGTGCCCTGCCGCCAGGCCGCGGCCCTTGGACCGAGGAAGGAGGCGAACGCTTTGAACACACGCACTGTATCCCTCTATCTATCTATCTATAGCCGTATACCTGCCGCGCTGCCCCCCCGCCCCCCGTCATCGTGCCCCACACCCGCTGGGGGGGTCCCCATAGTATGCCGGAGCCCCGCGCATGGCGCCGTTCCCTCACGTTCTGCTAGGCAGTGCTGCTTCTTCCATCGCGATTTTGTTTGCCCAGCCCTCTACCTGTCCGTCCGCCTGTCCAGCGGGGTCGGGGGGGTGGGGGGGGCAGCTTTTTCTTGTTTATTTTGCTCTGTCCAGCAGGGAAGGCGCGGGAGGCCAGCAAGCCGGGGGAGATGCGGACGGGGTACTTGGGGCATGCCCAAGCGATAAGGGCTAACCTGCCAGGCCCAGGGGTCTCGGGGCGGGGGGTCACCACTGGAGTCTGGGCTCATCCCGCTGGGGCCACCGGTGCGGTGAAGCGGGTAGGCTCTGAGCCCTGTCTTTCACACTGCACAACACAGGGTCGACTGGTGCTGTCTGCCTGGGAGAGGCCTGGGGGGGCAGTCCTAGGGAAGTGTGAGCAAAGAGAGGGGCCTGGGCAGAGTAAGGCGGGGGGGCACAGCTCAGACCTGGAGAGGGACCCATGCCTCCAGCCCTCAGTCAAGGGGGGGTGTTACGGAGGCTGCTCCAGGAGCTGGGGGTGGGGGGGGGTGCATACTTTTTTCTTGAACCGAGTGGCACTTGAGGGGTAGAGAGAGCCGGTCCAGGCTAGACGATATCCCGAGCTCCGCGCCGTGCCCTGGAATCCAGTCCTCGGCTGTGACGAGAGAGAGCCGCTGCGGAGAGACCCCTCTCTGAGCTAGAGACACCCCCTCGCTGGCCAGAGCCCCCGAAAAGCGGGGCAGGGCAAGCCAGCAGGCTCCTTGCCCCCCAGCAGGCTGGGGACGCCCATGCTCACACCCCTCCGGTCTCCTGGAGCTGGGGCTTGTTCTCTCCCCGGATGCAGGAATAAGAGCAGGGCCAAGCTGCCCAGCCCAGGCCAAGACACCGATGCCCTGGGGGTCTCTGCAGGTGGATACCCCCCTCCCTCTCATTTGGGGTCCAGCGGCCACATCTCCAGTCATCCCCTGGTCAGTGCTGGCTGCTGTCTCCCGCGGCACAGAGGCCGGGGGGGAACCCCTCGATGCCAGCGCCGCTCCCTCCGTGCTTCCAGCTGCTTTGCTCCAGCCCAGTCTTCCTCCAGGTCCAGGCTCCAGTCTTCCTCCCCCAGCAGTTCCTGCTCACCAGGGCTGGCGACCCCTTTGCACCTCCCCGCTGCTTTGGGGCCCCCCGGGCCAGGAGAGGCCCCCAAGAAGATGCGGGGGAGGCCTCCCCCCGCCCTCTCCCCCTGCGCCAGCGAGGGGGGCGCAGCCCGGCCCCGATCCGTGATCCATGCCCGCTGTCGTTGTGTCCCTGGCTTGCTGCAGCTCGACCCGGCGGGGCAGTGCCTGCTCTGCCACAGAATAAACCCACTGGATGCCTGAGCCGGCCCTGTCTTCCTTGCGGGGGCGCGGGGCGCGGTGCCCGGGGATGCCTGGCCTGGCACAGCCCAGCCCAGGCTGGGGGGGGGGGCCGGGCCCCATTGTGACATCGTGGCCCGGGCAGCCCCGCCTGGACACGGGCGCTGGCTGCTGCGCCGGAGCCAGGTGAGTGCATCGCAGCCGCCTCCTCCGGGCCTAGGGAGCGGGGCGGTGCCCGCCTGCCCGCCCCATGGCAGTGCCCCCCAGGCTGGGGGAGCTGTGCCCCCTGCCCCCAGGCTGGTGCCCACTGGGGTTTGCCCCCAGCTTCGTGCAGGCCAGGGCGTGCATGGGCCAAGCCAGCCCGTGCCAGGTAGGGGAGGGCACATGGCCCCTCGTACGGCACGTGCCCTGTGAGGCCGTGGCACGTCACAGCGGCACGTGCCGCACCGTGCTGCACGTGGAGGTTGTGACCCAGGGGCAGGGGCCATGCCCCTCCCTGCAGCGGGGCGGAGCGGGGAGCAGCCGGACCCCGGGTGTCACCCTCCTGGGGGTGGAGGCCAGGGCTGAGGCTGCCCCGGGGGGTTTCCCGGCGCCGCCTGCCCCATTCCTGGCCTGTAACGCAGAAGGGAGGGAAATGCCGGGGTAATTGCATCCTGCCTAATCATCCCGGGTGCGCAGACTGAGTCACCGCCTGCCTGCGCCCCACGTCAGCCCTGGGGACCAGCCTCGGTGGGTGGCGTGCCGCCCGATCCACGTTGCTCTGGGTCTGCGCGCAGGCCCCGGCGTGCCCCAGCTCACAGAGCCCCCGGGGGTGACCGACCTGTCGCCACAGACCCACCAGGCAAAGCCGGCTGCGAAGGGCCTGCCCTGCCTCGCTTGTGGAGCTGAGTGCCCTGTGACCTCTGCCCCCAACCTGTCTGTTCGCACCACCCCAGCCAGCCCTGCCCTGCCGCCCAGACGAGTCCCTGCCTCTCCTTGTAGGCTCCCGTCCCCCGCAGGAAGGCCCCGGGGCGCCGCGTCCCCTGGCCGGGGCATGGGGCAGCAGGTGCTGGGTCGGGATCGGAGCAGCCTGGCATCGGGTGACTCAGACCCTGCGTCTGCTGCACGGCTGCTTCAGCGCCCAGAGGCCCCGCTGCCTGTCCCGGCTCCGTCCCCTTGCCCTGTCCCCAGAACATCGCCCCAGCCAGGCCCTCCAAACCTTGGCCTCCCCTGCCTCCAGCCCCCGGTGCCTCTGGTTCCCCATGCCCCCCACGCTCCCGGGCCGTGCTCTCTTTCTGCGGGCGGAGGGCCACGCTGGACTGGGCCCGGTGTGCACTGTGCTGCCCCTTTAAGCTCCCCGGGCTGGCATGCCAGAGGCGTGCTCCGGCGCCCAGTGAGGTCAGATAAGACGCTATATTTATCTAGCCGGTAACCTGAGCTGAGAATTTCTTCAGCGGCTCAGGCAGCCGGCTCGGCCCTCGGCCCGTGCCAGCCCGGTCCCGGCGGAGCCGCCCGCGCAGACTTCCCCTCCTGTCCCGCAAACAGGTTAGTAGCCACCGGGTTTCTGCTTGTGCGCCGGAGCCAGCGCTGCGCCGATCCCGACGTGAGCCCGTCCCGGCTGCTCCGGTGTCGCCCCATGACAAACCGTGACCCTCCGGCCCTGCTCATCCACACGCAGGTGCGTATGGGCCCGCTCGGGGCTTATGGGACTCGCTCTGGGGCCCCGGGAGGTAGAGAAAGTTCAGGGAGGACTTAGCCGAGTTCGTTGCTACCTGGAAAGGAAGATGCTGAGCAGCCTGGAGAGGGGATGGTGCGATGTCCTGGCCAGGGCGCAGGGCACGCAGCAGCTCCTGGCACCCACCCTTTGCTTGTTCTTTGTCGTTTGACCCAAAACCAAGCATCCTCCGCTCGCCTACGCAGCCCGCTGGACACAAAACCGGCCTGCTTGTCGTCCAGTCCCACCAAACCCCCTTGGCCGTTGGGTGTCAGTCCGTGTCGCGCGGGGGGCTTGACCGGGCTGTGGGGAGCTCGGGCATTGAGAGCCAGCTTGGACTTAGGGCAGCGGAGGTTGGTGCCCTCTGGTTGCTGCTTGGCAGCATGTGGCATGACTGGGTAGGTCTCAGCTTGGGACCCAGGGGACAGCCCGGAAAGCTGCCTCTGGAAGTGCTGTGAAACAGGGCCTTGAGCAGAGAAGGGCTTTGAAAGCTGGGGCCTTGGCCAGCTCTGTGATACGTGTGGGTGGGAGAAGGCCCATTGCCACCCAAGAGGGGAGCCGTGGGGGTTTGGGCACCTTGCACGCAGGGGCCAGCGCTGGGGCTCCAGGCCAGGAGCTCATCCTGTGTCTCCTGGCTCCAGCTCCAGGAGAGGGTTGTGGATCTGGCCCCGCGTGCAGTCTGCGCGCCCCCCAGCCATGCCGGCGGGGCCAGCAGGTGATTTGCGCTGAGCCCCGGAGGAGTTAAGGTGCCCGGCTGATCCGCTGATAGGCAGCGTCCCCTGGGCGATGGAGCAAGAGAAACGTGCAGGCAGCTCCCACCCCCCAGATAACCCCGCGGGCTGCGAGGCATTCCTGGCATAACAGACCACACAGCCCGGCAGCAAACAGGCCCTTCCCCTGGGGACCCTCGCAGCGGGGCATTGCCTCTCCCCGAGCCTGGAGGCCTGGGTGGAGTGGGTCCGTGTGGGGTTCGATTTGGTGTCCCTCCTTGCTAAGAGCTCCGCCGGGCCCCCTCTCTCATCCCAGCCCCCAGCAGCCGTCCGCCGGTGGGAGGTGACCCTGCCCCGGGAGGTGGCGGATGCCCCGTGGTGCTGGGTACAGCTTGTTGAGATCCAGGGTAACCTCCAGGCCAGGACATTGTGTCTCTGGGGCTTTGACTCCGCTCCAGCACTTGGGTAAGCATGAAATGCCTCCGCCGTGATGGCTCTAGCACGCGGGCCGACGCTGGGGAAGCCAAGTCCACGGGGACAGTGTCAGTGCAGGGGTGGGGACAGAGCTCTGCCCCGGGACCTGGATTCCCCTGCCCTCCCACTCCTTGCCCTGGCAGGCACCGTGGCCCAGGCACTCTTGCCAGCAGGTTTGGGAAGGCGCAGGGTCCCCTCCGTCATGCCCAGCTGACCGGCTCAGTGACCGCCCTCGTGTGCAGCCCAGCACCTGCAGGCCAGCTCTGCAACCTCCTGCAGCACTTGGGGGTTGTCTGAGGGGACCGGGCCTCTCTCCTCACCCAGAGGTGGAGCCAAGCCCCTGCCTGTCTCGCAGAGGGCGTCTAGGCCTCGGCACGCTTCCCTGCCTTGAAGCTTCAGCTCCAGACTGCTCAAGAGGGGACGGGGCAGTCTAGTGGTGAGGGCCGAGAGCCAAGACTCCTGGGTCCCATTCCCAGGCTCGCCTCTCCCTCGCCACATGACTGTGGACTGGACGTGTCTGTGCCTCAGCTTCTCCATCTGCACAATGGGACTAATGACAGAGCGGCGGCCTCCCAGGGAGGGTGGAGGCCTGAGTCACTGAGGCCTGCCGCAGCCTTTGAAGTCCCAGGTCCTATAAAAGCTCGGGGAATTATACCAGAGAGAAGCTGGGCTGGTTGGGATCCTCCCGCCTCGAGGTCTCAGGGTAGGTGTCTGGTCTCTTGCAGTCCCAGGGCCCAGGATGGTGTGACACAGCCTGGGACGCTCCGCGGGGCAGGCAGCTGGCGGAAAAGTGGCGATCTTAGATGGTAAGCGGTGAGGGGCCCTCCCGACACAGGGCAGAGGCATGGGAGTGCCTGGGAACAGGGCGCTGGCACACGACTGATGTCCTCCGACGTAGCCTGACGCCGGGGCTCGGCCTCTGTGGTCTTGCAGCATGTCCTGGCTGATACCTCCCCTGTCCCCCAGTAGCCTCAAGCTCATATTGTGTTTCTTGGAAATGAATTTCCACAGCTGCTTGTTTCACCCCAGAGGTGGCTGCCTCGGTCCCGGCTGGGGGCTGTCGGGAGAGGTGGGGGAGAGCCCGGCCCTGTGTGTGGTACGTGAGGGAGGGGGCCCTGTTGCGAGATGCGCGCTGTGTGGGGGGAAGAGGGACTTGGGGGTGGGCGCTGAAGTGGGGCTGGGCTGTGCCCCACAGCTGCCTCTGGGCTAGGCTCCAGGGCTGCCCGGGGGGGTCTGTGCTGAGCTCGCCTGGAGCTGCGTGGCCCGTGCCCCGGGAGCAGCCCCCACGCACCCAGTCCCCGCCGGGTCGCGCCACCCTTCAGCGCGGCTCCTGCTAGCCGACCAACCAAGCCCCTGCCGTGCCAAGGGCAGCGGGGCTGGGGCATCAGCTCCTGCTGATGGAGGGAGGGAGCAGCTCCGCCCCAGGTGGATTATTCACCCCAGCGGCCTCCTCCCCAAACAGGTCTGTGCGCCTGGGCCGGCTTTGCCGGCTCGGCGTTCCCAACCCACTCGGGGATGACTGTTTCCTCGAGAGGCCGGGATCCCAGCCGGGCGCTGGGCCGGGGCGGAGACGCTGCTTGCTGGGCCCGAGCGTGGTTAGCGTCGCCTCCCCGGCATCCGCGACGCTCCCTCCGGTGGCCTCCGATTCCACGCGGATCGCTTTCGCCCGCCCGCCCGCCAGCGGAAAATCCAAAGCTCCTGCACCGCGATGGGGCCCGAGGGCCGTGCACGGCCCCCGCGACCCGAGCCCCTGCGTCTGGGGGCCTCGGCCCTCGGTGTGGGGGGCTCATTTGGGCACAGCTAGTGCTGACGGCTCCAGGTGGCTGAGCCGGACTCGGGTGGACCCGGCATCCTCGGGCTGGGGGAGCAGGCGGAGGCCAAGCCCGGTGCTCCCCGGCCCTCGTGGCTGCAGGGGGCTGGGGACCCCCGGGAGCTACCTCTGGCTCCGCATACTGCAGCCGAGGCCCCTGCACGCCTCTGCCTGCTGCGTCGGGGCCTTGCTATGTGACCCCAGCCGCTGGCCTCCCTGCCCTGGGGCTTGCGGCCGCGTCACCGGCGCCGTGACACGTCTCCTTCCCTGGGGCAGCGAGGCTCCGGGGGTGGGTGGCGTGGCAGACGCTTGGAGATCCCCAGCGGTGAGGCACGGCGGGTGCGGGTCAGCCTGCCCTCCACCGTGCCCCCCATGCCAGCGGCAGGCAGCGCGCCGCACGGCCGCTCCAGCCAGCGAGTGTGCCAGCCCCGCCCTGGCACCCGGCCAAGCGTGCCGAAATCCCGCCCAGCCGCGCCGGGGAAGGGTTTTGAATCAGGGTCGTTGCCGTGGTGACCGGAGACTCTCGGAGCCATGCGAGCCGCTGTCCTGCAAGTGTGGGGAAGCGAGCGGAGAGTGCGCAGGACTGTCCAGGGGCTTCCCCGGCACCAGGTATTCTCCCTAGGCCCCTTGGGGGCCAGCCAGAGCCCGGGCCCGGGAGCCCTGCCCCTGCCCCACGCCAGCTGCTGCCCCTCTGCGTGGAGCTGCACCAGAAATAAACTTTCCTCCCAGTTGCAGCCCGGCGGGTGCCCGGGTGTGCCCCCCTGCATCTCACCTGGGGTCTGTTGGGAAGTGGGAGTGGCGGGGGGGTTGCTCTTGAGAGCAGTGCTTGGGACCCACCAGGCTCTTGAGTTGGGGGCAGGGGGTGGGGAGCTGGCCAAGGGGGTGCCCTGGGCACCCTGGCTTACATGGGGCAGTGCTTCTGCCTTCAGGGCACTGTCAGCTACGTGCCCCGGGCTCACAGACACTAGTAGGACTCCAAACCCCTGGCTGCTGTTGCTAGCTCTGCTACTGACTCATTGGCTGGCCTTGGGCATGGCACTTACCCCACCCTGGGTGCAAACGTGACTGCCTGCCTGTAGTGGGCACTTCCAGCCATGGGTGTGATGCCCCCCAGGGGCATCCCCCGCCCCCCATCCATCCCATAGGTGCCCAGAAGTGAGGCTGGCACCACTGGCTGGCACCAGGGGTCTTGGCCTGGTGTCTTTGCTCTCCTGTGCTGCCTCTGGCTGGCCCCCAGTCTAGTAACACCCTTCCCCCCTCCTCTTGAATTGGGTCAGGTCTCCCCCCACCCCCAGCCCTTTCTTGCAGCCGCCTGGAGCAGAGCTGGCAGCTCCTGAAGAGCCCCAGCCTCCGCCTCTGCCTCTGCCTCTGAAATACCAGAGGCCGGAGGCCGGCGGGGGGGCGTTCCCGTGCCCAGCCGCTCCAGCAGGGCATCCCGTGGGCATCGCAGCAGCGGGCTGCAGCCGGAAGTGCGCTTGCGGGGCTGAATTATTGATGGGGCAGCAGCCTCCCCGGGCAGATCGGGTGCAGCGTGGATGGGAGCAAGCAGCAGGGCCTTGCTGTGGCCCTGATCCTTAGTCTTCCCACGGTTTCCCATTGCCCTTCCTTCTCCCCGCCCCCCAGCAGCACCCACTGTGCAGGCCCAGGCTGCACCTTGGTCCTCTCCGCAGCACAGGGGGCGGCCCCGGTGCATGGATAGCTGGGGGGCACCAATCCCTCTCCCGGCCTGGCTCACTCCCAGCAGCCATGGCGATGCTTGAGAGATGCATTCTCCTTCATCTTCCCAGGGCTACGTGGGCCTCAGTGTCAGTGCCCCCATCCTGCCCGGTCAGAGGGCCAAGCCCCTGTCTCCTGCCCACCTTGCGGTGACAGGGAGCAGCGGGGCAAGGACAGGGCCTTGCCCCAGGGGGCCTGTGGGTGGGCAGGTGCAAATGGGAGATGAGGATGGAGAAAGCCCACAATCTGGATTGGATGTGGGCTTCTCTGACACTGATTTGCCCTGTGTCCCTTGTCATGTCCCTTTCCCATCCCCACCCAAATTCCTCCCCTGTCAAACAGGGTCCTGGGAACTTAGTCCAGCAGGGGCCTGTGAGCCTGGACTCCCAGGTCCAGTCCTTCGCTCTGTTGTCTTCCTCTGACCTCTCAGTGGGGCAGGAAGGGGTCCGGCTCCTGGTCTCTGCTGCACGTGCCAACCAGGCTGTGGGGGGGGGGAACTTCTGGGGCCACGCTCCGTCCTCTGGCAACTGGGCTGAGACTGTACAGACTCACTCTCCATGTGGCTGCAAGATGGGCAGGGCTTTCGGGCCTTCCAAGCCCCCCGGACACCCCTCAAGTCCCTGGGCCCGGGATCCAGTTCCTTTCTGCCCACCACGTGCCACTGACTGCCCCCGGGAAGGTGGGGAGGACAGGCACACCCCTGCCAGGCCGTGGCTCCCTCCCAGGGGCTGGGGGAGCAGGTTTTGGTGAGGCAGGTGGCGGCGGTGCTGGAGCCTGTCCCCCCGGCAGGCGTGGGCAGAGGGCTCCTTCCCCCTGGGTCCCCCCCGGGCATGGGGAGATGCCCTTTTCCAGCCTCTGACCCCTGTCTCTGGGCTCTCCTCCCACAGCCGATGCTGCCAGTGGTGCTCACCCAGCCCCGGCCACCAGGATGTCCCAGCTCTCCTCCACCCTGAAGCGCTACGTGGACTCATCCCGCTACGCAGAGACCACCTACAGCAAGACCCCCAGCTATGGCTCCTACTCCTATGGCTCCAGCCTTACCACCTCCTACCCAGACAAGGACAAAATCAGCTTCAAAACTGGCCCCACTGGCACCTACGTGGTCCCTGGCCATCTCCGTGCCGCGGGCACCTCCCCGACCAGCTACGACCCGGGCCGGCTGGCCCTGCACCCCGACCCCAGCATCCGGCTGAACCTGGGCTACAGGCACGTGCCAGGGCGACCAGCGGGTACCAGCGGCCTAAATGGGGGATCCTGCTACTCCTACGCCGGCTCGCCCAGCAGCCCCTCCAGCTACGTCCCAGCGCCGGCCTCCCTGAGCCGCAAGAAGTCCAGCAGCCACTCGGACCTGGCGCGAGAGTTTGCAGGGCTGCACACATCTGACTCGTACCGAGTGGACTCGCCCGCCCACAGCCCCCTCGTCGCCCGCAGCCGGCCGGAGCTGTGCGCCCTGCAGAGTCTCTACCAGGCCGCCAGCCGCTCGGAGTACGTTCAGGAGTACCTGCAGTCCTACAGCCGCGCGGGCGGCCGCCCCCTCGCCAGCCCCCACCCCTCGGCCCAGGAGGTTATCACGCCCACCCTGCGCACCCCCAGCCACTGCTCCGGCCAGCCCTGGGAGCGCAGCCAGAGCCGCACCGACTCGCCGGCCAGGGATGCCTCGGTAAGCGCCGCGTCTCGGCCCGGGAGGTGGAAGGCGTTGGTGCCTGGTTTGGGGTGGGGGTGCTCGAACCGAGATTCAGGTCAGCAGCAGTGAGCAAATGAGCATGGCAGTGTTGTGCAGTGGTTAGAGCAACAGTGAGCGAGGCCAGACACCTGGGCTCTGCTCCCGTGTCTTACGTGGAGCTTGGTGCGCTGGAGCAGAGGGCAGGCGGCAGGACGCCTGGGCCCCATCTCACCCTGAACCTCGCCAGTGCCTGACCTGCAGAGCTGCAGCCGCTGGAGCTGGGTGACCCCTGCCCTGCCCCGGGTCCTGCCTCCCTCGGTGAGGGGTGCGGATGGGCTGTGCCAGGGAGGGTATCGGGGGTGAGGCTGAGCCGACTCGCAGGGCACGGGCAGGGCACGTGGTCACACGGGCGGGTCTGAGAAGGGAGGGCCGGTCCTGGGCAGAGCCCTGCACACACGGACAGTCCCGCATAGCGGAGCGCTTGGCAGCTCTCCTCTCGCGGTTGCTGTCTGGACATGGACCCGTCTCCCAGACACCTGCGCTTTGGCCATGCCCAGCGGGGCTGGCACCCTGCGGTCAGGCCCTGCCCTGCAAGCCTCTCACCCCTGCTCCCCACTTCCAGTGGCAGCAAAGTGAAGGGCTGGCTGGCAGGGAGCGCGGGCAGTGAGCTGCCCAGGGGACCGGACAGCAGCACAGGGCAGGAGCTCCTTGCTCATAAGCCCTAGCTACCCGAGCGGTCATGCTAATCCAGGTGGGGTGGGGGTCTGGATTTGCTACCCCTGTGTGTCCAGGTCCACCTGGCTCCATGCATCCCCCCTAGCACCAGGGCTGCGCCAGGTGCCCCGCAGGGGTCGGGGTGCTGCAGGCAGGAGACCTTGGCATGGGGGCGGTGCCCGGGGGGACAGGCGGGCAGCTCTGTGTCCTGGGGAAGGCCAGACCAGTTCGGTGCTCCCTCCAGTCCTGGACTGTCTTCTGGTGCTCCAGCATCCAGCCTGCCCACAAGCCCTGCACGCCTGTCCCTTCTGCCCCAGACCCATCCAGGGGACACTGGCTTTCTGAGGGCCCCTGCTCGCTGAGGTCACCGAGCACAGCAGAGCCCCCACAAAACCCTTGCGCTGGGCAGGGGGTTCTGCATACACACACCCCCACACGCGCACAGGGGAGTGCATGGGCACACGGACACACATGCGCAAGGCCACACAGTCTGGCTTCTTCTTACATGTACATACCCACACACACACGCACATTCACACCACCTACACACACCAGCTCACAGCCTGGTTTCCTCTCCCATGGGCATACACACACTCCGGCACTCGTGCTTCACACACACACTCACCACTCCACCCGATGCACACACGTTCACGTATCACCTCCACCTACATACAGAAACCAGTGCACTCAGTTTACCCCTGCTGTGCACAGACCTATATGCACACACGTGCAGTGCACTGCCCCCATTTGCACAGCCCCCCCCCCCCCCACACACACACATACACCCGGGGCCATGCTCACCTCTTCTCCCCCAGCTCCCGCGATGGGCTCCTGCTGGGACGTGTGAAGCCCAGGCTGGCCCTGCTGTGGGCACGCCAGCCCGGCTGCATGTGCATGTTCCCGAGACGTGGTTGAACAATGACACTTGTTATGTAAGCTCTGCCGCGCAGAGCCGGGAGAGAGCGCCAGGCTCGCACAGACCTCTGCTCCGCCTGGGCCCCGATCCCTCCCTGCCAGGACCCTGCCTCCTGCTTCTGACCCCTGCCAGGAGGTGCCTGCTGCTGCCTGGGGGGCGGCGGGTGGGGGCAGCTGGGCGGATGCAGCGGGGAGCAGTCGCTGCCAGGGGTGGGTTGGGAGCGAGGGGCACTGAGGAGCCAGGTAGCTCATGCTAAGGGTGGGCCTAGCTGGGGATACAGCGAATCAAGGCATCCACGTGCCCCCTCCCTGCCCCTGGCACCGGGCCCGGCACAGCCCGTTCTGCGCTGCCTGAGTGCCCGGCTCGCCCTCGCCGGCAACAGGAGCCGGGTGACGTAACCTGGGCTGGGCCAGGCTGCGCCGGCTGCCGGAGACACCGCTGGGGGAGGCTGGTTCGGCCTGCGCCAGGGGCTCCTGACAGGGGGGGCTCGGATAGGGACCCGCGCTCGTCCCCAGCTGCGGTGAGGGGAGCTTGCGGTGCCTGCGCTACACGGGGCACGCGGCACCGGGTGGCAGGACTCCTGATGCCTCCTCTGCTCAGCTTGGGCACCTCGAGCTGCTCTGCTGGGGATCCAGGGACCCCTGGGAGCTACTTGGTGGGCGGGGTCCGCGCCGTGACTGCCCCTGGCAGCCAGGAGCCACCCTCCGTGCAGCACCTTGCGCTGGCAGGCTGGGGCTGGATCAGAGCTGCAAGAGGGCGGGGGCACCTGGGCAGCCCGACGGCACCATTCCTCGAGGGCTTTGTCGCTGTGGGGGCTGTAGCCACGGCCAGCCGCCTGCGCTTTTGCCATGGCGTCTGCTTCTTACCATGCTGCTCCGGGAGCATCGGAGCGTGTCCACCCTGAGTGTTGCATGGAGACAGCCCGTTCCCCATGGCGTAGCTGCTCTGCGTACACGCCTGCACACGCACCCACATGTGGCAGCACACGGCGCCCAGGGCCCAGCGGGGAATTTTGCACTCCAGGTTCAGTCGGGCACTTGCTTCTGCCCCTGGGCACCTGCCTGGTCCCTGTCTGCTCCCACCCCCCGGCCCGGTATGGGACTGGGGGCAGTGACTCTGCCCTTCAGCTCGTCCCTGCTGGATTTGCACCCGGGGGTGGTTGGTAGGAGCCAGAGGGCAGCCTGAGAAGGGGGATTTATGCATCCAGCCCTGCCCCACCCGTGCCTGGGGAGGAGGGGCAGAGCCAGCCCCAGGCACGTGGCTGCCCGGGGACAACAGAGGAGAGTGCAGGTGCTGTCCTAGCCCTGCCCTTGAGGCCTCAGTGCAGACGTAAGCAGCCAGAGCTGGGACCAGCCAGGCCCTGCGTCCTGTCTGAACGCTGCTGCGGGGGGTGGGGGGGCAGGACAGCACGAGACAGGAGCCTGCTGGGGCATTGCCACCTCCCCCACTGCTAGGCAGTCATGGGACTCGGGCAGCCACCTGCAAGCTCTCACGCAAGCCGGGCCTGGCCCCCACCTCTGGGAGCTCCCCCTGCCAACAGGAGCAAGCTGCCCTGTGATGCCATGCGCTCGTACCCTGGGGGAAAGCTGGGACCCCGCTCCTTTGTGCCCTTCCCAGCTGAGCTGAGTCCCGGCTGGGGAGCTGGCCTGGGACTCCAGCAGCCGGTGCCTGCCAGGCAGAGCCTTACACAACAGACTGGCCCAGGGGCAGGTGGGCTGTAACGCGGCGCGGTCCCCCCAGAGGCAGCTGCATCTGGGCGGCTTCAGGTGGAGGTGGCAGAGCATCCTCATTCTGCCCTGTCTCCTTGCCCCTCTCTTTTCCCCCTGCCGTCTCACTGCCCCGCTCCGCCCAGCTCTGGGGCAGGGGACACAGGGCAGGACAGGAGCCCTGAAAGGGCAAGCCTGGGGCTCCCCAGCACCCCCCCCCCCCCCCACGTGGGCTCAGACAGCTCCGGCTGGGTGGGGTGGGGCACCGAGCCGACAGCCTGGCACAGCACCGGGGGCAGCTTCTTCTGCTGTCCCTTACAGCTGCCGCCAGCTGTGCCCGGAGCAGGGGCAATGTTCCCTACCTGTCCGCCCTTTGCTGCATGCCCCCCGGCAGCCTGGGCCAGCACTTCCCCTGGCAGAGCAGGCCCCTGCCTGTGATTGCTCCAGCCTGACCCGAGAGCAGTCACGCGCTACCGCTCCCACCCATGGGGGCACACCCCAGCTGGCAGGTTCGGGTGGCCTGGCTGGGTCGGAGCTGGGCGGTGGGCAGCCGGCTGAGAGGGATGGGCGCATGTAAGCTGCAGCGTAGACCCCAATCCCAAACACAGACCTGCTGCCCGGGCACGGCAAAGCACACGGTGTCGCAGCCCCAGCTCGACCGCTGCGGCTGCGCAGGGGGGACCGGTCTCTGCCGGGCCCCCAAATCGCTGCCGAGTCTCCCAGCTGCTCGCGGCGCTGGGCGGCAGGTGCTGCCTGCGTCCCGTGAGTTTTCCCATGTGGAGCTCGGACCAGGACGTCCTGTGCGCCTCGGCACGATGTTCCAGCCATGCTTTTTCCAGGCCAGGAAGCACAATAGCGATCGTAAGCAATAATTAAACCGCGAACGGCAGTGCCCACAGCCACGGGCCGCGAGCGGGCGGAGGGGCGCCCGGCGCTCCGATCGGTTCTGCCCCATTAAGCAGGCACCGGGGCTGTGCTGGGTGCAGACAGTTATGCTGTCTGCTGCTGCGCCGGGTCCCCCGCCCCATGATCCTGAGCCTCTCGCTCGCACAAGCTCTTGGAGCCAGGGGCCAGAGGAGGAGCAGGCTCCGGCGACTAGAGAGGGACTCCTGGGCTCTTTGTAGCTCAGCCTCTCCTGGGCTCAGTGCCTCAGTTTACCGTGCAGCGGGGCTGCGCGGCTTCCTCGCCGCACATCCGCCAGGCTCTCCGGGAGGGCTGGGCGGGGGGAGAGGTGTGCCGACAGCCGCCTCTGGCCCCTGAACCCGTGCTGCACCATTGACCATTTCGGACAGCGAGTGACGGCAGCACCCAGCGGCCGCAGCCATCCAGAAAATTGCCGGCAGCATTGACGCTTCCGCCCCCAGCTGGGTCACCGGGCCTGGCCTCCAGCCAGCCCTGTCCTCTGTGCCCTGCCCCTGTCTGCCAGGCTGCGGGCACCTCAAGGGCACTGCAGGGGGGCCTTGTCATTGTGCCCTGCTGGGAACGCGGGGGCTGGGGGATGCTCCCCGGGGCCACGGGCTCACGTGGCACCGCGCTCTTCTATCAATAACCCGGCTTCTGGGAAGCCCGGCCTCAGCTGACCCCCGGCTGTGCTCCAGGTTCCCGGAGCGGCCACCACCGTGCGTTTGACAGCCACGACTCCTGTTACCCCCCACCCGGGGCCATCGTGCTATGTCCTCCTCCCACCAGGCGCCGAGCAGACGGGGCAGGGTGAAGCCCTGAGGCCTAGAGCCGGGGCGGCTCTGCAGCCTGGCATGGTGCGCCCTGCCCGGCGAGTGTGGACAGTGCCAGCAGCCCTCGTCCGGCTACAGGTGGGTGGATGCTCACGTCTGGAGCTAATGTGGGTCTAACCCCGCAGGCCCTGGTGAGGAATCCCAGCTGGCTGGCCATGCCCCAGCCTTGCCAGTGTGGCCTCTTGACGCCCATCTCTTGCCTGCGGCTACAAGCACGAGGGCCAGTCTGGGCTGGGCATGACAGTCGCCCTCTGCTCTCTCCCCAAAGCCTCGGTGGCTTGGTGCTCGCTCACCCTCCCTGCCCCAGAGTCTGCCCCGGCACTTGCCTCTGGCTTTGCGCCGGCTCCCACAGCTGTGCTAGGGCACCTGCCCAAGGTGCGTGTCGGGGCCTGGCTGCGGGGAGCACTAGCAGCCTGGCTTCTTGGCACACGGTTGGCTGGGGCTTGGAGTTCACAGCGGCTGGGCAGGCGTCAAGACACGTGTGTGCTTGCGGCGTGCAGAATTCAGGGCGTCTGGCACCGAATCTGTACTTGGATGCAGCATATCGTACATCTTTCTACTGTGTGTGTGCTCTGTGTGTATACGTGTGCACGCTCGGGATGGGCACACTTTCTGCGTGCATGGTGTGTGGGGGTGCATGCTGTGTGTGTATATGCAAGCTCCGCGTGCATGATGTGTGTGTGTGTGTGTGCGTGCATGCTCTGTTTATGCCTGTCCGTGCATGCTCTGTGCATGTCTGGCTTCTTGGCACACGGTTGGCTGGGGCTTGGAGTTCATGCTGTGTGTGCATGCGTGTGTGTGCACGCTCTGTGTGCATGGTGTGTGTGCATGCATGTACATGCTGTGTGTGTGCATGCCCGGTGTGCGTGTATGTATGCATGCTGTGTGTCTGTGTGTGTACATGCTTTTTGTGCATGCTGGTGTGTGCATGTGTGCAGGTAAGCACTTGTAGTCTGGTGTGTATACACGGCTAGCAGTGCCTGCCTGCCCAGCTTGCACGCCCGCGTGTGGGCTTCTCCCTCCTGCGCTGGTGCGCGCTGTACACGGCAGCTGTGACGGGCGCACTTGGGACGCCCCGCTCTGCCAGGCCCCCTGTACACGTACACCGAGCTCAGCACGGCGGCAGGCACCCGGGAGGAGCGAGTGACACTACAGGATGCCTCCTTGGATATTTTCAACGCTGCCAAAAATAGTCCTGCCTCCCCCACCACAGCCAGCTCCCCGGCAAGGCCCTGCAGCCGCACTGCCAAGGAGGTGGCTGCCGGGGGGGCCGCTATCCTCTGCACCCCAAGGCGACCTCGGGCAGGATTGGGCCAGCGGCCCGGCACGACGTCCTCTGAGCCCAAAGCCCCGGCAGGCGCTGGCTGGCCGTGGCGCGTTGCCGGAGGGGCCCCGGCGGCCCCGGGGTGCCCTCACGTGAGGGGCCAGCACTTCGCGAGAGACGTCCAGCTTGCCGGTAGGTCGCCGGGGCCGCGGGGGCGTGCGGGGCCGGGGGGCGGGGCCGGCCCTGCCCGCGCTCCGCCCCGCGTTGATGTCAGCGCGGCCCAGGTGCGGTGAGCGGGGGCCGGCCGGGGCCGGGGCCGGGGCCGGGGCCGGCGCGGCGCGGCAGCATGCGGACCTCGTACACCGTGACCGTGCCCGTGCCCCTGCCGCCGGCCGCGCTGCCCCGGGAGCTGCGCCCGCGCGCGGCCATGCCCGGCTCGCTGCTCGTCTCCGCCTTCGTGGGGCTCGTCCTGCACCGGACCAAGGTACGGGGCGGGCGGCGCGCCGCCGCCGCTCGCGCTCCTGCGTGACCTTGGCCAAGTCGCCTCGCCTGCCCGCCGCAGGTCTTTCCTGGGTAACGCGGCGGCGCGGCCGTGCAGCAGCCCCCGGGGGCTCCCGGCTGCGCTGGCACCCATGGGGGCAGGCGGGCAAGGCCGGCTCCGCCCGCCGCTCTCGGTTCCTGGTTCTGCTGAGCTGCGGGGGGAGCGCCGGCGGGGGCCCCTGCAGCTGTCTGCCCCACCTGGGCAGCCGGGCCCGCTGGCGGGGGCAGGGGAGGCGCCCCCGTGCCGCTGTCATGCTGCCCGCGGCCCAGCACGGCTGCTGCACGGCGCCGTGCCCTCCCTCCAGTGCTGGCACGGGCCCGGGGAGCCCCCGCCGCCCGCGTCACAGCCCGGCCGGATTCCTCGGTGACCCCGAGCGCGCCCGGCCTGGCCTGGGCTGCCCCGGGGCCTGCCAGGCTGCGTCACGGCCCCCGCCTTGCATCCACGCGGTGCCCTGCTGCGGCCGGGTGTCCGCCTGGCAGAGCCAGGGCACTGTGCAGGGGCAGCTCGCAGCACCGCCGTCCTGGCTGGCAGGGTCCGGGCGCTGTGGGGGGGAGGCTGACGGCCGCGCACTGCCCCGGGGCTTCCTGCCCGTGCGGGCGCCCGCCACAGCGGGAGAGAGGCGCCGGCTCTGGCCAGAGCGGTGTGCCCGGACACCGGGGTTCCTCACGGCCCCGCTCCAGGGCCAGATCCGGAGAGGGGCCCCCGTGCGGCCTTTGCTGTGAGCTGCGTGGCTGGAGCAGAGACCGGCTGGGGCACTGCTGGGGGAAAGCTCACAGCACACAAAGATCCACAGGGTGGGGGGGGGGTGTTTTGGGAGAGCCAGGGCCAGAGCCAGGCAGGGACAGGCCCGGGGCAGGGGTGCCAGGCCAGTGCAGGCATCGCGAGGGGGTGCAGGGGGGTACCTGGAGGGGGCAGGCAGCATGGCGGCGCCAGGCCGGGGTGGGCAGCACCCGGTGCCAACGCCAGATCCCCCGCGCTCTCACCGAGCAGCGCGTGTAATGGTATCTGGGCTATTTTGGGCGCTGCCAGGCTGGGCCTGCGCCTCCCCCGCGTGCACCAGCTGCTGCTATTTCGGAGCTGCTGGCACGGCCCCCTCCCGCGGCTGGGGGTGGCCTCACGTCATCCGAGAGCTGTAAGCCTGGCAGGGGAGGGTGTGGGAGTCACCGCCTTAACCCAGCCAGCGCTGGTCCGGCCAAAGCCTCTGCCCAGCTCCTCCGTAACCTCGCTGAGAGGGGAGCCCTGCCTGCAGGGCTGGGGCCAGGACCCCTGGGTTGCCGGAGGGGGTGGGTAGGCAGCACGTGTCACGTGCAGCTCGGGGAACAAGCCTCCCAAGTTCTCCCCTCGCCCCTGTCTTCTGTGCAGCTGACGATCCCGAGGGGGACGGACACTTGCTCCCTGCCCCCGCCGCCCCCGCGCCCGCGGGCTCCGTGCTAACGGGCTCCGTTACAGCTTGCCCAGCTGCTGGTGTCCCTCACACGAGGCGCCTCGCTAAGCCTGCTCCGCTGGCAGGTCCAGGGTGAGGTCGCCCAAGGTCATGCGAAACCCTCTGAGTCCCCAGTCAGGGCACTGCTGTGAGGAAGCCCGCAGCGCTGCCGGTGCCCAGGAGCTGAGTCAGGTGGGGGCCCTCACTCCAGCTGCCACGCGACGAGCGGACTTTATCCGGGCCGCGGGTTCAAAGTCCCGCGCGCTCGTGTGCAAGCAGCCGCAGGCCCGCGCGCCAGGGCTCTGGGCACCGGCTCTGCCCGGGACCTGCCCGGGGTCAGTGTCCCGCATGCGACAGCATTGCAGCATATGGCAGTCCAGGCGAATGCTCCTTATGGTCGGGGCGTTGCCCTGCACCGGCCGGGGTCAGCTGGGGCCTGCCACGCAGCGCCCTGGAGCTTGGGGAAAGGATGAATCCCCCTCCACTAGCATAGGGGGAAACTGAGGCAGGATGCTGAGAAGCAGCCTGCCCGAGGTCGGACGTGGCGCCCAGGCGTCGTGCTGCCCCAGCCACCGCGGGGGCTGCGCTCCGGGGGGGAGCAGGGCCCTGACCCCACCAGCAGAGTGATTTGCCAGCGGCAAAGGGAGCCAGTCTGGCTCCGATGCCGGCCGCAGCTGCCTTACACCGGGCGTGGGCCAAGCCAGCCCGCTCGGCAGCCGGCTGTGCCCAGACTCCGGGCTCGAGGGCTGGGACGGTGAACACCTGAGCACCCACGTGCTGCCTGTGGCGTGCCCGGTGCCATGTGCTTGAGCACCCCCCACTCGCTCCCAGTCCAGGGGCAGGGCCTGCAGGTGCTGGGCACCTCATCCTGCTGGCTCCAGCCCGTGCCCCATCACAGACCCGGGAGAGGCGGCTTGCCAAGGCCTCGCACTCGGGGACTTTGAGCACAGGCAGACTTTGCGTCTGGAGAAGGGCTGAGGCAGGGAGGTCTGGAGGAGGCCCGGCAGGGCCCGTGGCATCTCCCGCCCTGCTTGCCGCCCCACACTCAGGGCACTCGGGTGAACGGAGCAGGGCAGGGAGGATGAGCGCGGCTGCCAGGGGCAGCACGTGTAAGACTGCTCCTCCCCTGCGTGCCAGGGGCTGGGGTGGCACCGGCTCCAGAGCCACATCCCCCCGGCTCCCTAGTCCTGGCCCCCGTCTCACTGCCCCATGCTCTCTCTGCAGAACTCCAAGACGGTGCAGGGTCTGACCGGCCTCCGCAACCTGGGCAACACGGTGAGTCCCCCCACCCAGCCGGGGAACCCCGATGCCCCCACCTCTCTCCCTCCCTGCGCTGCCCGCCAGCCACGTGCCCGCGTCTTGCAACTGCTGCGGAAACCGCAGCCCTCAGCAAGCACTCCTCCTTCGCACCGCCTCCGCAGCACCCACGCAAAGAGGAACCCCTGCAACGGCAGGAAATCCCAGCCCCGAGTCCCCGGCGTCCGGCTCCCCCCCCCCCCAGGGCATTCCAGCCCTGGGGTGGAAGTCCCCTTTGCTTGTGGCTTCGAAGCCCCACCCTGGGCCCTTCCTTCCCTATGTTCCCCCCCACCGACCCCGGAGACGTACCAGGAGGTAGGTCCCGGGCCCGCTCCCGCCCCAGCCGGGGCTGTCGCGCCTGCCGTTGCCATGATGTCTCCTCTGCCTCCCCCAGTGCTTCATGAACTCCATCCTGCAGTGCCTGAGCAACACGCGGGAGCTGCGGGACTACTGCCTGCAGAGCCAGTACCTGCGGGACCTCAACAACACCAGCCGCACGCACACGGCCCTCATGTCAGGTGAGAGCCTGCGCCGGCCCCGCGCTGCCTCGGTGCCCCTGCAGCGCCGCAGCCCCCCGCCAGCCCACCCGGCAGCCCCCGGGGGTGGGGGAGAGTGGCCTCCGCACCGGGCGGGGCAAGCAGGGCTCTGGGCCTGCCACCCCCATCACCGCCGCGCTCCGCCCGCAGAGTTCGCGAAGCTGCTCCAGCTGCTCTGGACCTCGCCGCCCAGCGATGCCGTGAGCCCCTCGGAGTTCAAGACACAGATCCAGAGATACGCCCCCCGCTTCGTGGGCTACAAGTAAGGCTCTGCCCGGCCGGAGGCGGGGAGGCCTGGGCAGGGACGGGGCCGTCTCACCCCACCCCCTGCCCTTTCCAGCCAGCAGGACGCCCAGGAGTTCCTGCGCTTCCTCCTCGACGGGCTGCACAGCGAGGTCAACCGGGTGCTGGTTCGGCCCCGCGCCAGTGCCGACAACCTGGATCATCTCCCGTGAGTGGGCATCGCTCAGGGGGCGGCGTCAAGGTGCCCTCCCTGGGATGAGGGAGCATCCCCAGGCAGAGGCACCCAGCCTCTCCGGCACCGGCTTCTACCACCAATGCCCCCTACCCCATGGCCCCCACCCTCCCTGCGGGACCACATTGGGGGTGGGCAGCGTCCCCTCAGCCCGTCAGGCCTCGATCAGGGTAATGCTTGGGGTGGGGAATAGGACTCTAGAGCCGCCCTCAACCAACAGGGTCCGTGGCCCCCAGGCACCTTCTCCCCTTGGCCCTTTCCCACGTGAGCAGCTGGGACCTGTGTCCTGCAGAGCCGGGGTCCTGCAGAGGGCTGAAAGCTGCCCATGATGTCTCGGTTTCCTCGGTCTATGGGCCCTCTGGCACGTGGCACACAGCTGGGCCTGGACAGAGCTCGAGGCCGGGGGTGCCCATGCCAGGAGGAGAAAGGGGGCAGCCCGACCCTAGACGCTGGGGTTGGAGGGCTCAGGCTGGGGCACCTCTCACACGCTGCATGTCCCCGCAGGGACGAGGAGAAAGGGAGGCAGATGTGGAGGCGGTACCAGGAGCGGGAGGACAGCCGGATTGGGGGTGAGTGGGGCACGGGGGGCAGCTGGGCTCTGTAGCAGGGCCGGGGGCAGCTGGGGAGGGCACGGGCAGGGCCGGGGCTGTGGGTGCAGCTAGCACTCCCAGATGCAGCCCCTGGCACCTCACTGCTCCTACTCCTGCCCCCAGATCTTTTTGTGGGACAGCTGAAGAGCTCCCTGACCTGCAGCGAGTGCGGCTACTGCTCCACGGCCTTCGACCCCTTCTGGGACCTGTCCCTGCCCATCCCCAAGGTAATGCCTGCAGCCTCGCGCCCCCAACCTGCTCCTGTCCTGCCTGCCCCAGGCACGTTCTCACCCTGCCTCCTCTCCCCACAGAAGGGCTACGGGGAAGTGACCCTCATGGACTGCCTGTGCCTCTTCACCAAGGAGGACGTGCTGGACGGGAACGAGAAACCGGTACGGGGCGCCAGGGCGGGGGGCAGATAGATGGGCAGGGCAGGACGGATGGATGGGACGCAGATGTCCTCAGGGCTCTGCTGCAGCAGCTGTGCAGGCTCAGGGTGCGAGGCTGCTCGCCTTGGGGAGGCACCTCGAGGTGGGCATCGCAGCCCTGGGCCGGTTTATTCTCGTCCCCACCCGCGGCTTCGTCCCTCACTGGCCCTGTGTCCCCAGACGTGCTGTCGCTGCAAGGCCCGGACGAGGTGCACCAAGAAGTTCAGCATCCAGAAGTTCCCCAAGATCCTGGTGCTCCGTATCCTTTAGTGCGCCCAAGCGCCCCACAGCTGCCATCCCGGCACTGGGCAGCCTGTAGGGATGTGGGGGGCATGGGTGGGGGTATCTCCAGATCCAGCAGGACATGTCAGAGGCTGTTGGGGCCTCCTACTCTTCCCCCCGCCCCTGTCTCCGTGCTGCCCTGGCCCTTTCCTTGACGCGGCCCCCAGACCTGAAGCGCTTCTCGGAGGCCAGGATACGCACCAGCAAGCTCACCACCTTCGTCAACTTCCCTCTTAAGGACCTGGACCTGCGGGAGTTCGCGGCGCAGAGCTGCAGTGAGTGCCCGAACAGCGGGCGGGGGCCGGGGGCACACGCTTGCCCATCACAGGGGCTCCGGTGCCACGCACCCCTCCACAGCCCCCCACCAAGGGAAAGCCTGGGGGGAGCTGCGGACTCCCCCTACTCCAGGCTTGTCTTGCCTCGCCAGGCAGGGCCCTGCCCCTCTGTGCCCTGCTCCATCCTCCCCACAGAGCTGCGAATGGGACCCAGGTGTCCTCGTGCCTCCAGCTGCCCCCTCAGTCCCCAAGGTCAGGCTGCTTCTGCCTGGCGAGCAGGACCCCGGGGTCCCCCACGGGTGCTCTCCGGGGCACCGGCATGGCCCCGGCGGTGCGGACCAGACGCTGTCCCCTGCCATGGCTAATGACTGTGTCTGTCCCCGCTCCCCCAGACCACGCTGTTTACAACCTGTATGCCGTGTCGAACCACTCCGGGACCACCATGGGGGGACACTACACGGCCTACTGCCGGAGCCCCGTGTCCGGCGAGTGGCACACCTTCAATGACTCCCGGTAAGGCCGGCACCGGGCAGCCCCGCCCTGGGGTGCCGGCTGTGGGCGTGGGGCAGCTCTGACTGCAGAGGATGGGGGGCGGTGCGGGTTCCTTGCTCTTCCCCCCTCGCCCTGACGGCCCCCCTCTGCCCACAGCGTCACCCCGATGTCCTCCAGCCACGTGCGGGGCAGCGATGCCTACCTGCTCTTCTACGAGCTGGCCAGCCCGTCTTCCCGTATGTAGCTCCTGCCGCCCAGCCCCGGAGCCTGGTGCCCGCGGGGCGGAGAGGACAGGACCACGCCTCGGGGGGCAGGTGCGCAGGCCCCCCCACCCGGAAGAGAGGGCAAGGCTGCCCCTGGCATGGCAGCCAGGGCGGTTCCTGGCATTGGCGGAGCGAGGAGGGGCAGAGCTGGCACCGAGGAGCTGGAGTTGCGGCCCCGCCGCCGGCAGGGGCTGGCGTTTAGCTTCGTTTCTTCCCTTTGGTGTGTAATAAAATGCTGAGCCGCGACGGAGGGCACGGGAGCCTGGCTGCGCCCTGTGCCCCGCAGCATGCCGCCCAGGCAGCTCGGGCCCGCGCCTCCTTCACCCGGTGTGGCGGCGTGCCCGGAGCCTGCACCCAGCACACCACGGCACTGCGGGAAGGGAAGGACGCTGCGCTGCCCCGACCCTGCCCCTGCCTGGGCCAGGACGGGGAGCCCCAGCAGGCCTGTGCCCATCTCAGCTGGCCGGGGGGAGCCTCGTCGAGCTCTTTCTCGGCCCGCAGCCGCTGCCCAGCTCCGCGGGTCCCCGCTTCGGGCGGGTGCTACCTGCCTCCCATACGACGGTGCCTTAAAACATTTGGGGAGCGGCTGGGGGGCCCCATCCCCCCAGGCTGGGCTGTGCCCTGCCCCTACCCCGCTGCTCTGGGGCAGGCTGGGGTGCTCGGCCCTGCCCACAGCACCCAGGGGAGCCCGCGGCTTTCCAGGGACTGGCTGCGTCTGCCCCGTGAGATCCCCAGCACCCGGCAGGGGCAAGCCACAGGGGACATGCAGGATGGTCACCCCCCCCCCCCCGGCCCTGACAGCCTTTTTTAGCTTTTTCTGTAATTTATTCTCTCAGCCCCTTTCCTCCCACTCGTGTCTGGGGTGGGGGCACATCCAACGTGCCCAGCGGTTGGCCTGCCCCCCGCACAGTCCTCGCTCCTGCAGGGTGGGTCGAAGAGGACCGTGCACGGCTCACGGAGGGGCTGGCGAGGGCACCGTGGAGGGGAAGGGGCACCATGGGGGGCTGGGGGTGCATTGCTTGTTTACTGTGTAAGCAAGGCGGGGGGGAGAGTGTGTTGTACAGGAATAAACTGGAGCTCAGACACCCCCGGCTGCCGTCCTTGTGCTTCCTGGGTCTCGTCGGGGTGGGGAGAGCCCTGCACGCAGCTCCAAGCTGTGCAGAGCCGGGCCTGGGGGGTCTGGTGTGCAAGCAGCCCGCAGTGGGGCTCCTCCCCGGGCCAGCTGCCTGCTTCAGGGCTGGAGCTGCCCCCCGGGCGGGGGTCAGGAGGGACGTGCCCAGGAGCCTGGCGGTGCCGCCTGTGCAGGAAGCACTGGTTGCTGTTGGCCTGAGCTTACCAGATCCCACCACCCGTGAGGGCAGGAGCAGCGGAGCATCAGCCCCACCGGGCAGCTGTCTTCAGCCGCACGACCGGGCTGGACATAGAGGCACCCTGGGGTGCCAAAGCCAGCCTCTACCATCTCCCCCACCCCCCAAATACCCGGCACGCCCAGAGCGCTAAGCCCCTCTCCGCCACAGGCCCCGGCAGCTCCACGCTGGCCCCAAAGCTCCCAACAAAAGGCTTTTCTCCCTCGCTTAGTAACGGCGCAGGGAGCCGGCGCTCGGGGAGCAGGAATGCGGCTGCCTGTGGGCTCCTGCCCCGGGCACCGCGGGAGCGGGGTGGGGGGAGGGGCATTGTGCCCCCGCACGGGCACACGCTGCCCAGGGCCTGCCGAGGGGCAGCAGCAGGCCAGGGGCACGCGCTGAAAAGGCCCTGGGGCAGGCTGAGACTGGAAGGGGCCTGGAAGGAGGCAGGGAAAGGGGGAGCTGGGCTTCTCCCCCAGACCGGGCGGCCGCAGCACCCAGAGCTGCCCCGTCCAGCCCGCGTTTGTCTTGGGGCCGGGCTGGAGCGAGACCCGAAAGCTACACGAGCTCTCTCTGGGGGTACCAGCACGGCAGGGAGAGCAGCCCCGAGCAGGTCGAGACCTGCCAGGGAGGCACCGCGCACGGGCAGCTGCCCCAGCTCCGGTGCAGCCACCGCCGGAGAGGAGCCGCTCGCCAGCCCGCAGCCCCTCTGCGCCCCAGGCGCCGGGGCCGGCGGCGCGGAGCTGTGCCTTTAAGCCTCCGGCTTGCAGCGCCGGGGCACCTGACCTCAGCATCCTCAGCTGAGTTGGATTAAGGCCGGGGGGGGCGCTCGGGGAGTCTCACTCCCCTCTTCCCCCAGCCCAGCACAGCCTGCCTGGCCGCCTCCCAAGCTGTGCCCGTTCATATCTCAGTGGAAGTGGACGTCCTGGGGGGCAGAGGCCTGCGCAGCTGTGCTGATGGCCAAGGGGTTGTGGGAGGGGGCCTGGGGCTGGCAGGGGCAGGCAGCGGTGCCAGGCGGAACCCCCCCCAGGGTGGGACTGTAGCCGGACCTGCCATCCCGCTGCCATGAAGGAGTTCACGGAGATCGCCCTGTGCCCCAGCGCGCTGGGCCAGAGCAAGGTACGAGCACCCCCTGCCTCCGGCCTGCCCCGCGGCCATTCCCTTCAGTGCTGTCCAGTGCCCCCCAGCACGGCGCCACCGGCAGGGGTTGATGGCCCAGAAAGCCCCCGTGGCTTGCAGCTCAGGAGCCGCCAACCGCCCCCGGCACGGTGGTGCCCCCGACCGCAGCCCCCACTCCTTGCCTTGCAGACGGAGTTTTGCAATCCTGCCTTCGAGCCTGAGAGCGGGGGGGCCGCGGCCGCGGTCGGGGCCGGCGCCGTGCCCGTGCCCCCCGCCCCGCGCCGGGCAGCGGCCGGGAACGGGAGCGTCCCGGGAGCCTCCTGGAACAGCCTCGGTACCGTCTGCCGGGGGCTGCGGCACCCTGGGGTGCCCTGCTGAACGAAGGGCACTGCAGTGGGGTGGGGGACCCTGAGCCTGCCCCTGCCTGTTGAGGGGGTCCTCTCTGTCACAAGCCAGACCGGGCTGTAGGCCCTCCACGGAGGGGCTCACACTTGATGGGCACAGCGAACCACTGGCCCTGCCGGCTGCTGTGCCGCCAGCCCCAGGCGTCCTTTGCTCATAAGCTCGGGCCCAGCTCGGACCCACTGGCATCGTGGGGGAGACCCCCCCCCACCCCCCAGCAGTGCTCCCGTGACGGGCTGCGTGCGCGGCTCCCGCAGGCCGGCAGGGCTGGCGCCCGGCGGGGGAGATGCTGCGCCCCGACTGCAGGTTCTCGGGGCTCTGCGTGGTGCTGCTGAGCGTCCTCCTGCTGCTGCTCCTCGCCCTGCTCCTCGGCCTCATCCTGTCCCGTGAGTACCAGCTGAGTACCGAGGAGCGGGGAGCCCAGCCTTGTTGCACCGCCCTCCACGGCTCCTACCCTGGGAGGGCGATGCCAGGGCAGTGGTGGCGGCACAGGGAGCATCTTCCCTGTCCCCCCGCACCCTGGCCAGAGCTGGGGCTGGCAGCCTGGCTGCCTGGGGCGAGGACGACGAGGGAGCAGAGGAGAGGCCCTGGCTGGCTTTGGGCACCTGCAGGTGCTGGGCACAGGTCCCAGGGAGCAGAGCTGCGCTCTGGGTGCCCCCAGGCCTGACTCCTCCTCGCCGTCCCGTCAGCACAGAGCTGACAGCGCGCCCCCCAGGCAGCGCTCCCTCCCTGGCTGCCCCTGCCAGCAGCACCGCGGCACCTGCCCCCCGCAGCTCCCTGGCGCCCCAGGAACAGAGCAAGCTGCCCCCGGCGGGCACGCCAGCGCCCGGTGAGTCTGGGGGCACAGCCCCCTCCCCGCGCCCAGCCGCCCGGGGAGGCAGCCCCCCGGGAGGTGAGCACCCCGCGGGGCCTCTGCCCTGAGCCCCCCACGCGTCCCCTCTGCCCGCAGCCTGCGGCGGGACCCTGCGAGGCCGCGAGGGCTCCTTCAGCTCCCCCAACTACCCGGCGCCCTACCCGCCCCACGCCCTGTGCGTGTGGCACATCCGGGTGCCCCCCGGGCTGGCCGTGCAGCTGAAGGTGGAGGTGCTCAGCGTGGAGGGCACCGCCGCCTGCCTCTTCGACCGCCTGGAGCTGCACGAGGAGCCGGACGAGGAGGGCGCGGGGACCGGCGCTCCCCCGGGCAGTGCGGCCAGGTAGCCCCGTCCCCTCCCTCAGCCAGCCCTCTTGTGGGCAGCCCCTGGTGCCCGTCTCCACCGTGTCCCCCCAGCAGCCCTGGCCCGGGGCAAACGCTGCTCAGAAGGGGCAGGGGCTAGAGCAGCTGGGGCACCCGCCAAGGGAGGCTGCAGCGGTGGCCTGGGCCGGAGGGGCCCCGGGGAGACCCCTGCCCCACGCCGCGAGCAGGGCCTCTGGTGCTGGCTGGGGAGGGGGCACCGCAGAGCAGCCCTGCGTCTGCCCACCCACAGGCACCCGGGTGGCATGGAGGGGGTGGGCACGCGTGGCACCACCGGGGCTCACGCACCCCCTCCACAGGTTCTGTGGCAGCGTGGCGCCCCCCACGCTCAACACCAACGCCAGCCGGCTCCGTGTCACCTTCGTGTCGGACGGCAGCGTGAGCGCCCGCGGGTTCAGCGCCCGCTACCGCGCCGTTGTGCCCAGCCAGAGTGAGTGCGAGGCTCGCCCCCGCCGGGGCCCGGGGGGGCAGCCGGGAGGGGCAGGGGCTTGGGGCGAGCACAGGGCCCGCCGCCCTGCCCAGCACGGCCCTGGTGGGGCCGGCACCCTCCAGGCCCCGCCTGCCCGGCCCCTAGGGAGCTGCGCCTGGGACGAGTTCCTGTGCGACGCCGGGCGCTGCCTGCCCCTCGGCTCCGTCTGCGACGGCGTCCACGACTGCGCCGACCACGGCGACGAAGCCGACTGCGGCCGCGAGCCCCGAGGTGCGGGTGGGCCGGGCAGGGCCGGGAGGTGGCCAAACCCGCTGCCTCCCGGGGCCGCGGTTCCTGGGATGCTGCGTGTGTGGGTGCTGCCTGGGTGCCCGTGCCCTGGCACTGCGCGGCCGGCGGGAGGGGCGAAGGGTGCGTGGCCTCTCCTGCCCCACGGCCTGCCTGTGTCCTTCCAGAGTGCGGCGGGGCACTGACCAGCCTGGAGGGGCAGATCTCCTCCCCTAACCACCCCCGGCCCTACCCGCACCAGCAGGTGAGTGCGGAGGCCGAGCCACGGGGCTCAGCTCACGTCCCAGGAGCGCACCTCCGTGAGGCAGGGGTCAGCGCCTGGCTGGAGAGCGGAGTGGGGCAGAGCATCCCCCCCCAGCCCCCCGCGAGCTCCTGGGAATGGGGGGGGCTCGTGCCTGAGGCACCCCCAGCAAGAGCACCCCCCCAATCTCTTGCAGCTGTGCCTGTGGCAGATCTCGGTGCCCGAGGGCCACCTTGTCACCTTGCGCTTCCACAACTTCAGCCTGGAGGCGCAGGACGGCTGCTCCTTCGACTTCGTGGAGGTGCACGACGGCGCGGGCACCAGCGCCCGCAGTCTGCTGGGCAGGTAGGGCCCTCGCCCGCCTCTGCTTCCCGGCCCCCGGGCCCCGGGCCCCCGCCGCCCGCCCGCGCGCCGCTCCCACCGCCCGTGTCCCGGCAGGTTCTGCGGCTCGCGGCTGCCGCCCGCCCTCACCTCCACGCGCCACGCCATGACCGTGCTCTTCGTGGCCGACGACGGGGTGGCCGACGACGGGTTCTTCGCCACCTACCAGGCCTGGGCCGCCACGGAGCGTAGGAGCCGGGCTGGGGGGCCGGGGCGCCCGGGCACGGGGGGCCGCGCCTTCTATGTCTGCCCGCCCCGGGATGCCAGGCGGCGTGGTGGCGTGGCTGGCTCCCTGGGCTGGGACATTGCAGTTTAGTTCCTGGCTCTACTTCAGGCCTGCGGGGTGGGCTTGGGTGTCCCCCCCCCCGGCTTGTGGCTCGGTTTCCCCAGGGGAGAGGAGGAAGCCGGGTGTCTCCCGCTGCTGACTTGGAGCTGCAGGCCTGCCCGCGGGGAGGCACGCCAGCCCACGCAGCCCCAGCTCCGGCCTGGCTCCCGTCTCCCCTGCCCCCCGACCCTGCTGCGGCCAGCGCCTCCTGCTGGGCTCCGGCCCAGTTGGAGCTGAGGCTGCGGGGGCTGGGGGGCTGTGCCACAGCCGGAGCTGCACCCCCCGCCTGCCCCGTGCGTGTCGCCTGGGGCAGCTGGGGGTGGATGGAGGAGCTGGGAACAAGCCCCGGGTCCCCGGAGCGGCCGGATGCTGTCCTGAGCTCCCCGCACTTTCCCACGCTGCCCCTGCCCCCCTCCCCGTGGGAACGGGTCTCCTTGCAGGGCCCTGCTCCCATGCCCCAGCCTGACGCCGGGCCCCGCCATAATGACCCCTCAGCCCCAGCCCGCCGTCTCTCTCGGGGCTGGGGACGGCGCCGCAGCAGCTCTGCAGTGCCCCCGAAGCACCAGCCTCCCCCGGGTCCTTGCACCCCCGGTCCCGAGGGCCTGCGGCCGCAGAGGGGCCGGGTGCGGGGAGCCTCCACCGCGCCCCTCTCCCCTCGCCCCTGCAGGGACGTGCAGCCCCTGGGAGTTCCCCTGCGGGACCGGGGAGTGCCAGGCGCCCGAGGCGGTGTGCGACGGCTGGCACGACTGCCCCGACGGCAGCGACGAGCTCAACTGCACCAGCACGCGCCCCCCGCCTGTCGGTGAGTGCCTCGTGCCCCGCGCGTGGGCCCCGGCAGCCCGAGGCCGGGCAGGGCGGTGCGCCAGGACCTGCCCCCATTGACAGTGCCCGCGCCCCGCCAGAGTCCTGCGAGCTGATCCGGGTGGAGATGTGCCTGGGGCTGAGCTACAATGCCACGGCCTTCCCCAACATCTGGCTGAACATCCCCGACCAGCGGGGCGCCGCCGACGTGCTGCGGGGCTACAAGGTGAGCTGGGCACCGGCGCTGGGCGGGCGGGGCACGGGCCCAGCACGGCCCTGCCCAGCCGCATCTCCTGGCCCCCCTCTCCTGCAGAGCCTGGCGGGGCTGTCCTGCTACCGGCCCCTGCGCCTGCTGCTCTGCGGTCTCTTCGTGCCCCGCTGTACTCCCGACGGGGGCGTCCTGCGGCCCTGCCGCCCCGTGTGCCTGGCAGCCGAGCAGCGCTGCCGGCCGGCCCTCGACCTCCTGGGCATGGCCTGGCCCATCAACTGCAGCGTCCTGCCAGACACCAGCCACCCCGGGGAGTGCGTCCAGCCATGAGCCCCCCGCGCCTGGGCTCCTGGGGGTAGAGCCCTCAGCCCAGCAGCAGCGGGGTGAATCGTGGCTGTTTCCTCCCACGGGCACAAGTAAAGTCCATCTGGTTCCAACCCCAGCTTTCCCACAGCCCATGTCTCCAGCCACAATGATCCTCCTGTGCCTCAGTTTCCCCCTCTGTAAAGCAGAGGCGAAGGTAGCCTCTGGGCCAAGGTGGGAGGATGAAGTCATGGCAGCTGGTGGGGGACCCTGGCCCCTCCGTGACTGGTGCCAGAGAAGGAGCAAGGTGGTCAAAGCCTCATGGGGCTGGGGCAGCTGGGGGGGGGAGGGGGCTGGACCAGTACATGCCCCTCCATGGGGCAGCCTAAGGCATTGGGGCCCCAGGGGCTTTGGCTCCCCGGTGCCTTTCCTTGCCCTTTTTATGGGTGCTTCTCTCCAGAGCTGCCTGCATGCCAGGCAACTCACTGCAGTAGGCTGAGGGTTAATCCTGAATGCAGGGCACATCCTGGGCCCATGGCTGGCTGCAGCTGTCTCCTTCACCCGGGATGTCTCGTGCCTTGGGTAATAAACAGCGTGAGCAGCTTGCAAACACGCTTGGCCTCACCACCGCCTGGAGCACGCGTGTATGTGAGGGGAGGGAGGGAGCAGGGGGCCGGCACCGGCACCGCCACCTCCGGGCTGGGGAAGCCAAGGCACGGAGGAGGGAGCGCAGCGTGTAGGTAGGGGCATGGTGGGATGAAGCCCCGGGTGCCCAAGGCTCCAGGCCCTGGAACATGGGCGTCACAGGCTGGGGGCAGGGAGCGGGCAAAGACCTGGATGCTGGCTGGGGGCACAAGCTCGGAGCCAAGCTGTGGCCGGTGGGGGCTGGGGAAGCAGCAGGTGCCCCTTGGCGCCTCCCTGGCCCCGTGGCTGGTCCCCAGGGACCGATGCTCATCTCTGAGCCCATCTCGCACCCTGGCTGGGGAAGGGGGACAAGGGGCTTCCGCTCTGGAGTATGGGAAAGGGCCAAGGCCGGAGCTGCTGAGCCCTGGCGTGTCTCCCAGCCGTAGGCCATTCAGCCTGGAGGAGCCTCAAAGCCACTGAGCCGCGCCGGCCAAAGGCAACATCCGTCCTCACCTTGGAAAAGAACTGCGCAAGGCCCGGACGGGCTGACCCTGGGCTGGGCACCATGACAGCTGGCACTGCCACCGGGCCTGCCTGCTGCAAGGCAGGGAAGAGCCCGGGCCCAGCAAAGCCTTCCCTGGGGAGGGCTTGGGGAGAGCAGGGTGGGGGCCACGGGGTGGTGTGTGCACCATGCGTGTGCATTGCCAGGGGATGTGTGCGCAAACAGAGATATGTTTTCTATTAGCAGGGGTGTGCATGAGCAGGGTGATGCATGTGCTGCCCGTTCATGGAGCACGTGCACATTCAAGGGGCCGCGTGTCAGGCTCCTGTGTCTGTGCCGTGTTGGCAGGCGTGCGGCACAGGGCCGGCAGCCAGGGGCTTGGCTGTGATGTGATAGGAAGTGCAGGGAGTGCTCCAGGGGCCGGTGCTGGGTGTTGGCTGTGAATGGGTGTGTGTGTGTGTGCGTGCGTGCGTGCGTGCGTGCGTGCATACTGTGAGGGCTGGTACTTGGTGCTGGTGGGTGTGCATCCTGAGTGTATGAGGGGGGGCGGGTGTTTACAGGCAAGGTGTGCGTGGGTGTGCTGCTAGCATGTGTGTGTGAGTGACTGTGCAAACTGCTAGAGAATTGTGGGCATGGGGGGGGGTGCTGCTAGTGTGTGTGTAGGGGGGGTACTGCTACCATGTACCGTGTATGCTAGTGAGTGTACATGAGCCTGCACGGACGTGCTCTGCTAGCATGCAGCGCATGTGCCAGTACCTGGCATCGACCACGCGTGGCATGAAAGGCGTGTGCACGCAGCCTGGCAGGTGTGAGCATGTTTTGGTGGAGCCGAGGCCCTGGCCCCAGCCCCAGCCAGCCCTGCTCCCCGCGGAGGCCGGCTGCTCGCCCCCGCCCTGCGCAGCGCTCGCGGTCCCAGCCCCGTCGCTGCTTCCAAAGAGGCAGCCGCAAGAATGAGGCGCCGCGGTTCCCCTTGCCAGGCCTGGCTGCATGCAGCGCAGAGGCTGCTGCGCTTCCCGTGGGGCGGGGGGGTGATGCTCGTGGCCCCTCGTCGGTCCCCCGCTTCCCCCAGCTTGGCCTGGTGCATCACCTTCTGCCCGGGCCCCGTCTGGGAGAGCTGTGGAGGAACGATGCCCTGGGAAGAGGTGTCTTCAAGTCCTGGCTCCCCGAGGCCCCTATGCCAGGGGCGTAGTGTCCATCCATCTGTCTGCCTCCACCTCCCGCTGCCTATGCTGACACCCTGGGAGCCTTCCTCATGCCTTGTAGCTCTTGGCTCCCAAATTCCCCCGTTTCCTCTGGAGCTGGGAGGAGAGCTGGGAGGAGAGGGTGAGGGGGGCCGGGGGGAAGGCAGCTTTCCCAGGGCTTTCGTCACAGCTGAAGTGGTCAGGAAGAGCTCCAGGACCTTCTGAGCCAGAAGGGAGTGAGGAGTCGGGCAGCACGGGAGCCGGGAGACGCGGGGAGCGCAGCCAGCGGGGACACCACGGCACAGTCCAGGCAGGTTTATTTTCCTCCCTTTTCCTCTAGTGCGGGGGGGGCTTCCCCTCTGCCCTGAATGCAGGGGTCCGTGGTGCAAGGGACCCCAGTCAGCTGGGAGCCAGGCGGGGAGAGGGCTGCATGGGGCATGTGGGATGCAGTGGGGTTGGGGGGGATGGTGGCCCTGCCCCCCCGGCAGAGGCCGGGTGGGATGAGTGCCAGCCCTGCAGGACGGCTGCCCTGGGCTCGGCAGCGTGCCTGCTGCGGGCATGGCCCGCCAGCCCTGACGCAACTGCTCCTGGGCCTGCGCGCCGGGCCGGCAGCCCTGCATGTGTGTGGGTTGAGCCAGTGAGGACAGAGGCCCCCCAGGGGCAGGAAACGGGCAGGTCCCGGGGCTCGCGCCAGCGTCCTCAGGCGCCGAGTGTGCACACACGCACACACACGGAGCTCACAACCCACTCCACACACGCACACCCAGAGCAAACTACCCCCTACCCCACGCGCCCACAGCTCACGACTTGCGCAGACCCCTCGCGGCTCACACCTCGCCCCCTGGTCATCACTTGGCGCACCACGCACATCCCCCCACCCTTTGCAGCCCCCCACCCACACGTGCACTCCTCCCAGCGCCGTGCCCTCCGCCTGTCCGTAGCCCCCCGCCCGCCCACGGCCTGGCAGGCAGGCCCGGGCCTTGCGCACCCCGCCCTGCGTGCCAGGCGAGCGCCGGCCGGCGGCGGGCCCCAGCGAGCGCATGCAGCAGGAATGTGCTGGAGCTGCTGGAAGGCGTCACCACATTCCAGACGCCTCGCACAGCTCCTGCGGATGCTGGCCTGGCCCGGCAGCCGGGGCCGAACAGGGCCTGGGCTGGACCGGTCTGGCCTCCCCGGACGCTGGGCCGGACTAGCCCCCGCCCTCCCAGCATCCGCGGGGCAGCAGGGAGAAGGGGGGAGGATGGGGGGCCGTGGGGTTCTCCAGCCCCACCCCCAGCAAGCCATGATCTGGGTCTCCTTCCAGGCGGCAGGATCCTGGGAGGGTGGAGAGAGCTGCGCCAGCCCTACCGCACCCCAGGCCGCCCCTCGGGTCTGCCCCACCGCCATCAGCCAAGCCAAATAGCCCGGTGGCCAGCCAGGCCCATGGCTGCCGCAGGCAGTGGGGCACCCCACGGCCCAGCTGGGCCCCAAGGCACAGACCGCCTGCTGCAGGAGCCACACCACATTGTGCCTGGGGGCCCGGGCCTGGGCGCAGCCTCTCCCTCTGCTCCAGACCTCACAGCTCGCTCTGCTTGCAGCCCCGGCACGGCACAGCCTGGCGATGAAGCAGCTCCTCATCCTCCTCGGGCTGATCGCTGGCGCCCTCCAGATTGAGGACAACAAGATCCCCAGCCTGTGCTCCGGCCAGCCGGGGCTGCCAGGGACACCGGGGGTGCACGGGAGCCAGGGCCTGCCCGGCAGGGACGGGCGTGATGGCCGGGACGGAGCAGTTGGGGGGCAGGGAGAGAAGGGGGAGATGGGCCCCCCAGGTAAGGAGATGCTGAGCCATTATCCAGGAAGGGGCTGGGGGGGAGGTCTCTTGCACCCTTAGTGCTTGCTAGGTGGGTTAACCCTTCGTATGCTAGCAGACATGACTGGGGCAAAGCACCAGGATCTCAGCACATTGCCTCCAATGCCATGCTGCCTCGGTGTGCCACGCTGCCTTGGCTACGCAATTTATGGTGCCGGGGGATTGCTCTTAGGCTCTCCCTCCAGTTCGCTCCTTCAGCCTTTTGGCTCAGGGCAAGCGAGACTACGGGGTGCCTGAACTCCAAGCCCCCAGGCTTGGGGCCTGCATGTAGGATGCCAGATTTGGGGAGTATCCGAAGTCCCACAGCGATGACTCTGGGGGGAGGAGACTTGTCCGGAGGTAGAGCCAGACTTGAACAATTGAGCTCAGCTCTGTCGATTAGGAATCTGGAACTAAGTCAGCCTTAAGCCAAAAAAAAAAAGAGGAGGAGGAGGAGGCAAGGGGCATCAGTAGCTACTGAGCTGGGGAGTGAGGGAGCTTCTGAATGGGAGCGTCCTGGACCTTAAATGCTGGAGGCTGCAAAACCCTGGTCAGCCCCTGATAGGTCTGTCACCCAGCCGCATGAGAGACTATGGGGTCTGACCCAGTAAATGGCAATCCTCATGTTCCCGTGCTGCTGCCTGCATGCCCAGATCACATCCTTGGGCACACAGGGTGGCAAGCTGGAGTAGGGTTTACAGAGGGTGGGGGACGGGGGGTGGTGGGGTCGGGGGCATCCCCACTGGTGACGTTCTTCCCTCCATCCTCCCTGCAGGCGTCCCCGGCCTGCGCGGGGACACGGGCAGCTCCGGCCTGAACGGGCTGCCCGGCGAGAAGGGGGCGCCAGGGGAGTGCGCGGTGGCGCCCCGCTCGGCCTTCAGCGCCAAGCTGTCGGAGGTGCGCAGCCCGCCCGCGGCCGACCAGCCGGTGCGCTTCGACGAGGTGCTGCTCAACGAGCAGGGCCACTACGACCCGGCCACGGGCAAGTTCACGTGCGAGGTGCCGGGGCTGTACTACTTCGCCGTGCATGCCACCGTCTACCGCACCAGCCTGCAGTTCGACCTGGTCAAGAACGGGCGCTCGGTGGCCTCCTTCTTCCAGTTCTACGGGAACTGGCCCAAGCCCGCGTCGCTGTCCGGGGGCTCCCTGGTGCGCCTGGAGCCCGAGGACGAGGTGTGGGTGCAGGTGGGCGTGGGCGACTACATCGGCTTCTACTCCAGCGTCAAGACGGACAGCACCTTCACCGGCTTCCTCGTCTACTCCTACTGGCAGAACTCGGCCGTCTTCGCCTGACGCGGCCCCGTGCGGGCCTGGGAGCCCGGACGCCTGGGTTCTTGGCCCGGTGCTGCCACGGACGCTTCCCCGCAGCGCGGCACGGGGATGGGGAGGCTTCTCTGCCCCAGAGGAGCGGCTGGGAGGGGGCACCAGCTTAGCGCTGTATAATAGCACCCTGGGGAGGGGGCTGGGGGTCCCTGCGGCCCGTAAGAGGTGGCGAGGTGGGAGCAGAGGCCTTGATGGGCTGAGCACCGCATCCCTGGGGCTGGGACCCGGGGGGCAGCAGGCAGGGGTCCCTCGCCCCTTGCGTGCCACCCCTAGAGGCCACGGGCTGGGTGGACCACGGAGCCCAAACACCAGGCCCCTCGTAAGGAGCCAGCTCTGCCGTGAGCATCACCAAGCGCTTGGGGGTGCCGGAAGTCACAGCTGGGGGGCAGACCCCCTCATGCCACGGAGGCCAGGGCAGGGGCAGGGGCGCTGGGTGCCAGCGGGGGCCCTGCATGGCACCGGGCTGGGCCGGGCCCCGCAGCTGAGCTGGAGGCCCAGGCCGCGCTCATGTCCCCCCAGCCAGCCGCGCTCCCTGCCATGTACCTGCCACCCCGGACCCCTCAATAAACGGGCTCCGAGCCAGTCATGTCTGCTCCGGGCTGCGCGCCGGGGCGGGGCCGTGCGCTCGGGCAGCGGGCAAGCGCCGCGCGCGCAGCGGCCGCGCCGCGCTGTCCGCCCCGCGCCGTGTTTAACAGCCCCGCGCGCGCCCCGGGGCCCACGGGGCAGCGCGCTCTGGGGTGGCGTCCGTCGTGACGCGCGCGGGCCCCCGCCCCGGCGCCCCCTGCAGGGCCGGAGGCGCGGGGCGGGGCGGGGCGGGGCGCGGCGTGCCCGGCAGAGGGCGCCCGGCTCCCGCCGCTGAGGCCGGCCGTGGGCGGGGCCCGCCCCCTGCCCCGCCCCCGGGGCGGCCCTGCCGGGGCGGGGGGGGCCCCGGGGCCTGAGAGCAGCGCCGCCGCCCGGCCGTGGGGCAGGTCCCCTCAGCCTGTCCGCCCGCCCCGCGAAGCACCGGGGCCTCCGTCGTCGCCAGGGCAACCGCTTCCCCGGCGCGGGGGAGGCGACGCGGGCATCGCCCCCGCCCCCCTCCAGTGGGCAGCCCCGCTGCGTGGGAGCGGGAGTCTGCCCCAGAGCGCCCCTGCGGCCGCGGGCGTCCGGCTCCCGGCCTGCCCGCTAAGTGATTTGGAAACGTCTGAAGGCCCGGGGGGCGGGGGGGGGGAACCTTTGGAGCTGATTTGGCTGCCAACGTGAAAACGTTTCCGTTAAAAAAGGCCCGAGCCGAGGGCGCTGCTCATGCACAGCAGGTGGGGAGGGGGCCTCAGCCCGCGGCCCAGGCAGCAGGAAGGGCCCCTTCGGCGCGCCGGGGGCCCACGCCCACGAGACACGGCTGGACGCCCTCCTGAACACGGGCGCCACTGAGTGTAGTCGGGGGGGGCAGGGGCCACCTACGGGCGCCAGCGGGGACAAAAGCAAAGGACGGAGGCTCGGAGCACGGCGCCCACCGGCCCGCAGGCCCGGCCTGGCCAAGCTGCCTGGAGACGCGCGCGCGGCCGGGAACGGAGGCTCTTAATTTGCAGGGAGCTCGTGGGAGCAGTGCCCAGCCAGACCCTAGAAGGCAAGAGCTGCTTTAAAATAGCCGCAGCAGCATGGCCTGGGGGGCACCCAAAATAGCCACCGGCGGCCCCCACCCGGGGCGGCTGAGGGTGACCTCGCTCCTGGGATTCTTTACAAGGCAGCTGGGAAGGGGAGGCGGGGGCTGTTCTGCCTCCCCTTGGGACTGGGATGGGGCAGGGGGTCATGGAGGCTTCCCAGCACAGTGTGGTGCCCAGGGGCACGCCAGTTTGAGAGCAGAATCGCTGGTCCTAAAAGGACTCGCTCCCCAAGGCCCTGCCCTGCTAGAGCAGCTGAGCTCCAGCCTGCCGGGCTCTGTGGGGCAAGGGCAAGACGCAGGCGGCACCCGCGCCTGCTCGGGAACCCTCCCCCAGCCGCAGCGGCAAGTCCGGCTCGGGTCCATCGCACCCTGCAGCCGGGACCCAGCCTTGCCTGGCGCGCTCTGTATCTGCAGAGTAAGCGAGCCCAGGCGGCTCCCCTCTCCCAGCCTGCTGCCCGGCTCCATTTGGGGTTAGAACACTTATCAATTTTTTATTAGCTGGATAGGGGAAAAAAAAGTCCCCCCTCCCACCCAGCCCCGCGGGCTCCTGGCTTGCAGTTGAGGCTGGCGCTGGTGATGTGCCCAGGCCTGGCACACTGATGCCCCCACTCCAGCTGCTGTTCTAGTTCAAGTGCCTGTTTGTCAGCCCTCTCGACGCCTGGGCTTCTCCCTCCCAGACCTCCCGGTTCAGACACTATCACATCAAAGAAAAAGGCAAGAGCAGGGCAGGTTAGGATATGTTTCACATTGGAGGCAGTCAGTAAAGCAGAACACGGGGAGGGTCCCACTCAGCTGACAACCCAGGCGGCCCCGTAACACACGATGCACAGGCGTGACGGCGCCTTCCTCACACACGGAGAAGCACGGGCCTCTCGGAGCTGCCCACAGCATCGGGAGCTCGCCCCATCTGACCCGGCTTGGGGGCTGCCTTGGGGTTGCACAGGCTGTGGGAAGCCACCTTCCAGCGGTGGACTGAGTCACAGCAAGAAGGGGCTGGTTGCACTGGTGGGAAGGGGGCAGCTGTCGCTCTCGGGGGGTGTCAGAAATCACGTCTTACAAAAATAGAATCCGTTTTGTTCCCCCTCCCCCCACCGCTTCCCCTCCACAGAAATCATCAGCGGTGCGAGGAGCCTGGAATGTGCTATAGTGTTGCATCGGTGACCTGCAGAGCAGACGCTCCAGCGTGGCCACGGAAATCCTGGTAACCCTGCCACAGGTCAGGCTGGGAAGAGCTTGTGTTTTCCACCGCCAGGGAAGGAGGCATCCGGTGACGTGGGGAAGAACCATCTCAGACTGTTTGTCTCCCCGTTTTGAACAGGGATGGGAAGAAACCAGGCCCCCACCCCCTTCCCCACTGAAGTGTCAGGATCCAAAAAGTGAAGAGCTGCTTTCTGAAGGGCAGGTCTTGGCCCCCAAGGGACACGTCCCCGCAACGTGTCTCTGGCGGTGGGGAACACAAGCCAGGTGGGATCAAGGCTTGAAAAATGCACTTGTGGCTGGTGGGGGCCTGAGTGGGGCAGCTCTGGAGTGAAACTGTTTCACTGTCCTGCTGTGGGCTCCAGGCCATCCACTCCCCTGGGAGGCCAAGGCAAGAATTAGGGCATGCTCTGCCCCCACCAGCATAGAGGGGGGACCCCAAGGTTTTCAGGGGGCACAGCCTGCTAAAAAATCCCTCCCAGAGCAGGGTACAAGCACGTGGTGCTCGTTGGATCCTGGCCCAGCCCTGTCCTAGCAGTTGGCTTCCCCCACTCCAGGCCCTGCCTTCACCTGTTCTCCCCTCTCAGCCACTGGAGCATGTTTCATGCCCTGCTTCGGACACGCCACATGGTCTGCAGTCGAGGCAACAGTCTTGAGCAAGACGGAGCCTTGTGACCCAGACGGGCAGCTGTGCTTTCTGGTGACAGCAAGAAGCAAGTACAAGATGTGAGCGAACGGAAGCTTCTGACAGTCTCTTCCCTCTTTGATCTTTTCATTAGTTCTTTGGAAAACTCAAGGCAGCATCAGGAGCGTGGCACCGAGCTGGAGGCAGAAGCTGCCCCGGCAGAGGGGGGCCCGGCGTGGTCCAGCACGTGCGGCTCACAGGTACACGTCAAGCGTGTGCAGGATCATCTGGCGGCAGAGCGGGCAGTTGCGCTGGTAGACAGCCTGCTGCAGCAGGATCTCGGTGCACTCCTGGCACAGGCAGAGGTGGCGGCAGGGCAGCAGCAGCACCGTCTTGGTCTGGTCCTGGCAGATGACACACTTCTTGCGCTCCTCCTGCTCCTTCAGGAGCAGCCAGGGGTCCTCCCCATCCTCCACCGTTGCCGCATTGAGTTGTTCCTTCCCCGAGGCTCTTCCCCGCGACGTGCTCGGTTCCTCCCCAGGGACCACGGGGTGCTGCCCTGCCACAGTGCCCTGTGCATCCACGCCATGCTGCTCCTCAGGAGCTCTGGCTGGCAGCTGCCGGACCTGACGGGCACCCCCTGTTGCCTGCTGACTGGCTCCTGGTAGCCCCTGCCTGACAGGAGGGGCCGGCCTGGGGAGGGCTGCAGCTGCCCTCTGCCTTCCTTGAGCACCCACGGCTGGGCCCAGCAGCCCTGGAGGGGCCTGCGGGTTCGCTGCTCGGACTCCTCCGCTCCAGTTGGCCACTTGGAGGCTCCAGTCAGCCAGCCTGCGCCAAGCCTGGGAGCTCATGACCATGCCCAGTGTGAGGAGCACAACCTGGTAGAGGCGGCACATGTCCCGGCGCAGGCGGTGGTAGGAGGGGAAGGTGTTCAGGTAGCCCAAGGCCTGCATCGCCAGTGTCCACACCAGCTCAGGATTGAGGACCAGGGCGCTGAACGCCAGAACCAGGCCCAGCAAGACAAGGCCGTAGACGTTGAGGACGAAGGCGCTGAGCAGGAGCTTGGCGGCAGACGCCAGCAGCTCGAAGGCCAGCTGGCAGGGCGACCACAGAAGGATGGCCACAGCCACGGCGCTGCTGGACACGTGCGCCAAGAAGGCGGCCAGCAGGTCCGTGACGCGCAGGAAAGGGCTGACAATGGAGTCCCAGAGCGCCAGCGCCAGGGCGAACAGGTTCTGGGTGCCGATGAGGCACATGTTGATGACGCTGTTCACCAGGTAGGCAAGGAGGCTCATGGTGATGGTGCACACCTCGCACGCCTGGCGCAGCAGCGCCTGGCCCGAGCCCAGCAGGTGCCAGAGCCCGCGGTGCACCGCCTCCCGGCCCCGCAGCGCCACGTGCGAGGCCAGGTGCCCGGCCACCTTGAGGCTCTCCAGGCTGGCGGTGAAGCCCCGCAGCAGCCCGGCCAGGGCCTGCAGGGAGCCCAGCACCAGGCAGCAGACCATCTCCGCCAGGTAGAGCAGCGAGAAGAGGGCCCCATCCCAGCACTGCAGCGCCCCGGCCACCAGCGCCTGCGGCAGGCTGCACACGAAGGTCACCAGCCACAGCAGCACCGACACCAGCGTGGACACCAGGAAGAAGTTGACGTCCAGCACGAAGCCCACCACGTGCAGCACCAGGCCCACGCCGCGCAGGATCACGAACAGCAGCTCCATGGCAGGGCCGGCCGGGACCCGAGCAGGCCTGGGGGCGAGAGCGGGGTCAGCGAGTGTGGGGAAGGGGGCACCAGGGTGACCCCTGGCTGCTCCCTCCATGGGGGGCTGGGCCCCGAAGGGGGTGGCACTGGGGTCCCCGGTCAGATGGGGAGCCCCAGCTGGAGGGTCCTGGCTCTGAGTGAGGGTCCTGCACCATCTCCAGGTCCCACACTGGGGGGTAGGATTCTGGGCCAGGCCCATCTGGGGGTGGGTCTCCTGCAGCAGCTCCCGGCGGGGGGGGGGGGGGGTCCAGATTGGGGGGGATTATGCAGCAGGCCAAGACTGGGGGGGAGTAATAGCTCTTTGGGGGTCCCAGATGGGGGGGTGGATTATGGGCAGGCCCGTGGGGGTCCCGGATTGGGGGGATTAGAGGGCAGGCCCAGCTGGGGGTCAAGGCCCGCGGGGGGTTCTCACCCTCCGCGCTTGCGGGGGGCCCGGCCCGTCCCCCCCGCGGGGGGGCTCAACCTCCACCTCTCCCCAGCACCCGCTCCGCTCCGCTGGGCGCCGCCATCTTGCGGGGGCGGGGCGGGGGCGCAGCCTATGGGAAGCGCAGGCCTACCTCCGTCGCTCTCGGATTGGTCGGTTTGAAGTACGCACGCGTCCCGGGGGCGGGACTGGCAGGGGTTCAGCCTCCTGGGATTGGCTAGTGGGGAGCGTGTAGCCCCGCCCCCGGGGGCCTTTAAAGGGGCAGCTGCGCTTGGGTGGACGTGGGTCTGGAGTCCCATGGGCCTGGGCCGCCGCGCGGTTTCTCTCCGGGTAAAAATAAACTCGAAGCTTTGCTGAGACGCTCGGGGCCTCGGGCGGGACTGTTCCAGCGGAAGCCATTAGCAGTGCAGTGCGGGCGGGTTAAACCCAGGCTGCAGGGCTGGGAAGCGGGCGCGTGGTGGCCAGGAGCAGCACACGGAGAGCCGGGTTGCAGGGCGAAGGGTACCTTCATGGAGACCCCGAAAGCGAGAGGAGGGTGGTTAGCGCCTGTGGGACGGCGGGTTTAGGAGGGATCCGTGGATGCCACGAAGTTAACGGCTCCCGGAACAGGAGTGCCGCTGCCCGCCAGGCAGCTGGTTGCAAGCTTTGGCGCGGCGTCTACACACGACGCTGACTGCGCCGTAGCTCCGTGTGACCGCGTGGCGCGAGGCGCCGCTACTGCGCAGTAGTAAAAAGTCACCGGCATCGCCAAAAGCCGTTCGGAGACACCGCTGCAGGGGTAGTGCGCAGTCATTTAGTACTTGCATGTGCATTACCAACGGACTGCGCAGCCGGCGTCTCGTGTAGACGCACCCTGGGTGCAGCAGGAGTCGAAGGAGGTTGCAAGTGCACCACTGTCCCCCTGCCCCCATTCACCTCTGCACGTGGGCAAAAATTGCCTGAACTCTCCCTGAATTGTGATGGGTTTTTCCTTGGCTGTTACTGCACGGGAGAGAGATCTGGGAGTCCCAGCAGACAGTCACTTGCAAACATCGGCTTGGTGCTCAGCAGCCATCAAAAAGGCAGATAAAACATTTGGGATTATTAAGAAGAGGTTCATAAACAAAGCAGAACTGTCATGATGCCTCTTTAAATCCGTGGGGCGTCCCTACCTGGGAGGCTGTGCCCAGTTTTGGTCCCCATGCCTCAAAAATGATAAGAGCTAGAGAAGGGCAGCAACGAGGATGCATGGTGTTGTGGGGCCTCCAGACTGGCAAGCCCAGGCCTGTTCAGTTTAGAAAAGAGACACTTGCGGGGGACAAGATAAGGGTCTACAAAGTTTGCTAAGGGTAAACTAAGGATTACCAGGGTTCACTAAGGGTTACTCAGATTGGATGAATGGACTGTAAGGCAGGAGTGTTGGGCTCAGTGAGCTGTGATCAATAGCTCGATGTCTAGCTGGCAGCCGGCATCAAGTGGAGTGTCCCAGGGGTCAGTCCCGGGGTCGGTGTCGTTCGATGTCTTCATCAGCAACCTGGAAGATGGGATGGATGCATCCTCAGCAAGTTTGCAGATGACACGAAGCTGGGAGGAGGAGTAGATATGCTGGAGGACAGCGCTAGGACTGAGAGAGACCTTGGCAAATTGGAGGATTGGGCCAAAAGAAATTTCATGAGGTTCAATAAGGACAAGTGCAAAGTCCTGCGCTTAGAAAGGAAGGATCCCATGCACCAGTTCAGGCTGGGGGTGACTGGCTAAGTAGCAGCAGCTCTGCAGAAAAGGACCTGGGGGTGACAGTGGACAATAAACTGAACAGGAGCCAGCAATGTGCCCTTCTTGCCAAGAAGGCTAATGGCATCCTGGGCTGCATTGATAGGAGTGTTGTCAACAGATCGAGAGCAGTGATTCTTCCCCTCTGTTTTGCAGTGTGAGGCCACATCTGGAGTCCTGTGTCCAGTGGAGGGCCCCCCACTACAGATAGGATGTGGACACATTGGAGAGACTCTAGTGGAGGGCAACAAAAATGGTTTGGGGGCTGGGGCACATAACTTGAGAGGCTGAAGGAACTGGGCTTATTTAGTCTGCAGAAGAGAAGACCGGGGGGGATCGAATAGCAGCCTTCAACTCCCTGCAGGAGGGTTGCAAAGAGGATGGAGCTGGGCTGTCCTCAGTGGTGGCAGGTGACAGAGCAAGGAGCAATGGGCTCCAGTTGCAACAAGGGAGGTTTAAGTTGGATATTAGGAAAAACCTCACTAGGAGGGTGGTGAAGCACTGGAACAGGCTTCCCAGAGAGGAGGTGCAGTCTCCATCCTTGGAGGTTTTTAAGGCTCAGCTAGACACAGCCTTGTCTGGGATGATGTATTTGGGGCTGGTCCTGCTTTGAGCACAGGTTTAACTAGCTGTGACCTCCTGAGCTCCCTTCCAGCCCTCGTTTTCTATGATTCTAAAATACTAAGTGGCGAGGAAAAAGTAGATAGGGAATTATTACTCTCTCTCACCACACAAGAACTAGAGGTCTGTATGGCAGGGCTGGGCAAAATGCGGCCCGGGGGCCAGATGCAGCCTGCCAGGCCAATCTGTCTGGCCCTTGGGGCCCCTAAAAATTTTAGAAAATTCATATTTATCTGCCCTGGGCTGCCTGTTATGCAGCCCTCGATAGCTTGCCAAAACTCAGTAAGCGCCCCTCTGCCCAAAATAATTGCCCGCCCCTGGGCTACGGGCTGGCCGCCTGGATCAATTAGCCATCTGGCAACAAGCTGCCTGTGTAAGGGGCCTCAGCTGGCAGGCAACCAGCAATAATGAGGGGAAGTTTGACTAGATGACGATATAAAAGTGCAGGGGAGGAAGTAGGGGTGGGGTATTTGGAGTGGGAAGTGTTTGTGTGGGGATAGAGGGTTCCTTGAAGGAAGACTGCAGCGTGAGAGTGAGCTTTTGCTGGAAGTGTTTATTTTAGAGGTGTTTTGTATTTACAACTGAGCCATTCAGGAGGTTACAGCTTGCATTTTGGAGCCCAGAGAAAGACTGTTGCTGGGACCAGATTTAAGGGCTTGAGGACTGATTAGAGCGGGGCTGACTGGCCACTTGCTACAGAGTCACACATTGAAACCAGTAGGTAATAAATTCAAAATAAGCAAAAGGAAGCTCTTGTTCATGTAGCATGTTGAAGTGTGGAGCTCATGGCCACCAGATGTGGTGGAAGCTCATAGTTTAGCCAGCTTTGAAAAAGATTGGACATGATATTCTTGGAGGAATGCCTCTATTCTTGGGCACTGGTAGCTAGAGAATGAGGGGCGCAGTCTCTGAATCCGAGTTCCTTGACCTTAAATGCTGATGGCTGCAAGTTGGAGAGGAGCTGTGGGGGGAAAACTCTGGTCACAGTCTGTTCACTCCCTTTCACTGTCTGCCTGTGGGCAAGAGACTTGCAGTCTGATTCATTAAGTGGTGAGCCTTATGTTATTACTTTAAATCCCCCTGCCCCCCACCCCCATGCATGCATTTCTGGGGTTGAGTGATTTACCTGAAGAAGCTTGGGCAGACTCCTCCCCAACCTGAAGCTTGTTTTCTTGAGTGGCCTAGGGGCTGCCCCCCAGGCCTGTGTGCTATGTACAGAGCCCTAAATAAGGGACTGAGTTGAGCTGGGGCTATCAAGCCAAATCTACCTTTGGTCACCTCCAAACCACACATCTCTGCCATTGAGGGACTCTCCTGAAGCAGCTTTGCAGGGCGCTATCCCTAGCCAAAGACTGGGTTCAGAGGCTAGGGACAGAAACTATACACAAACCAGTAAAAGTGAGCAAAGTCCGGTTCAAATCCGTAAGATAACAGCGGTTTCGTCCGTATAATCCATGTCTAAAATGGTTGTAACCAGTTTAAGATAAACCTGGCTGGATGTAGCATCAGAGTGAACTGATGTAAGTTAATTCAGTTTCAGGCTTCAGCATCATGGTCGCAGCCCTTTGCTCTGCGCCTCTCTCTTGCCCACCTGTGTCCAGGCTGGAGAAGGGACGGATGTGTTCCTGGAGCTCCAGGTGGGGGGCTGCTACTTGCCTACTCAGGCTGCAGCTCCCTGCAGGCACTGGAGACAAATCCTTACACCAGCCATGTGGTTAGACCTGGCCCCAATCACCCTTTCTGTGTTGCTGTTGGGGTGGGCATCCCCAGGGGCTGGCACAGCTGGCAGTGCTCCTGTCCTCCCTGCCAGCACTTGGCAGGATGCCTGGAGTCCAGGGGGCTGTCAGGGTCCCTGGGGGGCCAGCAGCCTGCTCTGGGCACAGCCAGCCCCACTGCCCTGGTCCCAGCTCCTTGCTGGTGTCACTCAACCCAAGCCCAGCCTGGCCATGGTACGCCCAGGCTGCCGCAGGGCGCTTCGGACCCTTGTAGCAGCAGATCTAGCACCTGCCCCCACCTCGAGGCTTCCTTCCCTCGGTCCTAGCTCCAATTTCTGGCACATGCCCTCCCGGGCTTGCCCCCAGCTCTGCACACGAGCCGCTGTGTCCTGTCCCCTCCCATCCCCTCCACTGCCGGGCTGGAGCTGCTTTGGGCATTTATGGTAATGTTTGGATTGCTTTCATTTAAAAAAAAAAAAAAAGAAAGAAAGAAAGAAACAGTCGTCCCTGCTGCCTGAGCCTGGGTCCCTGAGCAGGAGGGAAGAGACATGGTGTCCTGGGACCCGCTGGCCCCCCTGCCCCTGCTTCCTTCCTGCCCCGCGCGCTTCTCTGGAGCTGCTGGCTGGTCTTCCCCCATGCCCTGCTCTGGGTCCCCTAGCATCAGCTCTGCTCCCCCGCACCGACCACCCCATAGAGGATGCAGGGTTCCCCATAAGCCCGACCAAGAGGGGCTCATCCAGCCTCACGGGGTGAAGGAAGCAACCTGCCCCTCACCTGCTCTGTCCCCAGCAGGTCCCACGCTCCCTGCCTGGCCTCCTGCACCTACCCCCGCCCCACGAGCGTTGTTATTGCAGGTGGTGCCTGGAGGTCCCCCTGCCTGGCCCCAGTGCCGCCCCGGCAGCTGTGCTAACAGCAGCAGTAGCAGGCGTGAAGCCCAGCGCCGGCCCTTTGAACACAGCCCCTCACCGGGCCACCCACCCTCCTCTAACCCACAGGAACAAGTGAGCTCCCGGCCCCGGCTTGCGTCAGGGCCTGCCGTTCTGGAGAGGCAATTAGCCTGCTCTAACCTCGTTAGGGCCCAGTTATGCCCATTTAGATGTGTGCAGCAGAACAGCCACGGCCCCCCCAGGTCCCGCGCTCAGTGGGCACTGTGGGTGGCCAGGATCCCAGACAGCTGCAGCCAGCGCCGAGCCCAGGGGAATTGGGACCTGCTGGGCAGAACTGGTGCTGGAGCCTTTCCCATGCCAAGCCGTTGGCCAGGAGTGTGGGGTCCCTGTGAGCGTGGGAAGGGGGAGAAGGGCTCCTCCCATCTCCCGGGTGGGATGGGGCAGCTGCTGAGGGAAGGAGGGGCGCTCTTTCCCAGCGCTGGCTCAAGTCTAGGCAATTGCATTTGGGCCAGAGTGGTGCCCGGCTCCTGGCTCAGGGTGCAGCTGCCACGCTTTGTGCCTCGGTTTACCCAGGTGACAAGCAGGACTCCGCGTGGCACCTGCAGCAGCGCCGGTCCGGGATTGATGGGAGGCTGCAGGGGTCCTTCGGCAGCAGGGCCAGCGGCTGGGCGGGTGGGTCCTCAGCTTCGCAGACATGCAGGTGGATGTGGGGCAGAGGCAACCACCGCTGCCCAGCCCCCCACATCACTGCCCCCTTGTCAGCCTGCCGAGCCAAGGGCCTGGCCTTGGCACTACATCACTTGGCTCAGAGCTGCCTCTTCCCGGCTCGCTCAGACTGAGCTCATCGCGGTGCTGAGAACTGCGGTTGAACGGGCTCCCGTGCAGGTGGCTTCCTGGAAATGAGGCATGAGCCAGCAGGGCTTGGGGGGCGAGTGAGCCAGCTCTGCACAAAGCCAGGCTCAAAGGCAGTTCACAGGCATGGCGAGTGCATGGGGTCTCAGAGGCATGCCAGGAGAGGGGTCAGGATTGAGCTGGGGGCACAGAGGGGCTGGGAGGGCCCGAGCACAGCCGTGGGGACGGCGGTGGAGCCATGGTCGGGATCCGGGAGCGCTGGATCCGTGCATCCGGGGGGCTGCAGAGCTGGGCCAGGCGTGCAGCCGCGAGGCCTGGGCTGGGAGCCCTGCAGCAGCAGGGTGAGGCGGCTGGAGGGCAGGCCCCGAGGGAGGCAGGGTCCGGGCTGCGTGGGCGTCGGAGGAATGGGAAGCATGAGCCTGCTCGGAGAGGCAGGGCCCGGAGTCTCGTCCAGGCTGCGGGGAGCACAGGAGGGGCGGCTTGTGCGGAGCCCCCCCGCACCGGCTGTGTGCAGAGGGGCCTCTGTGTGCGGAGCAAGGGGCTGCTCAATGCCGGCTCCCACTCCACCTCCTGGCAGGATCAGGCTCCAGCGAGACCCAGGGACCAAGGCAACCCCAGCCCCTCCAGGAAGAGGCACTTTCCTTTCCCAGCCTTTGTGCGACTCACATCTCTGCGATGAGGCAGGAGCTTCCGCGGGGAGGGGGATGCATCCTTTCTGGACCCTCTCCAGCAAAGCCCTGGGAAAGCCCTGGAGCAGGCAGCGCTTGGGAACGCTCGCTGCGCAGGCAGGGGCTGGGGGACGGACGTGGCCCGGTCTCTGTGACTCAGTTTCCCTGCCCCACTGTACAAAGTGCTCTGAGCCCAGCCAGCCGCCCGTGTGCTGTTGCTAATGCCCCCCCAGCAGCTGCCTGCCAGGCTGGGGGGTGGAGATGGGGGAGCAAGAGACACGGCACCTGGGGCAATGTGCGGCGCAATGCTGGGCAAGGCCGTGATCCCATACTGGCCTCGGGCAAGGGCTCTACCCCTCGGCATCATGGAGAGGAGGGCACGACGCTGCCCGGGGAGGGACCTGGGCGTCCTGGCCCCTCCGGGAGACAGGGGCAGGGATGAATGGAGCTGCCTCCTTTGGCAGCTCCGCCCTGGCCAGCTCCTCATCCCCAGCAGGGCCAGAGACAAAGAGGCCCCAGCTCCTGCCTGCCACCTGGGCCCAGCCCCTGGCCCAGTGCCCCCTGCCTCGGATTAATGAGCCGATTGAGGCAGGACGGGGCCAGGCTGGAGGCAGCTGCTCCCTCCCTCCCCACGGATAATCTGCCTTTGTGCGGGCGGCATGGGGCACAAAGGGGCCTTTGCTGTGCGGAGCTGGGCTGGGCGGCTCGGCGCTCTCCCAAGGAAGAGGCGGGATAAATATAGCTGCTGGCTTTGCTCCCGGCCCCTTTCCTCTGGGAAACCCGCTCTGGCCCCCGCTCCGCACTGCTTCCCCTGCCGGCTGCGGGGCCCCAGGGCAGCAGGTGCCTCCTGCCTGCGGACGCGGCGATCCCCCCTTCCCTGCGCGCACCGAGGGGCCAGCGCCGGGCAGGGGCAGCTGGGCCTGGCAGCCCCGCGCCAGGCGCCTTGCAAGTCTCAGGTGGTTGTCTGCATGCAGATGCGCCCGTGGGCCGAGGGGGCTGTGCCCTGCTGCCAGCCTGCCCGTCGGGGACTCGGGCTGGTGGAGGGTACCCCAGTTGACAGCACAGTGTCTTGGGGGGCTAGGCTCCTGGGATGGGTCTGAGGCCCGGGCTCCCATGCTGCCCTCCCCCTGGGAGCGATGGGGTGACGTGCCTGGCACTGGGCTTGGAGATGGGGACACTCCAGCCGCAGGGCGTCATCCTTCAGCCCCTTCCTGATGCCAGGGTCCAGGGGAAGGAGCAGGGCACTTGAGGCATCAACCTGGCCCTAATCACAACTCCAGCTGCTGCTTTGTTTCTTGCCAGGGCCATTTCCCCCTCCTCTCACATCCTTCCTTCCGCCGGCCAGCACCCGCGCCCCATCTTGATTTTCCAAGACACTATAAACAAAGGCTATTGTAGCCATGGTTAGTAATCCCCAAATAAAGAATGAGGAGAGCGGCCGGAGAATAGGAGCTGGGCAGTGGGGAGAGCGCAGGGCCTGCACCTCTGCCGGCTGGGGGCTTCGGCCCAGCAAAGCACCCGGGGTGGTTGGAGGGCACAGGGCACCTCGTGGCTTGGTGCCTTGATACCCCTTGGCTGCAGACAGTCATCTCGTGGCTTTGTTAGGCAGCTGAAACTGCCAGCGGCCACGGGAAGCAGTGGGCAAGCTAGAGCCACGCCAAGGTCCCTATAGGTCACGTGCGGGGCAACAGGGGTTCGCGCCCACCCCACCCCCTTAGTCCTCCTCTGGGGCATTGGGGAGCCAGCGCGGTGCTCCGGAGGGAGGGGGCAGGGCGGGGGTCCGGCCATGGAGCTGGGGGGCACGAATGAGCCAGGCTTCTGCCCAGCTGCCTTCCCTCAGCCGAGCCCCCGGCAGGAAGTGAGTCCTGCTGAATAATTCATCGCTCCCGGCTCATCTGCGATGGCTCATTGAGAGCCCCAGACCCCGGCTGGAAGGAGCTGACCCCCCTCTCCCCTCCCCTCTGTCTGCCATCGACCGCACAGCAGTGATGCTCCTGGCAGGGGGGACTGTGGACCGGCAGGGCCATCTCCCGCCCCGACTCCCATCCCAGAGGGGAGCCGGGTGGCTCCCAGCCCTGCCTGAGCTCAGGCTGCAGTATCCAGAGACCCCAGAGCCAGGGTGGGGTTGGCTGGGGGCTGCAGTTCCTGCTGTCTTCTGGCTCGGCCCCGGGGACACAACAGGGGCTTTTTGTCTGCAGGAGGGGGAGCAAATGTCCCCAGCCCTGTGGTCCTGTAGCTTGCAGGGCAGGTGGACTCAGAGCAGCCCAACCCTGTCCAGACAGAGCCCCGATGCAGGGCCGTGCTCTGAGGGTCCCACCAGGCTCCTCTGCCCGTGGGCGTTGCAGCCCCCGGCCCTTAGCCCAAATCGGCCCCAGGTCCAGCAAGCACGGGGATGGGGGACGGCAATCACGAGCTCAGCGGCACTCAGAGAAGGTCAGATAAGCTGAGGGTAAACAGGCCGTGAGGCTCCAGCTCCTGGCAGTGTTTGCCCAGCCCTGTGCGTCTGCAGACTGCAATCACCCTGGTGAGCTCTCATGCCTCATGGGGACTCCCTGCATCTTCATGTGGGCATGGTTGGAGAGGGTCGAGCTGGTCACCGCCGGCAGCAGCAACTCCCCCCACCGTGCCAGAGCTGCCAGGGCAGATGTGCCCATCGTCACAGCGCTTGGAGCAGAGCCTGCTCGGCCTGGCTCAGCACCCCCCAGGTGGGTGGGGGCAGCTGGATGGAGCTGTGAGGGTCCTGCACCCAGCTCTGAGGGGGATGTTTCCCTGCTGCCTCGCCTTTCACAGGGCAATGGAGAGCCCGGCCCAGCCTGGGGCACTGGGGACAAGGACACCAGACTCCTGGGTCCCCGTCGTGCAGAGGTGCAAACAGCTGTGGCCACCCTCTCCCAGCTGCCTGAGCCCTGCTCTGCTGCCCCGGGCACCAGAGCCGTGCTGGTGCAGTAAGGCTCGGGCCCAGGGCTTGGTCGGACCGGGGCTTGTGCCCACAGGGCCTCAGTGCCAGGAGAGCCAGCGGGGGGGCAGCAGCAGATCTGCGGGCTGGGGCTTGAAGAGGTTTCCCCTCCCCAGGCACATCCCGTGATCCTGCAACACCTGTGCCCCAGCACCCTGCATGTGCACATGTCTAGCTCCATCCCAGCTGTCGCATGGGTCTCCGCCAGCCCTTTTCCCCGTGTTTGTTTGGACAAGCAACTGCAGCTCAGCCAAACCCATTAAATAAGCAAATAAATAAGGCGGCCAGAGACAGGGCCCAGAGCTCCCTTGTGCCCTGCTCCCTTGCACATGTCATGCCCCTCCCAGCTCCCCATTCCCGCTCCCACCCTCCCAGGCAGGCAGTGGGGACCTGTGGCCCCAAACCAGGCATATCGCCGATGCCCAGAGCCCCTCGTGCAACCTCAAATCCGCACGTCCTCCCATGACGCCACTGGAAGGTTGCTTCAAGGCCTCCGTTTCGGCAACACTTGGGTTCAGAGGCCACCGGATCGTCCAGCCCCGAGGCCTTGGGGATGGGACAGGGTCCACGCGGGTTTTGCAATGACTCCACTTATCTAGCGCAAGCAGGCTGAAGGAGAGGTGAGGGCCACTGCACACAGAGATGGTATCGTGATGGGCCCCAGCAGCTCTGTTTGCCCTAGGGCAAAGGTTGCATCTTGTCCCGGGATGCAGAATGCTCCAGCCGCCTCCCAGCACAGCTCCTTGGGCACATGGAGGCATCCTCCTCTCTCCAGGGCACCAGGGTTGGGGCAGAGCTTGCTGAACCATCCTGGGAAAGCAGAGGGGCAGGTCCCCACGCCACGGGTGCCTGACTGTCCCCAGCCTGGCACGCTGCAGGAGCCGTCCCCAGGGTCTGCTCTGCCTTTCGCTGCTTCGGCAGGCGCGAGACCCCGGGGGGGAAACGGCTGCGCGGGGAATCGCCGCCCCTGGGACGTCAGGGATGCCAGGACACCCCCCATGCACACACCGGGCCCGGACAAAGAGCAAGCGAGGGCCTGACACCAGCCAGCCGCAGCCACGAGTTCCTTCCCGGGAACAGGCCCCGGCAGTATACACAAAGCTGCGCGGCGGCTGCACGCCCAGGGCACCATCTGGCTGTCTGGCGAACGTGACAAAACGCCCTCCGTCTGCCACGGCCGATTGAGACGCTGCCTCTGTGCACGTGTGCGTGTGTGTGTGTAATTGCCTGTGTGCGGGCAGGCGCTGTTCTGCACATGTGTGCATGGGGGCGTGGGTGTGCACGCCTGGATTTATGTCTTGAAGTAGGCATGGACGTGGGCACCTTTGGGGGGGGGGGCGCATTTGCGTGTGTGTGTATCTGCATTTGCAGCTGTTTGCATGCACACTGCGGGGCTGTGCACGTGTGTGTGCAGCTTGCATCCATGCCTGCCTTTCCGGGCTCTCCCTGCCAGCCGCCAGCCGCCAGCCGCCCGGGTGCATCGCCCTCTGGTAGCGGGCAGCTCTGCTGCGTCAGGTGATGGATGCATCGCGCCCCTCTGACAGGCTGGCGGGAGCCGCGCTCCAGGGACCGCGGTGCAGCCGCTGCCCGCCCAGCTCCTGCCAGCCCCCCCGCCCTGGTCCGCGCCACTGCCCGGAACATTATCGCAAGCCAGTGATGCCATTTTAAGCCCCTAATCTTATTTAGGGAGAGTTAGTCATTTCTGATGAATCATCTCAGGCCTTTCGGCTAGGCGTGGGGGCTGGAAGGCCAGCCAGAGAAGCAGCGGGCAGCAGGGGATTGTCGGGCAGAGAGAGGGGCAAGGGGAAGGGTATGAACAGCCCCGGGGCACCGGGAAGGGCCACAGGGGCAAGGAGGGTGCGGAGCAGCCCCTAGCCCACCCTCACCTCCCCAGCCATGCAGCAGCTCTCCCCCACCCAAAGGCGTATCAGCGTGCACACAGGGAAACCGAGGCACAGAGTGCTGGATGCTGGCTGGCATCCTGCCTGAGAGCTGGGCATAGGGCCAGGCGTGCCAGGGTTGGTCCCTGCTCCAACCCCACCAGCCAGCGCCCCCCGGGCAGGGGCAGGGATGCTGCGTCCGTCTCCCACGGCGCTCTCCTTTTCCCCTGAGGCCTTGCATGTGGCAGCCTTGCGGGTGATGCCCAGCCCAGCTTGGCAGGGAGGTGCTGTGGAGAGGAAGGGGGCTGCCGGTGCCCCCCAGGAAGGCTGGTGGCTGGAGAGCGGAGACCTTTGCACCTGAGCGAAGCCTCAGGCTGGATAACGGGAGCCCCACCGGCCTGGGACAAGGGGGCTCCCCAGGGCAGGCAAAGACCCATGTTTCGCCTCCCAGCCCCCTCCCCACACGCCGGGCTGGCGGAGCAGGGGTGGCAGCCAGCCAGGACAGGAAGCCCGTGTCCCAGCCAGCGCGCCACTGGTGCGGATAGGTTTGTTGCGGCCTTCCAGCAGGTCTGGCCTGCCCGGGCCCCGCAGGCTGCTCGGGGCCAATTATTGCAGGCAGGGGCTCAGATGCAGGGCAAATGACCAGCAAACGGAGGGCTCTCAGCTTGGGCAGCAGCCGAGGCCTGGGCAGCGGTGCAGCTGGTGCTGCAGTCAGAGGCCGGCGGGCCCCGGGCGCCCCCCTCCCCGAGCCGGCCCGCAACAGCTGCGCGGGGCTGCAGCCGGCTCCGTGCCGCTTCCGCGAGCCGAGCAGGCCGGGGGGCAGCCCCGCGCCCTGGGCTGGCGCGGCTGGGGCAGCCGCTCCCGCTCGGGCTGTGCAGCCCGAGTCTCCCGGCACGCAGCCCTGTCGGCAGGCCGGGGGGCAGCCCCGCGCCCCGGGCTCTCCCGAGAGGCGGCTCTCCAGACACGCGCGCCCGTGCCGCGCGGGGGCGGGCGCCGCTGCACCTCTGCGGGCGCCGACGAGCGGCGCGGCCGGGTGCGCGGGCGAAGGTTTCCCCGCAGCCGGGGGGGGGCGGCCCGGCAGGAGGGCTCCGCCGCCGCGCTCTGGGCGGGAGAACGGCCTCCTGCCGCCGCCGCGGGCCCGGCTGCGGGGCCAGGGCGGTCCCTGCGGCGGCCCCGAGGCGCCGGCGCCGGGGTGCTGGAGGGCAGCCGGGGCCCCTGCGGGCTGGCTCGGGGGCCACGAGGAGCCTGGCGACAGAGCCCGCGGGGCCGGGGCCGGGGCCGGGGCAGCGGCTGGGCCCCCCCGCGGCACGTGCGCGGGGTGCGCCCGCAGCGCCGGCGGGCCGGGGGCGGGGCGGGCGCGCGGCGCCGCCCCCTGACGTCAGCCGGCGGCTCCGGCCGCCCGCTCGCCGCATTGTGCGGGCGCCGACGGACCATGGCTGCGCGCGGGCTGCGGCTCCTGCTGCCGCTCCTGCTGCCGCTCCTGCCGCCGTGCGGTGAGTGCGGGGCGCGCCCTTCCCAGCCCGGCTCCCTGCGGCGCGCCGCGGGCAGGGGCCGGGGCAGGTGCGGGCGCGCGGCGAGGCGGGGCGGGCGCTGCCGCCCCGCGCCTTTGTTGCGGGCGCGGAGCCGAGGCTGCCTGTGCCGCGCCCGCCCCGCACGCGTGCCGCCGGCGCGGGGCAGCGGGCACAGCCGCGGGGCCGGGGCCGGGGCCGGGGCCGGGCGGGCACGTCTCCAGCCGGCGGGCAGGGCCGCGAGAACGGGCGCCGTGCTCCCCGCAGCCCCGGCCCCGCTCGGGCAGCCGGCCGCGGCGTCAATGCCCGCATTGTGCGCCCCGGGGCTGCGGGCGATGCCCCGCAGCGAGGCCCGCCCGGCCCGCGGCGCCCCGACAAAGGGCACGGCCTTCGCTGGCGCGGCGGCAGATGCCCGGGATGCCTGGGCTCTGAGCTCAGGCCGGAGCTGGCGTCAGCGCCGGGGCACGGGGGCAAGGCGCGGCGGGGACGGCGCGCGTCCCCGGGGCCTGGCGGCCCCTTCCCGCCCTCCCCGCTTCCTGCCGTTGCCCTCCCCGGGGCTGCGGGCCGCGCCCGTGCCACCGGCCAAGCCCCGCCTGAGCCCGTGTCGGGGGCTGCCAGGTGCGCCCTGGCACACGCGTGGCCCCCCAGCCCCGGCGGCTGCGGCAGCATGGCCAGCCCCCGCGGTGGCCCTAGCTCTGCCCCTGCGCCCGCGGCCCTGGCACGGCTCCTGGGGTGCGTCCGTCCACCCAGCCGGGTGCCGGGAGCGTGGCGCCCCGCGGCTCCCCGCCGTGCCGCCCTGTCTACGGTTTGGCTCCGGTGCCTGCCCCGTCCCCAGCCGCCGTCGGGGGATCAGTGCACGCTCCATCTCCGCTGGCCTGGAGCGGGGCCAGGGGCTCCATTACTGCAGCTGCCTGCGTCTCCGGCGCTGCCCGGGCGGGCTGTGCTGCGCCTCCTTGTCCTTGCCGGGCAGACCAATCCGGGGCACGTGCCCAAGGTCACGCAGGGCATCCGTCAGTGGCAGAGCGAGGCGCGGCACCCAGGACTCCCCCGGCACTGGACAGGCCGTGGCACCACCTCCGTGGGGTGGGGGGTGGGACGTCTGCCCGGCTCATGGCCAGTTGTGATGGGTGGATCTGTGTGGCCTTGGCATCGCTGGCAGGGTTATGCTGGGGGAGGTGGGGAAGGGCAGCTGGGTGCACTCAGGGTCTGGCAGTGCCACGGGGCATCCCCCGGGGCGGGGGTGGGGGTACTGGGTGCCTGGAGGGTGCATCTGTGCCCGCTGCTGGTGCCCCTGCCTGGCTGCAGCGATCCTGCGCCTCCCAGGCCTGCGGCGGGCACGCAGCCTGCCCCCCACCGGTGCCTTCAACCCCTGCCCTCCTCCGCTGTGTCCCACAGGGTATGCTAGCAAGGTGGAGGTGTCCATGCCCAAGGTGGTGGAGGTGGACCTGGGCGACACGGCCATGCTCCCCTGCAGATTCCCGGACAGCAACATCACCTACGTCCACTGGTCTTACGTGAGCACCGGGCAGGGCACCGGGGGCACTGACAGAGGGGGCACTGGTGGGCTAGGAAGGGGCAGCGATGGGAGCATGAGACTCCCTGGGCTGGGGGGCACGGGCCTGGCACCGCCGGCCTTGCCCCCTGAGGTCGGGGCCGTGTTGGTCCCCAGCCTGCGGCCACTGGGCAGAGCTGGCGGTGACGGCAGGGCTGTCTCTCGTGGCAGATCACCCGCGCCGGCCGCACCAAGGTCCACTCCTGGGTGCAGGGCAAGGTGTTCACGGAGGACCCTCCCTACGTGGGCCGTGTGAGCATGGATGACGCCTTCACCCTGGCCATCACCCAAACCACGCTGCAGGATGCCCGTATCTTTGTGTGCCAGGTCGGGGCGGGCAGCCTGGGCGTGGGCGAGAACCGCACCGAGCTCCGCGTCTACAGTGAGTGGCTCTGGGGCCGGCTGGAGGGAGGAGAGCGGGGGCGGGGGCAAGCAGGGGGGTTTGGCTTTCCCTTCCCCAGCACTCACCGCCGCCGGGCACCCGCTCTCTTCCAGAGGCCCCGGAGCCTCCTGAAATCCGGGCGAATGAAGGCGGCATCTCTGTGGGCAGCAGTGAGAGCCAAGAGGTGAGCGGGCGGGGTGGGAGCTGGGCTGGGCCAAAGCCAGGGAGAGAGCTTGGCGGGGCGGGGGCACTGCTGGGGGAAGATCGCAACCTCTGGGGGTGCCAGGGGAGGGGGCTGCCCAGTGCTGTGTTTGCGGCTGCAGATCGCCGAGTGCATCGTCCGCAACAGCTTCCCAGGGCCCAATATCACGTGGCTGAAGGACGGGCACCGCCTGCACCAGGAGGACGACAGTGAGTGCTGGGCATTGGGGGCTGCCCCGGGGAACATGGGGGGCAGGAGCTGGGCAGCACCGGCACCGAGCGCTGTGCCTGGCATCAGCAGCGGGGGCCAGGTCCAGCGAGGAGTGGGATGTGCGGACCATGCTGAGCACTGCAGTGAGGAAGTTCGCAGCCATCCTGCCTGGGGGTCTGTGCTCTGAGCTGGGGCTTGGGGAGGTGGGGCACGGGGGTCTCAGGGGCTGTAGCAAGCAGCTGCCCCATGCCCCACGCTCACCCTGCCCCCATCCCGACAGAGGTGAAAGTCATGGACACGCGGACGCAGGAGGCCAGTGGGCTCTTCACCGCCAGAAGCCGGCTCTTTGCCTTCGTCACCCGCCAGGACCGCCATGCCTACTTCCAGTGCCAGGCCCACTACCTCCTCTCCGGGGGTGAACGCCAGGCCCAGTCGCCCAAGGTCCAAGTCCACGTCTTTTGTGAGTTGGGGGCTGTTTGGGGCGGGCACGGGGCAGAGCTGGGCTGGGGGCACGGGGCAGGGAGGGAGCTGGGCAGGGTACAGCAGGCAGCAGTGGTGGAGCCACGTGGCAGTGCTACGCCGGCAGCACGGTCCCCGTGCCCCAGCTCTGGGCAGCTGTCTGCGACCTCCCCCCCGGCTCTGCTGGGGTACCACGGCTTGCAGAGCCCACTGAGAAGGGGCCCCTCCTGTCTCCTGTGCCCCCCAGACCCCACGGAGAACGTGAGCCTGGCCATCAGCGCCCCGCGCCCGCAGGTGAAGGAGGGCGACCACGTCGCGCTGCGCTGCCAGGGTGACGGGAACCCCCCACCCGAATACACCTTCTTCCGAGTGCAGGTGGGTGCAGGCGGGTAGGGGTTCGGTGGGGTTGGATGGGGCTGGGGGAGGGCTCTGGGCTGCCTGACCAGGCCGTGGCTTCTGCCGTGCCCCAGAACAACACCGCGACGGGGGAGGAGGAGGAGCAGGAGCTGCCGGGCAAGGTAGACAAAGGTGTGCTGAGCCTGGGCAAGGTGCACAAGGAGGACAGTGGCCGCTACCGCTGCAAGGGCCTGGACCTGGAGACCATGGAGACCTTGACAGCCAACGCCGAGCTCGTCGTGAACTGTAAGGAGTGCACTGGCCCGGCTCCCTCGAGCCAGGACCCGGCTGGGGGTGATGGCTGAGGACAGCCCCTCCAGGACACTGCCCAGAGTCCAGGGCCTGACCACTCGTGCTCTCCCCACAGATATCGAGGGGCTGAAGGTGATGAAGGAGTCGTCTGAGCCAGTGTCGGAGGGGGACAACCTCACCCTGACCTGCGAGGCGCGAGGCTCCCGGCCTCTGGCCTTCCACTGGCACAAGGACAAGGCGAGGCCCCTTCCTGCGCCCTCCCCGTGGCTGGGGGCTCCCCTGGGGGGCGGGGGTAGGGCACCGCAGCCCCCGCCCCGTGCTAGCCTGCCCCTGTCCCCCTCTGCAGAAGGGGAAAGCGCTGGGCTCCAGGCAGCAGCTGCAGCTCAGCAACATCACGCGGGAGGCTGCGGGCAACTACATCTGCGAGGTCACCATGCCCGGCGTGCAGGGGCTGTCCCGCAACAAGCAGGTGCTCGTCGTGGTTCACGGTAAGGGCCCGACTCGCCCTAGGCTCTGCCGGGCACGGAGCCAGGCTGCTCGTGCTGCCCTGCCGGGCCGGGAGGAAAAAAAGCAGAGGGGCGGATGCCGCGGCATCGGTACTCCCTTCTTGGTGACGGCCACATCGGGCACCAGTCCTCTGCCACCTGACCCGCTCCATCCCCCTGCAGGAAAGCCGCAGGTGAGCGTGGAGGAGCCAGGGGTGCCCGTGCAGGAGAATGAGCTGGTGACCCTGACATGCACAGCCTTGGCGCAACCTGAGCCCTCCATCACCTGGAGCGCCAACGGGACGGTGAGGCCTGGCGCGGGGACGGGACAGGGACCTCTCCCGTGCTGGGGACGTGGCCCAGCTGGGGCCACGTGCATGCCCCTCACTCTTGCTGTGCCCCCTTGCAGGTGCAAAACCACACGGAGAACTACAGCGTGGTCAGCAACCTGACGGTGCAGGTCACCAGCAAACTGCTGCGCTCGGGCGTCACCTGCACGGCCACCAACTACCTGGGCATGGCCACGCGCCACATCCAGCTGGAGCGCAGTGAGTGGACCGATGTGGGCCTTGGGGCTCCCCGCACCCTGCTCTCACTGTTTCTTCAAAGCAAAGGCAGTGACTTTCTCCATTGGGTTTACGTCGAAGTAGCCAGACCCGCTCAGCGAGAGGCGGGAGCCTGTGGCTGCAGCAGAGCTGGTCCTGCTCTCGGGAGCACCGGGGTCCCCTGCCAAAAGCTCCCGTCCATCCTCCAGCCCTGCCATGGGGATTAGTTACCCAGCTGCTGCATGCAGTGGCCTCAGGACCCCGCAAAGGCCAAGGGCCGACAGCCCCGGCCCCCGCACACCAACCGGCTCGGCTGCCCTTGCTGGGCACGCTGCCGTCTGCTCAGAAACAGCCTCGGCGCCGAGTCTCGCTGGACCCTCCACAAGGACTCGGCTGTGGGGCCCTCGGGCTGCACCCACGTCCCACTTCCTCGGTCGAAGGACGCGCCGCAGCCCTGGCACCGTGCTTGCGTGCGCGGCTATGTGCATCCCCCCTCACCCTGGGGAGGGCATTTTGCTCAACCCTCGTGGCTGCACTGCAGCGTTTTCTCCAGGCCACAGTCTCTTGGCACCCATCTGCCACCTCTCTGAGCTTGCGCCTTGTCTCGTTACAGGGATGACACCAACAATGCCAACAACAACAACGCCCACGGGCAATGCGACCGGTAAGTGCTGCCCCCGCCGTCGTGGCCCCAGAAACCAGCGCTCCTCCCCGGAGGGAGGGGAGGGGAGGGGAGGAAGGGGTGCCCCTACAGTGGTCCCCAGGGGGGCAGGGAGGGAACAGCACGGCAGGTGCCACGGGCTCAGCTCTTTCCTGGGCTCAGCTCGCTCTCTCCATCCTTTAACGCTGGCCCAGTGGAGACCATCAAGAAAGGTCAGTGACTGGATGCACCGCTGGCTCCTGCTGCTTCCCTGCAAGCCCCTTCCGCTCCCCTGCTCCTCCACCACGGGGCCCAGTCCCCCCCTCTGCCTGGGGCAGGGTCTTGTCTTCGGCAGCCCCCCGCCGCAGGCCCTTCTCGGTCTCTGCTGTGAGCACCCAGAGCCAGCGGGAGGCCGGGATCGGCACTCGGGCAGCGCTGGGGGTGCACACTGCCCAGCTCCCCTCCTGTGTCCTGTCGGTCCCTGGCGGGACCCCTAGCCCCAGCTTTGGGGCCCAGGAGCTCCTGCCCCACGCCAGGTGATGAGAGCTGGGGCTGGGAGCATCATGGAGCAGGGCTTACCATCAGGTTCCTGCACCCCAGGCCACGTCCTAGTCGCAGCGGGGGTTGCAGCCCCAGACAGTGGGTTAAGGACGGGGGGAAGTACCTTCGGCAAGAAGATGAGATGGATGCACCCTCAGCAAGTCTGCAGATGATGACAAGCTGAGGGGAGTAGTAGATGCACAGGACGGCAGGGCTAGGATTGAGAGAGACCTTGACAGATTGGAGGATTGGGCCAAAAGAGATCTCATGAGGTTCAACAAGGACAAGTGCAAAGTCCTGCACTTAGGATGGAGCAGTCCCCTGCACCAGGACAGGCTGGGGGCCGACTGGTTGGGCAGCAGCTCTGCAGAAAAGGACCTGGGGGTGACCGTGGACAATGAGCTGAACAGGAGCCAGCGGTGTGCCCTTGTTGCAAAGGAGGCTAATGGCAGCCTGGGCTGCATCGGTAGGAGCGTTGCCAGTAGGTTACAGGCAGTGATTCTTCCCCTCTCGTCAGCACTGGTGAGGCCACATCTGGAGTCCTGTGTTCAGTTTTGGGCCCCCACTACAGAAAGGACGTGGACAAACGATTTGGGGGCTGGGTACATGACTTGTGAGGAGAGGCTGAGGGAACTGGGCTTCTTTAGTCTGCAGAAGGGAAGACCGAGGGGGGACTGAATAGCAGCCTGCAACTCCCTGCAAGGTGGGCCCGAAGAGGATGGAGCTGGGCTGTCCTCAGTGGGGGCAGATGGCAGGACAAGGAGCAATGGGCTCTCGTTGCAGCAAGGGGAGTTGAGGTTGGATATTAGGAAAAACGTTTTCATTAGGGGCGTGGTGAAGCACTGGGACAGGCTTCCCAGAGCGTTGGCGCAGTCTCCATCCTTAGAAGTTTTTAAAGACCCGGCTAGACAAAGCCTTGGCTGGATGATGTAGCTGGGGCTGGTCCTGCTTGGAGCAGGGGTTGGACTGGATGTGACCTCCCGAGGTCCCTTCCCACCCTCGTGCTGTATGATCCTAAGTCCCCGCAGCCGCTGGTCAGACCTGACTTCGGTCTTTGCAGCTCCTAAGCCCCCAACAGCATCTCTCCCCTCTTCTCCCCTCAGTTCCTTCAGCCTCGGGCCCAGGCGCCTTTGCTCCCCCGACGCAGTTCTCTGTGCTCATGCCCACTGGCTGCTTGGGGCCGCGGGCAGGGTCGGTTAGGTCCACGTGGGTCTGAGAGCACGGGCATGCAAACAGCGTACCCCCTGGGAAAGCAGGGAGCCAGGGCCGAGCCAGGCACGTACCCCGGAGCTCCATAATGCCGAATGCTAGGCCGGCTCGCCCAGGCACGTGCTGCTGCGGCCCAGGTGGAGCTCAGCCGCACTGGGAGGGCCCCAGCTGCCCCGGGGGTCCTCTGTCCCGTAACTACCCCCTCTCGTCAGCAGAGCAGAAGCCCCAGGAGAGCAAGGGCGTGATCATCGTGGCCGTCATCGTGTGCATCCTGGTGCTGGCCGTGCTGGGCGCCGTCCTCTACTTCCTGCACAAGAAGGGCAAGATCCCGTGCGGCCGCACCGGGAAGCAGGACATGTAAGCACCGCCCTGCCCCTCCCCACCCGCACCCCAGGGCTTGGCTCGCGGCGCACCCACCATCCACGCTGCCCATCTCATTGCATTCGCCCGCGCGCTTCCCTGCCCCAGCCGCCCTCAGCAGCGCTAGGCGGCTTCGGGGCTGGGACCAAGAGCGTCCGGCTGCAGGGAGCTCAGGGAAGAGAGCCCCCAGCACGGGACCTGCCCCGCTGCCTCCAGCTCCTGCCGGCGGGGCAGTGCCCCGGTCCTGCACGGCGTCCCGGGACGGACCAGAGCAGCTGAGCGCTCTTCCTGAACCGGCTGATCCCCAGCCCCAGCCGCTCTCCTGTGCCCGCAGCCCCCCGCAGGGAGGAGCCCGGGGGCCTGGCCCCTCGCTGCACCGCCTGCCGGTGCTGGCATCTGTCCACTATGTCTCAAAGCTGTCCCCTCCCTCCCCCTCCCCCCCAGCACCAAGCCTGATGCCCGTAAAGACGAGGTTGTAGTTGAAGTTAAGTCAGATAAGCTTCCTGAAGAGGCGGGGCTGCTGCAGGCCACCAACGGCGACCAGAAACCTGCTGGGGACCAGGTAGGCCTGAACGCCGCACGCGTGCCCGCCGGCCGCCTGGCAGCCTCTTCTCACCACCTCCCCGTGCATGGGCCGGCGTGCGCTGCGCTAGCGCCGGGGCGCGGGGACGCCGGGCTCGGGCACAGCCCCAGGCACCGGCTTAGGGAGTCAGCGCAGCCGCTGGGTTTCCACCTGCAGTGCGCTACCCCGTCTCTCGGCCCGCGTGCGCAGCTGCCCAGGCGCCCTGCCCCGGCCTTGCAGGGCTGACCCCCGCCAGGATCGTCCCCCTGGGCTGTCCCAGCTGCGGCTGGGGGACCTGGGGTGGGCCCGGTACCCCGCCTTCCCCCCTCCCGCAGCAGCGTCACGCAGCCGCGCTCTGCCGCGTGGATGCCAGGGACCGGCGTACTGCTCGGGCTGGTACCCGGGGTCACCAGCGCTGGCACGCTGCTCCCCGTAGCGGTAGCGCAGGGCTGCAGGGCACGTGCTCGGTCTGTCCCCTTCCTTTTGTTCGCTCTTCCAGCCCCTTCCCTCTCCTCGTGTTGCCACGGGGGGTGGTCCCAGGATGGGGCGGGGGGTCACTGCAGTCTCCCAGCGAGTCCGTGGCGAGGCAGGCGGCCTGCTGGGCCTACGCACGCTCTCACGCTCTTGCTCCACGCAGCAGCTGCCCCATCCAAGCCTGCCCCATGCGCCTTGCCGCACGCTTCCCAGCCGCTGCAGGGCCCCTGCCAGCGCGCTCCCGGCCAGACGGGGCCCGCACTGCTTGGGGGCAGGGGGCGGCTAGAGGGGAGCGTGCGCCCGGCCCTGCCACGCTCCGCCACGCCGCGATACCCGCCTGGTACCGCTCGTACATGCTGCGAAGCCCGTCTGTGCCGGGGGCCCTGCGATGGCCGGTCGCGGCTGCGCCCTGCTAACCTCCGTTTCTTTCTGATGGATCCAAGGGCGAGAAATACATCGATCTGAGACACTAGGGAGGCAGCTGCCAAGTGCTTTCCCCTCCAGACTTCCCCTGCTCCTGGATCGCCGCCTCCCACCCCTGCTTCAGCCCCCCGGGAGCGTGGCCAGAGCCCGACGCATCCCAGCGCCCAGACTGCCCCGCAGGGACGAGCCCTCACTGCTCCGGCCGAGGATTTCACCGATGGCAGAAGAGCCGCAGCGCACCTGGACTCGCTCACCCCTCGGGTGGCCAAAGATGGCCCCGCTGGCCTGAGGGGGGAGCACCTAATGCCCAGCACGGTTGTGGGGAAGGAGTAGATGCCTTTCACCCACCGCTTGCAGTAGGTGAGCCCCCCTCACCCCTTCGGGCAAGCTCAGAGCGGAGGGGCTGCTTTGCCAGTGGAAGGCCCTCAGCAAGACGAGCAGCCCCCTCTCAGCAGGCTCAGGTCGGTCCCTGGAGCTCGGATGCAGGGCGGATCATGCCCGAAGCGCGAGTTCCCGCGGCGCTCCCTCCGACTGCGCTCGTCCCGTCAGGCTCAGGCGCGCAGCGCAGGGGTGGGTTCCCCGTCCCCGCCTGCCCCAGCGATCCCCTTGACAGCAGAGCTGACAGGACACGGGCGGGAGCTCGGGGCCATCTCACGCACGGAGGCTTCGGGAGCGGTCGGGTGAAACGATGCTTGAGCACAAAGCAACGGCTGCTGGTCCCGCCGCAGCACTGCTGGGCTGAGAGGCTGGCCCCTCTCCCTGCAGCCTCGGGGGCGCGCGGGGGCTGGCCGAGGCAGCTGGGTCTGAAATCGAGGAGGTGCGTGGTTCCTTGAAGTCCCCTAGTGCTTCTTACAGGGCTCCAAGGGGCTTTTGTTCTTAACATCCGTCCCTGGGTAGAGCTCTCGTCGCAGGCCCGCTGTCTGACCAGGCGGATGGGGGCCCACACGTGGCTAAGAGAGGAAACCGGCCGACCCGAGCTCCTTCCCGAAACCCTGAACTGGTGCTACATAACCCTGGTACCAAACACAGCCAACCCGCCGCCTTAACATATACCGCCGTGGCTTCAGGTGCCCAGTAGCTCCCCGGGAGAGCGTGCCAGGGCCAGACCCCTCCTCCCCTGCCCGTCCCAGGGGGTGAGCCCCTCACTTTCCCATCCCTAGAGCAGTGAACCGAGTTGTAGGACTCCTCGAAGCACACCCCTGTCTGCTGCTCCCCGGCAGTGCCTTCCCCAGCCTCCACCACTTCAGCAAACAGCCTTACTGTAACACTGGGCAAGCGTGCACTGCTCCTGTCCTAAGCACCCGCTCCCCTCCGTGGCTAGCGGGACCCTCCACCGGCGCAGAGACAACCAGCCCCTGCCCGAAAGGGTGCACTGTACTCATGAGCTAGCCCCGTCCGGGACGCAGCAGCAGCTTTGGTTTATATATATATTTTTGTTGGGTCATGTGTAAATTTAAGAGTTTGTTTGATATTTGCAGGGGTTTTTTTTTTTATATCTGTGAAAATAAAGAGCCTAACGACTTCCAGGGCTGCCGGCACTGTGGTGTCTTTAGCGGGGGTGAGCGGGACGGTGGGCAGGAGCATATTGGGCAGCTTGGCGGAAAGGCATGTGGTGTCATCTAGCTGTGGTCGTGGTCCCGTGCCAGCGCCCCCAGCACGGGACGTCCGCTCTGGTTTCCCACCACATAACTGTGGTTGAGGACCTGTAAGGGCTCTGCAGCTGCTGGACAAGCAGCAGGGGAGCGAGTGTTTTAAGGGAGGGCTTGCGAACAGCCACCCCGCTCACTGCAGAGGGTCACAAGCGTCACCTGCCACCGAGCCTCTAGCTACAGGCATCCCGCAAGGATGATGTCCCTTGCATGCCTGCTTCCCAGACTGCCAGCGGCCAAAGACCCCTTCCAGCATCTTCTCCACCAGTGGCTTGTCCTCCAGTGGACGGCTGAATAGGAGAGATCTCTCCTGCCAGAGCTCGTCTAGGCTGGTACTCTGCTTCAGCGGCACGGACATATTCAGAGCTGCTCGCCATACGTAGCAACATGCGCCCAAGCTGCGAGTCTGTCAGTCCCAGATTAGGCCTTATCAGCCATCTTCGGCCCCACAGATGAGACGATCATCTTCGCCTGCGAGAGCTTGCTGATGTTGATGATGGTATCTGGGAGCAGCTATGCCTCGTGTGGACCCCTCACACTGGCCTGGATGTGCTTATAGGCCGTGGCAGCACGGAGGAGCTGGCTCGGAGCATCGCCAGGGCAGTCGGGCTCCCAAGGGCTAGTGGCAGGGGCTCCGGGGCAGACGGAGAGCCAAGCCGGGGTTGATTCCTGCTTTCACTCTGCCCCCCATCCTGTGCGACTCCAGGTCCCCTACTCCCCCTTTCCTTACCCTCCTTGGTGAAGACACTGGGAGACTGCCACTGCAACAGCACTGCCACCACTAAGTACTGGGCATCAAAATATCAAATGGAGGGAGGGCAATGGGGGCAAAGGGTTCCCTGTATGGGCCAGTAAACCACTGTGCATGCTTCCTTTGTGAGTACCAAATATCGGCTCAACCATTAGCACCACAAGCCCCAGCTGCAGGACCACTTCAGGATGGAGACAGTGGTCGTGTGCCCACGACCCACGTTGTGTGGCTGCCGGTGTTTCCAGAGAGGGAGAAGCCTGACTTGACTTTCAGACCAACTACAAAGCAGCTCGGGGTACGTAACGAAGGTTGAGCTCGCATCGCCGCGTAGCGCACCCGTTCATGCCTGGGCAGCTGCCTCGTTCAGTCCCCTTGTGTCTCTCTTTCTCCCTTCATTTATTCATCCCGTCCGCATGTTTAACAGCCGCTCGGAGAGAGGAAACAATAATCCTGAGTCTACAATGGGAGCTTGTGACTCTCACTGTCTTAATGGGCTGCTCTTTGGACCCCTTACAGTTCAGCTGTAACGCTGCGTGTGGCAGAGCCGTGGCTGCGGGGGGGTTGCACGCTGGATGCCCCCAGCACGGTTCCCCGGGCAGGCTTCTCTGCAGGTGCAGGACAAGGTAGCACCAGGAGAGCTATCGTGTCAGAGAAGAATTCAGCAAAGAAAAATTCCTTCTAAGCTGCGAAACCCTGAGCCTGGCAGAGAGCCGACAGTTTGCAGCATCTTCACTTTGAATGTCACTTGGGGGCTGGGATGCACGGGAAACTGGGCTAATGAACTGAATCCAACCTTATTTGCCTTTCCTTTTTAGAACCGGTGTCCATGTGAGCCTCTGGCGGATGGGGAACTGCAGGATGAATGGACATGTGCTGAGGTGCATGTGCGTGTGCATGCGTGTGCGGTAGCTGGGTCCTAGGATTCGTGGAGACTGCATGGACACGGAGGTATTGATCATGCTGTTCCTAGCTGCCTGGGTCTCTGGCAGGGATGGGGATGGAGGTTTCTTCTCTCTGTTGCATTTCCCAGCGTGCGATGCTTTTCTCTCCCGGTGTTTTGCAGGGTAGCGGGCCCCCTGGCAGGCATGGCATGTGCTTGCCCTCGCTGCTGACAGTCCGTGATGGAAGTGGCCAGCACCAACGGCTTCCAGTGGAAAACCCTGGTGCCTCTTCCCAGTGGCTGGTGGTGATCGGCGGGGTGATGCCCCTGAAGATTGTGGAGACGTACCCCATCAAGGAGGGCAAGTGGCAGAAGAGGGACTCCTTGAGGGAAGCAGCAACAGGCATCTTGGTGACCATGAAAGGCAAGGAGATTTGTTTGCTACTTGCAGGCCTGTGGCTGGCGGGAGGTCCCAGGTGTGGGGAGCAGGCAGGGAGACGAGGGCTGCGCAGAAGGGCTCCAGGGGCAAGGGGGGGGACTTGGAGCTGGGGTGGGGGAAGGATCCCCTTTCCCTGGGAACGTGAACTGGGCCTTGTCTGAGGCCGGAGTTGAATCAGTGGGCTGCCTTCCCTTCTGCACCATCCGTTGTGCAGGGGAGACGGACCATCAGCCCTGATCCTGCAGGAGATCCCTGACTGAAGCCACTGGGCACAGAGGAACCCTGCGGCTCCCCCACTCCCCAGCTCTCGCGGTGGGCAGCAACCTCCGTTTCCCCCAGGATTATTTTTTATTTTGCCAGGCTCAAGCTTCACACAGGAGCCCAGACTTCCCCAGGGTTTGGGTTCAGGCCCATTTCTACTTCCAGCTTTCTGTACTTCAGGGAAGGCTGCTAAGAGGGGCTCGGGGGCCAGCTCTGCTTTTGGGTACAACAGGGTCAACCTGAAGTGACTCCACTTGATTTGCCCAGGGCAGGATTGGCTCCCCGAGTTAGTTCTGGTCACATTTATTTCTGAGGCCCGCTCGCCGGGTTTGCAGAGGCGCTGGACTCCACGGACGTCTGTGGGAGCGAGGAGCACCCAGCCCCTTTGCAACCCAGACTGCCAAGACCCCCTTGCTGGCTCTCACCTACTTGGCCCTGCCAGGCCCTGGCCGGCGCCGCGGGAGCGTCCCTGGGGCAGGCACAGGGTGGGCACGCCGCGGCTGCTGCACCACCTGGGTGCTGGCCCTGTGGCCATGTGCACAGGGCAGAGGGACCAGGGTGCCATGTGCCTGGGCAGCCCATGGGGTGAGGGGCGTGCTGGCCCCGGGGTGCTCCCAGGGCAGCCAGGCACTGCCTGCTGCTGCACGGGGCTGAACCTCTGCTTTCCACCGCCCCGAGCCAGGCCAGCACCACAGCCTCAATGCAGCTGGGACAGGCCCAGGTGCTGACCCCCTGCCTGGCTCTGTCAGCGCGTGGTGCTGCGCTGGGACAGGGAGCCTGGGCTGGGCCGGGCGGCTGCACGGTGCACCTGCTAGGGCTCAGGTGAGGCCACTGCACAGCGCTGAGCCTTCAACCAGGTCTGCAGCAGGGCTTCCCGGTCTGCAAGCGGGGGGGGGCACTTAGTGCCTCGGCAGGCAGGGGCAAGAGCACCCAGCACTGTGCCAGCTCCTCCCAGGGCTTGAACCCCAGGGCTCCAATTAGTGCCTAATGAGGCAGCCTTGATTGAAGGGACAGTGAGCTACTGAGGGGCCAGTGAGCGCCTCCCAGAACCTGAGCCAGGTCCTGTCTGTACCCAGGGCTCCGCTTAGTGCCTAAGCTGGAGGACAGGGACAGGGGCAGGGGTAGCCTTGGTGTGGGGTTCAAGCAGGGAGTCCTTCCCCAGTGAGAGTTAGGTCCTGGCTCCCTGCAGGAGTCCCAGGCTCTCAGAAGCAGGCCGGGCGGGGGGGCAAGGCTCACGTAGGGGGCAGACGGGGCCAAGCCACAGTAAGAGCAAGCCTCTGCCTGGGCTGAGGGGCTGGAAGTGGTGGTGCTGCAGGCCCCAGGGAGGGTATGTGGGCAGGCGGCCTTCCCTGAGTCCCCACATATCTGCGCTCTGCAGGACGCGGCTGTTCAGCAAACAGGGCACAGCCTGAGGCTGGTGCTGCCCCCAACCCCAGGTCGCACGGAGAGTCGGGGGGCTTGGGCACGGTGCTGCGAAGCACAGGCTGGGGGTCCAGACTGCCTTGTGGCTGGAGGCCTCTGAGCCCCATCTTCTCTGCACCCCCTTGGCTGGGCTCACACAGGCACTGGGACCCCGCAGCAGTCCCTGCAGCCAGAAAACACTGGTCCCCGCAGCCTGGAGGGATGAGCCGTGTGGCTTCACTTTGTTCAGGCAGCTCCCGTGGCCAGAAGCAGAGGCTGACCTCCACACCAGCGTTTCCAGACTCAAGCACGGGCGGCTGGAACAAGTGCTCTCCGGCATTGCAGACATGATGGTGCTTGGCCCGCAGTGGCTGGGCAAGCGCCGCTGGAGAAAGCGAGAGCGAAAGCCGGGTCAAACGCACAGGCCCTGCCCGAAAGAATGAGGCCTGGGCCAAGAGGCGGGCTGGGGCCTTCCTGGGGCTCCCTTCCTTCCAGTGCAGCAGCGTGTGGGTCAAGGGGCCCAGAAGTCAGGGCCTCAGCCAGCCGGGTCCCAGCCTCTCCCTGTTTTGCAGGGAGGCTCCGTCCTCTTTCCATGGCGGGGCCTGGCCGCTGCGCCTCAAGGGGCCCACGGCAGCAGTTTCTCTCAGCCCCCCCTGGTACTCTGGTGGTAGGGGTGCTACCCTAGGTGGCAAAGGTTGGGAGTTCAAGTCCCAGCCTGGCTGGAGCCCTCTGGCCCCTTGCTCCTCAGTGAGTCCCTGGCATGTGAGGGGGAAGTTCTGGGCATGCGCCCCCTGCTTGAGCAGTAGGAGGCTTTTCCTTTTTTTTTTTTAATGCCATCACGCCCCAAAAAAAAACCCGGTGGGCCACCAGGTTGCTCAGGACATATCCAACTTGGGCTACAACTTCAAGTCCCCTCCGACTTGCAACCGCAATCACCCCTGAGCTCCAGCTAACAGGCAAGCGCCGGAGGGGGAAACGGTTGCGTAGTAGATGGCGGCCAGGGGTCTCAAGCCGATCAGGGACTTGAACCCGCAGCCCCTGCCACCGCTGGCAGCGTCCCGAGCCACCCTGCCAAAGGGCCAACCCTGACTCCACTGGGCCCTCCCACAGGCCTCTTCTCCCCGTCTCGCCGGGCCAGAGCTCAGGGCCAGGGCAAACAGGGCTCAGTGTGCTCAGCCCCCCACGTAAAAGCAACGAGCTGTCAGCAACACAGGACTTAAATCCACAGCTCTGAGGCCACGTGCTCCGCCATCCCGCGCCACCAGCCAGCCCCTCTCCTCCTGGCCCCCGCACCTGCCACTAACAAGGGAGCTGCGGGGCAGGCAGCTCCCCCCCGCCTCGCCGTTCCCAGGGCACGGTGGCACGGCTGCCGGAGCCTGCCACGTCCAGCTGGCGTGACCCCCGGTAGGAGCACGAGCAGATCCTGCACGTCCAGCGGCGGTGCACGGCTAGGGCTCTCCGCTCTTCTCCCCGTCTGCCGGGCCAGAGCCAGTGAAGACTCCGCAGACCCCCGTGCAAGAGCAGTCACGCAGCTCGGCAGCCCGCGCCACGCTTGCGGCCTCCTGCGCCGGCGCCCGGCCGGGGCGGCACAAGCACCTGGCTGCGGGGCAGGCACGTTCCCAGCGCCTGCCGCCGGATGCTGCCGAGCCCCTGGGGAAGCGCTGGCCCCCGGCGCGGGCCGCTCCTGCCCCCCCGAGCACGGTGCCGACGAGCCCCGGCCCCCGCCGCGACGACGCGGCCGGGGAGGGGGATGGGCTCAGTGCGGGGGGCCGGGGCTCGAGCGGCACGCGCTCGGGCGGCGCGCCCCCCCGCCCCGGGGCCGCCGGGCGGAAGCAGCGGCGCAGGCGCTGGGCGGTGCCCGGAGCCAGGTGCTGCCGCCCCGGGGCGGGCCAGGAGCCGCAAGCCGGGCGCGGGCACGAGCTGCGTGACTGCCCCGGGGGTCTGCGGAGTCTTCACGGCGGGGGGGGGCGGGGAAGGCGGACCCTAGGCTGGGCTGGACGTGAGGATCTGCTCGTGTCCTACCGCCTACGAGCTGACGGGCAGGCGGCAGCGTGCACGGTGCTGGGAACGGCGGGGCAGGGGGGGGGCTGCCTGCCCCGCAGCCCCTCTTGTGCCGCCGGCCGGGCTCCGCCGCCGGGGGCCACACGTGGCCGGGCTGCCGTGTTGCTGCAGCTCTTGCACAGAGGGGGGGGCTGGCCCTGGCCCTGGCCCTGAGCCCTGGCTCTGGCTCTGGCCCGGCAGACGGGGAGAAGAGGGGAGAGCCCAGCCAGCCAGGGTGGCCCTTTGGCAGGGTGGCTCGGGACGCTGCCAGCGGTGGCAGGGGCTGCGGGTTCAAGTCCCTGATCGGCTTGAGGCCCCTGGCCGCCATCTACTACGCAACCGTTTCCCCCTCCGGCGCTTGCCTGCTAGCTGGAGCTCAGGGGTGATCGCGGTTGCAGGTCGGAGGGGACTTGAAGTTGTAGCCCAAGTTGGATATGTCCTGAGCCACCCGGTGGCCTGCCGGGTTTTTTTGGGGGCGTGATTCTGGGGGCACTGGCATAAAAAAAAGGAAAAGCCTCCTACTGCTCAAGCAGGGGGCACATGCCCAGAACTTCCCCCCCTCACTCCCACCAGGGACTCACTGAGGAGCGAGGGGCCAGAGGGCTCCAGCCAGGCTGGGACTTGAACTCCCAACCTTTGCCACCTAGGGTAGTGCCCCTACCACAGGAGTACCAGGGAGGGCTGAGAGAAGCTGCTGCCGTGGGCCCCTTGAGGCGCAGCGGCCAGGCCCCGCCACGGAAAGAGCACGGAGCCTCCCTGCAAAACAGGGAGAGGCTGGGACCCGAACCCAGGAGCTGCGCACCCGCATGGGCAGGCCCAGCACCCTGCACCACAGGGCCTGGCTGGCTGAGGCCCTGACTTCTGGGCCCCTTGACCCACACACTGCTGCACTGGAAGGAAGGGAGCCCCAGGAAGGCCCCAGCCCGCCTCTTGGCCCAGGCCTCATTCTTTCGGGCAGGGCCTGTGGGTTTGACCCGGCTTTCGCTCTCGCTTTCTCCAGCGGCGCTTGCCCAGCCACTGCGGGCCAAGCACCATCATGTCTGCAATGCCGGAGAGCACTTGTTCCAGCCGCCCGTGCTTGAGTCTGGAAACGCTGGGCTTGAGGTCGGGAAGTCCGCCTTTGTTTCTGGCCGCGGGAGCTGCCTGGAGAGAGCAAAGCCATGCAGCATGTCCCCCTGGGGTGCGGGGACCAGCCCTCTCTGGCTGCTCAGCAGGGACCGCTGCGGGGTCCCAGCTCCTGCGCCACCCCAGCCGAGGGGGTGCAGGGAAGCGGGGGCTTAGAGGCCTCCAGCCACAAGGGAATCGGGACCCACGACCCCTGCTCCCAGGCTCTTGGTGAGACCTGGGCTTGGGGCGCAGCAGCAGCCCCGGGCTGCCCTCTGGGAGCCGAACAGCTGCCTCCTGCACAGTACAGACATGTGGGGACCCACTCAGGAAAGACCGCCTGCCCAAATACCCTCTCCTGGGGCTTGGTTCAGACTAAGGTTGAGCTGCGGAGCTGCCTCTGGGGCCCTCAAAAGGCAAAGAGCCATGAGCCAGGCGGCCACTGGGCAAAACCCAGACCGGCACCCCGGGGCCTGCTGTCCTTGGAGAGGGGTCACAATGCTGTGCCAGGAGGCCACTCAGCACCTCAACGAGCTTTTCTCTTTGACCCTCCTGGGATCACGACCACACGTGGCCGTAGGCTGAAGGCAGATCCGCCTGCAACACCACCTCTTCCAGCCCCTTGTATCCTCATCCACACAGGAGTTTATGCCACAGGAATAATTACGTGGGGGGAAAAAATCACCCCTGTCCCAAAGAGCATGACAGCAGCATGATTACTCCAGTGCAGAGAGCTCCTCAGAGCCAGCTGCAGTGAAACACTGGGGACCTCTTTAGCGCATATTTAACAACCTTTTACAGCAGCAGGACACTCACGGCTGTAGTCCTCCTGCTTTACCTGTAGCAGGTTCGGGTGTGATGTGTTGATGGAAGATTGTGGATTTGCATGGGATGGTTTGGAGATGGTGCTACCTCAGGCAAGGGGTTGCACCAGGTGTGACTGCTGGAGGTCCCTTCCCTATGATTTCTATGCTCACAAAGAGCCCTGACAGCCCCTTTGCTCTCCCTCAGCACATGCCCGATACAAAGCAGGCGCTCCTGGGGCAATGGCCACGCCAGCAGCACGATGCCACAGGTCTGCTACAACAAAGGAAATTTATTGAAAAATAAAACTTTGTCTTGGTTTTCTGACCGACACAGATGCATGAATCGGAAACAAAAGAGGTCCTTAGTGGCTGCGTATGGGAATGACACAAATTAATAAATAACATTAGTATAACCTCTAAACATTAACAAAGCCTTTGCAAAAAAAACTCAAAAAACCAACCAACCAAACAAAAAAAACCAAAACGAAGACTTTAACCCAAATGAATCTTAAAGCTCAGCTACTCTCTGTAAGAATATTTACCTTCTGTTTTCCTTATTCTTTACAGGTTTGCGAGGATTAAATACTGCTAATATAATTCTTTTATATTAATGACACTATTATACTTTCCTTTTTTTAAAATAGTTTGTGAAAATCTCAACATTTTAACACTGATATCATACAAATTGGTTTTCATCATTCAAGAGAAATAAAGCTGCTGTTCCTCCCCCACCACAGTCTCCCCAGCGGGTTTATATTAGGAAGTTTAAAAATAAGTTTCCTTAATTCCCCTTCCAATTTGCCACTGGGGCCCACTGAGGAAGAAACGCCATGGGAACCGCATTTCCCTGACCCGGCTGAACGCACGTGTGCAGGAACGACTCCATCCCCAGCTTAGCTCCAACCACTGGACAGGCCTACTCCAGAAAGCCCGCGGTTCCCCACAGCTCTGCAGCACCCCTGGAGTGGAGGCTGCAGCTAGGGACCGGCAGAGAAAGCTGCGTCTACAAAGGAAGCACGCTCACCAAAGCCAGCAGAGAAGCCCGGGATGCGTAATGCTTTAGATCTGTGGCACGGCAGAGGAACAAGACAAGGGCAGGTCAGCAGGCCGGCACACCCGCAGAGGGAACAGCTACCTCCAGGGTCTCCTTCTGGCTCTGGACTGCCAGGCGGTGGGAGTGGCGATGAACGCACCCGGGCGGCTGGAAGGGGCTGGGACTGCCAGTTCGTGCAGCTGCTTGGCAAGTCTCAGAGAAAGGCCCGGGTCCCAGGCCTGTAGCGTCCCTCTCGGCCTGTACGGGGTGTTTGGCCTCCTTCGCGTCCTGGGGTGGGAGGTGGGGGACAAACAGCATTTTTATGACCAGAACTCTGCTTGGTTTTGTTAAAAGCACAACGAATCCTGTGTTACAATTCTACCGTCGTCACAGCGAGCGTGTTACAGCACCAGTCCAGACAAGTCACTGTTAGTAACAGAGATAAGGTAGGAAAACCTCCACAGTTGAAATGCTACAAAACACAGTGTCATCCTTGAAGTGACAACTGCCCCCTCTCTCTCTCCTGCTCACTTCCAAAGCAGCTCAGCAGCCAGGCTAGTCCAGGGAGCCAGCCTAGAGATGCAGCATCCCCCTTCAGAAAGGCACGAGACATTTGGCTTTTTTTTCTGTAAGAAGTGAAATCAAGTTAACCTCTTCGAATAAAGACACTGGGGGCGGAGGGGAGGGGGGATCATCAGGCCACCCCAAGGAAAGCAGCAAGGGGAACACTGCGAAGGGCTCAGTTCATCCACAGCACGTGACCTTGGGGTGCCCTGCTGTGGCCGAGCTACGCGTGCCGACAGTAACAGACATTCACATCTTCAAGGAGGAAAAGCCACTTGTGTCTCCCAAATCAGCTTAAGATACAGTCCAGTGGACAAGGAAGGGCACACGCGGGGAAGGCAAGTCGGAGAGACACGCGCCACAAAACTGCGCTCTTCACCGCTTGGAATGACCCCCGCAGGCTGCGAGCCTCTGTGTCTGAACCCTGAAAAGTTTGGGCATGTAACTGGCAACCGGAGGAGCCTGGGGGAAAGGGCTGGCAGGAAAGAACAGGAAGCGGTTGCCCGGAGCACCCGCTCTGCAGCAGGACAATGACTGAAGCTCTTTACTGAACTCCCACGGCAGCAGCCCCAACGCCCTGGGGGAAATCCAGCCCTGCTGCCCGTACACCCCTGCAGACTGTGCAGAGAAGGTGAGAAGCACCCTGGCTCCCAAAGCAACCCACAGCTAGCTGCAGCCTTCAAGAAAGATGCAGAGAGGGGGTGTTAAAGAGGGGTGATGGCTAGCAGTGGGGCCTCCAGCACGCTCTGGAAAAGCATAGAGCAGGAACCGATTCTCAGATGCGAGGAACTGCTGGGTCAGGGTCACAACTGCTACTGCATCCTGCGGATGTACTGAGAGTAAGCAGAGCTGCCCTTGTGCTGGCTTCTCCTCTTGCAAGGCTCTGGAAGATGTGCTGACCAGGGCTGGCAACGGACTGGAGTCCCAGCACTCCATGCCACGCTGGCAGGACTTGGCCACTGTCACAGGCCCGGCTGCAGGAGCAGGAGAAAGAGCTTGCTTCGTGGAGCATGGGGGCATTCACTTCAACCACCCCTCTCCTCTAGCAGGGCTCGACTCTACCCCAACTATGCGTGAGGCATGTGGAAGTTGGGTCATACTACCTGGATCCCATGCGGCAGCAACCAGAACCAGGCTGCAGGTTTGGAAAAAACTTGTTCCACATCAAGTGCCATGTCCTCCTCTGGACCATTTGCTCATGCTCTGAATTCTCTCTGGATCAAGCTAACGCTCTGATCTAAGATGAGGAACCGGGTAACCGAGTCTGCAAAATGGCTGAACTGCACAAAGCAGCCTCACACCATCTTCAGGTTACTTCAAACCACAGTACTTCACTTTACGGCAACTGCTACTCCGGCATAGGACATCAGAGAACCAGCCGATGCAAGCAAGACCTGAAAGGCTCATGTCCGCTGACCCCAGGCTGCAAGAAGTTCATTTGTCAGCTTAGCAGGGCTGAATCCTGCGAGTCTCTGAAGGGACCAATTACTTACTGTACATCAGAAACACATGCTGTGAAAGGGATTAAGCTGGATAAGAAGCAAGTCAGGTTTGTCCACAAACGATAGTTTAATGCTGACATTTAAAGTCCCATTTGATTCTTGTGTAAATGCCCCATTTCCCTGCATCATCTGCCTGACAAGCTCAGGCAACGCCTTGGTGTAGCAAAGAGAGAGGGCCCCTATGTTGTGGGGGACAGACAGCCGTGCAGAGACCCATCACGTTTGTACTGCAAAGCGGAGAAGGTGCTGAGGAACACAAGTGCCAAGCCCACGAACACCCAGGCACACGGATGCCTGGCTCGCACAGGAGCTCTCGGAAGGAGAGGATGGAATGTGTGTGAAGAGCACTAGTCTGCTACAGCCACCATGCAGTTAAGAGCAATAAAACGCTGTTTACCAGATGCAACGTTCCCATATGCAAGGGTGTGCGGGAGCAACCGGGGGGTGTGCGAGTCCAGCCCAGCTGCGATCAAGTCTAAGTGTTTCAGCAGAAATGCTCGGGGTTAAAAGGATAAGCAGCAGGCAGAGCGCTGCCCCTCCCCAGCCCCGAGAAACGTGCACACAAAGTTCAACGGATCCGACTCCCTGGAATCCGGTGCAGCCAGCCCCTGCCAGCAGCAGGAGAGAGAGACTGGGAGAAGTTCAACTCCCAGCGCTAAGCAGGTAAAGATGCCTGGCTGCAGCTAGTTGCACAGTATCCAGGTTAAAGAGGATTTCTATTGTGAGCAATAAGCACTGTTCTGGGCCTGGGGGGGGAACGCCACAGTAAATGGAAGAAATGCAGCGGTTTCTTCCAAGCTCTCCTATTTATTCCCAGCAGAAGGCCACCTACTGACTGCTCTAGAAAGCCTGAGCCAAACACACAGCAGTGAACAGATCCAAATCTAGTACCATGAGCCACAGGACACACCACAGCAACCCGGAGATGCTTTCAGAGCACTCCGCTAGAATTCACAGCACAAAGCACTGCCCTGCCCCCGGGCACCAGCTCCAGAATCACTTGTCGTGACCCCTGCGTCTACCAGCGCCCTGGGAAACAAATCTGTACTCTCGCACAAGAGGCAGGGGAAGGACTCCAAAAAGGATGCCAAGACACACACTGTATAAAACACCAATCTGCTCCGTTTCACTCCATTGCTTTGAAATCTGGAACCACATAAACCTGTTAACTGCTTCGCTTCAGAGGCAAGGCTGAGTCCAGCAGGAAGCCCGTAAAGGAACCCCCTTCCCCCTTGTGAGCGCAGCTGGGCTACAGGCTGCCCAGGCAGTTGGTCCACACAAGCTGTAGGCATGGAGGGGATGTGCTATGTGGCCACGTGTGCAGGGGAGGAGATGGAGACGAACTCCCGGAGAATATTCTTGGCCATTTCGATATTGTTATGTGCAATGACCAGTGCTTTCTGAATGTCCTGATATGAGTATCCTTGGCTCATAAGGTTCTCGATCTCACTGGAGAGCTGAGGGGGGGTGCTAGGCCCTGGCTGGCAGCTCCCAGCCTTCCGTTCGGAGTTTATCCTCCGTGGCAAAGGCTTCGGTGGCCGCTCTGGAACCTGAGTGCCATCAGAGAAACCTGGAAGGAAAAACAGGTGCATGTTACTGTGGAGAGGGGACAAGCTCCTGCATTCACCTGCGGCCTCGCGACAAGGCGGCAGTGGTACTGGCATGCTTCTCACTGCCCTTCTGACATTGGGAAAGCCTCTGCAGACACCTGGCCACACTGGCCCACCCCTCAGCACTGCTGGCTGCCATACATTGCTGGCTGAGGCTATGCATGAAGCAAGCACAAGGCTGAACCTAGTTATCCAAAGAACCCATTCGGTTCTGCTCCCCACACCAGGGTGGTTCTTTCCCCCCTGCATTAACACCCGGTGCTAATGCAACAGTTCCAGGGGAGGCTCAGAGTACAAATGCCCAAGCTGCCGGTTGGGAAGAGGGAGCTGTGCAGCCTGGGACCAGGAAGCAAGTGGTCAGCGTGACAAAGGCTTCTGGAGCACCGCGTGTCCAAAGTGTTAAGACAAAGAGGGCTCTAGAGGCAGAGCATTCTCTGGAGCTGCCTCACCCACCACGAGGCGGCCCGGCTCCTCAACCATCAAAGGAAAACAAAGGGCTTAGATATAAAATCCTTTTATACAGTTGAGAGAATAAGAGCTCCCTCCCCAGACGGCATGAACTGGAGCAAATCTCAAAGACTGCACGTCAGCTTCAGAGTGGCCACTGGCATATTACTGAGAGGGGAAGAAAGATGCGCTGTGTGGAACAGCACAACCACAGAGCTACCACAATAGACGGCGCCACAGAGCCAGCTCACTTAGCACCCAGTGTCTGGGAGCAGCCGATCCTCAGTGACTCAGGGGATGACAAAACCTCCTCAAGATAATGCTTACTGAGCCCTCCTAAAGCACTGCTCCATCCACAGGGCTCAAAGCATTTTGCAGTGGTGGGGCAGCTTCATTAGCCTCTTCACACAGTTGTGGAAACTGGGCCACAGGGAAAGGAAGGCGCTTAGCCCTATGGGGGGACACTGAGAGAAGACGGTGGGGTATGGGGCAGATGACAATGCTGCTAAGCTCCGCTGCTCTTCTCAGAGCTGGAGGGGAGGAGTGGGAGCTGGCGGCAACGGAGCTGGCTCCAGGGGTGAGTCTGCAGGACAGAAAGCTACAACCTGAACCTTTCAGGTTGGAGTTTTGTAGCAAAGAAGTGACCAAGACAAGAAAGAGCACATTTGGCCTGGAGACCCTGGACAGAAAGGTACTGCTGTCTTCTGCCCCTTCCCTCACCCCTAAGTCATGCAAGGTCTAGGAGATAATCCCTCTGAGACCCCTTTAGGCGGGGAGAAATTTATAGGGGTCACTTTCAAGGGCTTGTGCCACAGCTGCCCCATCCTTTCACTCTGACAGGAACTGGCGGGTTCGGCAGGAGTCAGCCACAATGACCCTCCTCCGGAGAGTAACCTTGTAATTGCGGTGCAAAATTAATCACCGGAAGGTTGGCGGCGCTTCCCTCAAAAGCAGCTGGACAGTGGAGAGAGGAGCCGAGGCAGATGAGCAGATTTCTGGGCAGCTAAAACCTGTTTATTCTCAGAAAAAGTCATGCCACCCAGAAGGACACGGTGTGACCTTGGGGAGCCAGCCAGCACCACTGAGCGGGGGTTGAGAGCACTGGAAGGTAAGCTAGCTCCATCTGCTGGTAAAGACCCACCCCCAGTAGCCTGAACCAACACAGATGATCAGAGAGAGAGAAGCACACAGGATCATCGCTCATCCCTGTTCTCTTTGTGCAGTTACAAGCGTCTGTACTAAATACAGCTATAGCGTGCATTCACCTTCCTCTCTCAGCGACTGCAACAGATTGACCTGAGTGCCAGAAGGCTGAGCTGGGTGCCTCGAAGATTAGGTGAATGGAGCACATATAAACCCAAATAAGCAATGTTTTAATTAACCTGTGCAGTGCAAAGGCTTACTCCATCATCACATATTCACCCATAAGGACTAGAGCACCTCTGTAGTGCAGGACCAAGCCTGTAGCCTACAGAGGAGGTCAATTAGATGCTCCCAAGAGGTCCGACACACTGTCAGACCCTGCTGCCAGCTCCTGCAGTAAGGGCACTCACTTGTTGCAGGATCCCCATCCAGAGACATCCGGCTGAAGGCAGACGTGGCATTGGAGATGTCAGACAGTGTGCGACGTGCAAGGGCGATGGGCAAAGGCGGCTTAGGGATGTCATAGCCATCTTCTTCATTTTCAGACTCCTCAGGGCCGTTGCTGGCAGCAGCTGCGGCCAGATCCCTCTCATCTAGGAAAGCCCACAGGCAGTCAGCTCAGACCTATATAGCTCAGAGCCTTTCCAAAACAGACTGTATACTCCTTGCTCGGTCCTGCAAATAGCTGTGTTGAGCTCTGCTGTCGAAACCCCATGTCAGGAGGGGTAAAATCCTTTCATAGGGGCTATCCTTCCCTTTTTAATACTTTGTCCTATGTGCACGCACACCTTTAGCTTTGCAGATTACATAGCAAGGCACATCCCTCCCTGCTCAAACCCACAGCAGAAAGCCAAAAAAAGGGACAGGGGAGTTACCACACACTTGTTTCGAGTGTAACTCCTTTAGTCAGGCCCCTGGGTACAGCTGCAAGTTATTCGTGACCTCTCTAGTGCACCCAATTAACTGGTTCTCTACAGGGACACTTTAATGCATTGATCTCATTAGTAGGCAGGGTGTCATGTTCACACATGAAATTCACTGACTTCCTCAAGAAAAGGACACACTCACCAGCCCTCCTCACAATGATCTCACTTGGGCAGGCTCATTTTTGGCGAATGCCTTCCAAGAAACCACAGTCAAGTCATCTTGACTAAGCAGCAGGGCTGTGACAAGAGACTGAATTTGTCTCAGTTTCCAAAAGGATCGAGATGTGAGTTCATTCTGATCCCTAGGGATAGAAGCCTACATAGCTTTGAAAATGTTCAGTGAGAGTGCCTGGTCCACTCCCCAAAAGAGTCTGATCTGAGGATGGTCAGCTGTAATTGCCAGCTGGAATTACTGGGGCTAACTGGGGCACAAGCCTGTTCTTAGCCTGTGCAAATCAGCACCTTGACACGGATTCACACTAGGAGGAGGAGTGGCAGGCATGGGAATGAGGAATTTCAAAAATTAGGTAGAACAATATTCCATGAATTAAAAGGAACAGCTGGGGACAGACAACACATCTGAGCTGATGATTTCATGGCAGCCCAGCTCCCTACTGTGAATAAGCCTAGAAGACAAAACCCTCATAATACTGAACTTTCTAAGTCACCACTGGTTACCTATAAAAAAAATCTTACTGCTTCTTTCCACCACTTTAACTAGGTTTTGTAACTAAGATCCCTCTTTGCAGTCTACAGTCCACACTGACAAAACAGTCATGCTGATGTCTAACTATTTACCCTCAAAAGCTAGTCACGGTTCTGTCACATTACCTTTAAAGACTATTTCAACTTGGATTCTCACTACTTCGCTCCTCCATGGTTTCTCTCTAGGTTGCTTTATAATATGCATGGCTGACCACTTACCGAAAACATTTGTGATCTCTAAGCTAGAGGAAGCTGCCTGCGACTGAATGTTGTACATCGCTTCATATGTGCAGCCATCAGCTTGCCGGTCACACTCCAACACTCTGCAAGAAAGAGGAGTTAAAAAAGTTTCCCACCAGGAATGAAACTGTTGTCTCCTTAGCACTTTAGCCTATGCTACAGATTTTTCTTAACTGCTTGCCCTGACAGGCAGCACATTGCTTTCACTGCAATACAACAGATCAGTTCAGAGGAATGTTAACCGGCAGAACTGGAAAATGAGGCAAAGCTGTGAATGGAGTTTCACATTTCCATGGCAGCTGACGTCAAAAGCCTAACGGAAATGGACAGGAGTGATAAAACAATGCCATGTATGGCTAACATCGGGACTCTAAGAAAGAGCACTGTTCACAGTCTGTTTCCTCCACTGCTGTAGTCTATATCTGGTCAGTATCAGTGGGGAAAAGACAGCAGACAGAGCAGCTGGGTGAAATCTCAGCCACAATGAACAAACATGTTCCTCTGGCCCAGTGTGGTTTTGCAAGCACTGTAGAGACAACAGGAGTCTCACCGTAAACTCTGGGTCATTTCCAAAGGCAGCTTGAGCTCTGGTTTTTGTCCACCTGGACCTGGAGGCACCACAGGCAGAGAGGATGGCGACATGTATTCAGTGTCTTCATCGCTTTCAGACTGTTCCCCCGGCGGCAGTTTTGGTACAGGCAGTGGTCTGGGGCAGACAGAAGAGGATCAAAAGCAGGTGGAAAGCAGTGAAAATTCAGTTAACGACAAAACAGCGACATTGTCTCTTAACTCTCAAAGCCACAGCAAGACTTTCAAATTGATTCTGGCTTTCTGGAATTCTGAGCCGTCTCGTTGCAAGACTCCATTAAACCCGTTAGCAAAAGTGTTGTCCAAGCTACATGGTGACTGTGCCAGATACACATTTCCCAGGCAGGCTTCAATTTCATGCCTTGGGCCATGTCTCTCTGCAATAAAAAGGTGCAGTCTTACACTGAGATACGTACTGCGGTATCTAATGTTTCTGGGACTGAAATTATACACCAGGCTGTCTAACTGCACCACGTGCTGGGCAATTCCCATTTGGTTTGAAGTTCCTACTGGTAGCTCTAAACCTGAAGATCTCTACACATCTCTGCCAAGGGGGTATGCTGTACATGTGCTTTCATATTCTTTCAGAGACTGAATCCCCTGCTCAGGCCATTGGAGCAGTGTTGAATTCTAACTCTTGCACTGATGAGTACCAAGATGCGAAGAGACCCACAATTACATTTGTACCACAAATAGAGCCTTCACTGACAAGCAACACACCTGGCAGCTAGAGCGTAGATGGCATTGGCAGATGAAGAAGGTTTTATCTTGGGGTGCTCACACTCTGAGTTTGCTGGAGGCCCGCTGTTCAAGTTCTGCAAGGTGAAATTTAGGTTACAAACCCCAATGAAGTCAGCAGATTCAGACAGACATTAATGGCTCATCATCTCCTCTTAGGTACTCCAAAACACTGATTCCAAGAAACCTTGTCTCTGCAAGCGGATTTGTTGACAGCTAGAAGTAATTAATTTGCTTTAAACCTCTGAGACAGAGGAAGGAAACAATCAAGGAGCGTGAGCCAAAGGAATTAAGACAGTCTGGGTAGCATTTCTTTTTGACAGAAGCATATGGCACCAGTGTAAGTGAAATAACACAGTACAGTGGTGGAAATAAAGAGTCTCCAAATACAGACTCCAAATGTCCACTGGCATTTCTTACACACTGCATGGGATCCATACATTTTAAAAACCCCAAATGTGCATTCTCCTCCACCCCCAACCATCTCCTACTACAATCTTGCTTAAAACACAACTGGACTCAAAGGACTGACCACAGCACAATGGCTATTTAATGGCAGCTCAGAGGCAACTCTGCCTTACTCCCCTTCCTATCCAGCAGGTAATTTGCATACACATTTTAAATAATGACTGTTCAGCTCCGTAAGAGCTCCTCAAGTCTGGCATAAGTAGTATCCCCTCCCTCTCCACTCAGATGGGGAAGCACTGCCCAACTGGGCCTTACCGTTGTAGTATCCAGGCTGAGTGTACTGCCATGCCTATGTACGTCGGGTCTGGAGTCCATCAGAGAGGGCAAGGAAAATGGGAGCGAATGGCGGTTTGTCAGTTCTCTACCAGCCCATGGGTCATTAGGGCTGAGAGCTACGGAAGGTGCTTTTGGAACGGGCCGTGACGCCCAGGGCTCCCCTTGACGGTTGGAGGGCACTGGTGGTAATTTGTCTCTGGCAGGACAATCTCCTGGCGTACAGGGTAAAGGGCGTCTCTGAGGTCGGCTCTCCACCCCAGTGGAATGCGGCCTGTCTGGAGGAGGCGGAGGCGGGAGATCTCTCAGTGTTGGAGGTATCGGCAAAGGCTTGTCCTTGTGAAGGGAACTAGGAACAACCTGTGAGACAGCATAAGCCACTTGAAAATGCAGCTTAAAAAGCAGAAGGCCTAGCCCTCTCCCATACCCCAGTTAGGAGCTCACCTATGAGATATTAATTCTAGACTTGCTGCGTAAAACCCCGAAATGACCTCCTTAGACTTTTAGAAACAAGGAATTTGCACTAAACCTCTAGGTTTGCCGTGCTGGAAATCCTTCCTCCTGTCTTTGGGAAAAGGAAAAGGAAGAAGCCTTTACCTTAGACGTGGTTCCTGGGCTGGAAGCCCCAGAGGGGTTAGATACTCGCTGCTGCAGAAGGTCTAGCCGTGGGGGCACCGGGGGCAGTGAGGCCTGTGGAGCCATCGAGAATGGAGAGGGAGGGCGCTCCACCTGCAAAGAGAAAGTCACAAAAATGACCCAGTGCCGAGCCCTTGAGAAGCTGCCCCAGCACAGCAGCAGTCTCCTCATGCCTTCATGCTCCACTTTGGTACCGCACCCCGAACACGTCAGCATATCCATACTGCATGTGCAAGGAAAGGTGATGCATGTTCTGACTGCAGCATGTTGGGGACAAACCCTGTTAAGTCAGCAGGAGGCCCCAAGCTGGCACTACCCTACAAGCACACGTCCAACCCACCCCTCAAACACTGGCATTGTTTTTCTGGACCAACTGCTTCTCGTTTTTAGTGCGCCTTTTTGAAGCAAGCACATACTGTGCTCACCACCAGAGGGCACGCTCTACTGTATCAGCAGACGGAGCGGGATTACATCTGAGAGGTGTACAAGATGTCCCTCTGCCAAAATAAGCGTACACTGGCACAAGAGGGTGTCAAAGCCCTCATCCTTCTCCTTGGATAAAGTGCTTCACCACCTGGTACATGGAAAAAGTGCCCCCTTTTTCCTCACCCTTGCAAAAGCGCTTGATGACCGAGGATGGCACTCTGTAACGCTGAGACACTGGGCACAGCTTTTACATGACTGGCACATTCCAGACCACTTGACTACTGCAAACCACAATGGGGAGTCACCCTGCATTAAGAGAGTCAAATTTTGACTCCCAAGGTGGACAACGAGGGCACCCATGTCCAAGACAACGACACTGAACTTTACATGAGCAACTGTACTGAGAAGTAACCAGTGTGGAATTCAAAGGGGATTCTGATCATTATTCAGGTTTCTTTAAATGGGAAGAATCGCCCTTTTATAAAAAGGTGATACTGGTTACTGAAAACTAGCCAGGTTCGACCCCTTTCCCCTATGCATCAGAGCAGCTCCAGCTGCTGACTGGTAAATGCCAACAATGAGCTGACAGAAAAAAAAAATCTGCACAGCGATCCATAAAGGATGCAGCCTTTGCATGCATCTCCCCGGCAGGAAGCAGCACTGATGGCCGACAGTCATCCCATCTTTATTACACAGATTAATCAGGCAGCGTATTAAAAGATGACAGCCAAATCGACTTCCTCAGCAAAATGGCCTGCCCGGTGCCCAGTTCAGTCATCAGCACCTTGGAAAGACTCCTTTTCTCGCTGGCTGCTTCTGCTCATCGCAATGGAAAATGGCTCAATTTCTGCTGATAATGCTGATTGCAGATAATAAATCAAAAAGCAGCATTGCTCAGCATGCAGATAAGTGTTATAAATCTAGGTTTTACATTCTGATAGATCAACACAGCTATTTTGTTCTCCTAATGGCCTGGATGGTGCCCCACTTTCCATGACAACATAACGTCACAGCATCTGATACAGCAAGCCTGCTGCTTATAGAAGCTTATGCTATGCATCTCCGCTTTAGTCAGTCTATAGGGTACAAATCTACCCTGCCTCCTGCCTGACTTCAGACTAACACAGCTAACTACCTCTCTCAACATACAGAAAGTCAGAGATATGGTATGTGGACAGTAGCGCTGGGCTGGACCTCAGCTGCTGTACGGCCACATTCACCATCTCGGTGATGACCGCAAACCTGGGCTACAAACTGCCATGTCTGCCCAGGGGCTCAGCAAACTGAGCGTACCTAAGTGAGCAAGACCACAGACAGCCCAGAGTCTTCACCTCTGTGATACCACTGTCTCTAGAAGCACGTGCCCTGCAGCACGTTTACCTTTGCTCCAGCCAACTCTTTCATTATGAAGAGGGAATCATCAGCTCTGTCATCATCATCATCATCATAATTGGGTGAAGGAGTTCCTTCTGCACCTTGCCGCAACAGCCCTCCTCCTCCTCTAGGATCGAACGGGTCGACTACGATGGGCTCCGTGCCTTTGATTTCACAACGGCAGAACGGACAGCCCTGACCTTCCGATTCCTGTGACGGAAGGCAAAAAACATGAAGTGATTTTCCACAGCTACTGTTATGACAGAAACCAAACCCAGGGACTAGAACCTATATACAAAAAAGTTGAAGCCTTTCATCTGTAACGTCTTTTTGGAAATGCACTTTGGTGACGGGGATGAGGGACAGGCAAATTAAAAGTGTGCTATAAATACAGCAATGAACTTCTCTGGAGGCAACAGAGAGACAGTAGGGTCTAATGGGTAGAATCAATTCTGGACAGAATTCCAGCCTCTATATCCCATGGGGAAAAGTCTCTAGCAAGCTTCATTCTTGTGCTTCCTCTGCAGCCAGGCACGCCAGAATTCCCAGTCTGCAGATTCATTAATATGCATTTGAGGCTGTACCTTTAGTGCCCTCCTTAATTTTCGGCACCTGCGAGGATCTAAGTGAGACAGAAGATATACCATCTCCCAGAAAGGTCAATCAGCTTGGCTTTCCTCACCTGCCACGAAGTGAGACAGGAAGTGCACATCAGATGGCCACATGGCTCAATCTTCACATCCTTGTCATTTTCCGCACAAATTTTACACAGCTGGAACGTGGAGCCCATCTCACAGTACAATTCATATTGTTCCTGGTGGGAAGACAGACAGACATCACTGATTCTGGAAAATAACATGCCTTGTCGGTCAGAGCTATAAGAAATCCAAACTAAGAGACACAGAAAAAAATCATAACATCCAAGCCCCAAACCAAAGCCCAACAGCAAGAGACACTTCCAGAGATTCCACTGTAATGCTGGCCCTACTTCAGTCAGGCTCTGAAAAAATGGACTTGAAGCCATCCTAAGAAGCCTTGGAAGCCTTCCTGACACCACAGCAAGCCACAGACAGCACCCAAGGAGAAAGGAAAACATCTAACCGAGAGCAGGTGCAAGAACCTCTTGCAGCCCAATTTTTCCAGACGAGGACCTTAAAACCCATCAGCTCTAGATCAAGGCGAAACTTTGTTTGATATTTTCAAACCTTCCTGCCCACTCCAACCGTATGAAGAGCTTTAGGTCTCTTACCAGATCCATTACAGTTGCCTTAGAAGTGATTGCTAGTGTATGATCTCCTTGGTAACAGAAGGGGTGCATTCTAGACTAGAGTGTAAGAGGCCAGGAGGTTGTGAGAAAGCAGAATCCCCTGCTCACCTGTGTAACTTTGATGTGGTCCTGAGGCGTGGGCTCACACAAACCAGTCAGGTCAGGGTTCTGATTCCGACCATCAGGGAACAGATAACTAGGGGGAGCAAAACACAACGTGCAATTTCTTTGAGGGAAAATGCCCGTGGAAATCCAAGTTCCTTCCTGGTTTCACTTTTGCTAACGAGCAAATCATTCTGCTTTTTCAAAAAAAAAAAAAATTGGCACTTGCAGGCTCCCAGGCTTCTCCTCCTATACTGTCCTTTAGTAAAGCCTCAGGGATAAAATTAACACCCAAAAAAGAACAGATGTTACGGTGCTAGTCTTGGTGTCATCAGTGGCATCAAAGCTCAAGAAGCAAGAGTGATACCCAAGGTAGTCACCAACTTTTAACAGAGACAAGGGGAAGTCAGATAAGCAAGGGGAAAGATTGCGCTCTGTAGGAACACCCCTGAGAGTCGAAGTCCCTCCTCTGGATCCCAATGCAGTAAGTTATTAGGCGTATGAGTCATTCCATTGACATCATGGGAATTACTCACATCAATGCAGTGTTTTGCCAAATCAGGGCCTAAATAAAAAGGAAGGTGGGTACTTCCTCACAGGATCTCTGCTAGTGCTTACTGCCAACTTGACCTCAGCAGGATGTTGCCTGTACCAACAGGCAGAATGGCATATGACCATATGACCACCAGGCACAGTCTAAAATCCATCTGCTTCCAACAGGGCAGTGACGGCACACTCTGACAGGGAAAGGGGAGAGCCCACAGCAAACGTGGCATTGTAGACACACCTTAACTTGCAAAAGGCAGAAAACATCACAGTGAAGTACTTACAAGCCTTCCCTGAAGCCATCGATCAGTGCTTGAAAGAGAGGTTTGTTGTGGGGGATAGTCTGCAGGATGTTCCCATCTGCGGTGACATAGCCGATGGCCCACTGACCAAGGCGGGTACAGCTCAATCGGAAAATGTAACTGCACAGAGAGAAAGGAACACAGCTGTCAGTTTGGCACAGGTTGGCCAAAACAATTAAGTGCCCAGGAAATAGCTCTGTTGGGCTCACTCATGATGGAGATAAGGAAAAGCAGGAGGACTGGAAGAGTTACACCAACTTTCACCCCTTCACCCCCCTGCCAATCCAGAGGAGAATGCTGCGATCTGATCCAAGCAGATGAAACACTGAAATACTCATATCAGGGTAAACTTAATCCTTTGCTGCAACAAAAAATAGCATCCTCACACATGTTCATTTAACAAAAAGATGACAGGGCTTTTATTTTTCAAAATACTTGACTGTTCCTAGGAACGAGAGGTATCAGCTCCTCTCTTCCTGGGTTGGGTGGGCGGAACTCTCTGCTAGCCCAGAAGCAATGCAAATTAAAAGCAACGTGGACTAATGCCTTGTGCTGACCCCAGCTGTCTCTGACACATCAGGTGCTGCATTAACAATGGATGAGAGGAGTTAGTGAGAAAGAGCCCCTGCTTTCAAGCACTAACCTGCCAGGCTTGTGAATGAATTTCTGAAGCCTTGCTTTCACCTCGTCATATGTTAAGAATGCCATATAGCCAGGATGAGTCACTGCTAGGCTGTTCCAGTTTCTGAGCAAAGAAGACCACGGCTAAAGAAACATTAGAAGAAATATCATTAGTTCTGCATTTCCAAGAGCTACCAATATAGACAACTGTCCTTAATCCAAAGTCGGCCCATCCATCAAAGAACCGGACTTCCTTTCCACTGTGTCCAATGTATGAGCTAAAACCAACTGACAGCTACTAGGGCTGCTGGCTCAGGTAGACAACAGGTAGACAACAGAAAATAGCATGGCTTCACTGACACAAACCCTTCCAGTAGGCAGAGTAGTAGCACCACAAACAGGAACACAAAAAGCCAGACATTTGGATTATGCAGCGTTTCAGCTGGAAAGGCGTTAACCCCTTCCATCACAAAGGCAGAGAGAAGGACTTTTTGTGGCCAAAGTCTAGTGGTCCAAAACTCCCTTTCTCAAACCTCCACAACAGCTTGTATAGAGGCCAATCATGGAATCCATCTCGAAGGAAAAGGAGCAAAAAAGTACTAGTAATTTTTAAAGCAGAAGTTAGGGATAGCAGTGTTATCATCTACCCTTGCAAAAACATGACTGATTATCGTTCCTGGGGAGAAGACACCGAGGTGTAATGATTGCTGTTATCTTTTGCTGCGTGCCAGAGAGGAACTATTCAGTTTTATGCAATTCACAAGTGGGAAAAACCACCTCTGCTTTCCCAACAGAAGTAAGGACAGGCAAACTTCAAGTTGAGTGAGAATGGTACAGGAGTGTACTTAACAGGTGTTGAGCAGAAACTCCTGTCAATAAGCTGATCAAGACAGAAACCCCAACCATACAGTCTTTAACAACCAGCAAGAAAGACGTCATTCTGCTCAGAGGAACTGGCCCAAGAACAGATAATAATTGTATCACAGCAATCTACTCACAAGCGAGTTACGGAAAGAACAGGGGGGTTAGTAGATTAAGCACAGGACCAAGGACCAGAAATCATGACTAGCCCCAGTTCTCCTGCTGATGGGCTCCAAGGAAGTGTCTTAACCTCTTGGCCTGGTTCTCTGTCTGATAGCAATACCTAACCACCCACTCACCCTCACCAGAGCGTGATGGTAACTATTGGCTGTACAAGGCTCTGAATGAGTACAGCCACAGATAAATGCCAGACATCACTGTGAACAATGCATATGAAGAGAATAAGCTGAGCACTTTGCAATGCTAAAAAGTATAAACAACTCCTACCCCACTTTTTACATACTGTAGTTGCAAGAAATCCTGAATTAGATCAGACCCATTGCAACACTGAACATGGGAACTTTCCAGCTAGACATGTCTTAATTACAACCCACCCTATCACATGGGAAAAAAGCATGTCAGAGCCAAAGAAAAAAAGTGTTTGTTCTTGGAAGTCTCCTATTGCACCATCAAAAGCTCCACTCTCAAGCTCAGTTCTGCCAGTGACTCAGATTTTGTTCACCCAATATTAATACTGATTCGACAACAGAGGTGTCTGTATCATACAGAACACACAATGTTTATGTGACATTTTGGTTTCAATGGGTCAAAAGCCAGGAAATCAAAAGTTCCATGTGGACACTCCTTTCTGAAAACGCCCCCATGAAAACAAACAACCTCCCCACCCCCCAAAATTAAAAAAGGGCACAAGGGAGGCTGGACTGATAAATTAAGCAAGCTTCACATTTCCTGGCTCAGAGGAGTTTCTGTCACTACTTCAGTTTAAAAGTGACCTTTAAAGGGGGAAAAACTGATGCAGGGAAGGATCCTGAGAGCATGCTACAGTTCCCATTTATTTTTAGAGAACGTTTCTGTCTGTAGCAAGACGTTTCACAGGGTTACTGCATGGCAGGATTCAACCTGTTACTGAAGCTTGTATGGGGATGAGAAAAGCTTAAGCTTGTTCTGGCTTAAGCAAGTGTGTCTCCTGAAGCAGCCTGACACGTCCCTATCGTACGCATTCAAGTGACTTGCATCCCTCGGCCCATACCTGAAAGAGTCGCGTAAAAATATCAAATTCAAATACTGAAATGTAGTCGTTGCACGTCAAGTCGATGGTTGATTTCAGGGCCATGGCCTCTAACCCGGAACTGATGGGATGTACTTCATGCAAGGCCTGGCGGAAGGTCTTCCACGGAACGATTGTCCTGGCAGGGGAATAAAGGGAAGGATCAGCAAGTGTGGCATGACTGCTGAAACCATCACCATCTGATGCCAGAGCTGTGCTGCATGCAATGTATACGTCCCATGAGCAGAGTTAGGAAGGGCAAAAGCAATCACCATGAGAGAGATTTACTCCTGTTGAGAGCAAGGGAGAAACCTCTCTGCATCCCCAGCAGTAAGCAGGAAAAGGGCCATTCTCCAGGTCACCGCCCTGCATGGCACAACAGTGTGGTACTGCAAGCCCAGCTCCGGTCTCCCTTTCCCCAGTTCCATCAGTGCCCACAATCCACACTGTAACAAGGGCAAGGAGCAATGTCACCATTTGATCTCCTTCCTAATTCAGCAGCAGGAGCAGTCCAGGTCAGTCTCTCAGTAGTAAAGACCAAAACAGTCAAAAGACCGCACACAGCTATATCTGGAGAGATGATTAGTCAGACAGTGAAGGCAACTGTGGACCAAGATCAGGAGCTTCAAAGTTCAGCTTTTATTTTCTCCTTTCGAAATACAGAGGGGGGAAAGTCCATAAGATACATGGCAAGAGTGTACCACATTTCAAACCTGTTCCCACCCTCCACATCCAACAGGTTTCATTTGGACTTCCACAGTTTACATATTATTACTTTGAATTGGACAGCTGCTAACATCTACATCTTTGTTAGGCAGAAGATGCTGTCCCGTTCAGCTAACACTGTAATAATGGATGCTGGTAGCATTAATTTTGTCAGCATCTTGTTAAATGGAAAAAAACCTTGACACTTCAGCAACTCTCCCTAAATATATTCTATTGTACTTAATTGTCTCCTCCCTTTTATCTTAACATGGCCAGTACGCAAACGGACAGGAGTTCAGAGAAGCTGGGATAAAAGTGATTCTGAGATCAAGACGACTAACTGGAAGAAAGTCCGAAGGAACTTAATGTAACATTTTGGCTAAGAGACAACTCACCTGAGGGACGTGGTCACAGTCTCCGAAGAGGAGGAAGAATAAATGTGCGTAGTAGCACATGAGATTGTCATGAGGAGTAATGGGATTCAGTTAAGAAAAGGAAAAATTTAGGAAGAATAGAAGGGAAAATGTATGACAGGAAAGCAGGCTGCTCAGGAAAGCAGGGAAGCCCCATCACTTGACACACTAGAACAAGACTGGATAAGGAACTGGAAAAATAGAGTGTAGGGAACAATCCAGCACTGTGGACTTTGGAGAGGAGACGAGATGACTTAATGGGTCTTTCCCATCACTAATTTCTATGATTAATCCAACAAGGGCATTTGTGATCCACAAAGCAGAAGCAGCATTTTTAATACACAGAATGTACATGTAAGTGCTGATCTACTCTCTCATATGAAACATGCTGAGAAACTTACTTTTCCCCAAAAGCTTTTCTCCAGAATTCGGCAGCATCTGCCTTTGTGATCCGAAATGTGTCTCCCTGGAAGAGGCCGTTTGGGAAAATGCCTTTCAGTTCTGCCAGCATATGGCTGAAGATCAGGGACAGCTTTGTCAGGTTGCGCCTGCAACAGATCACAAAAGCAGAAGTTAGAGAAATCAGGCTTTGGGTAAGACAGCCAGAAACAGGGCTTGAAGAAATCCAGAAACTACCTCAAACCAGGAAAAAACCTCCCATTTAGGACCATTTCTCAAGGCATTTGTTGCTTTCAGCCCACGTTGTCTAATGCACAGCAGGTCGCAATGTGATTTATATTTTCAAACACTTATTATCCTCCCTTCACAACCACTCTGAGGTAGGGAGGCATTTTGGTCTGTTTTGTGGATGGGAGACAGAGGTTAGGAGATGTGCCCAAGGCTATGCAGCAAGTCAGGAGGCAGAGCAGAATCAGAATCCAAGTGTTCTTGGCTGCACAGCCTGTGCTCCGTGTCTTCCACCATGGAGCCTCTAAGGGGCATTATTTTTATCTAGGGCCACATCCAGGACTACCCAGGTAGCTATATCTTGCATGAGAACATGCTCTCTTCTCCCTAAAAGGCTCAAAGTAATTATCTTCCTGGCTGACAGCACAAGCAGGGACATTAGGGACAGCTCTCTGCTCACCAACGGAAGGAGCATTTATTTGCTTCCTTCCTCCCCCCCCTGTTCTTTATAGTTTCATAGTTTCTAGGGTTGGAAGGGACTTGAGCAGATCATCTAGTCCGACCCCCTGCCATGGCAGGAAAGAGTACCGGGGTCAAACGACCCCAGCAAGATGTGCATCTAACCTCTCTTAAACACCCCCAGGGCAGGAGCCTGCACCACTTCTCTTGGAAGTTGGTTCCAGCCCCTAGCCGCCCTGACCGTGAAGTCGCGCCTCCTGACATCTAGCCTAAACCTGCCCTCTGCCAGCTTGTGACCCTTATTCCTGGTCACTCCTGGCGGTGCTCGGGGGAACAGGGACTCCCCCAGTGCCTGCTGATCCCCCCTGACTAGTTTATAACAGGCCACAAGATCCCCCTCAGCCTTCTCTTTTGGAGGCTGAACAGGTTCAGGTCCCGTAGCCTCTCCTCGTAGGGCCTGCCCTGCTGCCCCCCGATCATACGAGTGGCCTCCTCTGGACCCTCTCCATGTTGTTCACATCCCTCCTGAAGTGCGGCGCCCAGAACTGGACGCAGTCCTCCAGCTGCGGCCTGACCAGTGCCGCATAGGGTGGGAGGATCACTTCTTTGGACCTGCTCGAGATGCACCTGCGGATGCAGGACAAGGTGCGGTCGGCCTTCCTGACTGCCTCTCCACACCGCCACACTTATGAAGGATGTGCTCCCCATCCCGTTCCTAATCACCAGTGCCCAGGTCTTGGAGTTGCAGCCTAGGCTGCAGGGGATCCCTGTCCCAGCAGCCTCACACATTTGAGAGTAAAGGAGAGGATGTGGTGGTGTAAGGGAGAGGCACATGAACTCTGCTTTCTCTAAGGACGGCTTTGGCAGATCAGTAGTAACCGGGAGCTCTGGCAGCAATGGAGCTGCACAGGCTATTACAATACTAGGTACCACAAACTCCCCACTTCAAAGCTAACCAGCCTTGGACACCAGATGCCTGAAAGAGGGATCCAGTCATTCACAGGAACCTTTTAACATGTCTTGTTTTCAACGGCAGCTAGCCTCCAACAGGACTGCAGGATAACCGCATCCGTGAACACAATTCGTTGAGATATAGCCAGCATGTGCCCACTGATTCCAGCATTTTCGCTAGTTTGATTAGTTTTATGAACGAGGTCATCCAATCGCTCTGAACTGGAATCAATTTTCAGCCCAAGGCTCCTCACCCTACTTGCAGTCCTCCCCTTGGTGAAATAAACTGGCCCTGAGATGCAAATCTGTTAAAATGACTTATTTTAGAGCTGCAAGTGATTTATTTTAGTGCAAAAAGCTGACATTTATAAAATAAGCGTCTTGTAGTGAAATAAGCCGACTTATTTTAGAGCTGAACTCTCAGCTTCAGCCCAGCAACAGAGCCAGGCATTCACTTAGCTGCTTCTTTCCGTATACTCCTTGCAAACTCTTCTCAGCAGCAAGGCTCATGTCCCCGAACAAAGGTATTTCAACGGAGAACTTATGGTCTCCGCTCCCAGCAACAGCCCCAGAATCCAAGTCCAAGCCACAATCAGCTTCTGTTCCCTGCACTGCCTCACCATGGATTCACTGGGTTTTTTAATCCCCTGTATTTTGAAGTTTTGCAAAGTCTATGACTTTAAATAGGCATAAAGTCAAAAGAACAAGCCCCTACATGAGCATTATTTTTCTTTTTTTCTCCTTGCATACATCTGATTGTCTGCCCATGTTAAGGAAGTGAGTTGCTTGGAGGATAGAACCTGTCAGCTGGAGACAGAGAGATTCTGGTCTTTGTCACTTTTTACAGATCTGAGCCCAACAGATGCTCAGGCTGAACTGAGGCAACAGCTGCAAGATACGCTTCAAAGCCAGCTCTATTTTAATGTTACATAAACATTATATTTGGACTTGCTGCAACATCCAAGATCTGTGTATTTTAAGAGCAGTGAGATGAATTTGCGGCTCTACAGGTATCGAGTTTCTATCAGTTTTCCTTACAGCACAGAGCGTAGTGAGAAAAATATGTCCACACTTGGACGATATTAAAAGAAGCTCTTTGTGAAGGCTGTGTTGCTGTGCGCGTGTGTGTGCACAATTTCCTTTAGCAGTGCAGGGCAATTTCAACAGAGGGCAAATGCAACCAGCTCCTTACTGCTGCTGAATACCAGGTGATCTGCCTCTGAAGTCTAATACCTAACACTGTTTTAGGCATAAGAGATTGAAACTGGAGCCAGCCAAACTTTATACCTGCAGAACAACACAATTTGGCCCAGATTTTCTGCCTCACCCTCAAGCAACCAGTTCAGGGATGGCTGCAGAGGGGAGACAGCAGGAAGCTCTAAGACTCCAGCACTTGTTCTTCCACAAAGGTGAGAATTATACTTGTGCCCCTTCGAAGGAAGGCAAGGTTGTTTGGGTAAATCTGATAGCTTTTATTAGGCCAACTCAAAGAGCTGGGAAAAATAGTTGGAAATCATTGGAAAAAACAGCTGGCTTCCTTCAAAAGAATGAAGCCACCAGTGCCAGTCTGAAGTGTATCACAAATGTGTGCTTATCTGGGTATGTACCCAGCATTCCCACCACAAGTGTGGAATAAGTGTCACAACGGTACAACTAAGCTACATGGATTAGTTACAGAACAAGAAGTTCTGAAGATTCAGGTTCAGTGCATTGGGCATTTTCTTCTCTCCAGTGTTGGATGAACTCAGCATGACATTCACAACACCCAGAAAAATCTTGAGAAGGTGTTAAAGAATAATGAAGTGTTCTCCAGAGCCACACAAGGCTAATGCCTACAAAGGCCAGTGAGTTGGGCAATGATTTCTGTGTGCGTGCGGGCGTGCATGTTCAATGAGCCTAGGACTCCTAAAGCCACAAACTTCTGTAAAGTTTTGTCCAGTGGCTTCCTACATGCTACTAGGTGTCACAGATTACAGTCTGAGAATGATGTAGTTGAGCAGTGGGATCTCTATGAGAACTGGCTCTTTTCCTGATAAACCCTAGTGATGAAGGGGGCGCAGCTGTAGGACATGTCCACTCTGAACTTTTGAACATTCATTGAACACAAAAAAGTTGGAAGTCCAGGCAAACACAGGCTATGTCATTATACAGGAAGGAAAGAGGCATTTGTACTGTTCCGCGAGGGCAGCCTAATAATAATCTAAGATGACGCCAAAAGTAGAGACAGACGGACAGAGCCAACTCACACAGACAACTGAATAAATAAAAGCCAAGGTGAAGAACGGAACCAGAGTGAGTCTTTGCACCATCACCACAAAAAGAGGCTGTTCGGATTTAACTCAGTACATCAGCAAGCATGGGTAATTTGCTTGAAAAGATAAAATGTAGAGCCACGGACAGGGAAAACGGTGTCACACTTCTTTGCAACTCAGCGTACAAAACATGTTCCAGAGATCCTCCAGTTGGGCAAGGGCATCAGAGGAGCTGGTACAAATACCCGCTTTGTGCAACTTTAGCCACACAAATTTGAACACTGCATTTACAAGAAAAAAAAATGGAACAAAGTGTAACTGGTGCTAAGCAGCAGGGCAGAGGTGACAGAAGGTGTGGACAAAGCTGCGGAACTAGCAACCTTCCTGTACCAATAAGCATGTGATGAAACCGAAGCAGCAAAAGAGGTATTTGCCTGGACAGTTATCTTTATTCGGCTCCAAAGCATTTGGCCTATGACGCAACATCTTCAGACTATTCTCAAATGCAGAGCTAGGAATTGAACTACTGCAAAATGGTTCTAATGAGGGCCACAGAGATATGATTGTAGCCTCAGGGCCAAAATTGCTCTCATTTCATGCGAGTTACCAGATAGGAGGGAAAAGCACTAACAGCCTGGCTGACTAACGAATGTATCCCAGGACACGTTTCAGCGTAGCAGATATGCTGGTGACTGCTAAATTACAACGAACCACACGAGAGCAAACTGCTGCCTTCAAACAGCGTCTTGGTCATGGAGCTTTTGTTTTAAGCAACACAGCTACAACATGTTTGTAAAGAAAGAGGCCCACACTGATGTTAGCAAGCAACAGCACAGCAATAGTTTGCTGCAGCAAAGTTTGATTTCTGAGGTTTTATTGTTCATACTTGCAACAGATGCGCAGTTATAACCAGTTCTGTTGCTTCAAATCCCAGGCCAAATAGAAAACCCTCAACCCCCAAAACCTAGAAGTGCAGGGGCAGCTTGGGTCCTGCAGGCAGAGGACAATGTTGTCAAAAGCATCTAAGTGGCTTCAGCATCCCAGTCCCGTTCACTTTCAATGGGATTTTGGCTCGCAAGTCATTTAAGCATGTTTGACAGTTTTACCCCAAGCAGCTGGATCTCTCTGCTATTTGAAGTCGATCTAGATGCCACACCTGAAACACAGCTTCAAAAGAAAGAGGCCCCCACTAATTCTGTTCAGTGGTTTAAGCTTCAGGCTCAAAAAGCAGCAGTTGCAATGCAAGTAAAACTTTGGGGGCTGAGGTTTCATGCTTCAGACAAAAGAAGTGCTTGCTCAACTAGCCAGCAGTCAGTTAACCTCCATATATAAAGGGAGAAGAGGGTTTAAAGAGCTAACTGAACCTTCCCACTCCAAGTATTTTATGAGCTACTGAACTTCTGCAGCGGTTGCCTGGAGGCATCCTTCCCCAGGTGGGAACAGCATGTTTAAAGACAAATTTAATCAGGCATTTGGGACAGCGGCAGCCCTACTAAATGAGGGCTGGTCAGGCCTACATCTTGACTCCTGCTCTTGGCTGTGCTCCCTTTCGAGTGCCTAGCCTCTAAAAGGCAGTTTTTTAGCAGTGGTCAGAGACAATGGAAAGGAAACAGCATAAAGTGAAGGACAGTTTGATCAGCTAACTGGGGTCAGCCAGATCAGTCAGCCAGTTCAGGGCTTCACGGAAGGATCTGAGCAGATGTGTTCCTTATTTCTCTCCCTCCTTCACTCCCCCTGCACTGTGGTTGTGCTACTTCCTTCCTACAGCTTCACAACTGTTCTTGCTCCACATGTCTCACAGGAAGTTAAACAGGTCAACCAAGCATGTCCAATCCCAGTGAAATCCTCGGCAGCAGTCTCTCTCCGGGCTCTGCCCCCCACGCGGCTTTCTGGCGCTGGGTCCCCATTGACCTGCAGCAGCAGCAGGCTCTTCCTTTCCGGTTTCCTGTTTGCTGATCAGGAACGGTCTTCCACTGTAAGAGCTCAAATCTTGCACAACGATTAACAGCAAAGGCAGATTTTAATCCCAGTTTCCCCTTTATTAATGCCTGCATTTACTGGAGTTACAGAAATCCAGCTTTCCCATGCCAACAGCCTTCAACCCTTTAAGCACTAACTAAAGCTGATAGGCCTGGTGCAATTTGGTCTGCACCGGGAAGGGGTTATGCCAGTGACACTCCCGGGCACCGCTACTATGACACTATACTAACTTGAAGGGAACGAGCTGCCCATCTGTCAAGCTCATTCTATCAATAAGGAGCTATAGATCCTGGAGTTAAATGGTGCAGTGATGGAAATTAGCTCATTCCCAAACTCTTCAAATCTCCTAAATTGCCTCACAGCCTCATTAGTTGCTGATAACCTGATTTTTAGAAATGCTTGAGCAATGGCAGTTTCCACTGCTGGAAGCTGAGTGCTCAGCATCTCTGACAATTCAGCTCCTGGGCTCCAAAAATGGAAGTGAAAATACTTAACAGGTTTGGCAGCTGTGATCTACCGAGTACATTTCTGCATACAGCCATGCTCAAATTGACCTAAGAATTAAGCTTGTAATTCTAAGACCAGCCTTGGCCTCAAAACAACCCCCCAAGCTAGAATTACTTGAATCACACCCTAATTAGCTTGAACTTCTCTTTAAATTAATGAAATCAGCAGAGTTTGAGACTGGCAGAGATCACAGGTCAATGATACTGAGGAGTTGTAGGGGGAGCATAGGGAGGAATACAAGCAAGTTGCACAGCTCCAATATCTCCAGAATTGAACAGGAAAGGGGAGACTTGAGATTTCAACTGGAGAATTAAAAAGGCTATGCCCTGGACAGGTGGCAAATGCCAACTCAGGGCTGGAGGAAGGACCCAAGAGATGCTCCTAAAAGAGTTCAGGAAAGGGGTGGAAGTATGAAGGGGAACACCCTCTCCCCCCAACACCAGGAGAAAAGCCGCCAAGTACATAAGATGGGCAGGTATGGATTTAAAGGCAGAGATTTTGGGGAGAAAATACAAATTGTAGGCTCCTTAACACCATTCTCAAGAGGGGTTCTGCTACATATGCTGGGACAACACACCCAGGTAAAACTTCTCTCGTCAAACGTTTGGTTTATTCAGTGTGAATTCATCAAAAAGTGGCTAGGAAACCACAGGAACTTGTAGCTCAGCAAAAAGGTAATGATTTCCAGGTGTTTCATTTCTTGCCATTACTAAGGACTTGCATGGTTTTAAAACAGCTTCTCCCAACCCACCTGCTTCTGCTATGTGCTTGACAACAGGACATTCTGCCTGATTTCCTAGACCAGTGGTTCTCAGCCTTTTTTTGTACCAGGATCCATTTGTAATCATCAATGGCCAGTCCTGACCCAATGCCCCACACTCAACCTGCTGCCCCCTTCTCCCAGGCCCCCCAGTGTGTGGGGCAGGGGGGCACAAAACAGCCCCTTGCAGGCTGTAAGGGAAAAACTGGTTTCCCATGTTTTCCTCCTTTAAAAGGAGAGTCCAGTTTAAAAGTTTGATCCGTTCTTAAAGTTTGTACACAACCCTTTCATATATTCTTACAACACATTTTTAGGTTGCAATGCACAGGTTGAGAAATCATACCTTACAAGTGTGGTCTATTGTTGCAGCTTGCTTCTTTGCTGTCATCTGTAAGCATCTTTTTGATCACCAAGAAGATCACACCAATGATGAGCTCTACACGTTCAGCGGAGCAAAAATATTCCCCCCTTCCTCCCCACATTCTGCAGATAAAAATACGGGCTGGATAAAGCCACACAGGCAGGCAATGGTAGGAGGCCAAATTATATTCAGAACTTCCAGGTCCTAATTGCATGTTCATCGTTCCAGAATAATGTCATATTTCTGACAAGTGCTGCAAGAAATTATGGCTACATAAAAGGAATGGATGTGAAATTAAACCCTGAGTTTCTCCAGGGATTCATATCAGCACCATGCAATTAACACTAGATGGCGTTTACAAAAAACAGACCCAGCATGGACTATGGGTTAGTAGCAGCACACACCCAAGTGTGGAACTGCTATATCCAAAAGGACGCCATGCTTCTTGTGTGCTGTAAACACTGGTGACAACATGTGATATGAACTCAGACCCCATCATGTGCTTACTTCTCATGCCCAGCAATTTCAAGCTGTTAAATCTGCTAGACCAGCAAACTGCTGTGATCAGATAGAGCTTGGGAGAAATCTGGGCTTGACCGAAAAAAATAAAAAGTCAGATTAAAACACAATTTCTTCTGACAAGAGCAAAGCCCTGAAGATGTCCATCAGTTAGCTCTGCTGGCTTCCAAAGAGTCTCATTAATAAACAGCTTGCAATTAAGCAGCCTTTAATCCTAGGATCCCAACACCCATAGGAAGAAAGCGCCCCAACTGTACTGATGGGGAAACAGGGGTGTAGAGCAGTTTAATGGCTGGGCTAGACTTGCACAGGGACCCTGGTACAGGGCCCAAAACAGACCCCACGTTTCAACTTCAAGCCCTCTGCTCCAACGCAGACAGGTTCAAGACCCAAGTACAATGGCATAATAGAAGCTGCCCTTGAATCAATTTTCCCAGGAATGACACTAAATTTTCTGAAGATTTAAGGGCTCAAAAATTTAATAGAGGGCTCAATTTAAGCAGATAAATAGCTGTGCCACATTCACATTCCAGAAAGAACAGCTGTGTACTATGTCCTGCCACCCTACCAGCAACCACCGTACTCTCAGCATTACTGTAACTTTGCCCCCTGCACACAGGCGCTGCATACAAATGCCCAAAAAGTGATCCCGAAATGACATTTATAACTCAACGGCAGCTTCAGAGTCTTCTGCACACAGTAATCGGGTTTAAAAATAGAAAGGACGGAACTACTTTCAACAAAACTTCCAACACAGGAAGTGAATGAAATTCCACTTAACTATTACTGACAACAGCAGGAGTCACCTTCCAGAGCAGTGCTGAGCCACTGAGCTTTAAAAGCACTTCCCCAGGCTGCTGTGAAGCTATTTCTAGCACTGTCACCAAGACAGACATTTTAGAACCAGCAAGTTACATGCCCATTCCACACGAGTCTGCCGAGTCAGCTAGACCGCATTGATTTTTTGTGGACCAATTCATCAAGGCACCAGTGGGGAAAAAAAGGCATCTGGCAAGTTAATTAGATGCAGCAAACCTTTTTACCAAGAAGAGTCTCAACCCAGAGCATCATCGTCACTTCCTGGCTAAGATGCTTAAAAAAAAAAAAAAATCACACACACAAAAAAACCCTTTAACACTGCCTTCCTGTTCTTGGTACAATATAAAAGAGCACCAGGTATTTAGCCTGCAGTTTTAGATGCGTCACACATTAGTACTGTGTGTTCAACAAAGGTTTGAGGGGACACTAAAAAAAAACAACAAAAAACCACATGAGAGCATAGTTCTAAATATTTCTGCTCATTCCTTCTTCATTAGTTGCAATCATTTGCAGGGATGTGAAGAATCTTAGTTTGGGTTCTCATCTGTATCCGAAAGGCGACTGATTACAAGGTTCTGGTTTTGTGCAATGCTCAAGAGCCAATACGTTGGTACTAGCATGTTTGGATTTTGGTGCTGCTGGAAAAAAAAAAAAAAAACCTGAATTTTTTTTTTAAAAAAGCTACAGACAGAAAGCTGCAATTAAAATGTTAAGCAGTGCCAAGATACGTTTCACAAGACTACAAAACTAAACACATTAATGTCTAATTCTGTGTGTTCTCCAACAAATGGGAACAAACACAACACAAATTTGACATCTGTGCCTATACCCTTTCAATCTATAGACTCATAATGCACTTCAACATTATATAAACCGCAAAAATGAAGTTAATTCTATGCTGCAGGGCAGCAGCTGGCTTAATATGCTGCTCCAACAGTCATGGTGGGGGTGGGGGTACTTTGGCACACATGCAAAGGGATAGGAGATGGAGACCAGAGAGGACATCAGATTTTAGCACCTTCCCTGCTGCCCAGCATTCATACCACAAGAAGCGGGCGACTTCGCCAGCACCTGATCTTCCGATTCTAGGCGTTCAGAGCCCGGGGCTTGGATCACTAGCAATGGACCGCTTTGCTCTTTCCATGCGAAGGGAAAACCCCTCTCTGACTCCTGCTGGATTTGGCTCTTTAATCACAGAGTGCTTAAGAGGAAGCATAAATCAGACACTAGACTAGGGAGTTCTTGGACGTTTCCTCTGAGAACGTGCAAGGCAAAGGATGGTGGCCTGGCTAGTTAGCAGATGCATTCCTTTATTGCATTCTCCGAATTATAACAACACAACCTGACCTCTGACAGGGGTTTTATTTCCAAACACCCCTCAAAACAGCTCTACTAGGCCACTTATTCTTGGGACAAGAGTTGAAGCCCCAAGACACAGGCATCCCAGTGACCACATCACAATGCTGTAAGAAGTCCTAGCTAGAGCAGTTCCTGAACACACCCTCTCACCCTTCAATTGAAACAAGGTTCCTCCATCACTGCTCAACCCTCCCCAGGTTCTGCCCTCCATGAAGCTCAGGAAAAGGAGACTCTCCTCGAAGAAGCAGAGTGATGCCACAAGCATACAAACAGGTCATCCTTCCATGCTGCAAAAGTTTCCTCTGCCAAACCTCGTTCTCAAATCCGGCATATCGCTCCAGCGCATGGGTCAGCAACAGTTTTGGCCAGGCTGCCAACAACATCCCAACCTCGACTCACTCCTCAATTTGGCATGCCAGGGGCAGACTGGCAGTGGGTGCATTCACGCCTCCAGGAGGATGGTGAGGGAGGGGCCAGGACGCACAGCCTCAGCCCCTTCCCTGCTGTGCGCTCCAAGGACCGAGTACAGCTGCTAACAGCCACAGAGCCCAGGCTACTCGCAGCAGGCGATGGGCAGGCTGCAAACAGCTGCACCGGGGTCTGGAGCTCTGGCCTGTAGCCCCCTTCCCAGCCATCTGCCTGGAGGCATGCATGAACCTGCTGGCAACAACAAGCCAAGCCGGGGCTTTGCAGACATTGGTTTGCAGTCTCCCAGCCAACTGCCACAGCCGGCCTGGGCTCTGGGCAGGCCCCCGCCAACTGCCACAGAGCCCGGGCTGTGCGCAGCAGGTGGCTGGGAGGTTACAAGCAGCTGCACTGAGGTCTGCGGAGCCCAGCTCAGCTCGTTGCTGGCAACCAGTGCATGAATGCCTCTGGGCGGATGGCAGGGGAGAGGCCAAGGTTGCACTGCCTTGGCCGCTTCCGCACCATGAGCCAAGGCACACGTGCAGCCACCATCAGCCACGGTGCCAACCCAGGGCTCCGGACCCCAGTTGCAGCCTCCTGGCTGCCTGCTCCAAGCAGCTGCTGCCTGCCACAGAGCCCGGGCTGCTTGAAGCAGGGCTTACAGGCCCCCCACCGCCTGCTGCGGGCAGCCCAGCTCCATGGCCAATGGCATCTGCCCAGAGCCTGAGCCGGCTGTGGCGTACCAAACAAAATGGCCTCACACGCCACGCTCTGGCACACGTGCCGGGGGTTAGCAACCCCTGCTCCAATGTCTCAAATCTCGTCAACATTTCAGGTTAGAAATTTGGCCACGAGGATAAAAATTCCTGAGAAAACTCCAGCTTGTATCTTTGTTTTCAGGCCGTCAAACATTTTAATGAAAAGTGTCAGAATGGCACACTGAGGCAGGGCCTGAGCCAACTCACACAGCCCTTTCCCTGCACTCATCTGGACTCAGACCTCCGGGTTTGCTCGTCATGCTGCTGGCACTGGGAGAACACTGCACCACTATAATTCTAGCCACATTTCAGAAGCAACCAGTTGTCAATGAATCGTGCTGCCAAGTCAGCGGTTGCTGGCATGCTAACTGGAAATACAATCTGACCCACATTTCAGGGAGTTGGGGACAGAGCAAAGGATGCAAGTTCATGAACTTGTTTTCCTGCTCATAAAAGGGTGTTTCAAATTATTAGAAAGCAACCAAAACCTGGCTGAATTTCCTATGAAGCAGAAGTAAACTTCATCTACAAATCCTCACTCACTGTTTTCAAGCTGGAACTACATCATCGTAGTGTGTTTCAGTGGGAAAAAAAATGCAGACGGGTAGTGGCACACAGGTTCAAACCCCAGCAACCTGACCAACATTTCAACCAAGGATGGTGATAAACTAGTTGGATGCTTGTCCAGCTCTAGCCACAAAATTAGAGTTCACAATGTGAACCAGTTTCCTAGACAAGTGTTATTTTTTTTTTGTTTTATATTCAAAGGTACAGAAATGAAACAGGATCAAAATCCCAACCTCTATTACTGTGCAATACTGCAAAAACTCAAATTTCACCTCTGAACCTGGTCTGCAAGATGAGGGTAGTGTTTGTGGTAGGAAAGAAGCTTTAACATAAAATGAAATTTTATGCAATGTTAGCTCCAATTGGCTATAATTCTGAAATTCATGAGAAAATACTTCATCTATCCATTAAAGCCCACATTTAAAGAAACAGATTCATGCTCCCCCCACAACACATTTAAATGGTAATGAATTTCTCATTGGGTACCAGGCAGTTAGCTTGCACTCGTGTTGCAGCCTGGCAAGAAGGCCTTTCTCTGGGACAGCTTCGAAGTCTGTTCCACTCTTTAACTTGCTCTAATTTAAATGCAGATGTAGTCACCACAAGTACTCTAGTATTTTGGAAAGTCTTCGCTGCATTAGGAGGAAGTAACAGAAGGAGTGGGGGTTCTCTTTTTGGCTTTCTCTTTTGTATTGCTACAGTTAGAAACCCTTTTCATTTGCTTTTTGCATTTTGGTGGGAGGGCAGGGAGGGATTACTGGCCCAAGCAGAAGTTCCCCCGCTAGATGTTTCTTGGTTAGAATTTACATGGGTAATATCTTAAAGCACAAAACAAACCTGGAAGGGAAAAAAAAAAAATACAACCTCTCCCCCCAACCTCTTATTTTTGTCTTGCTTTTAGCTCTGTTTCCTTCCTCTCGCCGAGGTTGAGTATTCTCGTTTCCAGTACACATTAAACAGCTGAAGCTTTTTTTTTTCCTGCACAGATTAGTAATTCTATGCCCTGGAGCAAGTGTACAGTATGAAATCCTGCTGAGGCAGCAGCATGCAAATCTTGCTGTCAGAAGGCATGACAATTTGGTGTGCTCCAACATCTGAAACCTCAGTCGCAAGTCAGCACTGAATTCAGTTGAAGCATCCTCCCCCCCAGCCCCCCGCCCCAATGCTATGTATTTGCACACAAAGTAGCTAAACCTGAGTTAACATTTCCTGACTTTACATCCTACCTGCATAAAATGACAAGGACTAAGGAAACTACATTTCAGTCATTTAATGCCCACTGGCGCCTCTCTTAACTTCTAAACATCTGCTTCTCTCATGCAGTCCCTCGATCTCCACACCAAAGCTTCAATTAAGAAGGAGGAATTAAGCTTAAACATGTACAGTGGAAATGAGAACAGGAGACTACAAACTGATTCAGAATATGGAAAGAGAGCCCATTTCCTACATTCAAAGACCATTAATACCCAGGAAATGGAGACATTTCACATCTGCATTTATCGATGGGCACATTCTTTTGGTCACATTCCCAACCATACCTGATAGTATTTAGATACCTGCCAGGAAAGAGATCACTTGTTAAGTGACATTTACAGTTTGCCCAGCAGAGCGAATTTATGAATGGTGACTGTTGTGTGAACTACAGCTTCCCATTTCTGTCACAGGCAACTGGGTCTTCTGTGAGGGAACTGAAAGCATTCCAGTGCTGTATCACTGCTAACACCTACTTCACTTACCATGAACTTAAGATTAAGCAAGCTCAGCAGACAGGAGAAGGTGGTGGTGCTGCTGCCACTGCCCCACTGCAGGAAGTAACCTTTATTTAGCCAGAATTCTTCTCTTTGTGTTCAAAAGAAAGAAACCATCTGGGGTTATCTAGCCCCACCCTTCTCCACTGCATCCACCCTCTACCTACCTCCTTTGCACCGCTTGGGTAGATATTGTTCGTGCACCTCGTTCTATTGAAAAGTCACTTCCAGATAATCAATCACACGCAATAAAAGGGCCCAGTTATGACACTGGGTAAACACACTGTAGGATGGAACAATTGATGAGGTCATTTTCTATCCCCACTGCTACATAAGTGACAAGGTCAGTTGTTCCTCCTGCGATCTTGACCATGTTACACCCTGGCCTTTTGAATTCAAATGATGGCAGCCTTCCAGACTCTACAAATGCTGATCCAGCCACCTTCGCCACCCCCCATGCCCTCATTCCCTCCAGTTCGATTATGCGGCCAGCCTCATTATGTTGTTTGTGCCCAGCACAGGTATCTCTGAACCGTCTTGCACCAGGGCCAGACACAGGAATGGGTGAACCGGGCAGCTGCCCAGGGCCCAGACATAAAAGGGGTCCCAAAATAGCAATTTAAAAAAATATATATTATCATTACCCATAGCAAAGGCAGGGGAGGAATACTAAAAATTTGCCCAGGGCCTCCAAAAGTCTAGGTACGGTGCAGGGCACAGCCCTGACGTGCACCCAGCCCTTTCTGGACTCTATTGCAAATCTACTCCTCTCTCAGTACACAAGGCCCTTATGAAGGTTCGCTGCTGGTAGTGGAGGGTGGGGGGAGAAGGTGTTTAGGGCCAGATGGTTGAGTCTTCAAGGTAGCATGTGCACATTTCTGAGAATCATGATAATCCTTCCATTACTGTCTACGCTTTAGACTCCAAGCAAAGCCAGGAACATGTCATTTTAATATTATAATATTAGCATGAACTATATATAACTGAATGGCCTCCCCCTTTCTGGTTAGGTGACAACACATATCCAGACAGAATACAAACCTTATTACCCCATCCTGGGGTACTTCTCAGAACAAAAGAATATACCTTTTTTTATGGGAAGAGTAAGTCACTAGACTCTTTTGAGTATGTATCTCTCTCTCTCTCTCTCCCCAAAGGAATCAAGCCTTGAAAAAAAACCAGCCGATTCCAACATCAAGAACCACCAGTTGCTGTAATTATACTTTACTGAATTCAAATACAAAGTTATGTGTACAGTATTTTGAAACTATGCTGCTAATTATCAAGTACAAACCAGACCCATAAGGCCCTACAAAAAGCTATATGCAGATGAAACAATCATTTCTTAAGAAGAAAAAAAAAAAACCTAATCCGGAACTGTCATTTTCAAATTTAACTACAAGTTATTGTTCAGTATTTTTATAGTCTGTATTAACTCCAAAATAGTCATTGCACCACACACGTTCAGTTAAGCAGAGCTGGTGTGGTTTAGAAGCAGCCACAGTTCTGTTGTGATAGTGAGCTGTAAATAAATGTGTGAATTAAATGGAAGAGCTAAGCAACATATCAGTAATGCTCCCATATCACAGTGCTGTGGAAAGAAAAACCACCCAAAAGAGTCCAAAATAACTCAATACTTGAAGCAAGTCGACAGTAGTGCAAGTGAACCACTTTACTCCAAACCGCAGCCCTGCAAGCTAAGAAACAGCAGTTAGAGTCCGAAGAAAAGAAAGGAAACAATTGAGTGTTAATAGCAGTGGAAGTCTGCTAAACTTAGCACTGATGTTAGCCACAGAGAAAGGATGCTTTGGGTACACCTGCTGTTAATGAACAGGGAAAGAGAAAGAGACCGAGTTCAGTTTGATTTGGTTTCTGATCACTCTTTTAAAAAAAGGCCAGCTTTGCAGCAACATGCCTGTGTAGGGTGTTTCTAAAAGCCTATTTCAACTTCCTGAATACAGCAGAAAAACAGGTGCGTCAAAGAACTCTCTTACAGATAAAATACATCGACATCAAGGGCTTCTGCTCTAATCTTTAACACTTCATCCTCTAAACCCTTTCAATTTATATTCCTTTCTGTTATGGGATCTTAAACTAAGCCCATTTTACAGTAAAAATCATGCGGCAGCCATATTATGCTTCCGCACAACCCTGATGTAGGCATCGCATATGACACAAACCAACAAGAAATGAAAAAAACGCTCAGGACTGGATGACGCGCAAGGGTTGCACGGTAGGTTTTTGGGCATCAGAGCTGTTTGCTAAATGGATAAATGTCAGTCATATCATTACGTTCTAAGATGCGCCCGATGTCTTCATGCAACACCTCTGTGGCAGCTGCAAGCACTACGAAGGATCCATGATCACAGACACCCTCGGAGAGCATCTCTCTCTCTATTTCTGCCTCGGGGCCTGGGCACATTACACTAACTCCAGCATAACTTACATTCGTTTTGTATTGCAGCCTAAAGGAACACTGCTTTCCAGACCAGACAGAAAGAAAAGATCTCCTGGAGGTAATGTCAGCATATGAGCTATTTCTATAACTTACAGCTCTGCAGCTAAGTGCCATGTGTTCACTCCTCTTTATACTGGTTTAAGGCGAGTTAAACTGGTATAAAAAAGTAAGTGCCCAGGCGCCCAGTCCAGCTCACAAGAACACATCGTGGATTGTATTCAAGCTGCTCAAAGATCAAAAATATTTTGCATTCAAAAAAGATTTAAAAAACCCAGCTCCTTGACCTGTCACTTGTTAATCAGGGGGGCATGCTTATAAACAGGACCCAGCATGACTGGCACACTAGTTATGCAAATATCCAAATCCTGCCTTTGCTCTCAACTGTGAGCTATCTATAGGGTCGGAAATAAGAGACTGCACAACAGGAAACAAAGTACTGGTAATGGCTGAATTCAGAAGATGGGAAGACAGATAAGGCATTAGTAATAAAGGAATAAAGGGAATTCAAACCACTGAGAAAGGCTGAAGGAGAATATAAAAGCAAGCACCTAACAGGGTGAATAAAAACAGATTAAAAAAGCAGGTTTACGGAAGCATTCCACCTAGCTTCAGCACAAGCCACAGAAACCAAGAGCAAGATGAGCAGCATCTTTCCTAAGCAAGAAGAGATGTACACACGCTATACTAAAAGAGGAAGTAAAGTTCAAGTGACAACCAGATTCAAGTTCACAAGTCTCAGCTTTTTCCAGAACAGCCAATAATCAACTTCTAAAACAGGTCAGGGAGTAGCAATTTCTTCCACTGCCTTAGGTATCCAACTGTCAAGAAAAGAAAAAACCCTGAACTCACATCTCAAGTAAAGGAGAAAACTATTCAGTCATTTCACTGAAGTAAGATTATGTGAAGATTGTTCCTTAAAGCAGACTTTCACTTCTCCTTCAAGTCCAAGGATCCCAATTTGCTTCTGCAAGCTGCAGTAGCTGGTTTTTAACTGCCACCTGATAGCACAGTAATTGGCCTGGCACACTGCTGGAAGTGGAAGGCCCGTCAAGCCCACTGGCAAAAGATGCCACCTGAATCAGAGAACACATTCTTTCAGGGCAAGTAATATCCTGAGTTGATGCCTGACTCATGTGTACACACTATTTTTATCAATGGTGCATTTTTATTCTGTGGAGAAACAGAAACAATACGAATGCTACCAAGCCACCGCTGCTCCCCAGATAAAGACTATCTAAAGTATATCCTTCAGACACAAATCAGCGTATTGTACTATGGTCGCTACCTCTTCCTAGGATGAGATGAAGAGGGAGTGGAGAAGCAGCTAAAACTTCAAGGGCTGTGGCTGAGACAGATGTGGGCTTACCAGATGCTGCAGGCCCAACAACTTCACTACTATGGGGCTGTCAAATCTTCAGCAGACTGACTCCGAGACAGCGCTAGTGACAGACCCTGAGGGACTAGTCACGTGGAGTTTCATTTGGAAATATTTATTACGCTGGCCCCAAACCTTGACATCTTGACCCAGAAATCTGAAATTAAATTTTCAAAAGATAAACAGCAAACAAGAAATCTATGGCAAGTCTCACTTGGAGCTCTGAAGCAGAGCTCCACAAGCCTTGTGAACAGAAAGCTATGCATTTGACAAAAAGCAGGGCTAAAATGTCTTTGCGACACATTTGTTCCACTTTGACGTTCTACATTGGAGAAGTTACTTGGAGAGCAAATTGTTACGCAGAGACTTGCAAGGCACTACCTAAAAAGCTGAACCACTTAGAAATCCTAATAAAGCAAGTCCTGGAGGGTCATGGAAGAGTGAACAAAAACAGACATTAATAAAGGTGCCATTATATGAACACACCATAATACAAAGTTATGAAACAAATTTATGCAAAGTAAATGTTCCATCACTTCCCATTTTTGTTTAAAAATGACATGCAAAGAGTTGCTAGGGCTTCATCCATTTAACAGTCGCTTGACTGCAAACAAACTTAACTGAATGGTTAGTTCCACTTTTTTTTTTTTTTTTGTTTTTACATATATAAGACAAAAAACACCACTGCTCTGGGTGTGCACCAAGCACAGCTAAATAACATGACAGTCACTTCCTACAACTCCCACCATTTTCCATGCCAGACAAACCTAGCAACCTCACTCTGCTCCTGACACTGAAAATGTCCTAATTCTCCTCCCACCCAAGATGCCAAGGAAGCTATACGGGCCGCAGAGCACGGTGCACTGCCCAGCAGATTCAGGTTATTTTGGTCAGAGGGGAAGAACAAGTTCCAAATTTAAGATGCTCTCAAAGATGACATCATGTCAGCAGGCCCCACCTTTTAAACTAAAAAGACTCCATCTCAACCATCTCTGCTGACCCCGATTGTGGCAGCTGAGTCAAGGGAGGCAGGTCTCTGTCTAATAAGACTTTTGCAGACCAAAATTAAACCCACTCAGAAACCAGCTTGCAGCCATAAAAGTAATGGGGCAATACCCTCAAGGAGAGATACCTAATTTAATAAGTGGCCTGCCAAATTCCACTTCAACTCCTGCAAGCAGCAGTCAAAACTGAAACGATAAAAATGACCTACTATGACTGGATTCAATGAAGCATACATGCTGCTTCAAAAACTTTTCCCGTAGCCGTGTGTGCATGTGCACACACGCAAGGAGTGAGTGACAAGGTAAAACTCTACAGACCCTCCCAAATGTGCTTGCAAGGAAGATGGAAATTACCCTCTGAGAATTTTCAGCGAGGAGAGAAAGGACTTTCTGGGGTCCGCAGTCAAGTCAGCAAAGCCCGAGGTCAATGGCATCAAATGGCTAGGCAGACTGAGCAGTACCAACAGGAACAGCAGGTCTTCACCCGTCACTGGGAAACCACCCACCAGCACCTCTTGTTCTGCACCCATACAGCTGAGCCTCAGGGAGACCCAAAGGACAGGTACAAAGGCCAGACATCCATGTCACTGTGGTCTCTCTCTAAAGGGAGGGCTGTGAGGGCAGTGCCTGAAGTAAGGAGGGCGAGCATAGCTTTTGTCAGTGGCCAGCAACAACATTTCTAAACTACTGATAAAGTGATCTGCTGAAAGAACAGCCTCCCACAGAGCCCTCTGGATGAGCTCAGGTTCCATTAGACTCAAACAAGTCCATCACATGCCCAGGAGAGACTGGCTCCAACTCAAATTCTAGTAGAGGGTTGAACGGAGATAAGAAGGGTTTAAGTCTCAATTTTATTCCCCCCTCACCGCAGCCTCATATATGTTTCCATCTGTTTTTTTTAATTTAAAAAAATGAAGCACATGCTCGGAGCTGAAATACAAATTCAGGAGAGCAGAGGTCGTGACTCCAATCTCCAAAACGAAATACTTCGTTTTCAACCCTAAACCCCGCCCCCCCGCTATACTAACATCCTTGCCAATTCACGTACAAAAGAACTTTACAGCTATACTCACTCCAACATGGAGTTGTTCTCAGATGCATAAAAATCGCATGCCTGCTTAGAACAGAAATAATCTTATTCTTTATCCAAGACTCAACAGCCAAGAATGCTCAGATCTAGAATACTGATCTCTTCTTTGTCCTCTCACTGCTTTCACTCTAGCCCAAAATATTTCACTTCAAGTCTGATCTTCTCTAGCTAGCTTTAAGTCTCCTTCACCACCAAACTTTTTGTTCTCACTCCCAGACGCTGGATTAACCATTAAGCTGTGCGCTCAATGTCCCACCCACTCAGCTAGACATGCGCTGCGAGTACTAGCAGTCAGGTTTTCCGCATTACCTAGGCTGAGAATTCTCCTCGTACATCCTTTCTTTCCCTTCCTTAAAGAGGCTGATGGTCTGTTTGGTCTTCTTCATCAAGTTCTCCATGAACACCCTGAAGTACTCGTTTTCTCCCAGGGTCTCCATCTTCCCCTCGTAGCGTGACAGGATGGTTCGGAGATGCTGGTACGTATCAGGCAGCAGATCTAATATGTAGGGCGGGCTGTTCTTCAATGCCAGCTTTGGGTTCTGACACAGACGCACCACCTGCATGGAAGGAAAAAGGCAGAGTCACCAGTCTGAGACCACAAAGATTTAACAGCAACAAAGATTGCGCAGAGCTGGTCACCAGCCTTTCCCAAAATGCAAGTGCATGCAAGACACAGTGACGGACAAATAAACAGTCCCACGTGCAACCGCGGGTGCTCAAGTCCCTGTAGAAATCCCAACTGTCATAAAAAAAGCAGAATCTTCCCGACTAGCACATTTGCTTCCTGGTGTCTAGGTGCCAGGAGGTTAGGTCTCGCACTGAATTCATCTTATGAAGTGTGATGCAAGAATGTTCAATAGGCAGCATTTTTAAATGACAGAGCTGCTGACTTGCTAAATGCAAAGTGCTTCTATCAAAGGAGACACAGTCTAGACTTTTTCACGTGGCAATTTACCAGCACAATTATATTGATACAGCCACAGCAAACCTTTGCCCCTCCCCACCCCCGCCTGGTACATTTGCAAGACTGTTCCTCCTTCCTGGTGGAAAAGTTTCCTCAAGTTACATTTCAACAGGGAGACTGCTTACACATACACAGAATTGAGAATACAAGGCCAATACATTCCAGTATCAGTAAAAGTTTTGCCATTTGTGTGCTGCTTGTTTTGTACGCAGCAGCGTAGGGAACCCACTGAACAGAAGCCCCACGCTCCAAAAGCCATGTTCTTCTATCATAGATGAATAAACCAGAAACCTATCCATCTGAGCTGACGTGGTATATGCAAGACAAAGATAGGGCGACTATATAGAGCAGCTCATGAAAATAAGCTTAGACAAGAGGAGAAAGAGATAGCTTTAAAAAGGATTGCACGCCTCTGAGAAAAAGTCCTTTTCTTTAGCCAGTAATAGCCAAGCGTCTCTATTATTTAGTCTAGGGAAAGAGAAAGCTGTCCACAGAATGGCATAATGGCAACTGTAAAAGTTATTAGTGCTCTCTCAGCTACAACTAAGTGCTGAAAGGCTGGCTCAGCATGGCCAAGCAATTGCAGACTTTAATTCTCTGGCCATCTTTATGAGAGACAAAAATCAAGCAATTGGGAACAAGACAGAACTAACAATTTGGGTCTTTAGCATTTAACTCAAACTTATAAAGACGACTGTGGAAAAACGCAGGTACAATTTCCTAAAGCTTTTTACTGAAATGCAAACACTGCTTTGACTGCCTAATATCGGAAGACACGAGCGGAGTCTAAAGCAGCGGCACTGTTCTGCAGGAGGATGTTACAAAGCAGATCTCCCAAGAATGCCGCACCAAATTCAGCCGGCCTTAGGGAGACGGACAGGAAAAAAAGCTTCAAGAACAACTGGGGGCCTTTGTGCATTATTATAGTACTGCCACACAGCTTGGTGACCGCTACTTACCATTGCATAGCACCCTGAGAGGTACAAGTGGCTCCCTGACAGGCAACCCATTACTCTCCCCTCTCAAAATCCATAACTGAAAACCCAATAACCAATTTGAAATGGAGCTTTTAGCATTTCACTTGGCCCGCAGGTAAGTGCAAGAAGAGCCTGAGAAGATAACTTGCATCTTCCAACAACACTTCCAAACAGCTTGTACTAGTTCTTTCAGTATACACTCCATCTCTATGAAGGGAAGGGAAGGGAAGTTTCAGATGGGTGAACTGTCCCCCAAAATGACAGGTACACAAACCAGTGAAACTTCCTCCTCCATTCTGAAGCAGTGGACAAGTCTTAGACCTAGACAAGTACTCAAGAAGCATGTGGTCAAGTCACCCCACTGATTCTGACACCTCTTGCAAAACGCTCAGTGGTGAAAGCAGCTGCAAAGTGAACCACACCAGGGAACCAAACGTTAACACAATTCTCTTCTGAGAAGAGTTTTAATCTGCAACATGTATAAAACCCAATAGCGCTTTCAGCATTTCTCCAAGGCTTGCAGCAAACCACATGGGTATTTTTCTGGGAGACCTAGGTTCATTTTTAACCTGGGTTCAAAACTTTTTATGAAAAGACGACTCTTGATGTGTTATGGGGAAACTCTGCGAAGCAAGCAAGGCTCTGGAACAGAACAGCCATTTCTCTGGGTCAGCTGGAAAAGGAAACAGCGCAGCCTCTAATCTCTTGAAACTCTCCAGCTAAGTAGGAAGCAGACCTACTGACTGTCAGTAACTTCACAGGCTGACTTGATATCAATTAAACATGTTTTTCCCACAGAAACAACAAGCCAGGCACTCTTCACCACCTCTACAAAAATCCTCTTAAAAGTGGCCTCTATAAACCTCCCGAAGAAGTGGCTAGCAGACAAGAAAAGCAGAAAAACTTTGGCTTCGTTGCCACATGAATTTTAAACACAGTTTAATTATTCACCAAACCAACAACTACTTAGACAGCTGGAGTCCCCAGCACTGCTGCTTGAACCACCCAAGCATGGGAACATGCAGCGAGTTGCCTCCAAACTCCTGTGGCTGGCAAATGGGGCTGCTTTCCTTCTTCGGTAGCACCAAAAACAAGCAGTTGCACTTTGCCACCTCCTCGGCTTCGGCACTTGCAGCATCATGACAGTGTCCAGAGGAATGCTCGCGACTCTGGGAAAGCAGCAAATTACCACGCGCTTCGCTCCCTCGCCTTGCCTGCCTGCTGTCAGACAACGTTAGAAGAAGTTCAGAAAGGCAGCAAGTACTTTGGATTAGGTATTACTGCAATAAGCAGGGAAATTTCCATTTTCAGCTCATTTCTGTGTTGTTACCTTAGGAGGTCCTGTCAAATCCAGGCTGGCTTTCAATGTTTTTTGAAAGAAACGAGCCTCTTACTAACAGAAACGTTTCTATACTTTGAAAAATCCCACCAAACGCATTCCCGCATGAGGTTTTAAACCTTTTTAGCAGGGAAAACCCTAAAGTTAAACTCATTATCATCAATACTGACATTGACTTCATGCCTTTTCATTTTCCAAGCCAAAGGAAGTATAAAGTGTAAGCAAAGAGCAAACATAATTACACACACAATGGATGTTTACATTTCCTCTGGCTTCAGGTTCACTCAGTTTCATATTTATTGCATTTATTTCATTTTTGTTCCAGCCGCTCCATTAAATTCAACTGAACTGCATATCGTATATGTGGCCCAGAACCCTTCTCAACCAGTTTTTGTCATTATCCCTTCCCATTTCCTTTTTTTGAAAACGTCTCTCTTCCCTTTTGCTTTGTTACAGACGCACACAAACAGAGGAACTAACCAGAATGGGGAAGCAGTGAACAAATGACAATATGTGAAGTGGTGCCACACGGTTTTTGAATTGTTGTTGGTTTGGGTTTTTTTTTTTAAGGCAATAGAAATATGCTGCTCTTTTCTTTTTCTAGTTGTCTGACACAGCTTGTGACAAAGATAGTGAAAAGCATTCAAAAGGACAGTGTCAAAGTGGACAGGTCCCTTTAATAATCCAAGCTATTTCCACAAGTGTATACGTTTACTTATGAGTTATGATTTGAGTGCTCCTCCAAAAACCACCTGGGACTGCTAACTGCGATTCCTCCACCCCCTCTTCCAAGTTTCAATGCGCTGCTTGCTCCAACCCCAAGCCTCTTTTCACTTCAGCCCCCCTCCACTCCTGTTACCATACCTCCTTCTACATGAACCTACGCTCTCCAAAAATACGTGCAACTAACGAGTTTCCTCTAAACCCTTCCCCCACACCTTTGTCCGTCTTGTCAACTCAGACTGGAAGGCCTTCAAGGCAGGGACTACCTCCCACTCCCTATCAGTATACTGCCAATCACAAGGCCTCCCTATTTCTGGCTGCCCCCTAGGCACTGGCACTAAATGTTTCTCTTCCTACACCAGGTTCCTAAAACAGATCTCTGAGGGGCTCATTTTATCTGGAGTCAGTCACCCAACACCACCTCCAACTTCTCTCACTCTCAGCTGAAGCCATACCGGGCCCCCACCTCCATTACCAAAAGGTGCCCAGCTATGACATTTCCCACCATGAGTTTGAAAAGCATGCCGAAATGGCACAGATATTCAAGATAAAAACCTTAGTCTCCACGTTAGCTCAGAGGCTGCCATTCTCCTTTGTGGCATCAAACCTACTCTTCCATCTCCTCCACATAAAAAGCCTCACCTCGCATTTATAATTTCCACATCCACTTCCTCAAATACCACCCAAGAGCAATGCTAAAATGCTTACTTGATATTCTGCTGCCTAGATTATGTTCCACAGGAAATTGTCATCAACTGCATCATTAATAGAAAGGTATAAAACAACTCCTCCAGCCAAGGCAGTGAAAATTACTTCACAACATGGTCTCTGATATATTAAACACTGCTTTAATTGCTATCCACAGTGAAAAGATGAGCAAATGTGATAATAGATTGACAAGAATTCCTCCCATTTTAGTGTAGTAATCTGCACAGGATGGCTACAGGCAGTGCAAGGAATGACTGTTGCTTACTGTACTGTTTGTCGCAGCAATCTGCAGGCTCACAAAACATCTGAGGGCACACACGGCCTCAAAGGCATGAGTCAACCCTACTCCCTAGATAAGAAAATAATGAACTTTACCTAATTAAGCAGTAAATTGCCAGCAACACTTCCTAGAGTACAGAAGAGCATGACATTTTAAAGTGGCCGGCAGTCATCCATAAATGCTCCATGCCAAAACTCCTTATAACACAGAAGTAAAGCTTCATCTTGCTTACACGGATGGGAGAAATGGTTATAACCATAATTAGCCATGCCCCAGTTCTTGTCTTCTAGAATTTAAGACAAAACACTTGCCCAGAGTATATAAAAGGTTCACTGCCCAATTTGAGCAGTCTTTAAGAAAAAATGTACTAAATCCTCACATGTGGGATCCTATCGGTCACAGATAAAGGCCGATTTGTGGAAGACAAGGATTCTTGACTGTGAGGGATTGCCAATTACTATTATTACCAAGTAGCACAGAATGACGTGGATCTAATGAGACCAAAGCGGGTAGCAATCCTAAATTATCAGCCTGCACTGCAGTAGCAGCAGAGTAGCATCCCTCTTTGGGATGCGGACAGTGCCTATTTCTGTATCTGTACAGTACCTGGCACAAGTGGAACATGATCAGGGCCTCCAGCTGGATCTAGAGATTAATGTTAACCTCATTATACTCGAGTATTGTTAGGTTGTATCATATCAGCAAACAAAAGGGCTGGGACTGGAATTTTACTGAGGCACACACCGAACAGCACAGAAACATGGGGAACCAAAACTTGACAATCAGCAACAGGGTGTTAGTGCATAAAGGAGCCTGGCCTGGTTTGTCTCAGAAGAGTTGAAGAGGCAGCAGGATCCATGCAAAGCACAGACCAAACACTGTTTCAGTTCCAAGAAGGTGCGCAAGCCACACAGCTCAGACAAGCTGTAGCTTGCACTTAAATGCCAAACCATGGTCTGCCAAAAGTGGGACAGAAATGTGCCAGTATTCCTTCCCTGAAAGGGTGAAAAAAAAAAAGTCTTGAATGCCCCACCCAAACCCACCATTTGTGTGTGCAGTCATTCTGCACGTTAGATATGTGGATTCACTCACAAAGCAGAAACTGAAAAAGTCAGGTTCAAGCAGGCCTAGATGGTGCAGATAAGCCAGGGTGGGAGGTTTTCTGAAGCGACATGAGCATATTAGAAACTGGACAGGATGCACTCAGGCCATGACAGCCATGTGAAACACTGGGAAGAGATTTTCTGGTGCCCAGCTTGTTGCCAGTGACACATTTATGTTATTCTGGAAACTGCCAAATTATTCTTTGACTACACACAGAACCTGTGGACCAGTCCAGTGTACTGAATGCTTGCATTTGGTGCAGGAGTTCACCAGGGGAGCTCTACAACTACACCATGACTCACGTTCTAGCAAACAGCCTTCCTATTTGCTTAAAATGTGAGTATCCGGGAAGTTTCACATTGCCCTGTTAATGAAGACTCTCATCCCTAGTCACAAAACCCAGTGCAAGCCTCCCTAAGGAAGCCCATATCAATAGCCAAGGCATGCATAATAAGCCAAGGAAAGAGATAACTGCAAATCAAGAGCACACTGGACAGAGAAAGGAAGGCATTCTGGCCCCTACATCCATACCATGTGTCATCAGATGCGACTGTGGGAAGAAGATTGGACACAATTAATACAAAGAGGAAAATAAGGCTTCAGAGCATTTGGAAGACGGGAACCTGTTGAACAAACAGCTTAGGGCATGGAGAATGGACAAGAGCTTCTGCACAATTTTTGGCATGGGCAGGAAATTCAGAAATACTTGACTGCTTCAGTGAGAATATCTGATTTAAGAGATTAGGCAAATAGACTCAAGTCAGAAGTATTCTACACTTACAACCATTCCCTGCGTGTCTAATTTACAAAGTCACTTCTTTATCACGCACCCACCAAGTACTTCCCTATGCGCCACTACAACTTTAGGTTTGATAGCGGAAGCTGACAAGACACAGAAGCCCTTCTATAAGAATTTCCCTAGCTCTGTCTTCCTTACCACGATCTCCAGGGCCAAGTGAAATACCCAAGAGTTCCTTGAATCACTAATCAGATTTTCTGCTGTAGGCCCAAACCTGAACTAACTGTGCAGAAAGATGACCAGGCCTATTCAGAGCCGTCCCCCGCCATCCCCCCCGAGGTCAATGGGACTCCACAGACATGCAGAGGCCCAACCACTTTGATCAAATGCATCACTAGGACCTTGTATGTTTAATATAGCTACAAACTAAAAACACACAAAATTTGCAGTGCAAATGCAAGTATCACACTGTAAGGTTGCAAAGTTAGTCCGCCTGTGCTTATGGACAAGAGTTCCTTAAAACTACAGGCAGACAAGGTTCTTTGGGTAAATGGGATATCTTTTATTAGACCAACTAAATAGGCTTGAAGAAGGGTGTCTGTACCCAAAAGATTGCAAAAAACATTTTTTTCCCCCAATGATTTAGTTGGTCAAATAAAAGATGTCATTTACCCAAAGAACCTTGTCTGCCTATGTCCTTAGACCAACATGGCTACAACCAACACCCCTTAGCATTACAACTCACTTGACTTCATTTCCTTGCTCATAATTTCATGGTAGGGAGAACATTTATGACTAAGACCAGCTCCAGAGAGAACAAGAGGCAGAAGTACCTTAAAACTGCCCAGAAAATGCAACAATAGGCAGTGTCTGTAATGCCAAGAGAGCTCCACTTTTCCCACGCCACCTTCCCCTTTTAATCCATTTTTTGGATGGTCTAATCCATATCGTCACACAGGAGCACGTGTACACACCCAGCATGTGCATGGAAGGAAGATCTGGACTGGAAGGAGCTGCATCTCTGCAATCAAATCCTAGCATCCATGTGGACAAAGACATGCACATAGCCCACTCCTTTCCACATTTGATTCCATGCCTATATCCCACCTCTTGTCTCAACTAGAGCAGAGAAAGCCATAATGATAAACTTGGTCAGCCACACAACCCTTAAGGGGAATTTCTGCCATGACTGTGATGTATTGGTTTTCTTTTGGAATAAGAGATCCCTTCTACTCAGCCCTCTAGCATCAACGGAGCTATAGCAATATCCGCTGCAGGAGATTTGGAGCCATGGAGACAAGAGGAAGAAGAAGTGAAATGCTTGGGCCCGTAGCTTAATTGCAGGAGGTATGCCCATCAGCCCTGCCCATCCTGTTCCCAGAGGGGAAGGTGAGGGCGTAATGCTCCCCTAAGTATCACAGGCAGCTCTCCAAGTGCTTTCATTGTGCATTAGATCTACTGCACTCGTCACCTGCAATGGAAACTGGCAGTATGAACCATGCCATTCACCTCAGCCCCATGCAGGCCTCAGGTCTCATCTCTTACCCCTAACATTTAACAGCACAAGAAAGAGTAAAAAAAAAAAAATCTCAAAATGGGTTTTTTTTCTAATGCATATCACTTTCGGGAACCTCATTTAAACCAAGTTCCCTGATTTCCAACCCTGCCTGCGGCCTGCCAAAGCACGCCGTGCTGGTGTCACCTCACTGGTTACAGAGAGAAGGTGGCACATCTCGCCGACGTGAAGAACAAATCAATCAGGCGGGGTTATTTAAAGCAGGGGGTCCCATCCCCAGCTGGTGGTTTGATTTCCCTTCTCACAGCACCACATATTTATCACAGACGGGGTTGATTCAGGCTTTCCTGACCTGGCCCCAAGGCTCCCGGGGCCACAAGCTCCTCCAGACTTCGGGGTGGGCATGGGGAGCAACCGGGCTGCTCCCCCAGCCGCCCGGGGCAGGAGACTCCAATCCTGCCGGGGACGGGAGAGCCTCCACCACCTCCTCCTGCACCCCCTGCTCTCTGCAACAGCTCTGCTGACACCCGCCCAAGAAACACCCCACCCCGGCTGCCCCTCCCCCACAGCTACCACCCCACCCCTGCCCTCCCCCCACATCTGCCTCCTCCTAGCCCACCCCTCCCCCATCTGGTTCCTCCTGCCCCACCCTGCTCCCCGCAACATCTGCCCCCCTCCGCTCCCCTCCCCCACATCTGCCTCCTCCTACCCCCCCCGGCCCCGCACCTTGTCCATGAGCTTCCAGGACTTCTCCACCGTCTTCTTGTCCACGGCGCCGGGCTGGTGCGGGCCGAGGTGGTGGTGGTGCGGCTGGAAGGCGTCTTTCATGAGCCCGATCAGGCCGCCCGGGCCCTTCTTCAGCGGCGCCGACATGGGGAGCGCGATACTGCCGAGCCCGGGCCGCTCCCGGACACCGCCGGGCTGAGGAGGCGGCGGCGCCCGATGGGGCGGGGGCGGGACAGCCGCTCCCAGCGCCGGGCGCCCATTGGCAGCCGCGGGAGGGGGCCCGGCTCCGAGCCGCGCCGATTGGCTGAGGCGGGCGCGCCGGCCGCGCCCCTCGCTGCGGAGGGGCCCCTGCGGATTGGCTGCACGGGCCCTGCCGGCGCGCGCTTCCTCTTGCCGAGCCCCGCCCCCTCGCGGCTAGGGCACCGCCTCCTCCTTCCGCTCCGCTGACTGCCGGGCGGAGCGTGCGCAGCGCGGCAGCGAGGCCTTCCCGGCGGCCATGTTTGGTGAGGGCAGAGCCCTGATGGGCGTGGCCGCGCTGGGCGGAGCGGAGTCACGCCCGGACCACAGGCTTACATGGGGGCGATTTAAATGGGGCATTTAAAACACGGCCCTTTAAACACGCTTTTAAACCAGGGCTATTTAAATGGTGCATTTAAACAGCCTATTTGCATGTTGCATTTCAATCAGAGCAATCTAAATACTGTATTTAAATCGGGGCCATCGGAACGGTGTGTTTCAATAAGCTATTTAAATATTGCATTTAAATAAGAACGGTTTAAATATTGCCTTTGAATCAGGGCTATTTAAAAAATGCCTTTAAATTCTCGATTGAAATATTGTATTTAAAGAAGAACGATTGAAATGTTGCCTTTAAATCGGGGCTAGTGAAACCATGCGTTTAAATCTGCAATTGAAAGATTGCATTTAGATAAACACGTTGTAAATGCTGCGTTTTAAATCAAGGCAATTTCAACCATGCATTTAAATCCACGATTTAAACATCGTGTTTTAAATCAGCACAATTTAAATATTATATTTAAGTATGGACAGTTTAAATGCCACGTTTAAATCAGGGCTATTTAAGCCATGCGTTTAAATCCGTGATTGAAATATTGCATTGAAATAAGAACAATTTAAATGTTGCATTTAAATCAGGGCTGCTGAAACAGTGCTTTTAAACCCGTGATTGAATTATTGCATTTAAATCGGGTCTATTTACACCGTGCATTTAAATCCACAATTTTAATATTGCATTTACTTCATTGCAATTTTAAAATATTGCTTTTTAAAATGTATTTTAAATCTGGCTGGATTTAACTGCACGTGAAATATTGACCGGTTGCCATTTGTGCAGTTGCAGAGTCCCCATGAGGGGGGATCCCTGGACCTTCCCAATGAGCTGTGTCTCAATTGCTTTGGGGTGGGAGGAGGGTGGACTCACCCGGGGGCTCATGCCTTCCCCCCTGCAGGCTCTGACTTGAAGGATATGAAATAAACCCCTGCCCAAGAACAAGAAAGCTGAGGCCAGCTGGGATCAGGCCCCAAAGCTGCTGGTTACCATGAACTCCCAGGAAGGGTCCCCAGGCCTGTGCTTACAAGTGTCTGCGGCACTGCAGGATAAATCGTCCTTTTCTCAGAAACCGGCAGCAAGGTGAAATCTCTCACTCTACAGCAAAGCCAGTTTGCCACAGACAATGAGCAGGAGACTGCGACTGTCAGTGCATCTGCCATACTGTGCAATGGCAGACACATCCACTGCAAAAGTCAGCTCCTCAAATTAGACTCCTGGACAGCCTGTGAAGACCCCTAGTGAAGGGCCAGGCAGGAGCACCCGGGGGTGTGGGAATATGGATCCAAGCTAGGAGCTGGGCTGGGAAAGCACTGCAGCACTGTGGGAATTCAGCACGTGAGGAGCTGCTGGCCATGGCACACATCCACGGGGTAGTTTCTCATCCGCTGGGTGCACAGGTAGGATGTTCATATAGAAATGAGGTTAGTGAGGCCCCTGGGCTTGTCTGTTTTGGCACCGAGGAGGATTTTGACGGTGTGGCTTCTTACCCAGTCTGCCCACAGACCCGGATTGCCCCCATTAGAAAGCGAGTTGGAGAGCTGAATAAACGGAATCTATGTGAAGACCATGAAATGGGAAGAAGGTTAAGCCCTTGGCCCATGTAAATTTGCAGTTGTACAAAGCGGATTTAAATAAAGGGGATATTTTTAACTGTGATTTTTACCATCCGGGCCGTCTCCTGCCTGTTGCAGGAGACACGTCCACCAAAAGCAGGGGGGAAATGGCTGAGCATAACGCGTGCTCCATCCCAGCAAAATCCTCCATGCCCAGTTCCTGCTGCAATGAAGCCCCATTGGCACGGAGGGCTGCTGCCAGTGCCCGGAGCCCTCCAAGTCAGGAGGTGCAGGGGACAGGCGGACCAAGGACCTCAAGGCAAACATCTGCCCAGTTGCTCCACTGGGTCCTTCGCATCCAGTCAGGAGCCTGGTTTCCAGTCTGAGCGTCCATGCATTTGCCACCCGTGCATGTATTCCAAAGGGGCTCCGCCTGACCTGAGGGAAGAGGTTTGTTTGCAATTGTAGTGGTGGGGGGAAGAGTCTGTCCCAGATCAAAACACCCTCACACCTTTTGGCACATCAACAAATGACCGTAAAACTGGTTTAGAAGCAAGTGGAGGATTTGTTTGAGCTTTTTATTTAGCGTTACTATCAATGGACCCTACTCAAAGTGATGTACATGTAGGAGGGAAACATGAAGTCGACAGGAATAACCAGCGTCTTCTGTTTAAAACATTTCAAATATTTTTTTTTTTTGAGGGGGGAGGTATTTTCCCAGGTTTTTTTTTTTTCTTTCTTGAAAAACAATTCAGGGAAAGCAAAACAAATCAGGGCAACATCCCCATTGAGCCAAATCTCTACTTTTTAACACAAAAGGATACATCAGAGAGATTTCTGCCTGTTCACACTGAACGCCCTGGTGTAAAGCCCAGATGCTGCTGATTTGGCAATCCCCTGCCTGCTCCAGTTCCTCTACAAAGGCAACAGAGCTAGCACTCAAGAAGGGATTTGCTGCTTCTCCAACCCAGCTCCTTGACCCCTGTCACTTCATTAGTAGCCTCCCATCCCTCCCCCAGGGTTGCTCAGCCACGAGCATTGCACAGATGTTGCAAAACAGGAACAGTTCCCTATTTTGAAAAGCCAGGTTCCTTCTTCTATGCGTCAAATATTTTCCACTTTAAAAAAAATCCGGAAGTGGAGCCAGGCCAATGGTATTATCGTCCTGGGGCTGAGCGCACTGGGACTGACAGACCTCGCTTGGCTTTGGAAAACTTGACTGGAGAAGGCAACAGATCCTGTGCCTCCAGGCCTTGGGCTTGCTGGTGTGGTCCTCCCTCTCCTCATCCCTGCTCGGCGCCCAGTGCCGATGTGATCTGGTAGCCTCTTCACATCCGTGCTCTCCCCTGTTCTCAGGGCCTCTGCCCTCTGCCTCTGAGTGCTATAGGAGCCAAAATTTGACCTGGGTGCATTGCCCTCCCCGACTCGGCACGTTCTGCCGATAGAGGTGTGAGCAGCTGCACTTGAGTTAACCTCAGGGGAACGCTTCACACCACTTTCTGCCTGTCTTGGCCCTGACCTGACCCTGGGTAGGTACTTAGCTAGGCTGTCACAGAGTCCGCTTAGCTGGGGAACAGGACTGCTCCTGGCCGGAAAGGGCCGTGGGAGCATGTCTCCGCTGCCCCAGCATGGGACATGTAGTTAAGCTCTCCTGAGAGGCAGGCTTTGCATAAAAGCAGCGACCAGGACCCACAGAGAGGGCCCGCTGCTTCCCGCAGAGCCATAGTGGGGTACTACTATAATCATGCCTTGCAAGAGCCTTTCCTGCTTGGTGCAGGGGGCTGGACCTGATGATCTTCCAAGGTCCCTTCTGGCCTTACAATCAATGAATCTATGAATCAGTGTGCTCCTGAAGCCTGAGGAAGTGCCAAGAAGGCAGCAAAGACACAGCACCAGGAGGCCTTACCAGCAACAGGTGAGTCTGGGGTCTCATCTCACACACCCTTTCTCCCCATGTGGAGCCCCATCTGCCTTCATGCAGCTCCTCTGCTGCTGGGGAGAAAACCTGCTTGCTCCAGCACAGCGCTCCGAGCCTGCCATCCATCTCCCTCTGAATGCTGCAGACGGCAGCGAGAACGGCCAGCTAATAAGGCATCTCAGGAACAATGTGCAGGAGCTTGTCGGCGTCCCTTGGGGTGATCTGGTTGACAACGGTGCCGAAAGCAAAAGCCCTTCTGGAATTCATCTCTCTGCTTCCCGTTCCCTTCCCCCTCCATCAGAGGTGGCCTGAGCCTGCAAAACCACAGTGCTCCCACGCTAGAGGGAGATTGTGGAAGGAGAAATGTGAAGAGCAGGGCTGTGGTACCGTTGCCTTGGGGGAGCTTGAGTCACAAAATCAGAATCAAGACCCCTAGATTGGGAGATGTATTTATTTTTTAATCAACTCCTTGTATTCATTTTCAACCGTTTTGAACACGTGGATCAGGGATCAGGCTTTCCTCCACGTCTCTGAGGACCAGTGACTTCCTTTCACCTGCTAAATGATAGGTGAGATTAACACAAACTGACTGGAGCTGAGACTCGATATGAGAGGTTGCAAGCTGGGACCGCTGTGCTGCAGGGAGCTTGAATAAAGACTCCATCTGCAACAAAGAGTCACAAGCACGTGCCACCATTGCCACTCGGCCTGCTGGCCTCGTGCTGGTTCCCTGGACTCTGTCTCACCATCATGCTCCACGTTGTGCGACCCCGGGTAGGTGGAAAAGGCCTTTGGGTTCGGTCCAGCTGCAGATCCAGGCACTGGGCATCACCAGAATCAGCCCTCCCAGGGTCAGTCCTGATCCATCCTCACGCGGGCAAAGCTCCCGGTGGTTTGCTCACACACATGGGGCCAGACCTGCAGCCAGTGCAAGCAGCCAGGCTCCTGCACCAGCCAGGGATCTGGCTCGAGTCGTCACCTAGGAGCTCCATGGAGTCCCGCCCTCATCTGACACGTGGGGAAACTGAGGCACAGAGGGAGCGCAGGCCACATAGGCAGGGAGGCAAAGCAGACGCTCCCATCTCTGCCCTAAACAAGGCAGATCACAGTGTGGGGAGGCACCATCCACCTGGGAAAGAGCAGGTTGAAGACATCCCGACGGGTTTCAGGCAAAGGCGAAGGGGATCAGTCACACAGCAGGCCTCTGCACGTCCGGCTCCACAGCCTGACCTCCCCAAGGGCAGGAGCAAGGCCTCTGCCCAGAAAACGTGACACACATAGAAAGCACGAGTCCGCGCGGTTGCATGCGTGCGTGCACGTGCGTGTCTGAGCCTGGGAGCTGTTTCTCTGTACACGTGTGTCACCCTCTGCCACGCTGCGTGTGCGCGCAGGTCCGGGAGCAGGCGTGGGGCTGTGGGCTGCTCTGCCAGCCCGTCTGACCCTGGCTCAGCTGCTGTGCTGCGATGCCGGGAGATGCCACAGCCTTCCCCCTTCCAGCACCTTGGATGCAAAGGAGGTGGGATCTGCCAAGCCCTGGGGCTGCCCCAGACCCTGCAGCCAGGTTCCTGGCTGCCAAGCTTCCCAGTCGCTATAGCAGCCAGCAGCCTGCTGCCTAGCAATGCAACGCTGCCGCTTTTCCCAGGCTGGGATAGGCTCCCCAACACCAGCCTGCGTGTGCCTTCCCAGCTGATTGGCTTTCCCGACGCCATTCATGCCAGGCCAGATACATTTCCTGCTGGAAATCCGCAGCCTCGCATGCAAGAAGCCCTTCGCTTCCAGGTACTCGAGGTTGGGGGAGATGCATTGGGAATGATCGTCTGCAAGCCTCTTCCCCTTGCAGAGCTGCTGCAGCACGTGGCTGGTTTTAGTGCAGCAAACGGAAAGAGATAGCAGAACAGGAGGCTGGGAGGGATTGCGGGGGGGCTATGGGCTGGGCAGGGAGCACTGGGAGTCGGGATGTTGTGGGGGGAGGGCTTGGGTTGATTTGTTTTGTTGGGTTCGCCTCCTTTGTGTTCTGTGCCTCGGTCTCCCCAGCTGTGGCTTGGGCCCAGCCATCCCTGGGGGAGGTGTTGACTGCTAGAGGGATGATGTGAGAGATGGATGGGGTGTTCCCCCAGTGCCCCATGGCAGAGGACTTCTGGGGGTCTCGGTTACCTTTCGTGCTGCCCGGGGATGGTACAGCCCAGCTGCGAGCGCGGTCTGCCTCCGTTCCCTCCATGCCTGCAGCCTGTGCAGGGAATGCCGGGCTGAAGTGGCCTTCCCATCCGGCCTCTCCTCCGTGCAGCATCGCTGAGAAGCTCTGGGGGAGCCTCGATACCCCTTGTCCGCTTCTCCACACTGACAAACCAGGAGCATGGCCCCCAAGGCCAAGGGCAAGGGGAAGAAAGGAGGGAGGCAGAAGAAGAAGCAGCCTGCGGCAGGTGAGCGGGAATCCCATGCGCGGGCAGAAACCTTCCCCAGGTCCTGCCCCGCAGGCTGCAGGGATGCACCATGTCCCCTCTCAGCTCCCCCCATCGCAATGCAGCCCACCGTCCTGGCTGATGAGAGGCAGCAGGCAGCTGGAGCCAGGGGCCAGGACGAGCCGCCGACCACCCTGACGAGCCCCGCGCCTCCCACTGGGCTGTAACCAGCATAAGCAGGGAAACCCAGTGGCGGGGGTATATGGGACACAGGCACCAACACATCCTGCTTGAAGCCAGTGCCACGTTCCCCATTTCCCAGGTGCAGAGCAGTTTTGAGATCAGCCCGGGACTGGCCCCGGTGGGGCGGGGAGACCCCAGCTTCCCTTGGAGGCTATAGGAAAGCCAAGGCTTCTGGATCAGAGCCCTGGGGGATCCTGAACCCCTGCCCCACATGCTTGAGCTCTTACCTGGGCTCCTCCCAGCCCAGGGAGGAGGCGTCCGATGCCCAGCGATGCTCCGTCTTGCATGTGTGCTTGTGGTCTGTCTGCCAGCAGCAGGGGAAGCTGAGGAGTCCTGGAAGACAGCTCTGGAGGTGGACACCCTCAGGAGGCACCTGGGTAAGCCCCCGGCCTGGGCGGGCAGTGGGGACACGAGCCATGCCAGGTGACAGGAGGGGCAGACTGTGGGCAGGGTGGTACAGACCAGCTCCCCATGTAGGACCGTTGCCATGCACTGGCCCGCATCTGAGATGTGCTGCTGCGAGGTGGTGGACGCCCTGGGGCACAGCAAGCCCGGGATGGTTGCAGGGATCCCCTCTGCCCACAGAGCTGGTGAACGCCTCCAGGAATCAGCCCAGGAGCAAGGAGCTGGGGCCAGGGACTCGCACAGCCACAGCAGTTCCCTGCGCTGCTGGGAGCACCGCTGGTCCCATGGTCGCCCAGCTGAGGGTCTTCACTGACACCCCCTGTGGGCTTCCCCTGCAGCCCCATAGGGTCCAAGCCAGCACCCAACCCCAAGCCAGGAGGGGCCCGTGGCTGCTCCCGGCAGCTGTGCCGGCGTAATGCTGCCAGCGTCTGGCCAGGGTCGGCTGACAAGAAGAGAGCACAGGGCAGGGTCCTAACCCGCCGGTCACTTCCAGTGCTCCGGAGGGATGTGGCCAGGCAGGCGAAGGCGGACAGCGAGGGGCTGCAGCTGCGGCTGCAGGAGCTGGAGCAGGAGCTGGAGGCAGCGCGGGAGGACAAGAGGGACATTTATGAAGGTGGGTCAGAGCTGGTAGGTGTGCAGGGGACGCCGGGCTGGGTGCAGCAGGCTGGGAGCAGTGCCATGGGCTGCCCCGTGTTTCCTTTGGCTCCGTTCCATGCAGGGCCCTGCAAGGCGAGCAGTTCTGCGATCACTGTGCCACCCTAGGCTACCCCCAGTCACCCCCACCTAGCTACAGAGCCCCCCATCCCCCCTTGCCCTGCAGAATGCTCTAGCTCGGCCCCCCCCATGGGGTTTCACAGGCCCTGGGAGCTGGGGATGGTGTGCCACAGGCTTCCTGGGTGGCCATGGGCAAGTCCCTTAGTGGCCTGTGCGCCTGGTGTATAAGTGACACAGCCAGGGACTTGACTCTGGCAGGTGGGCTCAGCCCTGTTCTCCCCGCAGAGATGATCCGGCAGTACCAGGAGCTGCAGCGGCAGACAGAGACTCGCATCCAGTGCCTGGAGGCCGAGGTGACACAGCTCCAGGAGCAGCTCGGTACAAATCCCCCTCTCCCTGCCGTGGTGGGTTCTTCTCCCTAGCAGCACCACATCACTAGGCATTGCCAGAGATATCAGACTAGACCCTGTGCCCGATGCCCGTGGATCACGCTGGGACATCGACATGCCAGCTCATTCCAGCTCCCGCAGTCTCCCCCGCTCCTGCCACCCCTTATTGCCTCCTGCAGCTGCTCAGCCCCCAACCCTGCACCTTCTCACCCCCACCCCCCTGCAGCCGTGTGCCGCCGGGAGAGCCAGCAGGCCCGGGAGGAGAGTCAGCGGGCACTGGGCGAGAAAGACCGGAGCCTCACCGAGCTGCAGGCTAAGATCGACACCATGAAGACTGAGTACGAGCAGATCCTGCACGTGAGTCACCCCGCGGGGCGGTGGCGATGAGGCTGGACCCCCTAGGTGCCAGCGGAAAGGGCAGGGAAGCTCATGGAGTCCCCTGCTGCCTCCTGCTCCCAGACATGGGGAGAGGGGGGCAGTGACCTGGAGGCACAGAAGCTGAGTGTATGGGGGTGCCCCTCGCCCTGGCGTCTAGGCTCCTGGGGCACTGCCTGCTGCCACACACCCATGCACGCATCCCACTGTGCCTGACTCCCCCCTGCCCCCACAGGGCAGCCTGGATGGTGTCCTGGCCAAGCTGGCCTCTGCGAAGCTGCGCTGGGAGCGGGAAGCCACGGCCATCCACATGGAGAACAAAGAGAGGCTGCGAGACTTCGGCCTCAACCCCCTGGAGATGTAGTGCCCGGCCTGGCACAGAGCCGGGGCAGGGGTGATGCCCAACTCTGCCAGGCCCCGGGCAGCAGCACCCAGCAATGTTCCCCTAGGCCTTCTCCCAAGCTGCGGCAGTGCCCGGTGCGGCTGTCTGGCAGCCTGACCTCCCTCCAGAGCCCCGGGCAGAGCCAGCTCCCTGCAGCGGGGAGCCCGGGGCCCTTGCTGAGGCCTGCCTCACCCCGAGATCATTTCTGCAGCTTCAAGGCTGCTGCAGTGATCAGCGGTTCAGATGATTTAATTGGGCTTTGATTGCATGACATGATTGCAGGGGGTGGGGGAATGCTGCACCAGGGCTCGCTGCAGGGAAGGGACAAGCTCTCCCCCTCTTCTGCAGAAACGGGCACCGTGTCGGGGGTCAGGTGCTCCCTGTGGGCCCGTCCCTGTAGACCCGAGCCAGCTCCTTCTGCCAACCAGACCAGAGCCCCTCTAGGTCAGGTCCCATCCCCATGGGGCTGGTGCCAGCATCCAGCAGCCAAGGAGCTGCCCCCATGGTCCCGTTCCCCCCCACCCAAATTGTTCTCCTCTCCTCCTGCCAGCTGGGTCCCCAGGGCCGGGCAGGGTTGTGATTAAAGCCGGGACTGCAGTGGCTTCGCTGCTTTAGCCCATCTCCTCTGTGTGTGAGCAGCAAGTGGGCAAAGCCAGGCTTGTCTTCCAGCTCCGAGCGGGGCAGCCATGCCTGTTAGCGATCGATGGGCCGCTGCTGGGTGGTTTCCAGGGGTGCCCTCGCAGGCAGAGCCAGCGCTGTCCCCGGAGACACCGGGGAGCCCTGTTCCTGTGCCAGGATGTCCTGTGCTCCAAGCCGGTCAGTGCAGCCCTTCGCTGGGACGTGCCGCCAGGGAAGGAATCTCAGTGCAACGTGTGTGCAAAGCGTGCGCCGGGGGCTCTGCAGCGCTGGGGGCCGCAGAGCAGCTACAGCGACTGACTCATCTCCTTTGGGCCCTCCCACGGTGATGCCTGCATGGCACAGAGGAAGGGCAGCCCCAGCAGCTCCACCTGCCCCAGAGCCCTGCTGGGCAGCGCAGGGCTGTGCTTCAGCTGGGGAAGGGGAAGGGGCAGGAGCAGAGGAACCGAAAGCCCTGGCATGACCCAATCCCCCTCTGCTTGGAGACTTGTCCCCTTCCCACTTCTGAGGACAGCCTCCTCACCAGGTGAGAGCTGCTAAGTCTCAGACACCATGGCTACAGCTGGGGGCTGCCCAGGCCCCCCCAGCTCCGCACCCTCCGCAGAGCCCCTTGCCCCGGGGTAATGCACGTGCGGGGGATCTGGAGTAGCAGGAGGGGTCTGGGCTTCCCACGCTAACCTGCCCAGACCCCAGCAGCAGGGTCATGGTCCCAGCAGCAGCCTCCCCAGCGTGGGCATGCTTAGCCGCAGCAAGGAGGTCGGGGTCCCAGGAGCTGCGGCATCCGCCCTGCTCCCCCTCTGGGAGCATCAACTGGGGGCGGCTCTCTGCCGCCTGCTGCTCCACCTTCCTGCCCCTGACCAGGGTCACTGCGTCCCCGGCTGCCCCCAGAACTGCCTGGGGAGAGCAGGCCCGCAGCTCAGAAACCCCCCCGCCCCTCTCCAGGGTGACCCACTGGTGGGCGAGGCAGGGACCCTCTGGCTCTGACCCCAGACTGCCCTGGGACGAAGAGCACCCAGGAGTCCTAGCTCCCAAACCGAGGCCCCCACACACTGCAGCAGCTCAAGCTGGGAAATCAGTTGGGGGCAGGAGGGCAGATCCGGGTATGAGGCTGGGCATCCACGCTCTCAGAGGGGCCAGGTGGGGCTGGGCTGGGCACAGTCCTGGAGCTGCCCCTGTCAGGTGCTATTACCTGCGTGGTGATGTCCTGTGGCCCCCCAGCATGGGGGTTGTGGCAGGGGGTGTGGGGCAGGCCGGGAGAGGAGGCATGAGTGCCCGATGCAGCATCCTGGTCCTCGTAGAAGAGCAGCGGGGACAGCCCTATCTGGAAGAGCCAAGGGGCTTGGCTGGAGATATGCCCCGGCCCCCTCTGCCAGGGGCACTGGTGACCCCACAGGGCTGGGACCACGTGGCCAGCCCCTTGGGACGTACTGCATTGAAGAAGGCATTTCCTTGGGCATCGATGACCAGCAGCGTCACCTGGGGGCCGCTGGCCCGGATGAGCAGCACAATCTGCTGGTGGTCCAGCTCCTCCACGCTCTTGCCATTCACCGCCAGCAGCCGGTCGCCCTCCCTCATGCCTGCCCGCTCAGCTGGCAGCCCCACATCCACCTCCCGCAGGAACTGCCCTGGAGGGTGTGGGGAGAACAGAGAGAGACAACCCAAAGGCACCCATGCACCAGCGTCCCCTTGGAGGGAGGTTGGAGAGGGCGAAACTGAGGCATGAAGGAAGGAGGGACATGCCCAGGGCCCCCCACACAGCCAGTGTCAGGGTTGAGCCCGGCTGCCCCTGGATCCCAGCCCTCTGCTCCCGCCACCAGCCCCTTACCGATGCCCGTGCTGCAGCCTGGCTCCTCCTGGAGCAGGAACCCGTAGCCCTTGGGGCCCTTCACCATGTGCAGCTTCCTAACCCGGAAGGGCAGGCGGGAGGCATCGGCCATGGCGGCCGTGACCCGCAGGCCCCGGCGGCGGCACAGCTCCTCGTCTGCCGCGTCCAGCACCAGCAGCGTCACCTGGCCCCCACTCTGCTTCAGCTGGGCGGGGGGAAGGCGCAGAGTGAGCCTGATGGGAGCCTGCGGATGGGGTTCACAGCCCCTCGTGCCCCCTGCCAGACAGGCCCAAGCGTAGTGCCTGCATTGAACACCCACAGCAGCCTGTACTCGAGGGGGGATTTGGTCAGGGGGACTTCAGGACAAGGGACTTTTGGCCCCAAGGCTGCCTGGTACCTGGCGCTGAGCTGGCGCCTGGACCTCAGACCTAGGGTGACGTGACTGGGGCTGGGGAACGCCAGCCGTGGGAACGGGAAAGGAAGGATGCAGAAGGGGACAGGGAGGAGGGGAGGTGGGTAGCAGGGGCCCTTAGCGGCTGCCCAGGGCGGGGGTCAGAGCAGCAGCCAAGGGGCAGGGCAGAGGCAGGGAAGGCAGGAGGGAGACAACACTCAAGGCATCTTCCCCGTGGCACAGCCTCCACGCGGGGCAGGTACCTTCCGGCTGAGCTGAGCGTAGGAGCAGTTCTTCACGCTGGCCCCGTTGAGCTCCAGGAGCCAGGAGCCATCAGGCACCCCTGCCCTATCGGCCGGCCCGTCATGCACCACGGCCAGCCGGAACGTGCCCTTCACACCTGCGGGGTTGCAGAACCGGGGGTAACGTCGGCTCCTAACGGCACGGCAGCGGGGAAGCACAGCCTGGGGACCAGAGCTGAAGCACAGGAGGTGCCGGCAGTGCCCCGCAGCCCCCGTTACCTTCTGGAGCAGACACGCTGAAGCCAAAGCTGCTCTTGTCCTTGGTGATGTAGCAGAGACGCGGTCTTGCGATGCCCGGCAGCATCGCGCCCACATCCCTGCCCAGGGTCTTCGCCACCTTGTAGGTGCTGCCGTCCAGCACGGTCACGGACACCCGGGTCCCACTGGCCTTGATCTTCTGCACCACCTGCCACGGAGCCCCTTTTGCAGTCAGTCCTGCCACTGGGGCCAGGGGCACCACTCACCAGGGACAAGGACCAGGCTCACCTCCCAGCCTTGCCACGCCTGGGAGTTCAGTCCTGCCCTGGAGGGGCGCTCCTAGGGCCGCTGCCCCATGGCTGATACCGTGGGCTTCCCGGTGGGGCAGGCAGCCAGGGCCACGGAGCATCAGGGGGAGGGCTGGCTTCTGGGAGCTGGGCTGAGACCCAGCAAACTTGTTTCTGGGGCTAATGGATTTGAAGCAATGCCTGGAAGCTGGGGCAGGGGGTTCTGGAGCCTCCAGGCTCAGGGGGGCCCTCCAGCTGCAGAGCAATGCAACCTCCCCCCAGCCCCGCAAGCCTCCGGCATACCCTCAGGTGCTCCATGCTGTCCACGTCCTCACCGTTGACCTGCAGGAGCCGGTCGCCATCCTTCAGGCCCTGGCGCTGGGCTGGCCCCCCCGCCTCCAGCTGTCGGATGACGTGCCCGGGGTGCCCCAGCTCCGTGTGCAGGTAGAAGCCAAAGATTTCACTGGGGCTGCGGCTCAGCAGGTAGAAGCGGGGCTGTCCCTCGTTGTCCCTGTCTGCAGGGGAGCAGAGGCAGGGAGCGTGGTGTGGTGCCCAGCCTGCCCCCAACCCTGAGCAGGGGCCGGCAGGCCATGGGGGCCTGCAGGGATGCAAGGACTGGACGCTGCGGTCCTGCCCTGGGGGATCTCAGTCCACTCCCTCCGGCTGACATGTGCCTGCATGTCCCGTGCCCCGTGCATACGTGAGCACCCATAGCCTTGCTTGCCCATGTCTTGGCACAGATGCAGCTGTGGGCAACCTGAGTGGTAGGCTCATATATTCCCATAGTCCAGAACACATCCAGCCCTGCCCGGGTCGCCGTGTGCACGCAGCACGTGAGTGTCCGTGCAAGTATGCCCTGGTGTGATCCTGCAGGGCTGGCCTGCGTGGTCTGCGTTTGTTCGTGCCCAGAGTCCAAATAAGAGAGGATGGAGCTGGCAGGGGCCAGACAGTCCAAGCTCGCCACTGGGCCGCTGTCCCGTCTCCGTGCTGCCAGGCCACCCCAGAGGCTCTTACCTGTGTCCTCAGCCAGCGACAGAGCTGGGTTGTCGATCCCGTCCTTGGGGTTGAACGTGAACTTCCTGCGAGGACAAGATGGGAAGCCAGGCTGGAGCCCTAGACCCTGTGCCTGCCCCGTGGCCCAGCCCAACGGGTCCCCCCAACTCCTGCAGTGCCCGCAGCGATCCAGGGTCCCCGCCAGGCCCGTGACGCTCGCACTGGCCCTAGCGGCTGCAAAGACCCACATGGCCGTGGAAGGGTCGTCCCCCCTGCGCGGTGCTATAGGGGACCCCAGAGCTGAGGTGTGGGAGCAGCTGGCACTTACAGGACTAGGTCCTTGGTGTCCTCGAGGCCTGCGAAGGGAAGGCTGGGGTCAGACTGGCAGCTTGTCACAACCGCAGCCAGCTTGGCCCCCTCTCCCGGCCTGTCCAGGGCAGCAAGCTGAGTGCAATCTAGTTGGGCACAAAACCAGCCCAGGGAGCTCTCCACCCTGGTCCAGATCCACAGCCCAACCCAGGGGATGGCCGGGTATGGTCTGTCTGGGTGGGGAGACCTGCAGAGCTGCGGGCAGGAGGGACACTGGTGCGACGTGCCCTGGCATGCAGGCACATGCATGTACACACACACGCTCCATTTCCCCAGCCCAATGACTGCCGGCACCTCTGGCCTCCGCAGCAGCGTATCGCGGCTTAGTGCAGGGCTGGGGCAGCCCCAAAAGTCTCAGCCCCGCCACGGCTCCAGCCAGCAAGTGCTAAGGCAGCAGCACGGACAGCACGGGGACCCTGGGGGCCACCCGCTCGCCCCGGTCCGCCTGGGACTCATGACCCAGCCCTGTGCTGCAGCAGCCAGCCAAACTGAGGATGGGGGAGCCAGCAAGCGTGAGCCTGGGCTACCGTGAGCAGAGAGGAGCAGCTGGGGCCCAGAGCTGGGCGGTGGGGGTGGGTCTCCGCTATAGGCCACTGTGGATCAGAGGAGATTTAGGAGGAGGGTGGCACCCTAGGAAAGGGGCCAGGTTTGGATGCCAGATTAGCCCCCGGGTGTTACCCAGGGAGGCCTCTCCAAGTTCCCCAGGAGACCCCTTGGTCTGTGCGGTGGGGGAACTGTCTGCCTGGAGCCCCCCACCCATTTCTGCAGGAGCAAGCCCAGACCCTCCTGCCAAGGACGCAGCTGCAGCTGCGACCGAGCTAGCCCCTCACCCATGCCCCCGGCCCTGGCTCACCTCCCGTCTGCTTCATGGCTTGTGGGAGAGCTGGGGGAGAAGGGGGCAAGGTCCAGTGTGAAGTGGCAGGCCCAGCCCTCTGCCTCCTCCAAGACGCCAGGGTTTAATGGTTAAACTGCCCTGAGTCTCCGCGCCCCATCGCTCACGCCCGCTGGGGAGCTGCCAGCTTATCCCCAGCTCAGGTGAACCCGCTCCACCCAGCACGGCCTGGGCAGAGCAGGGCTGAAACCCAGGCGTCAGCCCCTGCTCCCAGCCTGCCGAGGGGTGACCTGGAGCGGAGCCCAGAGGCGACGAGATGCCCAGGTCCTTCCCCAGCGCCCGCACCGCGCTGGGAGCTGCCTCACCCAGCAGGGCTCCTCCTGCCCGAGCCCATCCTGCCCCCACACTGCTCCAGCCCCCGCAACAGCCTCTGAAGCCCCATGTCCCCCACAGCCCCTCACAGCAGGGCAGCCCCTTCCCCCAGCCAACCCAGAGCAGCCACCCCATCCCGCCACTGGGACCCCGCGGGCAGCTGAACAGAGCGGGTTTGGGATAACGCATGCAGTGGAAGCACCGTGGCTTAGTTTTAATGACACGCAGGCCTCGTCCAGCACCACTCCTGCCCTTCCCAGGCCTTCCCCCCGTGGGCCATATGCTGCCCCGGTCTATACAGGATGCGGAGCGGAGCTGGGCACGGGCGCGCGCCTGGATATTGGCTCAGCCCGGCCAGGGGCTGCTGTTTCAAGGACTCTCAGGACAGCTCAAGTTGGAGGTGGGTTGGTACAAAGTAGGGCCCGGCCCCAGCCCCAGCCCCCTTCCTCGGGACCTCTGCCCACCTGGCAGCCCAGGGGCCAGTGCCATGCCCAGCCCCTACCGAGCTCAGCTGCAGCATGGTGAGGGGTAGCGGGCGCTGGGCAAGCGGGCACCAGCTGGGCTCATGGGGCAGCCCAGGGGAGCAGGGTTATGGCTACCGGGCTACCCCCGGGACTCATGATGCCATCACATGAGGCCTGGTCCGGGGACCGCGCAGCAAGACTGAACGCTGGGGAAGAGGGAGGGGAGGTGTTTCTCTAGCACCAGGTCTGGCCACGAGGCACGTGAGGGTGTGGGCGAGGGCAGAGCCCCAAGGTGGGCACAACAGCACCGTGTGGAGCGTGGCAGGGAGCTGCCGTGACCTCTCTGCTCTCCGGAGCTGCAGCTGAGCTGAGGCCTCACAAACTCATGGCACTGCGGGAGCCTCCCCGCGCCACCCCCACAGGCCTGCGAGGGCCGGGCGGGGCTCAGAGCGCCCCCTGCTGGATCTTGCCCAGCATCCCCTTGACCTCACGCTCCACCCGCCACAGCTTGGCCTTCTTCCAGAGGTTGCGGGTCTGGCGCCGGCTGCTCTGCAGGTCCTGCAGCAGCAGGGCCAGGTGCTGCTGCACGCGGTCGCGGTCCCACACGGGCAGGTTCGTCCGGGCCACGCTCAGGATGTGGCGCCAGTAGCTGGACACGTCCGCGCCCACGGTGAGGAACACCAGCACCTTGACGCCGTCGCGGTCCATGCGCAGGCCCTGCAGCGCCCGCTTGCCCTCCTCGCTGATCTCGTTGAAGTACAGGCTGGGGGAGCAGGACGGCAGGGTGAGGTGAGGTCGGGGGGAGCGCCAGACGCCGCCCTTGGGGCCCCCGGGAAGGAGACGGGCCAGCGGAGCAAGATGGCAGGGCAAGGGGGATGTCGGGTGCAGTCCTCGCAGCCCTGGGGAAGGAGATGGGCCATCGACAGGGCCCCGCGGGAGAGGAGTGGGGCCAGGGAGATTGTGGGGGCAGTAGCTAATGAGGGGCAACTGGTAGCTCAGCCCCAAGCAAGGGGCAACAAGGGGGCACCAGAAGGGGCAGCTGGCCTAGGAGTGCTCCCGGGGGGGGGGCCGCGGGGCCTAGGCTGAGCGGGAGAGAAGGAGCCTGGGGACTCACTGCACTTTATCCAGCGTCGGGTGCTGCTTGGCCACCTCCACCAGCCCCAGGGCCGCCTCGTCCGTCACCGCGTTGTAGCCCACGTTGAGCTCCTGCAGGTGCTGGTTCTGGGCCAGGCTGCGGGCCACGAGCGCCACGCCGCGGTCCCCCAGCGAGGTGTGCAGCAGCGACAGGTGCCTCAGCGAGCGGTTGCCGGCGATGGCCTCGGCCAGGTGCTGCGCCCCCTGCTCCATCAGCGGGTTGTCGGAGAGCCTGGGGGGAGCGGGCAGGTCACGGCGGGAGGGGCCGGGCTTCCCCGCTCCTGCCCCAGGGCTCAGAGGCCTTCCCCGCCACCCGAGACTGAGACGGGGGCTCCCGTGTCCCGCACACCCGGGCAGCGGCTGCCGCCCCCAGCGCTCACCTCAGCGAGCTCACCGCACACTTGTCGTGCAGGAGCAGGTCCCGGATCACCTGGCAGGCATCGGGGCCCAGGCTGTTGAGCTGCAAACTGAGGCAGAGCCAGAGGTCAGCCAGCCCTGCCAGCAGACCCTTCCTGCCCCCACCACCCAACGAGGGCCCAGGCTCCGCAGCCAGGCCAGGAGGTGATGCCCAGGGGAGGACAGCGTCTCCTGGGGCAGCCCCAGGGCAGGGCACCTTGGTCTGGGCTTTACAGCCCATGTGCCTGGGTCCTGCTCCTGGGTCCTGCAGGCACCGCCTCACCTAACCCCTGTTCACAAAGCTTCTGCACTGCAGCGAAACCCTGCGACGCCCTCCCCAGGGAGCCCCGGCCGCCCTGACGGTCCAGAGCCCCCTCCTGCCTGCCCACGGCGCATCCCCGGCTTCACGCTCCTGCCCTTCGGCTCGATCCGCTCTGGTTCCCTACCTGGCGCCTCCTCCCAGCTCTGTCCACAGGGCCCAACCAGCCCCCAGCCCCTCTGGCAGAAAAGCACAGCTCCCCACGCCCCGACGTGCCTGGCAGCCCTGTTCTCGGGCGTGGGCTAGGTTGCACGCGTGACGCCCCTGAGCGCTGGCCCAGCGGGCACCGTGCGAGTGGGCAGCGCCAGGGGCTTGCTCTGGAGACACCGGTGCAGGAGGACTGGCCAGGCCCAGCCAGGCAGAGGACACAGCAAGGCTCCGCGGTACAGACAGGAGGACCGTGGGGGTCCTTGCCATGGGAAGCAGCCCCAAGCAGCCCCCCACCCCAGCAGAGGCAGTGGGATTGCAGCCTTGCCCCTTGCCCTCTCTCCTGATGGCAGCCCGCCACCCCCTGGGGGAAGGCGATATTGCAGCGCCAGGCGTGCAAGAGCCAGCTGCATCACGCACAGAGGCCTGCCGGGGCTGTGGTGCCCTTTGATCTAACAAGGAGAGCCCGAGAAACAACAGGGGCTGGAAGCTGGGGTGGGGTGGGGGGAAGCCCCATCCAAGGAGCCATTGCAAGAGCTCTGCAGGGCCCAGCTGCATGCAGACAGGCTGCTCCCATCAGCAAGGGGCTCTGCCTGATCAGACCGATGACCCTGCCCCTCACCCAGCGCTGGCAGCTCCCAGGCGCCGGGCAAGCAGCCGGCGCTGGCAAAGCCCAGGCAAGCCCCGGCGTGCAGGCGCAGCCCGGCCCCGGCAGGACTCAACTGGAGCGTCTTGCACCGCAGCAGGACGGGGAAGAGCATGCGCAGGCTGTCGGCGTCGAGGTGGCACAGGGCCAGGTTGAGCTCTTCCACCTTGTGCCCGGCGGTGCCCAGGACGGAGGCCAGCACGGCACACTTGAGCGGGGTCATCTTGACGGAGGAGAGGTTGAGGGCCGGCAGGGAGCGCACGGCCTCGGCGGCGAAGCGCTCGTTCTGGAACTCGTGCAGGAAGAAGAGGTAATCCATCAGCTCGGACGGGGGCAGCCCCTTGCGGCCGTTGCGGATGACGGTCTTCTTCATGGCCTTGGCGATCTCGAAGGCCGCCAGGTTCTTGATGGAGCAGCCCAGCTGCTCCAGGATGGCCCGGTTGCGACGCGAGAGGAGCCCGCCCATGAAGATGGGGAAGAGCTCGAAGACCTCATCGTCGGAGGCATCGTCGGGGTGGCGCAGGGGGCCCTCCACGCCCAGGATGCTGGAGTCCATCTGGTCCAGCACGTCGTCGTTGAAGTAGTCCTCCTCCCGGAAGAGCTCGGTGGCCATGGTGCGGGCGATGGTGTCGCGGTCCTTGCTGCCCAGCCGCTGGAAGTAGCGGGGGAACATCTTGAGGAGGTTGAAGAGCAGCGGCAGGACCCGCAGAGGCAGGACCTTGGAGACGATGCTGAGCACCACGGCCACGTCCTCGCTCACCTTGCTGATGAGCTCAGACACCTCCTGGCCCACACGCTGCCCCAGCGTCTTCTTCTCGCCCAGCACCACGTAGAGGGCAGCCAGGTACTCCTGCATGGCGGGGATGGTGAAGACGAAGGTGTGCTCCTTGCCCGGCTGCACGCAGGGCGAGAGGAAGAAGCGGAAGGCATCGCTGCGGAAGATGCTGAGGAGGTTGAGCTCGCTCTCCGTCTTCATGGCCCCCTCCAAGCAGCGCCGCAGGTCCTCCTCCGAGAAGCACGTCTGCCGTGACGTCACCCCCTCATGTGCCAGCTTGCCCACCGTCTTGGCCACGTACTTCATCATGGAGATCTGCGTGGGGTCGGTGCTGTCCAGCACCTCCCCGCTGAAGTTGAGCCGCAGGAAGCTGGTGTAGATGCCCGTCAGGGTCTGGGCGGGCGGCACGGCCCGGGCGTAGTGGAGGAAGTGCAGGGTGGTGCAGACCAGCCAGCAGTAGGAGGGCAGGAAGCAGGCCTCCGCGATCTGGTTGTGACGCTCCAGGTTCCTCGAGAGCATCTCCACCAGGTTGTTGTTCTCCCCCGCGCCGCCCTCCTCGCAGCCCGGCTGGCTCAGGCGCAGCTGGAAGTACAGCTTCTGGAGGTGGGTGTCCGAGAAGCCGCAGATCTCGGCGTAGCGGCCCACGAACTTGCTGGGGATGCGGCGCACGGCGGACGGGCGCGTGGTGACGATGATGCTGGCCTGGAACCAGAGCAGACACCCACAGATTTAACGCCGTGGGTCCCCCAGGATCATACGGGCCTGATCTTTGGGGTGCGGAGCTGGTTTTGCTCACGCTGCCTCAGGGATGAAACCGCCCCCCCCCATGGGCACTCCCACGCCTCTCCACCTGGGCTTCGAGGCTGAGAACCGAGGCAGCCAGGATGGCTGGGTTTCCCAGCACTGCAGGGCAGGGGGGTCCCTCTTGGACCCTGGCACTGGCTCTGCCTTTACCACACTGGCGACAGGAGCCATCAGTGGTGCGGGGCAAGTTTCCCCGGTGGGTCTGCCCACGTCCCACCCCCAACTGCTCCCATCCTCTGCCCCACGGGCGCACGGGGCAGACCTCTGGCAGCAGGTAATTCCTCAGCAGGTTGACCACAATGGCGGTGGGCGGCACGGGCTCGCTGGGGTCGCAGCACAGCTCAGTGCTGGCCAGGCGGAAGTCCAGGTTGAGGCGCTCGAGGCCGTTGAGGACGAAGAGGGTGCTGAGGTTGGCGGAGCCCAGGTGCGGCACCACCTTGCGCAGGTGCAGGTACTTCTTGGTGATGAGGCGCTGCAGCGAGATGGGGCCGCTACTCTGGGACAGGTCCTCGCAGGAGAAGGGCACGACCACCTCGAAGCGGGGCAGGCGCCCGTGGCACCAGTCCACCACCATCTTCTTGATGAGGGTGCTCTTGCCCGTGCCCACGGTGCCGTACAACACCACGGTCCTGACCTGCCGCCCGCAGGCGTCCGCGTCAAAGAGGTTCTGCAAGCCGATGACGCGGCTGTCGGGCGCCTGCAGCTGGTTCTGGACGGTCGGGTCGGGCGAGGGCTTCAGGATGTCCTCCAGGGAGCTCTCCCGGATGACGGGGTCCACGTGCACCGCGTCCAGCGAGAAGGAGGGGCCAAACTGCCGCTCCTCGTTGGGCTGTTGGCTGAACCAGTCCAGCAGGCTCTTGCGGTGCTTCTGGATGGCATCTGTGGGGCAGGCAGAGGCTTGTGAGGGGGAGAAGGGCAGGATGCAGGAGCAGGCGGAGCCCTCTGGCAGCCCCAGGGCCAGTCGTCCGTGGCTCCCCCTGCCGTACCAGGTCCCCGCGGCGCTAGGCCTTACCAGAAGAAGCCACGTTCCTCAGCATCATCTGGCCATGGCGGGCAGAGCCAGGCTGGGCTGCGCTCTCCTGGAGTCCTCCCTGGTCGCCGACAAAGCTCCTGTAGGATGGGGCAAGGTTGATGAGGAAGGCAGGGCACCGGACAAGCTCTAGGCAAGTGTCTCCCTCACTCCCTATCTGCTGGGGGGGGATTTGAACGCATGACCGTGTGCTGACAGGCTCCACAGCCGGGCCCTCTGAAGAGCCAGGGCACGGGCACCAGCTGAAAGGGCCTGGACCCCCCAGTTCCGGTGTCCTGGGAGAGGGGCTCCAGCATGGGCATGGCCTGGCTTGATTGCTTCATCTGTGGGACTGGAAGTGCCCGAGGGAGCTGTCGACCCCCATGCACCCAGGCCCCTGCATGCACCCTCCTGGAGCACCCAAGTCCTTGTGTGCCCCCTCCCCGAGTGGCTGTGCCTTACCTGAGCGGGGAGGCACGGCCTGCAGGGAGGAGCCCTCGGAGGAAGAAGCTGGTCTTGGCACCTGTGGGGAACCGCGGGGAAGTCAGAGGAGCAGGACAGGGGGAGCACTGCCAGCGGGCACCACCTGCACCCCCATGCCCAGGCTGCCTGCCTCAGCGTGCACCCTCCTCCATGAGGGGAGGTCTCTGCACTGGCAGCTGCAATGGGGCTGGGCTGGAGGGCCCTGCCAGTCTTACCTGGTGCAAAGGCAGGGAGCGGGTGCAGGATCCCCCGGGCATCCCACCGAGCTCCCTGGAGCCAGCTCCAGCCCAGCCTGGCCTGGGGAAGACACCACCGGCATTGCATGGCCACGGCCTTTTTCAGCTGAAAGTCAGGGAGAGAGGGCTCAGCGCAGCATCCATGGCCCCGGGCGCTGCCAGGGTTGCCCTGGAGCAATGAGCGGGGCAATGCCGGAGCCTGCTGCTGCAGGGGGGCAGTCTCCTGTCCAGCCTCCGGAGCTGGGAACCAGCCCAGGGGAACCCCAGGAAGCGCCTCATGATGGGTGGGGGGGCATGGACAGCGCTACCTTCCCCCTCACAGTCCTTCCTGGTGCCCGGATCCCAGCCCCCTGGCCGGAGGGGTCACTGGTCCAGTCTTCCTGGACACAAACCTCTGCTGCTCCCTGTGGCTCCTGCCCTGGGCAAGGGGCTCTCAGGGGCTTTATACTGTTGGCACGGCCTGGCCAGCAAAGAAGCACTGGGAGCAGGGAGGGGAAGGAATGGGGTAGAGCTGGGGGCAGGAAATGGGCAGAGATAGCCTGCACCCCAGGGCACCTGTCTGAGACACAGGCAGGGGAAGGACTTTCCTGTGCCCTGGGGTCCCCAGGGTGAACAGTCACTCCAGAGTGAAGCTGGTGCAAGCTGGGGATAGCCAGGTCTCCAGCTGGCAGCAGACTCCCATGGGCCAGGCTGAATCAATCCATGGGCAGAAAAGAGCATCTCTGGCGCCCATGTGAGGCCGGGGGCTGGGGCCTGCCGGGGGTAGGAGCGCGAGGCTTGGGGCGCAACCCCGGGAGCTGACAGCACTGCAAGCAGGGGAGCCGAGGTAGAGGCAGGGAGGGCAGAGAGGGAAGGAAGGAAGTGGGGCAGATCCTCCAAGTACCTGGATGGTTCAAGGCTTTACTCCTCACCCTGGCCATGCCCAGCAGGGGAGGGTCCAGGCCGGACGTCGCCCTGCAGCTGCCAGGTCTCGGGCTGGTGGGCCCGGGGCCCTCCCCACCCCAGCGCCCTTGTCCCCACGCTGCGGCAGCCAACGCGGCATCAACCCGGCTGGCAGACGGATGGGATGAGCTGGCTGTGCTGGGAGGGAGAGGCCAGCTCGAGCCACCCGAGCCTCCTCCCCTTAAAGCAGCAGGCTGGAGCTCAGGATGCGGGGGCTGCATGGCACCAAAACCGGAGCGTGGAGAAGGCACTGGCAGGCAGGGAACTGGGAGCACATGGGGGCCCACGAGGGGCCCTGGCTGGGCTGCATCCCCCACCCGAGTCCTGTGCTGCTGGGACGCGTTGTCCCCAAACAGAGCTCACTGGGAGCTGTGCAACCCTGTGGGAAGGGGCTGAGTGGGTCCCCAGCCCAGTCCTGGGCTCGAAGGGCATATAGACGGCGACGGCTGGCTCAGCCCATGCCCAGACAGGGCACAGACAACCCAGCCTGGCAGGAGCAGAGGGGCCAGGGCTGCGGCCGGGCCGGGGGTCTGCGAGCACAGGCTTGATGGAAGGGTTAAGGAGTGGGATGCTCCCCACACCAGGCCTCACCTGCGCTCTTCTGACTCAGCCTCTGCATGGGCTCCACCCTGCTGCTCCTCCATCCTAGGGGACCAAGACAGGAGAGCTGAGGAACCTGCTGGGGAAGGTCCCGGCACCGCCTCTGCCCCGCCCAGGGCCCTGGGGCAGCATCAGGAGTGTTTGGGGAAACCGAGGCACAAGCAGGGGCCGGCGCCCGAGCTGGAGCCCGGGAGTCCCGGCTCTGGATTCCCGCGCGGCCACCGCCGGGGGCGAGGCGCAGCACAGAAGCCAGGCGTCCGAGCTGCCAGCCTGGCTCTCGGGGACGGCGTGGGGGCCCTGTGACAACCCGGCCCCCCGCCTGGGCCTGGGTGCTTGCCAGGGCCATATTGGGAGTTAATCCTGAGCTGGATATAATCTCTAGCCCCCCTTCGAGGGCTCCCTGCAGCAGCCTCTGCCCTTGGTGGCTGTCCCGAGAAGCCAGGGTGACAGCTGCAGGGAGGTGACAGCTGCAGGGAGCCCCCCTTGCAGGGCTGCTGGCTTCCCACCCTGCCCGCAGAGGCCCCCAGTGCCCCCACCTGGGCAGCTGCCCTGCCAGGAGGAGCCAGCCCGGAGACCCCCAGCCCACGCAGGGTGTGGGGCTCGGAAGAGCGCCCGTGGGAGGGGCAGCCCAGCCCAAGTGGAGGGGAGCACGGAGCGGGCAGGTCAGGGGTTACCGGCTGGGGGTCCCGTGCCCTCGGCGCGGCTAGGTCTGCTCTCCCCACACCCTGGCCTCTGCCCTGTCACTCTTCCTGCCGCGCCTGTTCCGATTTTGGTGTCTCTGGCTGCAACTTCCTGCAAGCGTGGCCCTGCCTCCTCTCCACTGTTGGCTGGGGATGCAGCCAAGACCGGGCGGGGAGGGCAGAGCCATGCAGCCGGGCAGAGCTGGGCCATTCCTGTGGCTGGGGCTGATCCTGCTGGGGCTCCAGATTGACACGGTCAATGAGGGCACAGGCTGGGCCAGCCCTGGAGGGGGCAGCTCTGACCCCTCTTCCACGCTGGGCCCCCAGGCATCGCCTGGCCCCACTGATGGGGGTAGGCTGGATGAGCATGGGAGTCGCCCCCCGCCCCCAGCCTGGGCTGACCAGCTGACAGGGGAAGGGGTGGGGTGAGTAAACTGGACAAGGAGACGGGGTCCCCAAGGAGGGCAAGTCCAGCGCCAGGCAGGGGCCCCAGGCTGTGCTGTGGGCTCCGGGATGGGGCTTTCTCATGGCCCAGGCCCTCGCAGGGATTCGGGCACCAGGATGGCGGGGGATGTGCCTTGCTACTCCTATCCTGAGGCTGTGCAGACAGCCACCAGCCCAGGGGCACAGGGCAGGGCAGGGAGGCAGCCACCACAGTGGTGTGCCCGTGCCCGGGGTGGCCGTGTCCTCTGGCCCGCGGAGGCCAGGACCGCGGACTGGGGCTGCCCCAGCTCCTCCCTCTGGGGCCCTGATCCTGGCTGGAGAGGGAGTGGTTGCCAGAGCTGCTCACCCGTCTCGCGTTTCCTGTCAGCGCAGGCTCAGGGAAATGCCCTGTAGCCCTGCCCTGGCAGGGGCCTGCACTGTGGCACAGCGGGACCCCCACCCAGGCCCCTCCGAACCCCCGCGCTCCCACCCCTTCCGCACAAGGGCAGGCTCGGGCCACGCTGGCTCCCAGCTACGTGCACTGGTCAGCGTGCCACACAGCTGCCCCTCAGCCGGCACACGCATGCAGATGCACACATACCCTGCCACACTGCCTCACGCCTGCATCCCCCTGCCCACACCATTACACACAAACACCTTCACACCAGGACCTGATGCCTAATGCTACACACACACACACACACACACACACACACACACACACACACACACACACACACACACACACACACACACACGTGTGCATACACGTGCACACAGCCACACGGCTCCATGCATGCACCCCATCCCATACACCACTACTGTTGCACAGACTGGTGCCTACAGCATTACACACAAGCCAAACACCAGCATGCACATGATCACACCAGGACACACTGCATGCACGCTATATATGTACACACACACACAGGCGCAGAGGGGCAAGGCCATCTGCCCCATCCAGTATAAATATAGGTTTTATTGAGGTGTGAAACCCAATGAGCACAGCTGGCATCCCAATAACACTGACATCAACTGCAAAATACCTGCCTGGGCAGCCACTCCTGCAGCCCTCCGGCCTGGGCTGGGGCAGAAACCTTCCCCCGGCAAAATCTCTCCTAGGAGACCAGCTAGAAGTCTGGAAACCCAGGGACCCGCATGCACGTGCACATGCACGTGCATTCAGCAGAACCCTTTCACCTGGCACTGCCCCTTGGACACGCAGTGACACGCCAACAAAGCAGAGCCCGGCTCCCCGGGAAGCTCCCAGTGGGCAGGGACTCGCTGGCTGGTTGTTCTCCATGAAGTTTGAGGCTGCGGCTTCATGATGTGCTGTGCATCGCTGTGTCCCGGGCTGATACGGCTACTGGCAAAGCCCTGTTGGCACCTGGCGGCAGCAGCAGGGAAGTGGAGAGGCGGCCAGGCAATGCCAGGGCCCACATCTGATGCGCTGGCTTTGGCCTGTTGCCCCAGCCCAGGGGCTTGCACTGCAGCTCTCATTCCCTAGCCCGGGGGCCAACAAGCCATGCCAGCACCTCCCTTGCAGATGCCCTGCACCGTCTCACCACACCTCAAGCAGGGAAGGGCAGGGATGACGCTGTTTGTGGCTGCTTGCCATGGGTTGCCGGCGTGGACGGACCCGAGTGTGGGAGCCACTAGCCTGTCCCTTCCCGTGCTGCATGCACACGAGCTCCCTGTGCCTGCCCATCCCTACCCACACACTGGGAGGCCACTGGGAAAGCAAGGGGGGAGGCGCGGGGCACAGGAACAAGCCAGAGGACCCACCTGCACGAACACTGTTTGCACGCAGAAAACAAAGCGCTGCTTATTGCCTGATCGTGGGATGCCTGGCACGGACACACACACACACACACGTGCACGCGCGCACACACGTCCGCCCCGCACGGGGCCCCAGCCGCCCGCTCCGTGGAACCGGCCGCCCTCCGGCCGCACTGAGCCACGTTAGCACCAGCGGGTTGATAGTGACCCCTCCCACCACGGAGGAGGACGTGCAAGGCGGTACCTGGTTGTGTGTGTAGCGGCGGGGTTGGGGGCCAAAGGGGTGCTCACAGGAGAGGCCACACCTGTCCTGGCAGGGAGAAGGAGCCATCCTGGGGGTGACACCATTAAAAACAGGCCACTCTCGCCCCCGCAGCCACACGGAAGATCACGCGTGCTGCTGTGGGGGAAAGAGCAGTGCCTGGCGGAGACGGATGGGCTGGGTGGCTGGAGCGGCGTGGTGGGCACCAACCCTCCCTGATCCACACCTCTCCTCTTCCATAACCAAAGGAGATGCACAGGATTTTCTTGGAAAGGGAGTAGATGCTGCTCCCTGACCCTCAGCTTTGTATCACCCCCCAAGAGTCACCCATGACATCTGAGCCCCACAGGACGCTCCCTGGTAAAGTGCATCACAGCCAATGTCCCCTGGGGCTGCCAGGGCACGAGGCCACGTCCTGGCACCCCCGGCCACGGCTGGAGCTGGCCCACTGTCACTAGCCACACCTGCAGGAGCCCCAGGTCAGACCTCATGGTGCGGGGACACAGCGCTTTGGTTGCTTAGGTTTTGGACTCAGCTGAGGAAGGAGAGGCCGGACCCAGCTGCCTGCCAGGCCACGAGCTGCGGGCAGCTGGCATTATTGCTGTGGGCAGCAGGTTGGGCAGCGTGTCCCCTCCCCACCCCCCACCAGAAGGGCACACGCCACATGCCACAGGGCAGCGGGCTCCCCTGCGCTCAGTGCACCCCAGCCACCAGGAGCAGGGCCAGGCACCCGGAGGACCCGAGGGCACTGTGGCCTGGTCCATGGGGCCAGGGGCAGGGCAGCTCTGCCAGGCTCCTTGAGCCGTGACTCAAGCTCAGTGCAAACATGCTGCATTACTTGCATTTGAGTGCTGGGATTGTGATCCGCAAAGAGCAGCGTGGCCCATACGGCAGCCGGGGAGCTGGGACCAGAACCAACGCTGCAGAGTAAAGCAGGGTAGGGGGGCATGGGCCAGCCTGATGGGACCCCAAGCCACGTTGGCTCCTCTTGGGCAGCACAAACCCCTTGGAGGCCACGGGACGGCTCTTATCAGCCATTTCTCATGTCCAGGGGCTCAAACTCACCCCGTGGCCTGGGCTGAATCTAGAGCGGGATCCGCACCCGGTGGTGGCAGAGACGGGGCCAGAGATGGAAGCAGAAGGGAAGTGGCCCTAGGCCAAGTGACCCAAGGCAAGCACAGCCCTCGCTTGCTCCCTGCCACCACCAGCCAGCAGGGCCCCATAGCCCCGGATCCTGCACCAGGCCACGCACCCAAATGCCCTGGCCCACCATGGGCCGGGCAGGCCAGAGAGAACGGCTCAGCTCTGCCCAGGCCTCTCCCGACCCCGTCCCAGGTGGCTGCCAGCCCCGCAGCCCTCGTCCCACTCAACCCCTCTGAGCCCTGGACCGCGGTGCTTTCCTGACTGCCCAGGTCTTGCATGGCTAAAACAGGGGCCCCAGCATACTAGCCAGCTGGCACAGGGCCCCTGCCTCCTGGCAAGCCAGCATGGCAAAATGAGGCCACCTGAGCTGGAATCAGGCCACGGTCCCAACCCCAACCCCCTGGCTATCAAGCCACAGGGCTTCAGATTCAACATTCATCTGAAAGACAACTCTTTGGCTGCACTGAAACAGGAAACCACGGGCTACACCCCCCACGGGCCATGCCACGGTCTCCTATGCAAACACTGACCACAGCAGGCCCTGCTCGGTGGGCAGGATGAGACCAGCTCTCAGCAGAGCGAGGGCTCCATCGCCAGAGGTTGACATGCTCTGAGCAGCTCAGAGATGCTCTGCACCAGACAGCTGAGCTCGGAGCACCGGGCAATCTCCACCGAAGCAATCGTTTCTCTTGCCCCCTGAGCTCCCCCTGCTCCAAGGTTTCTGCAGCAGCAGCTCCAGTCTGGGTCCCATCCTGAGTCCAAAGCACCAGGACCTGCTCCTGACCAGCTGATTCAGCATCACGGCCCTGGTGGGGACGGGACCACACCTGCGTGTCCCAGCTGGGGGCTGGCCGGGGGGCGCAGGAGCAAGCAGGGATGTGAAGCACTGGGGCCGGGGAGAATCCGGCCCAGACGCTCTTCTCACGGGTGAGGGCTGATTCTCATCTCGCGCTGGTGTGAAGCAGCAATGATGCAGCCCCTTGGCAGTCCCCTGGCACTAGCAAGCGGCGCCCGATCCCTCCACAGCTCCTTGCGACGTGCTTCCTTTTGCAGGGGGCAGCCAGTCCGCTCCACCTCGGTGCCGGTCAGCTCCACTCTCTCCAGTCACAGCCCGGGGGGGACGTGCAGCCCCAGCAGGGAGCAGGGGGGAGACAACCCCTCACCCCTGCCCCCTGCCCAAATCGTAGCCCTGAAATGGTTCTGCTCCCGTCAGATCCTGCCAATGCCGCAGCTGGGAGTCCTGACCCAAGAGCATCCTTCCCACTGCCCTTTTCCAGGCCGGCCAAGGGAAGGGACCCCCAAGCCTTCTTCTGCCTAGCCCCCATATGACAGGCTGCTGGGGTTTCATTTGGTTTCAGGTTTTTCTTAAGAAAAAAGGGGCTTTTACAAAAACCAAACAGACGGTGGGGGGGTGGGGGGCTGTGTCTTGGTGCTATGCTAACGACAATCACAAAAGCCTCGGGCAACGGAGTCTGCAGGGCTGTCCGTCTTCTTCGGCACACGGGCACACATGCGGCTGGACGGCGACAAGCAGGCAGGTCAACGACGGCACGACACACTGCGCTACAAAACTGCGCTTCGTGGGGGGCGGCCTGGCCACCACGGCCCCCTCCAGGGGGGTTCACGGATGCACAACCCCCTCCCTCCAGCAGCAAAGCTTTGGGGACCTGTTCTCTCGCTCTCATCAGGCCTTGAACACAGCTGCCTCCTGTGGGTCCAGCGCTAGGGTCCTACGGTGGTGGGTGGAGGAGAGGGCCGGCGTGAGGAAGGGACCCCAAGTCCATGGGCCGGGGGGCGGGGGAGGGGCATGACGCATTCCAGATCTGTACAAAACGTCGGCGATGAGGCGCGTGGAAAGGTTAAAACAGTTCCGAGACGTCGCAAAATCCTTCTCGACTGTGCCGGGCCGGGCGGCACCAGCCCAACCGCAGGGACCGTGTCCGGCGGGATTGTCCGTGCCGCGGCGGCTCCGGTCTGGGGAAGGCGTCGGGCCCAGGGACCCTTTATCTCTCTGACTTCACCTTGTAGCGGAGCACCAAGTACGCCAGGAGCCGCAGGGTGAGGAAGAAGATGCCCAGGACAATGAAGTCCAGGTAGAGCTTGGCCTCCTCGACGTCCAGCTCCTGCAGGATGCGGGCAGGTTCCTTGAAGGGGCAGAAATCCTCCTGGCACTCCAGATCCTCACGCCCCATGGCATAAATGGTGAGGATGACACCCTCAAAGCCATACCTGTGTGTGCAACAGACACAGCGTCACCCCGACGGGCACCAGCACGGGCAGGGCTGGCTATTGGCATCCTGATGGGCATTGAGGCCCATGCGGGGCAGGTCTGCACCCTGCTGCAGCCAGATGCTCGCAGGGGACCCCAAGCTGGTTACAGCCCTGCACCCCAGAAAGCCAGCTAAGAGGGGTGCCAGAAAGGGGCTCCTAGGCCAGGTACCAGCACAAGAGTGCACCAGGGTGCAGACAGGAGTGATACCAGCACTGCTGCGTGGCACTGAGCCTCAGGCCATCACTTTCCCCCAGGACAGCTTCAGGTCTATGCCACCAGCAAGAGGCACCAGGCTTCCCCACCCCCCAGCAGCTCCCCATCCATGGAGCTGGGTGTCACTGCCCCAGGAGAGGGTCCCCAGGCACAGGGGGTGCTGGACATGCCCCAGGCCCTCGCCAGCGAAGCATCCACGGGAACACTCAAGGCCCAGTCCCGCCGCGCTGCCCACCTGACGTAGGAGACGTAGGAGCTCCACTGCAGGTACGTGGGGATGGTCTTGAAGCTGACGAAGAAGCCTGAGAAGAGCAGGACGGGGATGGCAGTGACCGGCCCCACGAACGTGGCCACCTGGGACAGAGGCAGCGGGGAGTCAGGCGCTGCGGTAGGGCAGGGAGCCCCCTCGGCGCGCATGCTGACGCAGCTGGCTCACACCCAGTGCACGCACACGTGTGCTGGATGTCATGCCTGGCTCGCTCGTGCCCTCATATGTGCACGCACTTCCTCGCTAACAGCATGTGCCCCCTTGCACACACGGTCACGCACCCTCACGCCCTGGCACCGCCGATGATCACATGCTGCCCCAGCCTTCCCTGGCCCACCCAGAGCCCCTCTGACCTGCAGGGAGGTGGAGGCAGCTCCGATGAGGAGCCCCAGGGACTGGGCCACCAGGGCAGTGGAGGTGGCCAGGGCAGAGAAGAGGAGGAAGCGCGTGGCCTCGGGGGGCTGGCCCGTCATCCAGTACACGATGCTGCAGTAGGCGATGGGGCAAATCACCTGCAGGGCAGGAGGTGGAGGGGCAGGGATGCTCAGATGCCTTGGGCAGCTCCCAGCACAGGACTAGCAGCTCTGGACCCCTCCCCTGGCACAGCATGTCCAGGGCCCACGGGACCCCCGTTCCTGGGAAGGCTGCCTTGCATCGCTCTCCCCCCTCTCCTCACCTGGAAGGGCACATCCGCCATGGTCTTGGCCAGGTAATAGGCCTTGAGGCTGTACCAGTAGTTGAGGTGCTCTCTCAGGAACACGGACATCTCCAGGGGGACTGCAGAGGCAGAGGGGCACGATCAGCAGCCTGGGGAGGGCCCCGGATCAGCCCCCAAAACCCAGCCGGGCTCTGGATTGCCTGTCCCTCCCCCCAGGCTCATGCCAAGAGCTGGAGACTGCCCAGGAGTGAGCATCTCGGGGGCCCCACGGCAGGAGCTGATGGGCATTGGGATGGAGCTCATTTGGCTGGAAAGCCGGGGTGCGGCAGGCAGCAACTCTGTCCAAGCCAGGGGGTCTCTCAGAAAGACCCTGGCCCTGTTCCTCATCTCCGCATGCAGGGAGCCAGAGCTCAGCCCCCAGCAGTGCCCGCCCTGCCACCCTGGATCAGACCCAGGCCGGGGCAGCAGCAGTCTCATGCACCAGCAGACATGGTAAAGCCAGGGATTTCAATGCAGGATCAAACCATGCCCCCCAGCCCAGGGCCTGCCTAGGATGGGGGCACTCATGAGCTCCCATCACGGGCCTGGGGCTGGGGCGGTCTCCTTACAGGTGAGGACGGTGGGCATCAGCGCAGCAAACATGAGGAAGAGCATGGAGAAGAAGAGGAAGCCGGTGTTGTTGAAGACCTTGCTGGCATCGTTGCCGATGTGCAGGTAGAGCAGCCCGATGAGCACCCCAATGCAGACGTGCGACATGAAGCGCAGGTGCGTCAGGACCTGCCGGGCAGCACCGGACAGGCCACGCTCAGGGATCGGCCCAGCCGCTCGGCACCTCCACCCCGCGCGGCCCTTGCCCTGTGCCCCCTTCTGATCCCCGTTTCCCCCCGCAGGCCTGGGCTCTGGCCCCTTCACACCCGCCTCGCCGTGTACCGTGTCTCTCAGGATGCACATGAAGGTTCGCTTGAAGAGGATGCAGAACTGGGTCGTGGTGCTGGTGGCGAATGTGTGGCTCTCGATGTGATCCGCGTCCTGGAGCCACGAGGAGAGGGGGAGTCAGGGACCAGCGCCCGCTCCCCTGGTATCTCCCAGAGCCCAGCCAGCCCTGCCTGCTCCCTGCACCCCACCTGCCTCTCAGGCCCCCTTGAAGGGGGTCGTGCCCATCGGCTGGGCAGGGTGGCAGCAGGGGGCTGCCGGGGCATGGGAAGAAGTCCCTCGGGGCTCTGCAGGACGACCCACCCCCCACCCGGCGCAGCAGGCTGGCCCAGCCCGAGCTCACCGTCAGGCAGTGGGCTGGGCACGAGGGATCGTTCTTGTCGGGGCTGCTCTTCTTCTCGACCATGGTGCACATCCCGTTCTGGACGGCGCGGAACAGGACGGGGTTGAGGTCTCCGTACTCGCCCGAGGCCACCTCAATAACTGGGGACCCACAGAGCAGGGGCTGAGCCGCGCCGGGTCCAGCCGCGCTCCCGCCCAGCGCCGAGCTCCGGGGAGGGAAGGCGGGGGTCTGGCTCGGGGAGCCAGAGCAGAGGCTGCTCCCCATGGGCAAGCAAGCGCCCATTCCCCTCCAAGGCTCTCGGGGCACTCGGCGAATGTCCCTGCCCCGAGCTCCGAGGGAGGGGACCTGCCACGCAGAAAATGCAGCTGCTTCTGGGGGGTGGATAGCGGTAGCTCAGCCAGCCACCATGCAAAGAGTTTAGGACAGGAAGGGAAGGATGCTCCCACACCCCAGGACAGGCTCGTGTGAGCTGGAGCACGCCGGGACAGCGGCCCCAGCATCCCAGCTCCCAGGGCAGCTGGGGGGAGCTCTGGGCGGTGGGGCCAGCCCAGTCCCCCCAGCACCCACAGGGAAGGCAGGTTGGCACAGGCTGGGCACTTACTGAAGTCGGCAGGGTTGTGGTAGGTGGGACAGTACAGGCCCAGCCCCTTCAGGTATGGGATGAGGTTGGTCACCACCCCCTTGAAGATGCACTGGCCCTGGCTCAGGATGTAGAGCTGCAAGAGAGCACAGGCAGGGGTGGCAGGGCGCCGCGCGGCCCCAGGCCCCAGAACCAGCGCGGGGGGTGGACCGGGGTGCTGACCTTGTCGAACATCTCGAAGAGCTTGGCGCTGGGCTGGTGGATGGTGCAGATGATGGTGCGGCCGCCCTGGGCCAGGGACCGCATGAGGGAGACCACCTGGAAGCAGGAGGCGCTGTCCAGGCCGCTGCAGCGGGGGACGGGGGGCAGGAGAGAGAAGAGGGGGCAGGTGAAACCAGGCAGGGAGGAGACAACACAGCCTGCGCACAGGGGCTTTTGCGGGGGCTGCCCAGCTGCCCCTGGTCTGGGGACTCAGCCCCGACAACCCCCTGGCCCCGCTGGCTCACCCCACGATGCCCCAGCTGCAAAGCCTCCCAAATTCCCACCCCGGGCTCACTGAGCCAGGCAGGCCCTAGGATGGGGTCCCTGGGGACGGGGGCACGGCGCTCACCTGGTGGGCTCATCAAAGAACATGACCGGGGGGTTGTTGACGAGCTCGAGGGCAATGGCGAGGCGCTTGCACTGGCCCCCGGACAGCGACATGGTGCGGGTGTAGGAGCACTCCAGCAGCCCCAGCGCGGTCAGGATCTCGTTCACCTGCACCCCACGCACGTGCAGACATGCACGCGCACACACACACACACACACACGCGCACACACACGGGGTCACTTGTGGCTGGGCTCAGGGCCCCTGATGCCACCTGCCCCGCGTGGCGCAGGACAACGCCTCCGAGTGCCCCCGTGCTTTGGCAGGGGCTGGCACACCCAGCACGTCTCCCTGCCTCTGCCCACGTCCCAGCCGGGCCCGGGAGGGCTGGGCCATGCTGCTGTCCTCCTCCCACCACCCCCTTGTCACCGAGTCCCCAGACTCACCAGCTCCTTCTTCACCTCTTGCTTCTCGCTCAGCTTCAGGTTAGCGGAGACCTGGGGGGACGGGAGAAGACCCCACGGCTCAGGAGGGGGCTGGCAGGGCAGGGTAGGTGCCACTCAGCCCCCAGCTGGATGGAGCAGGGAGTGGGGGACAAGAGGAGCCCTCCACCACCCTGCTACGAGCATCAGGCTCCCGAGTAACAGCAGCTCCCGGCCGCAGCTGGGACCACCAAGGGCACTTGCGTTGCTCCCGCGTGGTGCCGGCCAGAGCCCAGTGCCCAGCCCCAAGGGCCAGACAGGTCCGACCCCCAACCCGTGGGCACTCACCATCATGGCCTCCAGCACGGTGAGGTGGGGCAGCAGCATGTCGTCCTGCATGATGTAGCAGGACATCTTGCGGAAGGTGCGCAGGTCCCGTGGTCGCCCATTCACCAGGATCTGCCCCTTCATCCCCGTCTCCCTGGAGACACGGGCGAGTGCTGGTGAGGAGCGGGCAGCCCCGTGCCCTAGGGGCCTGCCGGCGAGACCCCGGCTCCCCTTCGCTGATACCCGGGCGGCCAGCCCTGCAGCACAGCCCCCCGGCCCGCACCCCGACCCGGCCTCACCTGTACCCGGCCAGGATATTCATGAGCGTGGACTTCCCGGCGCCCGAGGGGCCCATGATCCCGATGAGCTCACGCCTGCAAAACTTCCCACACAGGCATTTCAGCAGTGTCTTGTATCCTGGGGACAGGGGGGAAGCCTTGAAGCCTTGCCGGGCAGCCCAGAGCCTCTTGGGATGATGCTTTAGGCCAAGGCAAGTGCCTGGGTGCATGGGTGGGAGCCCCCAGTGAGTGGAGTGTGGACCCAGAGACTGTGCAGCCCTCGGCTAGGCAGGACGCACAAGTCCTGTATGGCGGCAGGTGGGCTCTGAAAGGTTCAGAGTGGGGAAACTGAGGCACAGAGCAGCCTGGGCTCTGAAACTCATCCACCCGCACATCCAGCCCCTCAGCGGCTCTCCCGCATGATCACAGCCCCTGTCCCACACGAGAAACTTGCAAGACCATCCGGCACTGCCCTGGCGATGCCTCCCTGCAGACCCATCCCATCAGCCCAGGGCGGAGCTGGCACGGCTCCGTGCCCCGCCTGAGCCACCTGCAGTGCCAGGACCCTAGGGCAGACGGCCTGCAAGGCAGGTAGCCTATTGCCAGCCTTGGACCGGGACAGAGGGGTGCTGAATTTCATGAGACAGGGGGGCTGAGCTGGGGGGTGCCCAGAGCAAGGGGTGGGGGGCCTGGGCAGCCCTGGCACACACTGAATGAGGCAGGGGCCATGGAGCAGACAGGTGCAGTGGCCCAAAGGAGACCACCTCCCAGCCCAGGCCTCGCCCCAAGTCTCTGAGAGCACAGCAAGGTCCTCGCGTGCCAGCGGCTGCACTGGGGTCTCCGGGATGGCACCAGGGTGTGCCAGGAGGAAGAGCTTGTGGCAGCCCCGGCCCCTGGGCCCCACGGTGGATCCAGGGCTGAGAACTGCTTTTGCATTCGGCCATGATGCAACAGCAGCCACTAATCAGACCTGGAGTTAATGCATCGCACGCCTGATTAGCAGGTCGTGGAGCTGGGAGCTGGGTGTCTGGGGAGCGCGTGCCCCGGGAACGCTCTAACAGGGGGTGAAGGATCAGCATGAGGGCTAGGATGGAGGGGGCCCGTCGCACAGAGCAGACAGGCTCCTGCCTCCTACAACCCACCCAGCTGCATGCAGCCTGGGCCCACCCAACCGCAGGCTTCAGGGCTCCAGCGGCTCAGTTAAGGGTCAGGAAGGACTCGGCAGCGGCCAGACCAATCCCTCCTGTGGGGCATCTGGGCAGCAGGGTGGGAGCAGCTGAGGGAGACCAGGGGGAGCAGAGATCCAAGCGGGAGCAGAGGCCCGAGAGGGATCTGAGTGGATTCCTGCCCCTCAAGTCGATGATCTCCCGAGGTCCCTTCCAGCCCTAATGTCTATGAAATCTATGAAGTCCAGCAGCCAAGCCGGCGCCGCACTGCTTGGCAGTGCAGGGGTTAATGCACGAACGCTGCAGCCCCAGGAAGCCCCTTGCCCCCAGCCTCATGGGACCCGGGACAGTCCCCAGGACCCATCCGCCCAGGGCTGGGGAGGTCAGTCTTGGGCAGGAAGCAACGCAGCAGAAGCCGCCCGCCAGCACCAGGAGCATGGAGCACCTGCGTGCATCATAGACCCTGTGCTGCAAGGGCCTAGCAGGGATTCTCCCCTGGCTCGAGGGGCTCCACAGCCCAGTCCCTGCAGCTGTACCCCTCCCTCCCTCCCTTGCCAGGGAAGGCACAGATCCGGCATCAGGCCCGAGGATGCCCAGACAGCTCTGCCCTCGGCGTGCCCTGTCCTGCCCCTCCGCGGCCCTCCCGGGGAGCCGGATGGCTACTGCCCAGCAGCTCGCAGCCGAGTGACCTGGCTGGGGCCGCCGGCTCGGCCCCGTGGGAGGCAGGGGAAGCGGGGCACGCACAGCGCCTCCCTGCCAAGCCAGCCGCCGCGGCTCCCCACCCCCACCGCCGCTGTCACCAGCCCTGCATGGATGCTGCTCACGTCCATGGACTGCAGCCTGCAGCGCGGTTACTTGAGTTCATTGACTGCCAGTAACCCCGCAGCCACGCAGACAGCACGCAGCAGGCTGCCCACCCGGCCTCCCACCCCCGGGCTGCTGCCGGGGGGGCCAGCCTGGGCAGGGGCGGCGCACAGGGGCATCAGCATCCACCTGGGCCCCGGCTCAAGGGCCGTGGGCTCCTTCTCAAACAGCCCCGCAGCAGCGACCCCCTTTGCCTATCAGCTCCTGCCCCTTTGCAGCCCCACTCCCTGCTCACAGGCAGATCGGGGGTTGGCAGAGGCTTGGTGAGGATCTCCCCCAGAAGGCAGCATGGCCTAGCGGGGGAGCCGGGCAGCCACTGGGCTCTGCCACTGACTCGCTGGGGGACCTCTGGCATGTCCCCACCCCGTGCCCCAGTTTCCCCATCTGTATCACTGCAGCACTTCCCAAGCTCCAGGCAAGGGCCAGGAAGGTACTGGACAAAGCCGCTCCCTGCAGCAAAGCCTGGGGCAGCCGGGCTCCAGGTGCCACCAGCAACGCACCCCTGCCAGGCAGCAGGGACCTCAGCCCCTGCAAACTGCAGCCAGCAGTGCCAGGATCCCAGCCCTCCCGCAGCCATGCCAGGATCTCCTTCTCATGCGTCTCCTGGGACCCTCTGATTGGCATCCCTGTAATGAGGGGAGCTAATTAAAGGAGACTACCACCCACCAGCTGCCAGCTGCCTGTTCCCCTCCCCTCCAGCTCTCTGGGACCCAGAGCTGCACCCGGGCACAGGGGTGCCAGGAAAGGCCTTGGAGACCAGATAGTCCCTGGGCAATCCTGTCCTGCCTTGCTACCCAAGCCCTCCCCCCAACTTCCACTAGAAACCAGTGTCCTGCCCCAGAGGTGGCTGCATTTCACCCCCTGTGCCCCAAGAGCAGGGAGAGGTTGGGGCTAAGGCCTCGGGAGCCATGCCCTCCGAACAGCAAGGACCCCCTCCTCCGCAAACCTCAGCATATCACACCCACCCTGCGTGCATGGGGATAGGAGCGGGAGGGACTTGCCCCAGCCCCTCACCGCTGCGGGGGCCCAGGTGGGAGCAGCAGGTGACTGCTATTCACTCGGCAGTCGTGGCTGCCTGGCCCAGGTGCTCGGCGCTGTACAGACACAGCCCGAGGGCAGCTCCTGCCCAGGCCGGGAATTGCTGTGGGGCCTCTGCCCCCTCCTGTCCTGCTGGCACCGAGGAAGCACATGGAGCAAAAGGCACCTCTCTTTTGCCCTGATCTGCCCCAAAGCCCCCCAGCTAGATCTCCTGGGTCCCCAGCTCGTGGGGGCCTCTGTCCCCAGGGCCAGCGAAGCCGCCTACCTCTCTTCTTCCACCAGGAGCCCTCACGGACGGAGTAGGACAGGTCGATGAACTCGATGTCCACGGCCGAGCGTTTGGGCAGGTGCGAGAAGCGCTGGGCCTCCGTGATGTGGTTCTCCACCTTCTTCAGGTGGGTGGTGAGGAGCGGGGCATCCTGGGCGCCGGTGTGGCACACCGCATCCTCCAGGGCGATGGAGACGCATGCAGGGTCCAGGCCCTTCTCAGCCATGGCGCCAGGCTGCGGAGGGAGCACGCATGGCCCTGAGCTCGCCCCAGCAGGCTGCACCCGGGTCGCCCAGGCACCCCGGGCTGGGTACCCATGTGCATACCCTGCACCTCGGGGTGCCGTCCTGCTGTCCTCAGCCATGCTGGCTCTGGGGGTGACAAACCAGCCACTTCTAGGGCATGCCCGAGTCGCCAAGGATTAACCCCACCAGGGCTGGCGGGCACAGCGCTGGCCCTGCCAGGTCCCAGGACAGCAGCGAGGACGTTGCTGGCAGCAGCTGGGGCAGAGCAGCCGGGGGGAGACGTGCACTCCTGGCAGCCCCCTCGGACAGCTCTGGCCCCCTCCACTTCCCTGAGAGGGCTCAGCTGTGGCCAGACAAGGCCCCCAGCTCAACCTAGACCTAGGAGAGGCGGCCTCAGCGCCCCAGTCCCCCTGCTGCCGTGGCTCAGCCCTGCCCCGGAGGGGCTCCCGCAGCCGCGGATCCACACCACCTCAATAATGCATGGCGCTCCCACGGCTGCGCCGATGCTGGGCCCAGCTCTGGGCTCTGGCAGCAGGGCTGGGAGGGGCAGGGGGCCCGTCGCCAGCAAGGTGGGGAGCAGGATCTCCCCCCACCCAAGCCCCCTCCATCCTCGCTGCGCAGGGCAGAGATTGGGGGTGCCCTGCTACGTCCAGACAGGAGACTCCTCCAGGGCCCAGCCCCAGACGCTGTCCCAGGGAACAAAGCAAGCAGCACCGCCCCCCACCACCTCCCCGCTGAGGGGCTGGCAAGGAAGGAGGGTGCTGGAAGCAGCCCTGCTGCGATTAGGTCATCAGGACGCAGCTGATCTCATGGGCTCCCGGGTTGCTCCCAGCACCCGCGGCCGGCCCGGATGTGATGGCCAGGAGGGTCCCAATCCCTTCCTGCATGCTCCCTGCAAGGCTGGGCCTCCATTCCCGTCCTCCCCAGGAGCATCCAGTTTGCCTCCCTGTGTCCTACCCTCCCACCCTGGGGTGTGTCCCAGCCTCCCACCCGAGCCTGCTGGCACTTGGGGGGCTGCACAGCAGCCAGCGCGTCCATCCCACGGTAGTGGAGCTGCCTGGGGATCCTTCTACAAAGCACGGGGGAGGCCCCTCCAGAAAGGGGTGGCATGGTGCCGAATGCCCAGGCGTGCCCCTGCCACCCTTGCTCACAGGCTCTAGCCCCATCTCACTGCCGCGGATGTGAATGGGGAGTGAGGGGCCCTGCTGCCTCGATGTGGGCAAGCATGGCCGACTGGGGGGCAGGGCAGGCCCCTCACGCTGCCCCCCATCGTGCACCCATCCTCCTCCCGGGGCTTGGCCTGTAATGCTCCCTTAACCTACATTGCACCGGGCTGCAGCCTTAAGCCCCGTCCTTGCTGTGGCTGCATTGCACACAAACACACACACGCACACGCACACACACCCCGAGCATCCTCCCGACAGCCGCGCACACCAGGCTGCAGGATGTCTCCCCCCCGCCCCAATGCAGCGCATCCCTGTCAGGGCTGGAAAGGCTCCAGCCCCAGCCCCACCCTGGCCATTGGGGTCCAGCGCCCAGCTCTCCGCCCCAGGCCCCGCACCACTCCCCGCCCTCCCTGCACCCTAGGGACCGACTCGATCCTCCTCAGAGCCCGGCTGGGCAATGCCAAGCCCCCGAGGTGGGTGCGGGGTCTGTGGTGGGGAGCAGGGTGGCGGGTGCCCCTGGTGCCCTCAGGATCACCTTGAGCCCTTGAGCTGCTCATTACCAAGATGTCAAATCCCCCAAGCTGCTCACTCAGGCTTAAAGGGGGTGGGGGCAGATTAGCCCAGGTTGCCCCCAGGCCTCTCCATCCCCCCCCGCCCCCTCCCCATCCAAACTGCAGCAAAAAGGCCCAGCCCCTGCTGGTATCCACGTCGCCCCCCGCCGCCAGGCAGGCCAGACCAGCCGTCCCCAGGTTTGGGGTCTGGGGGGCAGGCAGAGAACAAAGGGAGCTGGGCGTGCACCCCACTCACCTTGACAGGGGGCTCCACGCCGGGTCCTGTCCCTCCCTCACGGGGTCCCCGGCTCTGCAGCTCCTGCTGCCCGGACTCCCAGAGGCTGGGGCATCCGCGGCGCCCGCCTCTTCTCCCCGGCAGACAAAGCAACCCAAGTCCCGGCTTCACGTGCCCACGGGAGCCAGAAGCTGCCAGGTTACTGCAGCCACCCAGCCCAGCCCTGGCGCCTGGGATGTGCTACCCACTGCAGTCCCCAGCAGGCGTCGGCTTCCCCATCCCCTGCAGGCGGGGGATGGATGGAGGGATGCAGGGATGCAGGGAGGGATGGAGGAGGGATGGATGGATGGACGGACGGACGGATGGAGGGGTGGGCGCTGGTCACCCCAGGCACTGCCTAGGCACCCCTGGCCCCAGGCTGGGCAGAGCCATCTCCATCTGCCCGCTGGGTCCCAGCCACCAGGTCCATCCCTGCTGCTGACTGTCAGAGCGGGAGGCTGGGCTTTCCTGGCAGGTTTTACTTCCCAGCCAGCACAATGATAGGCTCTTAAAGGGCCAGCAGCCGAGCTCCAGCCTGGCTCCCACGCAGGCTCTACCCGACCTGCCTTCACCTGCCCAGGGGACCCGGCTGCCCTCTGCCCCATCACCCCCACAGCCAGGCACTCGTGGCAGGCAGACCCCCAGCAGCGCCCCCCGCCAGGAGGGAAGGGCCATGCTGCAGGCACACAGCGCCCCATCGAGGGCTCAGCCCCTGGCCCCCAGGAAAGCCACTGGGCTGCAGAAGGGGCCAAACCCCAATGCCCAGCCCAGTGACAGGAGCCCCCAGGCTGCCCAGGCCAGCCCCCAGCACCTGCCTGGCTTGGCTCACAGGAGTCGCTCCCCAGCACTGCCGGGCCCCAGCGCCATGGGCAGCAGCTGGCACCAGCGCTGCCGGCGTCGTTAACCACTGGGGGAGGCTGAGCCAGCAGAGATGGCAGGAGCCCGAGGTTGACCCACCAAGACTCCCTGCCTGGCACAGCTGTGCGCACATGGGGGCACACCTGTGCGCACACCTATGCGTACACACGTACTACTGTACAGAACACAGGGCATCTCTCTCACTTACGCGTGCACACACACTCTCCTGGTAGTGAGTGCACACAGGGTGTCATGCACATGCAAGTGTGCACACACAGGGCCTCCCCCCCACATGCTTGTGCTAGTATGCACACACAAGGCCACACACACACACTTGTGCCAGAGCGCACACGCAGTCACACACACACACACACACACACTGCCCAGCCATGGTAAAGTGCACACGCTGAGTTGCACATACTCTTGCTAACGTGCACACAGGGTGTCTCACACACATTTGTGCTAGCATGCACACAACACAGGGTCTCACACACACACTCCCTGGCAGAGTGCACAGCTCCCCGTGAGAGCGGCAGGCTGGCAGGAACAGGGAGCAGGGCACCAGGGCACAGGGGTGTGAGCCCTGCCCCGTGGCTGGGCTCCCCGGGCTGGGGTTGCCGTGAGCTGGCTCGGGGTCTCGGGGTAGCACAGAAGGTGGGGGGCTTCCGGCAAGGACTGCAAGGCCTAAGCAAGGCCGGGGGGTCCCAGGGCTCCAGTGCAAGCTCCCAGACCCCACAGCCACCCTCCCAGACCCCCAGCACCCACGCTGCCCCCAGGGCCCCAGCAGCCCATTGCCTGGCTCCTGCTAGGGCTGTTAGTAACACACCTCACCCACAACATTCCTCAAACCGCGAAAGACATATGGAAAGAGCGACACGAACGAGGAAATCCATTAGAAAACCATCTGCCGAGCAGGGAGCACTTTCCCCCGAGCCCCAGCCGGCTGGGGAGGGGGTGGGAGAGACAGTTGAGCCCCAAGGGAGCTTCCCCAGGGGCTGGGTTAAGACTTTTAAAGCTCCCAAGTAGCTTGAGGGGCCCAGCCTTCCCTGCAGCCCCGCTCCTAAGTCCCAGAGGCGCTTGCAAGCGGCTCCTCGGTGCCCCTCGCCTGACCAGCACCCGCATCACAGAGCTGGCTCCAGCTGGGGGCATTTTTCCCTAAGAGCAGAAGTCAAAGCCGTCGGGCCCGGCCCGCGCTGCTCTCACATGTGAGGTGAGTCTGTCAGTCCCCATTCCTGGCAGACACGTAGCTAGGGCACGGAGGCCGCTGTGGCCGGCACAAAAGAGCCCCTTTTCCCAGTTCAGGGGGAACCAGACAATGGAAACCTCCGGCACACCTGGGGAAAGATGGAGGCCGAGCGGGGCTGAGCCCTGGGTGCTGCGGGGATGCCCACAGTGCCCCTCTGCCCCCGGGAACTGAGCGCTTCTTGCTCCCGGGCACCTGCGCCGAGGGCTTTGGCCCATCCAGAGGGACCCTGCTCACCTGGGGAGACCATCCCGCGGGCTGGCGGGGCCCTGCCCAGCCCCGCTCTGCGCACCGGAGCCCACCCTCAGCCCCTCCCTGGAGCAGCCGTCAGTGCGACTGACCCCCGGGCTCCTGCCGGGACCCAGCCCTGCGTCCCCCACTGCCCCAAGCCCTGGGGTGTTGGGCCTCTGCCCACAGCCCCCTTGAATGATCCCACTCTGCAGCCTTGGACCCCAGCGACTTGCCCAGGTGCAGCACCCAGCACGGCCACCCGCTTCCCCAGCTCAGCCTCCCAGGGCCCCGCTCTCCAGCTCTGCCCATGGGGTCCCAGCGCTCAGCCCCGCAGCCAGCTGGTCCCAGGGCTGGGGCGTGGAGGCAGGCAGGCCGCCCGGTGCCTGGGCAGCAGCAAGGTGCCAGCAGGAGCCCTCGCGTTTCCTCCCTGCAGCCCCCAATGCCCTTCGTGGCAGGGGCTGAGCAGAGGTCTCCGTGCCACGTGGCTGCATCCTGCTGGGGTTGGGGTCAGAAAGCAGCTCCTGCCCGGAGCCCCTAGTCCAACTGAGCAGGGCACGGATGCCTGCGGCACGACCGGGCCAGCTCTGGGGCTGGTGCCCACAGATGCCAAGGCTGGGAGCAGCTGCTGAGCTCAGCTCGGGGCACTGGACTTAGCTGGGCCTTTGGCTGCAGGGGACACTTCACGTCACAGCATGACCTGTGGCACTGCTCTTCCCAGCAGCCCCAGCCCCAGCCCCAGCCCCTGCCGGGTCCCGGTGTCCCGGCAAGCCCCATTAGTCATAGTCTGCTCCTGGGTCACAGGGAGGAGAAGCAGACACAGGAGCGGCCCCCGGAGCCCTGCTCCTGCTCCTGCTCCCTTGTCTGCAATGACTCACCTGCCCCCCGGCACCTGAGCCCCTTCGACGCAAGTCCCCTCCCCAGTGTTAAACCCAACTGACAGGTGGGGAAAGCCAGGCACAGGGACTAAGTGACTTTCCACCGGTCACCCAAGGAGTCAGCATCGGAGCCAGGGCTGAGCCCACCTCACCTCACCCCAGCAGGGCAACACCTCCCCTCCCAGCACAGCCGGGCTCTTCCATGCAGCCTCGCCTGGAGAGGGGGACACACCTCCCAGGCCAGGGTCAGGGCCCCCATCCATCTGTCCAGGGGCTGCTTGTAGCTGGTGCCGGCTAGGACTGGGCTGAGACCACAGCTGGACGCAGCCTGCAGTCAAGGTGAGGATGCATGCGACGGGTGAGCCCGGGGGGGTGGGAGCCGGCCAAGGGGATCAGCAGCGAGGAGGGTGGCCGGGGGAGCAGAACCAGGACTCAGACACGAGCCACACAGCAGAAATGATTGCTCTTCCTTGCCTGCTGCGGGGACGGCCCGCGGCCAGGCCGCAGCGCCCGGGGTGCCACGGGGGATGTGCCTCCTGCCGCCCCAGACACAAGCCCCCGGGCTGCAGGTGGGGGCTCCAGTTGGGATGAGCTGGTCTCTGGGCTGGGGCACAAGGTGGGAGCATCCAGACTTGCTCTCAGCTCCCCCCCCAGCTCCCACCTCCCCTGTTGCGTGCTGCCCTCTGCCGGCCACATGGAGAACTACCACAGGTGCTGGGGGGGGGGCAGCATGCAACAGGGGGGTCCAAAGTGTCCCCTAGAGACAGCCCCAGGCAGAGTCAGGCCCCGGACACATGCCAAGGTTTATTTCTCACGGTGCCTTTCCAGCCCCCAAAGAGAACGAGCTGCTGCGCAACACTTCAAATGCCCCAGGAGGGGCAGAAGCAAGTGCCCCCACCCTCCCCACGAGCGCAGTTCACCCCATGAGCAGAGGAAGGAGGAGGGCAGCTCTAGCTCCACCTGCCTGGGTCCTAGCGCAGGACCACCCGTTATGTGCCCTAGACTCAGCCTGGCAGGTGGGTGTCAGCCCCCAGTGGCGGGGGGGAGCTTGAGGCAAGAGGACTTGTCCATGGTCACGTCCAGCTCTCCTGGCTCCGGGTCTTGGCCCCGGTCCTGTGCTCTACCCAGAGGAAGCTGCAAAGAGAGTGTAGGGGAGAGACAATGGGCACCCGCCTCGCGATGACCTGTTCTGCCCCTGCGCACCATGCATGCTGGGGGGGGCAGGGAATCATACCCCTGGGGACAGCACATGGCCCCCGTGGCTCTCCATGCTGGCGAAGCCGCCAGGGTTTGAGCCAAAGGCACCCCTGTCTTGGCACAATGCAAACCTGGAGCTAAGCTGGGGATGGAGAGCAGCTTGGGCTAGGCCCAGGCGCAAAGAGCAGGCTGCAGCCCCTGCGCATGCCGGGAGGCAACAGGTGCTCTGCAAATGCAGCCTGGGGCTGGACTCGCGGGAACAGGCCCCAGCCTCGTGCTGCTGCAGGTGACAGCGGTAGTAGGGCTTTTACCCTGCAGGCGGTGGCCCCTACGAAGCAACATCATTGCTCATGCATACGCACGACAGGGGTCCAGACAAGGATGCGGCTCCCGGGGCTTGGCCCGTACCGCAGGGGACGTAGCAGTCGCACTCGCAGATGTCACAGCGCATGAACCAGCGGGCCCAGCCCGACTGCTTGGTGACGCAGTCCGCGAGGCGGACGCAGCCATGGGCCAGCGCTGCCCCCACATGGGTCCTGCCGGCGCATGAGGATGAGCAGTGCCCGTCGATGTCCTGCTCGTTGATCTCGACGCGTCCCCACAGGCAGATCCCTGGTGGGGCAGGGAATGGGGGTGACAGCAGCCTGTGACTGGGGGGCCGGGAAGGAGCCACCCCCACAGGGCTCCTCTACAGCATCGTGGCCTCCCAGCGATGCAGCCCGCTCTGGGGTGGAGCGCGGCACTCACGGAGGCAGGAGGGCTTGGGCGTCCAGCGGCCGTCGGCTTGGCAGGCGCTGGCCGGGTCCCCCAGCAGCAGGAAGCCGGGGCGGCAGGCATAGCGCACCACGGAGCCCACCCACCAGTCGTTGCCGTGCACCACGGAGTTGAAGTCTGCTTCAGGCCGCCCGCAGTTCACTGAGGACAGAGAGACCTGGGGGCCCCGCTCAGGCGAGAGCACCAGGCCGCGGGTCCCTGTCCTGGCACGGGGGGAATGCCAGCGCCGCTCCTACAAGGGCTCTGGACCCACAGAGATGCCACAGGTGCATGTGCCAGGGCAGGGGACGTGGTGCCACAGGGTGCGAGCGCGCCGGCTGTTACTGCCACGTTCTGCAAGCCGCAGGGGCATGCACGGAGGCCCCAGTGATGCAGAGGGCTGAGGACAATGACTGCCATGGCCTCAAGGATGCGAATGCGCCCTGCTACCTCCATGGCACCAGCCACACCTACTCCCCCCAGGGTGCACAGGGTCACTCAGCGCCCCCCAGAGCCCGCAGTGCCCCCATACCTCGGCAGAAGGACTTGTACCCCAGCCAGCAGCAGCTGCCGTTCCCACACGGGCTCCTCTTCAGCTCCTTGTGCTTCCCCTTGCACCCCCCAAGGCACAGTGGGGCCGTGCCAGACCAGTACGTGTCTGGGAGCTCTGCAGCAGGCGCAGAGCAGGACCGAGTTACTGGGCTAGGGTCTCGCTCCCCGACACCAGCCTGCCCTGCTCCTCCCCAGCCTCGTTTCCCTGCTGGAGCTCCCAGCATGGCTAAGCCAGGCTGCTCCAGCCTGCCTGAAAGCATCCAGGCACCGTCTCCTCTTTGCCAGCTCCGTGCACCCTCAATAGGCGAGCAGCACCCCGCTCCCAGCACAAGGCAGCACTGGCTCCATGACACGTGGGCCACAGGCCAGGCAGAGGGAGCAGGGCTGGGCCAGGCCACGCTGCCAGGGGACCAAACACCACGTTCTGGGGAGCTTTGCAAAGGGATGAGTCCTTGCAGCCAAGCCTGGTGCACGGCCAGCCCAGGCTCCTCCGTCTTGACTGCACACAGCCCCTCTGTGGAGGGTTCAGGGCTTGACCACCCAACCTGGCCGGCAAAGCCCCCAGGGCCGGGGCAGTGCCCAGTCCCCTAACGAGCAACCTGGAGCCTGCAGGGCCTCAGTGACCCAGGCAAGACCTCTCTGCCTTACAGCGGAGTGCAGACACCCCCCATCCCATGCTGCTCATGCAGTAGGGCCACAGCCCACAGCTCCCTGGCACTCACCTTCCTGCTCCTGGCTGGCAGCAAGCCCAGCCAGCCCCACAATGAGGAGTCCCAGCCACATGGTGCCTAAGCAGGGCCCCCTCTGCTCACCAGCCAGCCCCAGCCTGGCTTTAAAGCTCCCGGTTCTGCCCTTGCTGGCCTCTGGCTGTGCAGGTCATGGGCCCTGCCTGGCCATTTCCCCCGGTGCTCCTAGCTGGCTGCCTGCTGGCCCTGCTCTGCCTGGAGCCAGCTCTCTCAGGGGAAGGGGAGCTGTTCCCTTCTGCTCAGCACTGGGTGGGGAGTCACACCACCCAGGCAAGGAGCTCCCATTAATCCCCAGTCTCCCCCCTGCAGATAATCTCAGTGGAGATTACCCTGGCCATCGGGACTACATTTAAAGGGACACCCTCCTCCATCCCAAACAGGTTGCCAATGAAAGCGAAGTCCCATGCAGTAGCAGGCGGCAACAGCTTGCTCAGGCCCTACTCCCAGAACCCACCCGCGCTCCCGGGACAGGACAGGAACTGCCCAGCACTCTGCCCGGGTACGCCCAGGCTGCCCTGGGACAGGAAGAGTATGACAGCTTTAGGCCCAGCCCTGCAGCAGCACCAACACAAGGGATGCCTCCACGTGCTCCAGCACTGCCCAGCCTGTTTCATGGAATGAATTATTGCTGCAACTCAAGCCAGCCCTTGTTCATCCCTGCCACCCACCGAGTTAAGTATGGCACCAGTGACGATGGTGCCCTTCCACTGTAGGCCAGAGGACACACCCAGGGGATGTGGTCGTGGCTGCCTGAGCCATTTCAGCTTCCTCCCCCACAGGAATTCCCTTGGAAGAGGCACCCACATGCCTGCCCACCTTGTTGCCCAGCACCTGGTGTACATGCTGCCCAGGCCCAGAGCGCACATCCCTGAGGCCTGCGGTCAGGGCATGCCTAAAAGCAACGCTTGCGTTGGGTTCATAAATAGGGCAGCAAGCATGTGGCCAAAGCTGAATGGAGAGTGAGGCCCCCACCACCATCCCACATGCTCCAGCTCCTGGAGCTCCAGGATAAGGGACAGAAGCAACACCCAGTGCCTCAAGGGGATGCCAAGGCCAGAACCACAGCGTAAGGACCCCCCGGAGCCCAGGCCCAGCCCCCAGGTCCGTCTCACGAAGGAGACAAGACACCTGGCTCTCAGCTTCCAACACAGAAACACCTCCCTGGCTCCCTTCCAGGAACCTCTGCTCACCACTTTCCTGCAAGATGGGAGAATCCATCTGCCCCATTTCCCCAGGCAACAGCTGCCTGGAGGAGGAAGTGGCTGCTTCCTCACCTGGCTAAGCTGGCGCTACAAGGTATAAGGCCTCATGGTAATCCAGAGAAGCAAGTGGAGACAAAGGTCTGGAGTTCCCTGTGCTAGAATGCACCCGGGAGCTTTTCTGCAACTCAAACACAGAGCTCAGACACGGCCCTTCCAGACCTGTACACAGATGGGGTAAGAGCTTCAAGCTGCTTAGACCAGTGCCGCAGGCCACATGGATGCTCTCCAAGGGCTATGCCAGCTGTGCTGCAGTTCAGCATAAGCCCATTTGGAAGATTTCTCTCTCCCTTTGGGTGGACTACAGCATCCAGCTCTGAGGCCTGTGGTGTTCAGCCACAGTGGGGCTGGGTTTCCCCAGGGGCTGCATCCCGAGAACCTCAGCACCAGGAGAAAGCTCCCCAGCAAGAGATCTGAAAGGCACTGGGAAAGGTGGCCAGAGCTGGGGTGGGCACCTCCCAACAAGCTCATCGCCCACCCCCAGAGTGGAGCAGGGGTACGACTCACCTACGCTGGGCAGAGCTGCCCCAGCTCCTCACAGCTGGGGCTGGGCTCAGGGATCATGATCCTTGCACCAAGATCCCAGCCACGAACAAGCAGGAATAGACCTGCAGAAAGGCCTGATCCTCCCTGCAAAGGGATGTGGCTAACATCCTTCACCCAGGGAGACCTTGCGGGCATCACTTTGGAATTGAGCCAGCGCTGCTTGAACCCACACAGCACCGTGCAAGGGCACAAACCTCCAGGCCCTACTGCTCGCTCTGGCCCTGCCCAGTGGCATGCAGGTGCCCAGGATGATTGGGGGGAGGCATAAAGCAGACACAGTATGCAAGGGGCTGGCCTGGCATGCAGGACCTTTATTTTTCATGGTGAAATGCACTTTGGGCAGGCCAGCACCTGAGCCCCAATGTGGGGAAAGCCACAGGCAGGAAGCCGAGGGGGCACAAAGGCAGCACAGGGATCCCTCAATGAGAAGGGCACCCTCACGCTGGCACCCCATGAAGTGTCTTGCCCTGCCTTCCCTCAGAAACCAGCAAGGAGACGGGGAAGAGACAACACTAACACTGTGACAGGAGCTTCCCCAGGCCGCTAGCACAAGGACTAGCCCACTGGGAGAGCCAAAGGCACCAGTGTTCACCCACACAAGATGCCAGACACACAACACCCGGCTGGGGTTGGTCACTACTTCCCGTGGTAGGACCAGCACCCACAGCCTCCTGCACGTGGCCACAGGAGCTGGGTTCTGGCCAGGCCTCGGCAGGAGCCAGCAGCAGCAGAGGCCCAACCTTCCTGCCAGGAGCCATCATAGAGGACACAAAGAACCAAACCTCCCAGGCAAGATGGATGGTATCGCTGTCAAGGAGGCTTTGGTGTCCTCTTCCCTCCCTTTTGAGCTGTAAGCCACTTCCCATCACGGCAACCCTCAGCCACTGCCACCTTCTCCTATTGGAGACAGGCCGATCCTCCCCCAACCCTATGCGTTTACCCGCCCACCCTCCCCCTATACCAGTTCGCCTCTGCAGCTGGACAGCACAGCAAAGGGATCTGGCCACAACTCCCGGGAGGAAAGCAGGTTCTGGGACTCCCATAGGCAGTGCCATCCCCCTCAGCTCTGGTGTTAAGCAGAGTTTGGACAACGTCCGAGGGTCCTAACCTGGCAATGCCACGGGCTCAAATCTAGGCCAGCCCCACCTGAGGTGGCAAGGTCCCCCGGGGCTCCCTGAAGCCAAGGTGACCTCACACTATCTGTATGCCCAGTTCCTCTGCTGTCTTCTGCAGCCGGTCCATGACATTCTCCTCTGGCTCCTCAGTGAGGCTGCTGGGCGCAGCTGCCCACTCCTCAGGGTACGTGCTGGCCATGACATAGAACACTGTTTCACTCTCCCCATGCTCATTGGTCTGGTTCATGACATGGATAATAGTGTCAGAGGGGGTGCTGGGCTCTTGCTTCAGCAAGGCACCTGGCTGTGTTGTCCCAGGGCAGGCCACAGCGTACAGCAGGGGTAGCGGTGTGGCCACGTCGTTGGCTTCCTCCAGGGAAGCCTCCGCAGGTGGTTCCACGATGATGACCTGCAGGTTGCTCTCGTCCTCGGGCAGGACCATGCAGTCGCCGGCGCCATCCAGTGCCTTGCCCTGCTTCTCCTGCTCCTTCAACAGCTGTTCAGTCAGCTCCACACTCTCGTAGCGCACCAGCTGCAACCGCATGTAGCCATCCTCATGCTCCTTGTACCTGATGGGCCAGACAGAGGGACAGTAGAGCTGGCAAGCAGGACCAGTGCAGCCAGCAGAAGGAGCATTTACTTGGGGCACAGCCCTGCATACCAACACACCCGACAGGGTCACTCAGGCATCAGCAGGGGCTGCTCACTCCTCCCCCTCCCCAGGAGGTAATGCTGCAGCCCGGACCATGGGCAAGCCCCTAAACCAGGCTGCTCCTGGTTCATCAATGTGAGGGCGCAACAGGAGAAGCCTTGCCAGGAATGTCAAATCTAGCACATCAGTTGCCTCTCTGACCCCAGCCTGTAGACACTGCATCTCCAGCCCAGCCCTGAACTCTGGTGATATGGAGCAAAGGAAGGGAGAAGGGGGGGGGGGCAGAGTTCTAGTACCTGAAGCGAGGGTGGCCCGAGGGCCACTTGAACTGATGCTTTTTCCGGAGATGCACGGTGAGATTGTTGCCCCGCGTGAAGCATTTGTCACAGACGTGGCACTTATACCGGGGCTCTGAGTCACCCTGCAGACGGGTGGGAAGGAAGGAAGGATGTTACAGTCACAGCTCCCAGCCAGCAGGCCCGGGCGCTCCCATTCAACAGGTGACTCTTCCACCTGCTCCCCAGCAGACCCCACTGTACAGGCTAGAAGCATAGTACTGCCATGCAAGCATGGAAAGGTAAGGCCAGGGCAACAGACAGCACTGGCAAAGAGAGGCCTCCCACATACCCCAGGGACCTGTGGAAAATCACGCAGCAGACAGTACTGCCTCCATTGCTGGTTTTAGCTCTCCATGCCCTTGACTGAGAGCTCTTTCAGGAAGCATCTGTCTGTTTACCCATACCGCGCTTGCTGCTTGGTAAAAAAAATCTTTAGCACTTAAGAGTTGCTGCTGTTCCCGGCACCAGTCCCTGGCGGGGAGCGCAGAGCTCTGAAGAGATGAAACACTGGAATGAAACGACGGAGCAAACTCCACAGTCCCCAGAGGCCCCAAACTGGCCCATCCAGCACCAGAGCTGCTGAAGTCATCAGCCCTGCTGTGCAGGGAATGAGGGGGAACAGCCGGGACAAAGGAGCAGCTATGTGCTAGCAGGTACTGCATGTGAACATGCTGACCCAAGCCCGGGGAGATGAGCTGCGCAGACCAAGAGCCTCACAGGTGATCTGCCTCCAGTGTCGCCAGAGCTCTGGGGCAGGGACACTCCAGAACAAGCCCTGCCCACCCCCCAGGGCCCTCTCAAGGGCAGTGCCCAGCAGTCTCAGGGTCAGGGTGGACCTGGGGATTCTCTCCCAGGGTGCACTGAGGCTACAATGTAGATACACCCTGGGCCTCAGTTTCTCCCTGTGCATGGAGGGGGATGATCGCATTCCCCTTTCCTCACGTGCACATGTTGTTTCTTTCCATGTACAGGGCCTAGCACGAGGGACTCCCAGGATTTGCTCAGGGCCTCCCAACCTTCCAGAGAAGCCCCAACTGAGAGTGGCAGAGCCCTGGGGTGCCTCCCACCTCATGGACCTTGCGGTAGTGCAGCTTGATGGAACACAGGGAGCGAGCGGAGAAGCTGCAGCCCTCGAACTCGCAGCGATAGGCCGGTTCTTTGCTGTGTGTGTCAAGGTGTTTCCTCAGACCAATTAAATTCTTGCAGCTGAAAAGACAGAAGAGAATGAAGCTGAGCGACCAAGCAGGCCCTGTTCTGCCACCGCCCCCCCTGCGAAGGACTCCTTCCTGCAGCCCACCTGTAGTCACAGTTGTCACATTTGAAGGGACGTTCCTCACTGTGGCGGAAGCGCATATGGTTGCGCAGGGAAGAGGGCAGCGGGCAGGTCATATCACAGAGAGGGCACTTGTAATGGTTGACTGAAAGAGAGGGACCAAGGGAGCTGTTATCACGGGCCAGGGAAGGGAACAGAACATGCCCAATGAGGGGGCAGGGGAGGATGGTCACTCACCATGGTGCCTCATGTGATCACGAAGCAGCCTCTCCGTGGCAAACCTCTTGGAGCAATGAGAGCACTGAAACCTCTGCTCTATAATGGAGAGGGGGAGAAAGAGTGATGAAATGAGATCTGAGGCAGTAACTAGTGGCCAAGACAGACACTTGCAGCCACTGATGTGCCTTCCAGCACCATCACAGCATTCCTTGGGCTGCCACATGCACAAACTGGGAAGCACTGAGCTCCAAAACAACCTTACTGACTCTAGTAACTGGGAACAAGAGATGTGGAAGCTGGGAATAAAAACGCAGAAACTAGCAAATCCCTCTCGCTTCTAGCTCCAGGCCCAGCCTCAGCACCCCCTGCCCCAACTCACAGCCCAGGGTCATCCCCTGTACTCACGGTCCACGGTAGTCTGCCGGCGGATGTGGTCAAAGAATTTGGTGTTGTTGGCAAACATCCCCCCACAAGTTGGACAGGCCACCACCTTTTCCTGCGTGTGGCTGCGCAGGTGCTCCCGCAGCTTGCAGCGCCCCTTGAAAGTGCAGTCACAGTCTGAATGCAAGAGGAAGAAACAGATGCTGGTCAGAGCCATGGCAGAGACCTGGGAGTGCTGAAACACTGCTGGCAGTACAAAGGAAAGTGGCTTGAAACCAGCCAGCTCCGCCCCAGGGAAGCCTCCAGTTTGCTATTCCACTGTGCGACAGGTTGTCACTACCCCTAGAGGCTAATAAAAGATGTGTTGTAGACAGTAACCTGAGGCTTGACCCAGCTTGCAGCCACTATCCTACAGGACAACACAGGTATTTCCTCAGTAAGCACTGGCATCGTGGCCTTAAAGCATTACAGCACTCTAGCTCCGCTAGACCCGCACGGCAACAGACAGATGAAATGGCTGCACAGGCCCACCCGATATTAATTTTCCTGAGCCTGGGTTTTAAAACAGCTTCATGTCAAGTCTGCCCAAGCTGAGTTTGGCATACGCTGCTGTACAGGAGGGTGAGCAATGACTGAAGCAGGGCCTGATGCAGGGGCATTCAGAAACCCCTAAACTGGTGTAAATCATTAGATATACAGTAAAAGCTCTGTTATCTGGCATCCCCTGGGAATGGGGGATGCCGGTTAATCAAATATGCACCGCCCAGCATCAGTGTGCCAGGGGACAGGGAGGGGGATCCCCCATGCAGGCTGCTTTGCCTCAAGCCATAGAAGTGGCAAAAAAAAATTTGGCTCACGGCAGCAAAACAGGAAGTCCCCCGGAAGTGGTACTGCCGGTTCCGCTTTCGCTGCATCCCTGGGACGCCGGTTAACAGAGTTTTCTGGCTAACAAAGTGCCGGTTAACGCAGCTTTTGCTGTCACTTGCTTCCCAACCCCCGTCCACACTCTCCCCCAAGAGCTCTCACGCGGCTGTCAGGTACCTTTCCAGCCACACGCCACCACGTGGTTCTCCTTCCCAGCAACCTTGTAATCCAAGCAGAAGCTGTGATCCTCCACGTGCCGGTAGAACCACTCCGGGTTATCGAATGACCTCTGCGGGGCGAGGGGGATTTGGGGGGCAGACAAACAAATAACCATTAGTGTGGACGAATCCTCATTTGACAGAGCTCAGGGGAACTCTCCCTCGCCTCGTCCAGAGGCCTCGCTCCGATCGAGATGCGGCCGCACGTGCAACGCTTGCCAGACGACGAAGCGCCTACCGGCTGCTCCGCACTCACCCCCGGAGCAGTGCCGCGGGCGGCCCTCACCTCGCAGTACTCCCACAGACACTGGAAGTTTTCCTGGATCTCCGGCACGATGTTGCGGCTCTGGAAATCCAGCTGGCAGTGGCTCAAGTCCGGCTGGCTCTGCAGGGCCTGCAGCCCCCACTGCTTTAGCTTTGTGTGGTAGCAGTGGAAGTAGACGTGACGGATCAGGTCGGCCAAGCTCTCCGGGGAGCAGAAGCCGCACTCCTGCCACAGGCACGTGTATTCTTCTGCAACGCAAACGGGACACGGACACGTGCCCCGGGTCTGTCAGGGGCCGCATCTCAATCAGAGCACGGCTCCCCCCCAACCCCTCCCCCCGCCCCGCCGGGGGGCTGGACAATCCGGGCCTCACCCAGGGGGTCGCCGTCGCCGCGCTGGGCGCGGAGCTCCTCCTGCTGCTGCAGGTGCTCGGAGACGTGGGCGCAGAAGGGCTCCATGGCAGCGGCCACGTGGCTGCAGCCGTCCCACTCACACTGCAGCACCAGCGCCTCGCGCCGCCCCGGCGCCATGTTCCCGGCCCGGACCTTTCGGCGTCGCCGCGGGGGCACACCGGAGCACGGAAAGCTGCACACTTCCGCCACGCCCGCCAGCCAATCAACGCGAGGGAAGAAGCTGTGCGCGGTGCGCCGCTGAGCGAGTCCGGGCGGGAACTGGGTGGGCATCATGGTTCCGGCCAAGTGGCACCGGAAGTGGGGAGGAACAAGGCAAGGGGGATGACCTTTGACCTCCTTGCCCCCTTAATCTAAGGGACCTTTGACCCCATTAGTGCAGGGGCTTTGGAGTTGTGGGGTAAGGCTCTGCGTGCTGCCCTTTGACCTCACGGGGGTCAGACCCAAAGAGTGGCGGGCAGCAAGGGGCCGGGGTTGTGCATGGGCCTCTCACCGGAAGCTCTCTGCTGGCCTCGCTCCCACCGCAGCTTGTTCACACCCGCTGATCCCGTCTCGAAGGGATATCATTGATCCCCCAGTCCTGCAGCTCCACGGGAGCACTTCCCGCCCCTTGTATCTGGTCTCAGGCTTGCCCCTAACCCCTGCCGGATCGTCCCCTCACCGGGGGAACAGCTCGTCGGATCGTTCGATGGAGTTGATAACACCCGGTCCTGCACGTCGTGAGCGCTGATCATCTTTTCCACTCAATCTGTCTGCACCCAAATGTGTTTGTCCCACTTCCAAAAATTGAGATCGGACCTAGGGTGGAGCAGAGATGCACCAATGCCTTGCACCTGGCACAGGAAATGTTACCGAGCTCGAACCCTTCCTCCCCCCGATTTAAGTTTCATTGTTTGTTAGGTTTCGGGTCGGCGCTCCTGTTGCATGCCTGGCGACTCAGATAGAAATGGTCTTTGAGCCTGGGTGACCTGGGTGATGGCAAGCTCGTTGCTATTCTTGCTGTGTGTGTTTGTCCCCCCAAAGTCACAAGAGAGCTCATATTGGGTTCATTTTCTTCACGTTCAACATGATGAATGACAATGCGAAAACTCATGCAAATAACACTAGGCAAATAAGAGGCAGAAGTTCCAAGTCAATACATACAACCAGCAATTTTGCTGTGAAACCAGAAGCGAAACACGGGGACATTGAAACCTTCCTATAATATCTTCCTTGCAAACAATGATTTCTATTCTCTGGTTGATGTGTGTGTATAACATAGTCATTATTAATGAGACGCAAGGTGATAAGGGCTTCTTGCTTGGGTGTTGTTTTTTTTTTCCTGGTGCCCTGAAATGCTTAATAAATGGAATCATCAGATAATCTAATAAAGAACACTGTAAACATTTACAGACCATAATTTGAATCTCTTTTCTTTCCTCTATTCTTCTCTCTCTTTACAGAGTCCCTCTAATTACTACTGTTTTCTCCTCCCCGCCCACCTCCCCCAACACAAAGAGCGAAATACCCCACTGAATAATGAATTCAGGACCAGGATATAAAAGCTTCAATACTGTGGTTTTCTTAAAGATGGTATCGACGGCAGTAGTCCTGGTGTTTCTGAGTAACGACAACAAAGAGGTGCACAGTCCCACAATGGAAAGATACTTATTATTGAAGGAAACTTCTTAGTCACAAATTTTCCAGGGAAAAAGGTCTTAAAAGCTTGGGGTGTGGGGGTGGAAATTTGTATGTCCTGGCTTTGGCAGCATTTTTCCATGTGTATTTTTAAAAACATTTTGCTTCCCTCTTAGTACTAGAACTAATTATTTGCTAATATATGACCCAAACCAGGAAAACCTATTGATTTCAATTATACTACTGATCAGCTTGAAGTTAACCACATGCTTTGGTGTGTTGCTGGATTGAGCAGGGGGACGAGGGATATTACTGATAGTACCCTGCTTGAGAAAAAATAAACCAACTTTTCACAGTAGGCCTTTATACATCAATGGGATGAACACATGCTGAAAACTAAATGGGTGCATTAATATCTGCCAAATCAGGGCCCAAGTGTTCAGCATCTAATGAGAATTCACACGGCAGCTGCTTTTCACAGTGAAGCTTGCAGAAGTGTGAAACTCTGCAATATATTATACCAACTGAAATGTAAAGTCAGTCACCCATGTCCTCAGGGTAAACACTGATTGTTGTATAAACATGTAACCCCCCAGCATCCTATAAGATTACAATCACAATCGTGACAGCTGGAGGTCCTGGTCAAACACAGCAAATTAAGTATCAGCTTTATGTTGCATGTTCCAAGATAGCGTTATATAGCAATACACAGTGTTTTGTGATAACACTTAACGATAAACAACAAATATCCTCTTATTTAGCAGCAAGGTGAGGGATTTAAAACCAAAATTGAATGACACAAATCAACACTCGCTCTTACAGTTGCGCATCTAACACCTTGTATTAGGAAACAGGGCAGTGAGGTTAGCCAGGTAGCAAATACAAGTCAAAATCAAATGCAGTTGGATAAAATGTGGCCTGTTATGGCGATGGGTCAATACACAGCTGGCTGTATAGCTATATCCTATCACACATCCGGATTCCACAAATTAAACTTCATGGAAGATGCATGGTTAAATCCAATAGACTGAACAGAAAATCTCATCCCTATGTGACTGGAAAGGCAGGTGCATGTTAAGAGCTTGGTCTGCTGTAGGACAAGCATTGGTTGTGATTGGATTTCATCTTTGGCTAATTATTTCCTGTGTTCAGGAGACAGAGCAGTTCCAAGTCCCAAGGGCTTCAATGCAATTATTTTCCATCGATAAAAAAGGCATGCAAAGGGATAGACATTTTCAGCAATACAGGGAGAGCAATCCTAGCTGCACTGCTGCCGATAGCCCTGGGACAAAGATTTGCCCTGGGTCTGCAAAGTGGTAGTAAACCAAGCAAATAAGTTTGAGCTGGAAGCAGACAGAGCTGGTGCGGGGGTCTGACAATGGATTGACCTGTGGAAAGCTGTGACAACTTAGGATGCAGAAACACGATGCTTTTACTGTGACCTCCTACCCTGGCCTGGCTTCACTATCCCACCTGTTGCTCCTGGTCATCAACCTAGGTTCTCTTCTCCCTGCCCCAGGGACTGGTCTCCTTGTCAAAGTGTCAGCCCAGTGCTTAGGATGATGGGGGCACTGATTCTTGTGCCCTGCCTGTGGGGTCTATTGAGATAAAGGCAACAGCAGTAGCTTCTGCGGAAGTGAATTTGGAGGTGGAAAGGGAGACAGAGAATATTCATCAGCGATCGAAGCACAAGAAACTTGTAGATGGGGAGAACAGTCTGGGGTGAGATGAGGATCTCCCTTACATGAAGGAGGGAGAAAAGAGGTCTATCAGAGACTCCAATATCCAGGAAGGGTATGAAGCCTCCCATTTGGGAAGCTGCCCCTCCCCTTTGGCTTCTAACCACTTCGGTTCAATTCCTCTCTCCTTGCTTTCTTGGGGCAGGCAAGGTATCACCAGGCTAGAGCAGGTTAAATGCACCAGGACCTGTGATTTAACTCTGTTATTTCAGTCCCTCTCTCACCTGCTTTTCTTTCTCCTGGCAGCCACTGCCAACCACTCTGCTCCCCCCCCCCCCCAAATTAAATTAAAGATATTTTGGAAAAATAAACTCCCTTCCCCAGTTATGCCGGCTGCACACATGACGGGCCAAACTCATTCCCAGTGTAACATCGCCAAGAGCCCCAGGAATTCAAATGAATGACAGACCTAGCCTAACCACACTCTGGAGCAGCCAGCGGAGTCCACAAGAAATGAAGCATTTGATTATGAAGAATATACGAGCAGCATTTCACAGGTGTAAATAGAGTCCCATCTTAGGCAAGCGGCTGAGCACTAATCTGCACTTCTTCTAGACCAGGTGCTGCAGATGTTCCTCACTCCATTCTTTCTCCTACCTATTTCTGTGCTGAGGTTCCTGCATCACACAAAAATGATCTGCCAGCTGCTTAACTGGGGCAAGTTTCTGAACCAAGGGATAAGCGTAAATACAGTTCACTCTGCTGCTTAGTTCAGGGACAGCAGGCACTGAGTTTCTCAGAGTACATTGCCATCTGCAAGGAGTCTAGTGACGACCAGCAAGAGACTGAACCTGTATTAGTAGAAAGATACTTGCAGATCTCAGAGAACCAAATGAAGGCCTTCCAGATGGACTATGAAAAGAGGATCCAGCAGAATGAGGGCTGGTCAAGCCACGTGGATATTCACTTGTGGGGCACCACGTTGCATCTGGTCCTGCCGGCTTTTGATAAAGTTGGTACCATGCTTGGTGGCTTTTGTGAAGTTAACCGGTGGTGTTACCCACTTCCTCCAAGGGACCCTGTTCTCCACCACTGACTTCATGGAGAACCTCCTCAAGATTTAGTTTTATTTTCATTTTTAACAGCCAGCTTAGCTTGTTGTCCGAGGGCACAGGAGGTTGATTCATTGTTTGTCTGCACAGCGCCCAGCACCGTGAGCTTGAGGCCTGTAGACACCAGCTTACCAGCTTGAGGCCTGTAGACGCCATTTTTTCCACCCTATTCCTTACTCTTTCTGATGTCTGAAGCCACCTGATTGCTGAACGACTCATCAGTCTTTTATGTTAGGGGACTTTTGCCCTCTCCATAAAAGAAATTCCATTTTCACCCATGAATTGCCTTTTCAGTCAAGAGAAAGAACCTTTGAGAAGGACCTGCACTGACCATGCAAATTGCAGTGAAACAGACATCCAAAGATTTGCATTTAAACAAATCCCAAGCAGGCTATTTCAGAGACATCACTAAATTGTGAAAAATACATTCCTGGCAGGCTCCAAAAGGACTCCGTTGGCGTAGAATGAACATTGACTTCAGTCTCACCTGGAAAGCTCATGCAGATTCACTTCCAGAGCCCTCGCAGAATCTGAAAAGGAGGACGTACAGCAGCGCTCAGTATGGAAACGGGTGAGTTTCATCCTCAAAACTTTCCAAGAGTTCAAATGTTGCTGTCAACCGCGTTTAATCAAAACAGCAATGACAGAGAGGAAAAAAAGGAACAGGTACATTATGTGCTGTCTGGGCAGATCTAAACAATAAGGACAGGACTGGTGCCTTACATCACTATGTGGGCAACAGCTCAGTAGTTTAACAGCATTGACTAATAGTTCAACCTCCCTAAGTACAAGTTAGGATGCTTCCTTCCCTCACAATGCAGTGTTTCTGGAGAATGACTGAGCCATCATTATTCTGTGACATGACTTAATTTACTTGAAGATGGTAATAAGAGTCTATTAGACTCTTCTAATAGAACATCTTATTCTCGTAGAAGCTTATTTTCCCTTCAGGTTTTTAATGTCTCGGGGACAGGTCTGGTTCATGGAAACCAGCGGGGCTGTCTATGTGACAAAGGGTTTCAGGGGTCGGCCCTTATCTTGCAGCAGATAAATGAGATCAGCCCTAATCTTGCATGACTTAAGCCTCTGCACAACTCTGGCTGGCTGAGTAGACCAGCTGGTTGCAGCAGGACTTACTTGTGTGAGTAAAGCCAAGGAGGAGGGAGAGTATCTGCAGGCCTGGGGCCTTAATTTGTAACAAGAATCGGGGACTTAAGAGACACGTGTAATATCACAGCACTGTGTTTTGCTACAGTGAGTCATTTGATAAAAATTGGCCTGTCCTTTCGCATGCTATGTTTGATGCTAATGGTATAAAGGAATCAGCCCTATGTTTGATGCTGATATGGTATAAAGGCCAATGAAGTCCGCTCAGTCCCACAGAAGGATATTATCTAACGTGCTCAGACTATAGTGATGGCATAGCAATAACAACGCTGCCTAGCTCTTACGTGGCACCCTCCATCAAGTGCCTCGCAAAGGAGATGAGCATCATGTTACGGGGGGGATACCGAGGCAGTTTGCCCCTGACTGTCTAGCAGTGCAGCAGCCAAATTTAGGAATAAGATCCTGGTTCCCCACTTTCCAATCCAACAGGCCACCTTGTCGGCCCAGAACAGCAGGGAAGTGTCACTATTCCCCTTCTACAGAAGGGGAAACTGAGGCACAGGGAGGCTGCTGCAAGGACACAGGACCAGGCAGTGGCTGTCAGGATCCCAAGTCTTCAGGGTCCCAGAGCAGGGCCCTCCTGTTACATCACACGCTGCTCTCTCTTCCCTGGCTATGCAGCACACCTCACCTGCTCCCCAAGCAAGTAGAAATCCCCTTATAGCAAAAGCCAACCCATCCGTCTTGCTGCAGAAGCCAACCAGCTAATCCCAGGACACTGACAATTGCTCTGCACATACTAAGTCATACTTGGCAGTCCTGCTAGGATTTAAGGTTTGCTTCAATCATACATTTATGGTTTCTCCTAGGCACACACTTAACTCATCATTGCAATTTATATACATCTCTTGTAGCATGAAGAGTGTCCCAAGCTGCATATATGGTTTGTAAACCTGTTGCTGTTCAGTCTTCCCTTTCCCATCTGATGTGGCCAAAGCCCTGGATTGCCACTGGCATCCTGAGCACGTTCTTTCAGATGTCCAGAGTTTGCTCCATTAAGGTGATTACTTATGAAAGCCAAGGACTTGATTTTCATATACTCTGGGGCCCCTTTCCATGGCACTGGAATCACTCAGAGGCCTTAATTTGGAGACCCTGCTAGAGAAAGGTCAAGGAGCCTTCCTGCAAATTATGATCTGGCTCTAAGACTCCCAAGTCTCATATGCTTAAACCTCCTGGTTCCAATATCATGCGTTTCAAAAACAGACCAAAGTTAGAGGTGGGAAAGACTGAATGGCTGAAGAGGTTTGTCTCTTTAACCTTGATCAAAACCCCAAAATGTTCAGCCAGTAAGACCTGAAACCAAATGTCTGTGGCACCTTCAGTTGGCTGGTTTTCAAAATCAGGTGCGTTTGAGGAAAAGACAAAACTTCCCAGAAAAAAACCCAAACATTATTATAGTCAAAATGCGATTTGCCATTTTTTCCATGGAAAAAGTTTGATCAGTCTTATTGAAAAGCCCTTCTCTCCTGCCCATGGAAATATCCTTCCTTCCTGAACATTTGCTATTGCTTTTTCTAAAGATTAGTTTTGAATTCCTAAAGCAATGGGATTGTTTCCTATTTCTTTCCTGAGCTTATTCAACAGCTTCATAGACCCTTAAGGTTTTCACTCAATTATTCCACATTTCCCCTGGAATAACTAAGATCAGCATTGATCCATAATCAAGAAAGCTTTCTAATAGTGTAAGGCCTTGGCCCAATAACTTGATCTCTGCTTAGCTTCTTATCTGTGTAAGGTACATGTATAATGATCCTGACCTGACATACGAGATTCAGCTCTCATACCAGCTCAAAAGCACTTTGAGGTCCTGAGTGTAGTTGGCATATGCTATTCACTTTTTCTGTGTTACCTTGGACTAGGACCTGTGACAGGGATGCATTAGCTGCTTCAATTTAAATATAGACATCTTAGAAGCATGAATGTTTAAAATTCCTGGGAAATCCCCCCCCAAGCAATCAACATTTTACAGAAATGCACATGCGTATGCGTGTGTGCATGTACCTGTAAAATCTTGCCTCCTTGTATCTTTCTTGTTAGCAAATCTTTTTAAAGATGTTGTTAGCAGCTTTTTGCCTATCACCAAAGAAACCGCGTTTCTTGTAGAGCTATGACACAGCTTCGTCATCGTTTGCAAATAAACATAACCAGGTCTTGCATCGGAAGTTGTGCTTCAAATCGATGGAGAAGGAGCTAGGGGCTACAGCAGAACAGGATAAAAATCTTACTCATTGGAGGCCTGAATCAATGCCCAGGGGAAAGGCTTAGTCAGTGGATGAGTCACGCTCCATCAGCGGAAGGCTCTCCTGACTCCGTGGGGTGCTGGGTGTCTGCTCCCATCCGTGCCATGGGCGTGCTTGGGCATGTCACTCTGCCCCTGTGGTCCCCGCTCTTCTCTTTGCCTCTTTAGACCGTCAGGTCCCCAAGGCAGCAGCCGTTTTTCCCAATGAACACGATGGAGCCCTTATCTCGGTAGGGGCCTGTGTTCACCATCTGAATCCAAACTAATGGTTGTAGCAACAGCAGCGGCATGGCTGGTCCACTGTACTTAGGCAGCACGGAGCCCACACCATGGCCAGCCACCCCTCGCGCCCTCAGACGTTCCCCTCTCCAGGTTCAGCACCTTCTCTGCACCTGGGGATGGCAGGATGTAGGACTCACGGTGACAAATGGAGACTGCCAGCTGGATGAGAATAAGCAGGAATGTGGAAAGGTAAATCAGATTTCTAAAGAGATCAAACACTTCCCCTTGGGGACACTTGTTTGCTTTCTGTCCGGAAACACACGGCAGTTTGTCGTCCGAGGGATTAACTCGAACATCAAGTTTCCATCTGTAACATTTGAATAAAAGCCTTGTGCTCCGCTCCTCACCGGCAGCCACAGGTGCGGGCTCTTTCTGTGGGCAGACTCCAGCTGAGAGGATAAAGGAGCCGGTGCCTTATTGTGCTTCTGCTCTGGTGCATCCCTGGGCTCAGTGGCAGTCAAAACAGCCAAGCAAATGGCAGGCTTTGCAGAGACTGATTCTGCCTGTGTGCACCTCTTCCTGAGCAGCTGTGGCCTGGTGAATGGGGCACGGGGCTGGCACCTGGGGTCTGCTCCCGAACACACCACTGTCTTGTTGCGTGACTTCACATGAGTCACTTTGTTCTTCTGTGCTGCGGTTTCCCCATCTATACGATGGAGGCGATGATACCATTACTGACCTCTTTGCAAAGTGCCTTGAGATGGGAGTACCGTGCTACGTGAGAGCTCCAGTTATCATTACAGCCTGGCGCTGGGGCTCTGCACAGAGGCAAATGGCACCTTTAAAGAATACCTTTGCTCAGGTTACCCCGTGGTTTTTTTTGACTGACTTACCCCCTGCCACTTGCTAACAGGCCCTTTGAAGAACGGCCATGTTCTACTAAGTTGATTTGCTCTTTCATCTTGGCCTATTCAAGGGAAAGTTTTTGGTTTAAACTGAAACAAATAACGGAGAACAAAAGCCTTGCTTGTCATCTTCTGCCTTTCATTCCCATCAGACATGCCAGGCCTAGTTATAACCTGCAAGCCCTAACCACAATGGGCCACGCTCTTAGCTGGTGTCACCTGATGGAGCATCACTGATGTTAAATCAGGTGCACTGGTTTATACCATTAGGAACGATTCAGTTCTTTTAGATGAGTAGAAACATCACAAGCATGAATCTCTAGGTCAAACAAGTCAACTTGGATATCGCATCTCTGACCATGCAGACAAGCACATGCACATCGTGTGTTCTCCAAGCCGTCTGTTAAAGCAAAGCAGCTAATCAAGGCAAAGCAAACCCTGCACCTTTTCCCTGAGCCCTGCCAAATACATGTTTTTTGCAGTGTGCTCAGACCATTGGACCAACAGGAGTAGGAAACCAGTTGCTCCTGCCCTCAGTGACAAACCCTGCCAGGGGCTCCTTTGTTCATGTGGAGAGCCCAACTCAACCCAGGTATGGGCTGTGTCTTGGAGCAAGGGGCACCTCTCAGGTAGACGGCACCTAGACCCATTGTAATGATGTTCAGCCTTTTAAAAAATGGAATGATAATAGAATTTGAAGTATTAAAAATACCCCCCAAAACCCTTTCTGTGGTGCCAGCCCAGTTAGTTCAGCAGCAGCTACTGCTTCGTGACTCTGGGAAATATCTTACCTATCTTTGCCTGGGGTTGCTTATACAGTGGAGTGAATTTTTTTTACACTATATGTGTTTCTTCCTCCACCGGTGAAAGACTATTTGTTATGGAAACAGAATTTTGTTTGGTAGGGAAGAAAGAAACAGAATATTTGCCCATTTTCCATTTATCCTGGGGATTTTTAACTAAAATTCTGTTACCGAACATTTTTGTTCACCAAAAATGCAGTTTCAGTATGTGCAAACCTTCAACCATCCTTCCAAACTCCTTGTGTCTTTACCAAAGACCAAAATAAAAACATGTTTGATAAAAAACTAGGATCTTTGCAATGTAGCCCCCCTTTCCTTTCTGAATCCTGGGAGGTGACAGTAAGGATGAAATTAGGTTTGGCAAGCTGGTCAGCTGACCAGTCAAATATTGTCAGTTGACTGCATATTTTTTTGATCATTCAAAAATTATAGCACTGTTACCAAAAAACCACATTTTTTGTAGTTTGTTGACAGAAATACGATTTTTTAATTATTTTTTTACACATTTCTTAAGGAAAAATGGTGCTTTTCCTGCATATTATTTAGACCTATTGGCAATTTTTGACCGATATTTGACGGGTCAATGGACCAAACTTTATTTGACTGGTCAAATATCTAACCCTAGCTGAAACTGCCCACAAAACTCTTCCATCTTTCAGACCACACTAACGACCGGCTTTGAGACAGGTGCTGCAGAGGCAATGTAGGAGAGAGGGCTCTGAGCATGGAAAAGAACCGTGTAATGCTGAAGTTCCTGACTTCTCAAGCCTCTCCTCCTAAGCCACATTTGGCACAAGCATCACACAGAGAGCAGGAGGAGACAACCGTCCTTCCCACTGACCTTGACCTGACTCTGCCAACATTGACCTTCTTCAGCCCCAAAGGCCAGACTTGTGCCCCTGGAGCTAAAGGAGTGACTTTGAGCTGGTAGTAGTTAATAGGGCATATCTACACGTGCATTAACGCACCATAATTATGGTGCAATAAGTTTAGCACAGGTACTAACTTAATGCGCAGTAATTGGAACTACTGTGCAGAAGCACCGGCGCACATCTCTTAAGTGATGCTAATGCACAGTAGATTAATTATACTGCACATTAGCACATTAGCATGGCACTGTGACATGCTAATTCACAGGAAATTAGTCTACTGCCCAGTTAGCATCTCATGTAGACGTGCCCATAAGGTGCCTCTCATGTGTCAACCATGGAGGTATGGCAATACCCATTCTGCTGGGGAGCTATGCTTTCTAACTACTAATTACTGGCTATTAACGGGTTATATCCAAGATCTTTAAATTACCGGAATGTTTCCATTATACATTTCCACTCTCAAAAGTATGAAAATAATAAGAATATCATTAACAAATTGCACATATTGGTGGTAACTAACCTTATTTTTTGCTACCTCTAGGATTTTGCTAACCTAGATTTTTGGCTGATCACAATGTAATTCCCATAAGATTTAGACTGGCAACTCCAAGTGGCTTTTACCTGCTTGTTTTGGGGAGTGGGACCTTGGCAGAATGAGTGGGATAAAAGTATCTCTTGAGACTAACCGCATGGTTCATAATTAAAACGCCCCTCTCTTACAGACTGGTAATGTTTTATGGGTTAGAGTAATGAAAGTGCACAAGAAAAATCACGTGCGGACATAGGCAAACCACAGCTTGGTGTCCTAGAAGTGACCACATCCTAAGTGTAACAAGGCTGAGTGGACAGACAGTCAAATACTGAGCTCTGAGTACAGAGAAGCTGCAGAGTAAAGCCCACACTGATTCCTGCGGTGGTAGATTCTCCCTGGCATTAAGAAACCAAATTAAAATTGACTCGTTTGAGCACAAGGCTAGGAACCAGGAACTCCAAGAGCTCTCAGACAACCCATCAATACAGAGCAACCTTTCATGCTAATGGAGTTTGCTCTCCCTAGGTGAACCCTGGCCTGCCTAATGATGTTAACTCCACATGGCGAGAAGCATTTGATGCTTTCACACAAGGCGGCAGTGCGCACTTGGCACATAGCTTAGGAAAACCTCCGAGGTGCTTTTCGTTGGCTCACGGAAAGAGAAAGTGGTTTGATGAACTAGCTCCTTCTCACTAGTTCCAGTTTTGCACAGTTGGTTCAAACTCATTGACACGCCAATGTATTTTGGCTATGCCATTTTAGGAATTGTCCTCACTATGTGGGTAGCAATACTGCCTCTGGTACTATACCTGCCACATACTAATGGCAAGGGTCCCAAAAGCATCTTATTATTTTTCAAAGGAAGCAAGGAACCTCACAATACAATGCCTACTGAAATTAGAGAGAGCTGCATGACTAATTCCCTTGTAAAAGGGTCTGAAAAGCTCTACATATATTGCAACTAATAGAGACCATTTATGATCTTGGTTGGTCTCCTGCGTAACACAGGCCAAAGAGCTCCCTACCTTCCCCTGCCGAGCAATTCCTGTGGTGGAGAAAATTATTCTTACTGCATCGTGGCCCCTTAGTGAGCCCCCAGGACTTCCCTGCTGAATGGTACAGGACAGCAGAGACTGTCCTTGGGTTCTGCTATTACACAGTGGCTGGCCCAGGAGGGTTATGATCTATGACGGGGCCACTCAGCAGTAACTGAACCTGAATAATACATAGTAAGCTTTTGGGAAACATCCTCTCTCAACAGGAAGATGCTGGACAAAGTGACAATGCATTTGCTCCTGCCTTTATCAAGCTGTTCCACTTACTCTACCCATTGTTTGAACTCTGCTTCCTCTGCTCAGCCCCGACAGACTACGGCAAACGCGTTTACCAAGGAGTGAGAGTGAAGCACACGGTCAAAGACCTCCTGGCGGAGAAGCGATCGCAGCAGAGCAGCGGCTCCCGATTCAGTGTAAGTCCTGCTTGAAAGAGAAATGCCATTTCCCGTAATCCCCTGGCTTTAAAGAGGATTTGCACGGAGCGCTGTGCTTCTGTGCCACTGAAATCCCCATGAAGCAATGTTCTCAAAAAAGAAGGACTTCATGGAGTGGAAGGTGAAAAAAGGCTCACACTCCGGGGGTTTTGGACAAGAGTCTAGTCTAGGATAGCTGCTGTGGGACCTGAGCGCATCTCTTCCATAATGTCAGAAATTACCGGCTGGGGGAAAGCAGGCAGATTTGCGCATCGAGGGTCCCGTCCAAAGAACATGAAAGTCTCTCTAATTAATTTCCCGTTCCGATGAACCCCAGAGGAGTTTGAGCCCTAAGAAGCACAAATCTCACCCTGTTTAACTAAACTGATAACACTAATTCTCTTTCCCTTTCACATACCTTTTATTAGGGCTTTCAAAGACAGCTTCATTTCCCCTCAGCTCTGATTGACCGAGTCAGTCTGATAAAGCTGAACAGGCCCCCCCTGGAAGCGCTATTTGGTGCACAGATGCATATAAGCAGCACTAAAAAGGCCATGCAATGATTTCATATTCATGAAAAGAGAGGTTGGGTATCAGCGTGCTGAGGCTCCAACACCAGAAAACAGACAGGAGTAGTAGGTTTCCCAGTGGAAATGCTATATATTTTCTATAACTGGGCAGCAGTAATGCAATAGGCTTGGAAATGGCTGCAATTTGCAGAACTCAGACAACCCCCAACCCCAGCACAAAGCATTAAAGCACCCTATGTTGTCCTTACACTGTTCCTAGTCTGATTGAGGGCAAGGGCACTTGGTTTCCTCAGAAGATCAAGCAGCATCCTCTAGAGACCACACTGCAAATACACAAAAAGGCAGTGACATTGTCTGTCACAGTCCTCCCTGGCTTCCTGCATTTGCAGTCTAGCGGGCTGTCTCCTGGGCTGGCAAAACGCTAGCTTGAAATAATGAGATGAGTGATTATTGACCCCTGGAGACCTGGAGCAGCTCAGCCTGTAGATTTAAGCTCTCCTCTATGTGCCCCAACAAACTGGACACCTCTTAAGCGCCAAGCAAGATTCCCCAAATGCCTTATGGTTTCTGGTGCCACCCTGCCTTGCTTTAAAGGGGCTTGGTTTTTTGGTGGCTTGTGCTCCACGCTGTCTGACTACCAGGTCCTTTTAAGACGTCTTGAACTGCACAGCGAAACAACAGAGGTTCTCTCGCTGCTTTTGAGAATCTGGGGCAGGAGTCATTGAGAAACTCAACGTAAAAGGAAAAAACAACTACCCCCACCAGCCCAGCTCAGCCCAGCCCAGCCCTGCACTGGCTGAGCCCAAATAAGTTCCCAGCTGTTCTGTGCAGTCACTGGTTTCTACTTTAATTTCTGCGCCCAGGATTTGAGCCCTTCATATTCCTCTGGAAGGTTACCACTGGCAGAAAGCATTTGAAGACCCTTTTGAGGAACACACAACAGGCAATGGGTCTTGGCCCATTCCCATCACTTAACCATTGGACCTTCGTATCTGCCATAGGTGCTAGCAAATGCAGCATGTCTCACTGCAGAAATTGCACTGTTTCCCCGTCTTTTGAACACAACAAACCCAGAGGAATGCTTAGGAGGCTCCCAGTGCAGTCATCAACCAACTGATCAACTCACACCCCTATACAGAGTGTGTTATTACACGCACTGACATGGGGGGGCATTCATCAACTACTGCACGCTCCCCAAAGTTGGCAACAGGCAGACTCAGGCTCCCAAGGACAATAATTTTACTGTTTTAATTCCACTGACATCAGCAGTTACTTCAGTATAAAACCAGCATCTGTCCCTTTTCAGGATCCACTCTAGGGCTCTTGGACCAAGTCTTTGGTGCTAATTTAAGAGGAGTTCAGGTAAAACCATTCTCTTTCTTAAGTTCCTCCCATCACTGTAAGTTATCCTCCTGTTCAGAAAGCCAAAGAATCACCTGACGAGTTGTTTTCCTCCCGATATTTATTGACTCGCATCTCTTCCGCCCTCTAAAACATGTCTTCAGGCTGAGAATTTAAAAGACCCCTGAATTCATTAAAATTATCACTGTCCCTGGAAATCCCAGCTCCCTTGAAATCAATGCAAATTCTGCTGTTGTTGTCAACAGCGCCAGGATTTCACTCAGAGGATCTAAATCTCCTCGAGAGACTTTGAAGCTCGAAGCCTAGCTTAGCCACCCCTATTCAATTCTCTTTCATCTTTCTCCATAAGTCACACCATCCAGCCACTCAGTAAATGATGCTGATCTTCTCTAAACTGCTGGAAGGACACTGAAAACTCAGAGGCAATGTCATCTTCAGACTAGGACCTATTCCAGATATAGTCATATCAGATCTAAGAGCCTTGTCTGCCAAAGGCTCCCTGCTCATAGCTGCTATTTGTTAGTACTGTGAAGGATTAAGTCACGCTCATCAAACTGCATCATTTCTGTGCTCAGGGTGAGAGGAACTACGACAGATGTATGTGGGGTGATCGAGTCACCAAGCCTGCCATCCTTGCAGGAGATGGGGACAGCAGTTAGTTGAGTTAGGAGCAAAATAAAGAACATTTTCAGGCATTGGGAGCTTATTTCCTTTTCAGGCCATTTGTTTCAGGTTTTCACTGGTTGCAAAGCACACAGATCAGAAAGGATTTTTTGCTCTGGATTTTTTCATTACACACATGAAGTTTACGGTACCTAACCACCCAAACCAAACTGGGCGGCAAGCCCTGACTTGGGGAGGAGTATATGCCTAGGGACACATGCACTATTGTGTGCACCTGACATCTAAGAGGCCCATCACTGCTGGAGACACCTGGCTGCCATGTACATGGCATGAGGTTCACACATTTTTGCACACACCTCAAGGCAGCAGAAGCGTGAGCTGGGACTGGAATGCTTTATCCACCATTTACTCTTGGCTATAATGACAGCTGCTTTGCTGCTCAGCGTTCAGATATCCTTGGGCTGGGTGCAAAAGGCAGCAGTAAGGTAGAAAGGGCAATGTTGTAAAGTGTTCCCTCCTTCCTTATTTACTCTGCTTGTTTTGCATGCAGCAGCATAGCAGATTTTTGTGCATATGCTACTACAAAACTAGCTCTGCAGTTGCCTCTTCCAATAAAAGAGAAATTATGGCATGGGACAGACATCTTTATTGGCTGGGGCAATGCTCCGACTAATTTGGAAAAGTGCGGCTGTGGGCACTGCTAAGTTCATTAAATAAATAGATAATATATCCCAGCGAACAGCAGGTGAGTGACTACCTGACTATATAACTATGATGCAGTGTAATTAAGCTGCACCCTTTGTTTGAAATGGATCTTTGCTCCAAAAATGGAAAAAACGTTCTTTAGCCAACGGAAGTGTCTGGAACAGCTGTGCGCTCCTGGGCTGGGTTGATAACTGTCAGGAAAATCAGCTCCTGGTCTGCTGAGTGAGATAGCCTCTTGCACTGGGGCCTTTCTTCTGCAGATAGAAAGGGAATTTGCATTGTGATGATATACATGAGATTTGCATTTCTGATTTCCCATGAATTGCTAGATGTGGGTATCACTCATCATCCCCATGGGTGCCCACCTCCCATCTCCTCTGATTCATCAGGGCACCTGGGAAGGAATAGCAGTAGTGAACAAAAGAAAGATAACCACAGCTGGCAAACGGTGCTACTTATCAGCACGTTCCCAAGCACGTAACAGAAAGGCCAGGATCCAGGATCACAGGCTCTCTTTCATAGATGGGGAAACTGAGGCACAGAGAGCCAAACTGTCTTGCCCAGGAGCTGAGCCCAGAATACAGCCCTGGTCGTCAATCTGCTGGACCTCTGTCTCCAATGGCAAACCAGGGTAGATCCAAAGGACCGCGCAGGAGCGACGCTGGAAGGAGAGATTCCCCCTGACTGCAAGACTCAGCTGAGTTTGTTTTTTCATTGAAAAATAAGGGGTTTTACGAAAAGAGACTGAAGCAGAAATGTCTCACCCTGATAAGAAAAAAACAATGCAGCAATTTGACTTATTTTCCCCCGTTTTCAGTTTGACATTTTTAAAGTGGAAAAGTAATAATAATTTTTTTTTAAATCCTCAGAAATGTAGGGGAAACTGAATTTCCTATAGGAAAAGCCTCTCCTTTGGGGCTGCTGAAGAGCTTGGAGAGTCATTCAGCTCTCTCGGGATTTTTGTGAGCCAGCTGCACAGCTAGCAGCTCAGTAAGGGCATCCCTGTTGCTACACCTGACTCAGGACCCCATGCTGCCATCAGACCCGGGTGCTTGGAGGGCCTGAAGTCAAGGCAGAAGCAGGAGGCAGGTTGTGAAAATCCACCCATGGCAGTGCAGTCCCCACTGCTCACTGCCTGCTCTCTCCCACCAGGCGAACAAGCCACAGGGCTGAGCCGTGACACCAAGCAGACAGAGCCCCGTGGCTCCGTGCACTTTTCTTGAGTGACTCCTTGCCTAGCAATGCAAGGCATTTGAGAACGGGGCCCAGACGGAGCTCACTAATCGCTTTATAAACCGCAGGCCTGGGTGGTGTTAAGCGGGTTGGCTGCCCCCCACCAACTCCTGCCGGGTGGAAGATACGGTTATCAAAACCCTGCAGGGCTGCGAAGAAGTGAGGCAGAGGGGAACTGAACTAATGAGCTTAAAATAATCCAAGCCACTCGCCACCAGAAAAGGAAAGGAATAAAATGCTAAGAGACACAGACCCCAGCAAACTCATCAGTCGCTGTCTCTTCTGATTAATTGCCAGGACCAGGTGCTGCAAGCACTGCTGACAGAGTTAAGCCCCAAGGTTGGGACGAGCCACTGCGGGTCTCGGTCCTGAGGGGCAGGCTGGGATGTGGGGAAACGCAGCTACGGCAGGAGCCCAGGACACCGACAGTCCACGTGCACTAAGCTGCCTCCCCAACAGATCGCCTCGTTCCCCGCTGCGGGGCCCAGGTGGGACCAGCAGGCACTGCCTAGCGTGAGCCCCTCTGCACAGAGGGCAGAGCTGTGCTTTAAGCCCGAGGATACAGTAACCCCAGCACTGGGCAGCAGCTGGTCTCAAACCTAGGACCTTTGAATCGGGCTAGACAAGCAAGTCCCCTGGCTCGGGCTTTCCTTGCCCCAGAGCTGGCCTTCCTAGCAGACCTGGACAACGCTGCCGAATCAAAGCGAGGAGCTCGGTGAAGCTGGGTGCTCTCCCTGCCGAAGGGCACGAATTGCAAAAGCGCCTCCTGTCCAGCAGATGCACATACCGTCCTGTGTCAGGCACCCGTTGGACCGGTGGAGACTCGCCGCAGCTGGCCCCAGACATCTCGGGGTCAGGATGTGCTGCTAGATCGGCAGCAGCACGATACAGCGGATGCCTGGCTCAGGGGAAGGGGCTGTTATCAGATGCGACTGCTGGGGAGCTGCTCTAGGCTTCCTGCGGGCAGTGGCCTGGAGGAAGGAGGAGGGAGGGAAGCAATGCGGATTCCCCAAACTGGAGCTCCCCATGCCCCTTGTGGCACTCACCCCTACCCGTCTAGCAGCCTTGTTCCCAAAGTGACAGACAGGGACTCCCCACCTCCCGCGGCGGTGACTCCCTGAACCAGGCGCTGGCCTCTCCATTTCACTTGCCAGATGAGCCCGAGCTCTCAGATGCTTCCTTACCCCCACAATTAATCCTTCTACTAATGAAGGCTCCCAGGAAATCCTCGGGGATTCATTAGGAAGGCACGAGGACTGCCCAAATCAAGCCAGAGCTCCATCTATTGCTCCAGTCTTAAAACAGCTGCTTCAGAGGAAGGCACCAGGAGCCTTGCACCCCGGGAGGATACAGCACTCCCAGGAGAGGCTCCACTTGGCAGCTAGAAGTTGGCTTCTGCCCCAAAGCAGGAGGGAGGGGGGGCTCACATATAAGATTTGCATGGTCAAGCCCCAAGCATAGCACAGTGCGTGCTGCCCTCTACAAGGCCCGTCAGGATTTGCTAGCCAACATTTCCACAAGCAGCCAGTGGCTGCAGTGGTCACCCTGCACCACCTGACTTTCAGAGCACAGGCTGGCTATCAGGCCCCAAAAGCCAAGATAGAAAAAAAACCCATTTCTCTCTTTTTTCAAATTTTTGCCATTGGTTTTATTTCAAGTCACCTTAGACAACGTCTAAACCTTAGAAGAGAAATGTCCCCGGATGCCTGGCTGGGAACAGTCGGATAAAACAGCTAGCTCCTACCTTTTCTTTTCTTCCAGCTTATTCTCCAAGCCTGCCCTGAGCTAGCTGGGCTGCGCTTAGCTGCCGCCGCACAAAACTGCCGTGCCAGGGCGACAGGGGTCCCAGAAACCTCCCGCTGCTTTCACAGCCGAGGTGACCTATTCGCTCAAACAAGCTCATTTTCATGGAGGAACGTTCGGGCAGCTGCGAACCTCCCGTGTGAGCAGAAGGAAGTCCCAGTGCTGGCAAATTTAATTCAAATCCAAGCCTCTAAATTTGGTTGTCTGGCAAGGCCGGAACCTCCTGCGTAAACTATGCAAACGGGAAACTCCACACCGCCTCCCAAAGGGGAAAGCAATAGGGGAGTGAGCATCCAACATTGCTGGGGCTTTTATTAACCTTCAGAAGGGTTTTGCAGCCCAGAGCAAGACACATTTACCTAGACGCTTGCAGCACAGTGCATCTGAGCCTTTTTTTTTTTTTGCCCAAGGAAAGCTCCCTATTCCATGATGCTTGTGTAGAGGTGGGAGCAGCACTGACACAATGCTGGGGATAGTCTGAAGCAGATAAATCAGGGACCAAACTGTTACTTGGGAATCCCTCTGCCTCGCTGGCATATTTGTGACACTGCCCCCGCAGCCTGGAACAACAGGAGCTCGACACAGCTACGTTTCAGAGCTGCCGTTTGTTCATTTGGTCCGCGCAGAGGGTCTGAGCAGGAGGCTCGGTGCCAAGCAAGATCAGCATCTCAGTGTAGACGGTGCAGCATCGGCAGCATACAGAGCAACACAAATGCCACCTTAAGCCATTCCCACTACAACCCGGCTCTCCTGGACGGAGGTTCTTTACAGGCATAGCGAGGACAGCAGAAATGCCTCTGAGCAAGGGATATCTGCAGCTAAATCAATTCTAGGAATTCAAACTGTGGTTCCAAAGAGGCGAGAGCTCCTGGAGGCAACGTGATTCATAGCACGGCCAAACCCAGTGCACGCAGGAGGGGTGCCACTCTCGCTGAGCTAAGAAAACCAGCAGCCTCTGTTTTGCTCGATAGGGTCGCTGAGAATTCGTTGTGGGCAGCACAAGCAACACGCTTGATTCTTGCTAGAAACTTCGATAATTGTTACACCGAAGGTGCTGTCTACATCCCTATCATCCTCTGAACATGGAAACCATTCCTTCAAATGGCAATCCCCTTCATGGATCAGGTTCCTTTCCACCTACGAGCATCCTCCCTCCCTCCTTGCCTTGCCAGGGGAACTGGAGCAGCAAAGGAAAGCAGATTTCCATGTCTGCCGTACTGAAAGAGGGGAGCAGTCAGGTCTGCGGTCACTGCATAGTTATACACAGCTAATAAAGTGTTGCCTCATTTGATGGTTACCTCTAATTCCTACACACCAAGGCTCCAGGCCTGTCATTAGATCCCGGTGGTGCAGTCCTGGCATTCATATGGAGCCTCCCCGGCTTCACCAGGACGTCACTGATGTCACGAGTTCACCTGTGTGAATCCAGGTACAGAATGAGGGCTGCAGCATCAGGGGCTTTTCACGCTCCCTGTTCTTGATTCATCTGGTGCTCTCTCTTCCCTGTATGTCCTTTGATGAATCCTGGTGTTTCTGGATTCTGCCTGAGCTGAAACAGTTAAGCCCTGAAAAGACAGGAGGCTTGTGTTACTAACACCCCAGGTGGGAAATAATTAAGGGATGGCCAGGATAACGAGCTCTGCTGCAGCTTTTCCTTGCACACAGGACAAACCTGATTGCACACTAATTGCATAGATCATCACTGGGATTGGAGCTCAGGTTCTTTAGCACCAATGCACAGACTGCACCGCTAGGGAACAGGGCACCACCGTCAGCCGGTAGTTGCATGCACTGGTTATGCTCTGGCTGATCAGCCCTTTGCCGCCAGGTGAGCCGCACAGGGCTTGACTCTTGGCTCTGCCTTGCACTGCTCCACACATAATCAGTTAGGTCTGCACAAAAGGGCAGCGATGTGCTGCTGAATTTGAGCGGTAAGGAGTCATGCCTGCTTTGTGCCAGTGTGAATGCCTGCGCAGGGCCAGAGACGTCTGGGCAGTGAATCAGCTGGGCCTGATTCTCACCTGCATTAGGGCCATGTTACACCCTTCGGGTTCAGGAGACCCAAGCTGTGCTGTCTTGCTTTTCTGACTTATCAGCACAATCCGAGAACTCTGAAATCTCTCCTTGGCCTCCGTCTGCTGCTACTTTATCTGTCTGAGGCTTGAAGGCTTGTACCTAATTGCTGCTTAGTCATAGCCTGGGATTCCAAAGGTGCATGGAAATGATGCAAAACATGCTCCTGAACGGTGCACATGCTCTGCACCATGGAGCAAAACCTTGCCAACGTGTCTTTGTTTTTCAGGGCAGCGCCAGTAGCCCCCAGTCCTCATTTGTCCAAATGTCAGGTGAGTCTCTCTACTCAACGGTGCATTATTTCAGGGTGACAATCCAGTCCCATCTGTCCTACAAAAGGATGTTAAGATAATACCATGCAGGGCTGTGATGGAGACATTCACCGCTGAAGGGGAGCCACTGCAGGGTTAACCCAGAAAGGCAGCCTGACGTTGTTGAAACCCTTAAATAAAGTCCCAAAGGGAGGGCAGAGACAGCAGAGACAGGTCTTGGGGCAAAGATGGTATCGGACCTAGGCACATTAGGGTCGGGTCTGGCTCTCGGTCTCTCTGGCTGGCAGTTCCCCAGCAGTCAAACTGGCCTAACAATGCTCCATGGCCTGTCTTCTCCACCTAGGCTCCAGGGTCTTTGTTTCTTAGGTTTCTATGGAGGGGTCTTTAAAACCATTAACCCCCCCATGCCCAAAAGGGGCACGAAAGCAGAGCGATCCCCAGTTTAGCAGTTTGCCTTACTGAACAGGCATGTGCTATTGTAGTACACCCATAGCGGGTGTGCTAGAGGGTACCCATTACCTAAAGAAGGCATCCCTGAGTCTTAAGGGGAGAAGAGGGAGGCAAGGTTTCTCATCTTTAGTGAGCTGTGGTGTTACTTGACCTGAGGCAGGAAAGAGGAGGTTATGCTGGGCGTTGGGAGCAATGCCAGCGTTGAAGATCACGGGCTGAGGGCACTGGTTTAGGACAGGATCCTCCTGCTCTGGGCAGCGGCTGCCTGCTTTGTCTGATGGAGAAGTGGGGGAGAGAGAGGGCTGCGTGCATCAGCTCTGGGGCACTGTGCCTCGCGTTTAAACTGTGACCCCCACCCCGCTCCCCCGACCTGCAGGTTCCCCCACGCTGTCTGGCTACTACGGGATGAGGAGACCATTTGCCTCCGAGCTGGACTTCCACAGCACAAAGCAGCTCCCCAGTGAGGTCTACGCGGCCCCGCTGGCAGCGAAGCCCTTCCCAGGAGACTCCTCTGCCGTCCAGGGGTACCCGCCATTGCTGGACCCCTACTTCGGCGACCAGTACGGGGACTATCGCGCCCCGCCTGGCACCAGCTCCCTCTTTGGCACCTCCTCGCTGGCCCCGCTCCTGCCGCCCTTCCCCAGCGACCAGGCACATTTCTTCATAGTGAGTGTTTGCGCTGCTCCTGCTGAGAGCGGGTGGGCCCCGGGCTTCCTCCGGGGGAGGATGTGCCACGTTGGGCAGTGTCTGGTATCGGCCAAAGGCTGGAGACAAGGCTGGATATTAGTGAGACCCGTCCAGCTCCATGGGGGGGTCCAGCACCGGGATGGCTTCCTGGGCTGGCGCAAGCGGGGAGGGTCCTGCCCAGAGGATTGCGCGTGGGCGCTGAGCCAGCCGTGACTCTCTCCCCACTTTTCTCACAGAGAGACTCCTGGGAGCAGGCCATGCCCGACAGCCTCAACCCCCCCGACGTCGCCTGCTCTGACTCCCTGCAAACGCTGTCGACCGCAGCCAGCTGCCTCCCCCATGAGAGCAGCGGCACCTCCCAATACCGGGGCTCGAGCTGGAGCTCCTCACTCCCTGGAGCCCAGTCCTACTCTCTGCACGCTCTGGAGGATGTCCACTATGCATCCGGGTACCCCGGCACCTCGCCCTACTCCTTCCCATCCTTCATGACTGTAGCCAATGATCTGACTCCCAAGATGATCCATCTCTCGTCAGACGAGCCCAGCGAGACCACCTCCCTTCACGACAGCTCCTCGTGGGGCAAAGAAGACGGGAGTCCGGTCTGGGGAACGTATGAATGCAGGCGAACCTACTGAAGGAAAGCACTGGCACGAAAGACGACTCAAACTGTTGAACTGCTTGTAGGATCCTACCTGTAGTCGGTCATTCAGCGCCGAGGATAAGGAACTTCCTTAACAGGCCTGGAGGCGAGAGTGCTAGGAGGGCTTTCAGATGAAGGACAAGGCCCGTTTGTGAAGCAGCGTGTTGCTTTCTGCTCTGTTTAACTATGCCAGTGTCAGGGGTCTTGGGTAGCTGATAAACGGGGTCCGTGATCCACTACCCACTTGAAGTCAATGGCGTTAGTGAGCTCAGGCTTAGGCCCAATTTGGGAAAGGGGAAACCTTAAAGATCTGCGTGGTCATGGCGTTCGCCGAAGAAACGGGGCCCGAGTGCAGCTCTGTAGTGCTGGTGATGCTGCGTCTGCTAGACAGCTTCTGCAGGGACTCGGCAAAGAGGGCAGGGAGCCTTTCCAGGGCGCTTCTGTCTTGCGTAGTGCTCTCTGAGCAGACAGAGCCGCGACCTCCAAACCCCGCTGCCCTGGCCCGGGGGATTGCTCTGGGGTGGGGGTCACAAGGAGCTTTGTTCAGACATACTAGGCCATGACAAATAAACCGGTACAACCCAAATCCAAGTGCAGAACACCGTTTAAGGGAGAGCTTGAGGCCTCGTGGAGGGCAGCCCAGCTTCTGGACCCAGGGGCTTGCTCTCTGTTGTTGTCTACTGACAGCGCGAACTGACTTCTGAGAGGCCCAGCTACCCACTGCCGCAGGCAGACGCGTAACAAGAGACAAGTCCCACTTCCAGCAGCTGGCCGGGGGGGCTCCATCCCACACAGACTGACCCCAAGGCGCTTCCACCGGGCTCTGCCCGTCTGCACAGACCAGGGCCCACCTTTCTACCCAGGCCAGAGGCAAGAGCACGCGGCAGGGAAACGGTCCCGCTCTGCGATGCACAGCCTCTGGCCAAAGCCTCTGGCTCTTTCCAAGCCCGTCCCCTTCGGGCTGCTACCGCCTGCCAGTGAGATGGGCACCAGGGCTCCCGCGTGGACGCTAGAGGGTGCTGCTCCCACATGCAAGAGCCACGCGTGTCCCTGTGCGCAAGGGCGAGCCCCGGGCTGGGCAGCAGCTGCTTCTAGCTGCACCCAGGCATCGTGCGGGTTCCTCAAGCAGCTGCTGCCCCGGGAGCCACGCAGCCACAGGGAGTGATAAGGAGGACAAGGGCCCAGACACCAGCTGCTTTGCTCCCAGGTGCACTGTTGGCTTTCCAAAAAGCACTCACCAGGCCAAAGGGCGGGCACAGTCCAGCAGACCTGCACCCCCGCCTGAGGCATGGGGTCATCCGTGCCCCCTTCCTGATCACCCTGGGGGCAGTGCTGCTCTCCTCCACACCAGCCAGCAAGGGACACCCTCCTGGATCTCCCGTGCACCCTGAGCCCCCCAGCCTGGCACCCCCGCTCCCGTGCAAGGGAGTCGCTTGCTACAAGGCTCAGCAACCCGCCCCGGTTTCATCTGGGCGGCTGCAGCCTTTGGTTCGCAGGGCACCCCCCAGCAGCTCAGACATCTCCGTCAGGCCCAGAGACGCCCAGGCAGTGCCCAGCACCCTGAGATGTCCCGTGGGCAGTGCCCTCCCCGGCAGCCGGCACCAGCAGCCACAGCTCCGGCTCCCTCCTGTCAGTCTGCCCACGCAGCCCTGAAGGAGTATTTTAACTGTGGAGGTGCCTGCTGCCGTGGCTACAGAGGCACTTAGCCCGCAGCCCCTGCTCCCCAGCCAGCATCTCTCCCCGGTTCTGCAATACCTTGGGTTTTAAATGGGGTCTGCGCGGTGGCTGCGACATGCTGATAACAGAGCCTGGGAGCTGGCACAGCCTCTACCGCCGCAGGCTCCCCGAAAACCCAGCAGCCCTGCAAAACCCTCCCCACGGCCCATTGCCAAAGGATCCCCTGCCCTGGCACCTATCCCGCCTTGCAGAACACCACACAACGCAAATCAGCGCCTCTCAGGCTTGGCCCTTTTGCTTTATGCCCTTAATGCACCCGTTTCCTCAGTGCCCCAGCTGGTGGGGGTCCTTACGGGGTATCCTTACAGGGTGCACTAGTTGATGGGGCAGTCCTTACAGGGTGTCCTTACAGGGTGCACCAGCTGATGGGTGTCATTCCTGGGGTCCTTATGGGGTGGACCAGCTGATGGGGTGTCATTCCGGTGGGCATTATGGGGTACACCAGCTGATGGGGTGTCATTATGGTGGGCATTACAGGGTGCACCAGCTGATGGGGTGTCATTATGGTGGGCATTACAGGGTACACCAGCTGATGGGGTGTACTTATAGGGTGCACCAGCTGGTGGGGTGTCATTCCTGGGGTCCTTATGGGGTGCCCCAGCTGATGGGGTGTCATTACAGTGGGCATTATGGGGTACACCAGCTGGTGGGGTGTCATTCCTGGGGTCCTTATAGGATGCCCCAGCTGATGGGGTGTCATTATGGTGGGCATTACAGGGTGCCCCAGCTGGTGGGGTGTCATTCCGGGGCGCCCCAGCCGACGGGGTGTCTCTCTGGCCTCAGCCGGCGGGGCGGGGGCGGGCGGGGGGAGCCGCCCGGGCTCTCCGCGGGCCGGGCCCCCGCACACGCGCGCCCCCCGCTTCAGCGGCCCTCGCCCGGCCAGCACGAGCCGGCGCCGGGCCGGGTGTCGCGCAGGCAGAGCGGGGCTCCCCGCAGCACACGCGTGCCGGCCCGCTGACCCGGGGGTGCTTTCCCGAGCCGGGGCTGGGGCCTAGCAGAAGCAGCCAGGCTGCTGGGGGCCGGCACGGGGCTGCTCCAGCCCCCTCTGCCCTGCTCCCGCACACCGGGCAGCAGAGCTGTCGGGCTGAGGGAGGAGGAATAACCCAGCTGTAACAATGGCCGAATTATGCTGCTGGTAGATGATTAACAGCCTGGCGGGCATGCTGCCTGTGCCAGCTCCTCTTGGTGGACAGCACCCAGGGCGGTGCCCGGGCACTGGGGATGCGCGCTCGACAGCCCCGGCGTGGTGCGTGGCCGAGCTGCCCCAAAAGCGCCCTCCTCCCTGCGCGCAGAGCCGCAGTGTCCTGCAAAAGCAAGACAGGCCGAAACCCTGGGATCTAGCCTGGGACAGGGGCGCCTTTCTGGAGGAAGGGTCAATGCCTGGAATGGGGGGCAAACGCAAATAAAATCCCCCAGAAGGCACAATCTGGGGAAGGAGGGAAGGGACCAAAGTGGATAACCGCCTGACTTGGCCTGGGACAGCTGCCTAGATGCCCCAGCCAGGCCCCTTGTTATGCCACGCCCACCAAGTGCCATTTTGCTCCAAAAAGCCTCAAATCTACCCTTAAAATGCAAAAAAGGGTGCAAATCTGCCCCGCTCCCATGCAGAATCCCCTTTGCAGCTAGCAAGTGAAATATGAGAGGGCTGGAGCCAAGCCTGTGTGTCTGAGATGAAAATACTGACCAAGTTTAGGGGCACTTGCTTTGTTTGGGGGAAGGGGGATAAAATGGGCGAAAGGGCCGCAACGCAGAGCCAGGGGAAGGCCGGGCTGCTGGATCTTATTCCCCAAGTCCCTCTGCTAGATGGGGGTGTGCAGGGTTTCACCCAAAGATAGCCCATTTTGTTAAGCCTTTGAATATTCAAATTGAAAGTATCGCGCAATCATTGATTGTCAAATCATTGGTTTCTAGAGGTTTTAAATACTTGGCATTAGAGAAGAAAATCTCAAACTTATATCCGTAGGTACAAAACATTAATATTGTTGTCTCCACCTGGAATCTGCACAATGCGATCGGGTAGGTTTTCCCCCCTTATTTTAAAATTCCTCTTCTCTTGTCACCTTCTTCCCCTGCATCTAGGAGCTGAGGTTGGGGAATCTTCTGCTACAACATCAGCTGCTGGGGAAGGTGCTTTGGTCCCACCCAGCATGTCGGGTAAGTTCCCTTTTCATTTCTTCTCCCCCATTTGGGGGGCTGTTGGCAATGCGGATCCGTGATTTTTGATTCCCCCTCCCCTTTTGGGGGCCGCTTTCCCTGCCAAGAACAACAAGAAAAAGAAGTGGAAGACAGGGAGGTGGGGAGGGAAAAAAAACACAAAAAAACCCGAGGGAAAGTGACTGATTTTGTTATGCAAAGTGCAATCAAATCAGGCTTCTCGGTGGATCCAACTGGACCTGCCGGGCGGTGCTGAGCAGCGGCTGTGGCACGACATCCACACCCACCCGGGAGGCGAGATGCGGAGGCAGGCGGTGCGCGCAGGAATGCGGGGCTCCCGCCGCCCATTGTTCCCGGCCTTTCAGCTCCTTCAGAAGAAAAAAAGGAAGGAAGAAAAGGGCAAAGACCGCCCGGCGGCGCGGCGGCCGGTCCCGGGCCGTGCGGCGCCGGGCTGCCGCTCCCGCTCCCGCTCCCGCTCCCGCGGCCGGCCCGAGGGCTCCGCCGCCGCGGGGGCTCCTCCAGATGTGCGCAGCTGGACGGGGGATCCAGATGTGCTTCTAGTCCGGGGGGGCGTGCTCCCGGGGTGCGCGCAGCCCCCCCCCCCCACCAGCGGGGCCCCGGGGGTGACCCTGCCTGGTCCTCAAAGTGCCTGCTGCTGGGCTGCATGCAGCAGGTGGGGGCCCTGTTGGCTCCCCACGGCGGGTTTGGGACTCCCCGGGGCTGGCCACCGCTGGCTAACCTGCTCCTGCAGCAGTGGCTGCACCCATCCCTGCTGGTTCCTAAGTCATGCTTAACTTAGGATTAGCACAGGTCCTAACATGATCTGTTTTCCCAGGGTAGACGAGGCTTACGGGGTATTGGCATGCATGAAGCTCACCCTACTGGAGTTAGCCCAAGCTATGAGAGGTTATGTGAGAGCTCTCCTCTTAAACGCAGTGGTTCTCCCTTTCAGCTCGTTGATGGAGAACAGACTGGAAACAGGAAGAGGCATAGTCCAGCTGCCCCTCACTTCGTATCCCAATAGACACCTCTCACTGTGGACAGCCCAGGGTCCTCCATGAAAGGCTTTCACAGTGAAGACATCTCTCTAATGATGATGCGACTGTGTAGGGGACTGGTACTGCACAGGCCCCTGGGGTCCGGTGGAGACAGCTGGCTGCACTAGGTTAGGGGCTAGACAGTGATAAGGGCTAGCCAGGGCCAGATCGGTGTATGGAGTCTGCCTAGAGCACAGAGAAGCTGAAAGCTGTCATTAGTGGAGCCACGAGAAGAGGCACAGATAGGTGCGCCATAAATACCTAGCTCCCTAATTGCTCCCCGTGGAACCATTCTGTTACCTCCCAGACACGGTACCACTTTATTGCAGGATCTTCAGGGCCGTAATATTGCCCATGAACCCAATCCCTAGGCACTCCTGCAGGCAACAGCTCCTCAGCCTGCAAGCAGCTGAGTGTGATAGGACCTCGCACCCACAAAGAGGACCAGCGGCAGGTCTGAGTGCAGGATCGGGACCATTTCAGAGGCTAGAAAGGCAGAACCAAGCCCCTGCAAATGTAGGAGCCAGTTGGGATGTGTGGATTTTTTCTTCCAGGAGGGGGAAGGGGGTCCACAACAGGCAAATTCTCTGTCACGCCAAGTGACCAGCCCTCAGTATACTAGTGTGTGGCAGTTGTCAGTGCTGACTGTGGGAGCCCTGCTGGCATGTTTGAAACAAATTTGAGTTGCAGAGAAGGAAACCCTTTTGTTAGACCAAGGACAGATGTAAGCTGGGCAGCCCGGAGAGCAAGCCTTGCATGTGCAAGTTGTTTATTCATAGCTTTGTTCTTCCCATGCAACAGCAATCCCCATCTTTGCTTTGTTTTATTCTCCATCTGGCCGCTGAGCATGGTTCCTGCACCTCTGGTCTGGACCCAGTGCTTTTGGCTGTTATTGGGATTTAACCACGTGGGCCAGCAAGCAAGTCCGGGAGCTAAGACACCTGGGTCCTGTGCTTGGTTCTAGCAGGGCCACACTGCATTACAAGATGCTTAGCCCCGATCCTGCACACACTTACCCATGTGCTGAACTCTGCTTCATTTGAACCCAAAGAGGACAACATTAAAATTAAATGTGTTCCAGGGTCAGGGCCCTAACTTCTCGCGTCGGCAGGAAGGAGGCAATTGTGCTTCCTTTCCAGGCCGGCTCCAAAGAGCACAGCGTTAGCCCTCTCCAACCTGGCTAGCTAATGAAGAACCACCTCATCAGGCAAAAGAAACCAAAGGCCTGGGTATATTAATCGCAGGCTAAAGGACTGCTTACAAAGTGTTTGTGACATAATGAATGGTACATGTGTTATGCACTTCAATAGTTGGTGTAAGAGATGGTTATAAGCCATGCTCACCGGCGACTTATGGTATGGCAGTCATTCACAATGGATCAATCATCTCTAAAACTGTTTGTAAATACATCCTGTAAAGTGAGCGCCCGCGGGGTTTGCTTACTGATGTCTGCAGTGTCCTCGGGGCAATATGCCTGTTTTGTTCCCTCCCCTCTAAAATAATCTCTTTTAACTCCTTTCAGGAAAGCCCAAAGTGTATCAAGGGGTTAGAGTGAAGATCACTGTGAAGGAATTACTGCAGCAGAGAAGGGCCTGGCAAGCAGTGACAGATGCAACCGTAAGGACAAAGCCTTAGCTTCTTCCTCCCAGCTGTAGTGGTAGAATAAGAAACTATTTCTTTTTAATACTAACCTCTCCTGCATGAGGGTATCAAAGCCAAGCCAGCAAAGGTGACAGGTCTGAGAGCGTGGGACTGGGGGAACTTACCTGCATGGGAAAGTGCCAGACATAACGGCAGCAAAAAAATGAAAAGTGAGGCTATTTTGGGGTAATTGCTCCTGCTCAAGGCGGAGCGCTGATTGCAGGATGGAGTCATTGCATTCTGTGCTGCAGCGTTTGCACCAGGGACTTACCCCAGGGTTGGCTAAATTTCAAGTTTCATCACAGCAGTCGGTTTCCCTGGAATAGTCCAGGCCTCCTTGCAGCAGCAGGAGAAGAGCATGCTCTGTGCCTCAGAGCAAGGCAAGTAAAGCCTATGATCAGAGGTCAGGAAAACAGACCTTACGATGACAGGCTGAGAGCCACGGGACTCTTTAGCCTGGAAAAGCGCAGGCTCAGGGGTGATCTGATGGCCACCTATAAGTTTATCAGGGGTGACCACCAGGATCTGGGGGAACGTCTGTTCACCAGAGCGCCCCAAGGGATGACGAGGTCGAACGGTCACAAACTCCTGCAAGACCGTTTCAGGCTGGACATAAGGAAGAATTTCTTTCCTGTCCGAGCCCCCAAGGTCTGGAACAGTCTGCCAGCCGAGGTGGTTCAAGCACCTACATTGAACACCTTCAAGAGTAAATTGGATGCTTATCTTGCTGGGATCCTATGACCCCAGCTGACTTCCTGCCCTTTGGGCAGGGGGCTGGACTCGATGATCTCCCGAGGTCCCTTCCAGCCCTAATGTCTATGTCTATGAAGCCCAACTTGCCTGTCATGAGGAACATACAGTGCAAAACTGGGTTATACTACAGCTTCCAAAAAGTTGCCCACAAGAGTCTAATTTCTTCACCAACCCTGAAAGGCCGCCCTGTGCTCACTCGTTATCAGTCAGGGACTGACGGCACCAGCTGTGCCAGGCTCTGCTGTCCCAAGAGGTCGCTACAGGTCCTTAAATGTGCACCTAAGACCTAGGAGGGAAGGGGAGCGGGGGACAGACTTATCTGGGATCCTCAAGAGCTAGAAGCCTGACCCCAACCTGATTTCAGAGGGCTTTGGATCGGGCAGGGCTAAGCTCAGCTCCCGTGAGTGAGCTGAGCGGTCTGACTTCCATCCGAGGAATGAGGAAGGAGCTCTGGTCAGCCAGCACGGTTGCTCTGTTGCTGACTGACCCCAAGTGACCCTGTACAGAGTTTCTCCAGGCTCAGGAAAAGGCAAAACACGCATGATTTATTTTCCCTGTTGAAATGGGAACTTCAGTGCAAAGTGGCGGCACTGCCCGCCAGTGTCTCAATAAAAACAGAGAAGTCGCCTTTGCTTCATGACCATGGCAATGAACTGGAATGAGCATGAAAGCTGAAATTCTCCAATGCCCCATTGAACGTGATATGGGGAAAACCCAGCACGGCTTCCACAAAGGAAAATCACGCCTCTCTAATCTACTGGAAGTCTTGGCCGTCGAGTGGATGCAGGGGGACGGGAGGATATAATGGATAGGGAGTCACAGAATCTCTTCAAGTCCCTCTGCAGAGATTACTAAATCCTTCTGGGGTGGCAGCACGATCAGGAATCAGAAACTGGCCATGATAGGCAAATAGGAAACGATCAATTTGTGATACAGCCAGACGCTAACGTTGAGCAGGCAGTTTTCTGCCCAAGGGCTAATGTTTACTCCATTTCACGGTCTGCAGGGACAGACCCATGCAAGGGGAATGGGCAGCAGGCTGGTAGGTGGCATGGCACATGGGCAGAGGCAAGGCAGTTTTCACGGTGCCCTGTATTCCTGGGAACACATTTGCTCCCTCTGGAGTCATCAGGGTTTGCTTTCCCCCCTGCAGTGTATTCCTTTACTGTTGTTGAGGCTGATCATGGAAATGTAGATTTTTATCTCTTACCCCATGTTCAAAGCCAGCCCAGGAAGGGTTTGCAGATTCACGGGTAATGCCAAGCAAGCAGAGGTGAGCAGAGAACTATTCAGATAGGGTAGGGCTCTGCTTTCAGCCGAAACTCCCATTAACTGTATTGGTGCCAGATCAGTTCCTTGTTACAAGACGCTGGCTGCAGTCCAGTAAAGCGCTTAGGCATGTCTGTAGTCCTGCTGGCTTCAATGAGGCCATTAACTTGCTTCATGTGAATACTTGTTTTGCTGGATTAGGGCTTTGGCCGTATCTCAGTACAACCCGTTGGGCTGTTGGTGGAAGACAGACCTCTTTGGAAAGGAGAAGAGTTAATGCAGCCTGCTTACTGGTGTGGAATTAGCATATATAGAATAATCCACTCCTGGCAAGTCAGTCCTGTGCTCTGGCCGGCCCCGGGATTTGCATAGAGAAGCTGGTAATTCATTACCGCTTCCTGGTTCGTGACACTGCAGCTTGGATGGTTTTCAGATTGAATCCCTCACCTCCAGCTCTCTGCGCGGGAACCGGGGCAGACTGGCGGCCTGCAACCACAAATAAAGAGGCTTGGTGAACGGAGCCAACTGACGCTGTATCACTGCAGCGTGTCGGTCCCCTCCCTGCAGCCCACAAAATGGCTTGATGCTAACCCCCCCAGTAGACTTACCTGTTCTTCCTGCTGCAGCTCGGGGGGCAGGTCTGAACTAATTTGCCTTTTGACCCTAGTTTGCGCTTGCACGGTTGCGCCCACAAAGGATGCCAGGGCACAGGAGACCTGCTCCCTGCTCAGCAGCACTTACCCTCACCTTTTATTTGCTTTGCCGCTATGCCTGAAGGGCCCACAGACCAGGGCCCATTGCACGAAGTGTTTTCCACCCAGCAAACACCCTTTGCGGGAATGTTTGGGGGGTGCTCCGAACTAATGGTGTGCCCCACTCTTCCAGATGAGGCTACAGACCAGTAGATTTGCCACCACCCATGCAAAATGGAAATGGTTTAAAGTGTTGAATAACTGGGCACATGTTAGGAGGCCACTGATAGGGAAATCAGCCACTCAGGATTATTTTGAATAATCAAAGGCAGCTCAATGCTGTATAAATTTAACCATCTGCTCAGAAAAAGCTCTTGTCGAGTGAAATGGAAAGGAAGGGAAAAACTCCTGGTCTGTTCAGTGGAGCAAAGTTTTCCCCTGACAAAGCAGACTGCTTTCTGGGAAGACGGGATCAGTTTGCTTCCGAGTGTCCCCATGTTAAAGTAATGAAACTTGCAGATTTCTGAGGGAAGCCTCCATGCCACAGAGCAAGGTAGTCAGATGTGCATCTCAGATACCACATATAGTAGATTATATAGACACATCTGAATACCTTTTAGCTAACACAGCTGTAAACTGTTCCTCACTGGTCACATTTAACCCGTAGGAAAGGTTGGTGTCCTGTTCCCACCACCATTTACAATTCTGTTAATTGCCACAGGTTAAAACACCACTGAAAATTCAAATGAAGCATTAACAGGCAGTGGAATGCAATGTGCATCCAAAACGCTACGTATGTGAGCGTAATCCCATGCACCGGGCACCTGTCATTATCTGAACAGCAGAACAGCATGCAGATTCATGGTGCTATAAAGCTAATAAAAGAGCAGGTTAATGCATCTCGCACCTGTGCTGCCCCAGAGGCAGCAATACAGATGACAAAGGAGAAATCCTCACTTACCCCAGCGTGCAGGACAAAACTCTCTCTGGATAGTTCACACACAAGCACTTGCATTTGCTTTTCCCTCCTCTTCTCTTGGCCAGGTTCCCCGAGGTGGCAACGATGGCAGTGTCCAGTTTCCAGAGCCTGCCTCTCCTCCGTGCACAGGTTGGTACAAAGAGCATCTCTGTCCCCTGCTAACTGTTCTTCCCTCTCGGTCCTTTCAGCCCGGGATTGCAGGCTCGAGGCAGGCACCGCCACTTCACTAGGAGTCCAGCCAATCAGAACCTGAAAAAGGCTCACAAAATGCAGATGAGGATGCAGCCAGGCAGGCAGGGGACACTTCACCCTCACTCCAGTTTCTGTTTTCTTGCTCACGCCGTTTGCTCTTTGCTCAGGATTCCCATTCCTGGGTCACGACGTTGCCAAGGGACACGTCGCCTTCAGGCTTCTGTCTCCTGGGGCTGCCTGCAACAAGGGACCAGAACATCGGAAAGCATTCCTTGCCTGCTGCTGATCTGGCTGGTAGCAGAGTTGGCTGGTATCTGCCTCTCTCACCCTCCCAGGGGTGTCAGACTTTTCAGCAGCACAAGCAGTTTTCTTCCTGTTCTGCACAATTATCCCAGAGTTGGGAGGGGGGGAAAAAAAGTGTTACTTTGGACTTTTAAACCTCTTTGTTCTCCAGGTGCTGGTAGCTAAGGGGTTGGGAAAGTGTCCCTTTCAGGTGCATGTGTGAATATATCAAAGAAGTGGTCCAATAATCAATATTGGGAATTTCAGTTTGCTTATGTAAATAGAGATGTGAGATGCACAAAAGCTTTCCCAGGAGGAGAAAATTCTCCTTTCTCTCCAGAGTGAATGGTTTGTGTTTCACTGTCCAGCTAAACACTCTGGGCCCAAGCCTGAAAATACTTGTGCAAATAACTTCAGGGAGCTTCAGAGAGCCACTTGTGTGTATGAGGATTTGCAAGATAAGAGCTTTGCCTGCATATGTTTTAAGTGTGAAATGCACCACATGCTGTAAGGACACCTCAAAGTCTTTTGCAACCCCTTTTGGGTGCCGACACTTGGTGCCGGAGAATGAGAACCTGGTCCAAGAGCCTCTCAGCTCAGTAAGCAGAGACCTGTATCGTCCGTGTGCTCCCCAGACGGCAGGGAGCACTTCTGGTCTGTCTGCTGAGCCTGCTGCCTCCTTTCTGCCTTGTGACAGTGAGACAAGAGGTTTCTTGTTTCAGTGAAGAGGTGTTTGCTTTCCCCAATTCAGAGCCCTCCTTCCAGCCAACACAGGCGGCATCCCTGGAGCTTGTCAGAGGGCTGAGGGGCAGGCGAGTTGATAAAACATTAGCAGCACATTGGTGTACTGTATGTGTTTAGGCTTGTTCTAAATTTACTTGCAAAATAGGGTTGGGATTTTCAAGGGACCCTAAGGGAATTAGGGACCCAGAGTAATGTTTTCCAAGGCACCTAAGTGGGTAAGACTCAAGCTCCTAAGTCACTTGAGTACTTTTGAAAGTTTTTGCTCTAGCCTTGTTGCCTTTGAATAGCAGGAAGACTCTTAACCCCCTTCAACTGCTTTGGAAATCTCACTCTAAACTCTGAGGCCTTTTCTTTGATCTCAGTGGGGCTGCTAAGCCTGGCTGTGTGTCTCAGACTCCTGCCCTAAGGCAGCATTCAACTACCTCTGCGTACATGGGCATTTACCCATCTCTCACCTCCTCTCCATCCTCCTCTCCCAGAGCCGTACTTTGAGGCTGAGCCCATCACATCTGCTCCCAGCTACTTCCAGCCCCGGGCATTTCCAAACTGCATTTCCTGCGAGGAGAACCCGAGCTATTTGGAGCAGCTGTTTGATTCCTATCTCCAAGCAGAGCCGCCCTCGGACACCTCTCTCAATGCTTTCCAGACCTCCACACATTACAACCCAGACATCTTCCAGCCAGCTCCTCTCTCTTTCAGTCAAAGCCTGGTAAGTTGGCTGCATCCTTTACCAATCTGGACTGGTGCTGGTTTGCAAGCCACTGGTATCATCTAGAGAGAAGTTGCATCAGCGCCTTCAGCAAGGGAGAAGGATTGGAGACTGGCCTGGAAACTGAAACTGGTTTTCACGGCACGGTACAACCCCCGACTACGGGCTGGAGGGTAGAAGCCTGTGTCTCATGCCCTCTTTCTGCAAGAGCAGAAGATCAGGGGATCCAGTCAATTCTGGCCTGAGGTCGCAAAGCTGAGGAGAGGTGTTGCTTCCTCAACCCATATCCCATGGGACCTCCTTAGGGAGGCCCAAGGGAATGGCAAAAGGCAAGTCTCCAAAGGGTTAAATCAGTGCCATCACCTCATTAGTGTTGGCCAGGATAGAAATCTCCAGGCAGATTCAGAGCCCTGGTCCATCCGAGGCCAGGCTCTCACCTCTGACAGTGACCACAGCCACGTGCTTCAGGGAGGTGCAGGCAACTCTAGTGTGGACATACAGATGTGGTACAGATGTTCAAAGTTCCTTCCTGACCCTCAGCCATTAGAGCTGCCTCCTGCCTTGAAGTAGGAGGGTTTAAATCTGCATGTAACTTATAGGTGAGAACAGCTTTGTTTAAACTGCTCTCTCTAATGGCCTGCAGGTCACATGAGAGTGATGGGAAACTTAAGAAGGAAAAACACAGCAGTGTTCTCAGATATCCCCATTGTCCACCCCAAAAAGCTGCTGGGGGTGCAGTGCCCCCTGACAATGCCCCGCTAGAACTTGATATTCTGGAATCGAACAAAAGAGAACCGGAGCGAGCAGCCTCTTTTCTGGGGTATCGTGTGGCACGATACCTGCAGGGCGGTGCAAGGAGGATGGAGCTGGACTGTTCTCGGTGGGGGCAGATGACAGAACAAGGTGCAATGGGCTCAAGTTGCAACAGGAGAAGTTGAGGTTAGATATGCAGAAAAAATTTCTCATTGGTAAAGCACTGGAACAGGTTCCCCAGAGAGGCAGTGGACTCTCCATCCTTGGAGGTTTTTAAGACGTGGATAGATAAAGTCTTGGCAGGGCTGATCTAGTTAAGGCTGGTGCTGCTTGGAGCAGGGGGGTGGACCAGATGTGACCTCCTGAAGTCCCTTCCCACCTTCATTTTCTGTGATTCTATGATTGTGCCCCACATGCTCCTTGCTGGTGTTATGAGACTAATAAGCTCCGAATAGCCTCTGCCCAGGTGGAGCCCCGTGCGGCACGGTCCCCACCCCGCACAGTGGGTTCTGCACCGAGTCCATTGCAGGGGCAGAGCTAAAGGGGTAGGACAGGGCAGGTGCAGAGCGGGTGTGACATGGTCACATACCCAGAAGGCTGCCACTACTCATGGGGTGTTTCCATTTGTGGTGTGACTTGAACCTCCAGGTTTACCACTGGCTAAACGCTGCATTTGCTTCTCCCTCAAACATTGCAGGTTCCAGGATCTCCAGATTCACCCGATCTCTCCAGCCCACTAGATTATACTTATTCCCCACCTCAGCTGCCTCCTTTTGCTCCACTGAACTACAGCACTCCCTCGCCTCTCGACACCAAGAACTATGGGTATGCCGGGGAGGAGTGGGCCTACCATGCCCACCCCCATCCGCAGTCCAGCTGCTCTCCGTCCGCCTGTTACTGCACATCCTGCGGCTCAGAGCACTTGGAGAGCATCAGGGTGTCTGAATACTACGCCTACCCGAGCACAGACTGCATGGACTACCTGCCCCCAGTGACGATGGCTGATGACTTCTTTAGAAGAGACAGGAGCTGTGACATCTGCTACAGTTAATGGTGGTGGTGGCTTTAGACAGACACGTCCCCAGACCAGTTAACTCTCCAGGTGCTACCCGGAGCACCACTGCCTAACACAAAGTCCAGTTGCTTCCTCACCACTTACACTGAAGCAAGTTAGCCATCGCTGGCATAGTTTTTACTCACAGCCATTCTCCTGTCCTGCGCATTACAATTTCATTGTGAACAAGCTCTTTTTTTAATGACAAATAAATAATTTTATACTGGTTTGGGGTGCCTGTTCATTCCTGCAAGGTCCAGCAGAGACTCTCAGTTCTTCCAAGGAAACCTGTCTTTCTTTGCCACCCAGGGCTCCTCTCTTACAAGCAGGGATCTTGATCTTGCAAGCAGGCAGGGGGACAAGGGGAAATTTTAAAGGGTCTGCTCTGATGTGAGAGTTTACTCAGTTGTGTAAGGGTTTCCAGGATGTGGGCCAGCATTTCTCTCTCCCCAGCCACGTCTTATATGTCCCATCGGCTGTAGAGGATAAGACCATTCACCCAATGCACAATCGAGTCTCTGAGGCAAACACCAGAGATTTCAAACGCCATTTAGTACCTTTTTCCAGACTGATCTATTCCTCTCCTGCTCTCCCCAGCTTTCTGTACAACACCTTATCAGCCTAATAAAATAAGGAACCTTTTCCAGCGGGGTTGCTTTTATCTGAGAGCTGTGACAAGCCGAATGCTTTTCAGTGACGTACAGAATAACACGGCACCTCCAAATGGCATGACAAGGCTGAGATAGCTGCAGGACCAGCCTGCACCACCCAAAGCGAGTGCGCCTTCTCCTCTGTGCACACGAAAGCCAAGTGGGATTCTGAAGGACCTCAGGGCATTCAATAATTTAGGAGCTAGCCCCTCCTCCCTGACCCTGCAGGTCGTAGCGCATCCTAGCCTCATTTTCCAGCCTTCCTACAACCCTTCACTGCACCATGTCAGCTGCTAGCTCTGTGCCGATGAAGGGCAACACCAGTGGATACAGCATGGATAGCGTTAGTCCAAAACACACCCACCAAAATGAGCCCCTTGCCCCTCTCACCACTCCATCTGCCATCCTCCCTCCCTGCATCATGCCACAGACAACAGCCTGTGCTCAAACGCCCCAGGGCAGCACCTGTGGCTGCATTTCCTATGTCAAGAGCCACACACCGTGCTGGCATTGCACGTGCATGTTCATAGTACGCTGGGTGAAACGCACCCTTATATGCAGGTGCAATCAGCTAGGTAAGGGGGTAAGGATGGCTGACACAGAAGGCGGCTTTGCTAGTTATATGGCAGGGAAGGAGGATCCTAGATACGACCCTGAGCCTTCTCTGACATTTTTCCTGTTCATGGTTTCAGCTTTAAGGAAAGCAGACGACGTAGCCTGCGCTACCTGGAACACAACGACCTCTGGTGGCCTCTTTGCTAGGGCTCAGCAGCCCCAACAGCAAGGTTGTATGCCATAATGTGCTGCCCTGGGGTTTTCCAAGGTGCTTCAGTGTGGAAGATGTCTTTGAAAAGGCCGGTGATGAAGCTGCAAGTCTCTATATCCAGTGCCCAGCACTGGAGGCCTTTCCACCCCAGGGCTATATTTCCATGCACATCTTTGCACATGAGTTTTGCATCTATCCATACAATAAAACATTTTTCATATGCTAAAACATTTTTTTAAATAATTTTCAGTTCCTTCCCAACTTGCCTGAACACCATCCATGGGGAAATGTTTTGCAGCAGTCTGTTCTGTGCGTTTAATCCATTTTTCTGCTGTCAGGTATCTCTAGGTAGATCCAGTTCCTTCCCTGTTTGCATTTCTTTTCTCAGTGGGCTCCGCAGAAGTGTTTGCTAGCTGAGGTCTTGACCTGGCCTGCTCGCTTCTGTTTGGTCAGCTCAGCAACATGGGAACTGCTTAGGTTTCTTTTTATTTAAGGTGTGTGCAAGGAGCACATGAACAAATTAAACTGATATTTATATTAAACTGCTAGAGGCCTGGAGCGGGGCTGGGGCCCCTTTGTGCTCAGGGCTATGGATACAAGTATTAAGAAATGGTCCTTGCCCGGTGGAGCTTACAATTCAAATAAACAAGACAGAGAGAAGGTGGGAGACCGGAAGTGTCCTAACCCTTGTTTTAGAGAGGAATTGAAGCACCAGGACAATAAGGCTTTGTATTCAGCAGTGCATTTAAGCGTCTGCTTAATTGTCAGAGCAGATATCCCCAGTCCAGCTTCTTAGCTATATGGCTGTGCCCATCTTTTTTCTCAAAACTAGCTTCCTGGGTGCAATGCAGATTACAGCAGGTGGTTGTGTTGCTCACACAGAAACCAAGTGCATTTCCAGTGCCTGGTGAGATGTCACTGGATGGCATGTAGCTACTTGTGCTGCGTCTGTGGAGAGTAGGCCAAGTCTCCCACTAAGATATTGTATGAGGTGTCAGACTAAATCCTGCTTGTATTTGCCAGAGAGTGCAAAGTTGAAGCCAGGTAACTTTGAATGGCTGAGTTCCTGGTGATTCTTTCTGAAGGCTAGGAATAATGTATGGTATTTTGCACCCTTGGGTTAATGATATGCCTTGCTGCACCTCACTTTATTCAGCTGAGTTCCCACACTCTCTATGGAGCTATGTCGTCCTGGTATCAGCTGAAGTCTGTAGGGGATACTACGATCGACACCGTATCCCTATTTGTACTGAAAAATCATACATCTGCAGACCACCACATTAACCAAGGCAGATATCACTATTAATAAGCTCTATCGGACCTAACTTGAATAGTGCTTCCTTCTGGTTGTTTTGTCTTTTAATATCAATTGAGAAAGCTTCTGGTAGAGGGAGTTTCCAAATGAAGAGACTGGAATGCCCGCTATGCCCAGAGCTCGTATCCACAAAAGAGATGAATCACAGCTAGAAGAGATGTCTCTCTCTTTTTTCCTCCCCCTGTACTAAAGAAGGAACCATATTATTTCTTTTTCAGCCACTAGAATCCAGGGAATACCTTAGAACTGGTAAAAAAGAATTCAGGTTTTTCTACCAAGAAATGCCATTTCATCAACCCTTGATAGTATTTTTTTTCACTAGATGGGACTGTTGTTTCCTGACCAGTCCCAGAGGAAATGCCCAGCACCTGAAATCTTTCCAAGGTCTCTACAGGATGGTCTTCTCTCCCGGAGACTGGGCTATATGCTATTGATGTTGTTCTTATATTGACAGGCAAGTCAAGGAATCCTGTGGTGAAACCTGGCCCCTACAAACAACAGAAAGCTGGTTGCTTTTGCTCTTGGATTAACCACATTCTGCAACATTTTTTTTTCAGTTTGATCTGGAGGTCCTTGGCAATTTAAGCTAAAATCGACCAGTCTATCCAGGTTTTATAAGAAAGATTCCCACCAACATTATATAGGTCTGGATCTATTATCTTTGCATTTTCTGGCTGCACATACCAGTTAAGGGGGATATTTTAGACTTAGGCTATACCCACACTGCAGTCAAGGGGCTGACTGCAGCATGCATGCACATACCAGAGCTAGCTTTCATTAAGGTGGGTTGGGTCCCTGTAGATTAGCCTGGGCCTCCACTTCTAAAAAATTGGGGTCTGGGGCAGCATTGTGTTTGTGGTGCTGCTTCATTACTGGTTTGGGTATGACTTACACGTTGCAATCACATCTGCCAGCTTCATTGCGGACGTAGCCTTCATCATGTAGAAGAGAAGCTATGGAGGCTCACAGCTGTAGGAGATGAAGGCTGAGCTAGGATTTTCAAAGCCATCTATTAAGGTCCAGATGCCCAATTTCTATTAAATGCATGCACACAGATGGACTAAATCTTCTACTTAAGTTTTTAAAACTTCAGCCTGAATTTGTGACAAACAGGGAAAGGTGTTTGAATGCAGAATCCCAGAATGTTAAAGGAGCCTTAGGAAGGAAGAATCAGCCAATTCATTAATTTATCTTCCTGTAATGAGATTAATAATTACCACCCCCAGCTTCCTTCTGGGCCGTTACCAGGTGAATGGTGCCAACATGGAAGTCAACAGCTTCAGTGCTAAATGCTGACAGGTGTGTGACAGCACAACAACCTGTCTTGGCTTCACAGGCAGGTAGCCAAAGCACCAGACTATCAGCACATAGATGCGGGTGAAACAAAACAGACAAGCATTTTTCCCATCTCACAGCACAGGACTTGCCCCAAATCCATGGCTGTCAAGGCAGGAATGAGAAGTGAAGCCTGGTCTTCTAGCACAGACCCTTCCGCCCTCACTAATGCTTTCCAGAAGAAGCTGTTTTTCATTGGAGACCAACAAAAGAAAATAACAACTTACCTCCAGCACATAGTCCAGCAAGGCAGAAAGGCAAAGTTGAGCTCTAGGGAAAGCCTTGAAAAATCCCTACTTTGTTTTTCCTTTCCCTTCGGCATTTCCTTCAAAAAGCTGCATGATTACTAGGTCAAAAAGTGATTGGGAAGGAATCTATTTCGAGAGAAAGCCCAAGCACCTGTCCCATTATGGATCTCCTTTCCATGCATCTTCAAGCCCCTTTAAACCGCTCTAGCACTTAAAGCAGTGTGGGAACCCCAGGATTCATGGGGGGGGTGGTGCAGACCAGCCTGGTGCATGCTTAGAGGCCAGGCACTCGCACTGAGGAGGAAGCATGCAGTGTAGGATGCAGATTCAGCCTGGTAGTGGAGCCTCTGAAGCAATTGTGCCCCTTTGGCTGTTTTTTTGTGCAGTGGCCACCATGCATTACCCAGGAGTCTGGACACCCACAATGACATTTCTGTTCCCAGCCTCCAACTGAGGATTTTTAATCAACAAACCGTACTGTCTTCTTGACCTTTCACAGCCATGTTGAATGAGAATAAAGTCATCGGGTTCTTCGGCTGCTCTTTCTCCGATTGTTTAATCAATCTCTGAGCCAGGGACTGGAAACATATTAGAGATGTTTGTTGTAACGTTTCCAGTTTCTTGGGACTTTCATTCGTTTTCGATGACACATTCTGTGCACGTAAAAACTTGTCAGCTGTTGACACAACGATCTCAGGGCTATGAACAGAAAGCCAGGGATCGAAGCAGACAATTCATCAAAGGCTGATCCTTGGCGTTTCCAACAATAAGAAAAGCTATTTTTCTTCTCCTTCCTATATGTTTAAAAAAGAATATATTGGATCCTCAACCAGAGCAAACTAGCAAGGAACCATGGACATCACTGCAGTTACAATGACATGCACCAGCTGGGGATTTAGCTAATACCTTTATAATTAAAGGTCTGTCTCTCTCTTGCTTGCTATTAATATTAGGATATTCCTTTTCTTATAGACATTTTAGATCAAGGCTTTTAGCTTTCTCATTTCAAACTGCAATGTGCAGATGTAGGCACAATGAAAGCCTCTCAGATCTGGGATTTCCGCACTCAGTTAACTCAGCAAATACAAGCTCTTTGCTCTCTACAACAGACCCGTTGGAGAGTTTCTGCAGTGCCACTTCTCCAGACCATTTGTTTAATGATAACAGCTCTTTGTTACTAACAACTTGTTCTGCGTCCCTGGTTGGAAAGGATAAGCCTGTCCAAACATGGGGTCAGATTCTGCCACCCTTTCTCATGGTGCCTTATCCCTTGAATTGAGCAACGGGACAAATTGCAGAGGAGGGTAGTGTTCAGTGCATGACCTTCCCTGGGGCACAGCCAGCCCAAAGCCCAGGCATTATTTAAGCCCCATTGTGCAGCCATAGGGGGGATTTAGTGGTGCCCAGGTCTTATACTTGTGCTCTGCACAGGGCACTCTGGAGAGGTCCTGCTATCAGGTGGTGCTATCACTTGTCGTGTGGCTAAGCAAACATCTTGGTTCATTTTAAACAGTCCGGACCCAGGCTCTTACTTCTACGGGGGAAATTGTATTAGGAGAGGAGGAGACCAGCATGATTTTACACAGCCTAGTGAGTCTTTTGTCAAATGACAACATTTAATATTCATTAATATACTGATGGTTAAAAGTATTAAGCATCTGTTAATACTCTTAATTATACATTCTACCTCATGCTTTATTTGTAGCACTCTTAAGTCTGCTTCACAATGCCACCAAGGTCCTCTTAGGCCCCTGGGCAGTGTCTGAGGTAGATCTGTTGGATATTGCTGCTCTTCTCATTTTAAGGCCTCTTTCTATCTGGGAGAGTGCAAAAAGGGTCTTGGGGCAATACAGAGCCAGGCATCATGTCGGGTTACCAGCTTTACTGTTGTGCACACATGCACGTGCACGCACAATTTATAGTTTCTAGTCACGAATGTTGTCTTCCAATAACGGCATAATTAAAGGAGGAATGCAGAGCACTGCCATTCAGGGAGGAAAGGTGGAAAGCAGCCCTTGTAGGGATGCCTGCTCCGGTCTAGTGGGGGAGCTGAGCTCTCTCTGATCCGCTGAGGAGCTGGCAGACCTGCAGTCTCTTCCCAGCTCTTCCCCTGACTCTCTCTGCAAGTCACAGCATCTCCCAGGCTTTGGTGAAAGGAAGAGACAGATGCTTTCCATCTGTTAAACAGGACGCTGAGATCTATAGCTGGAAAGTGATACATAAAAGCGATGTCTCATCATCACTGGTATTATTAACCGCTCAGCCTTTCGCATGGCAGGGTAAATGAGCAGGTGAGGTAAGAGCTTCTGCACTTGTATCAGGTCAAGAAGAGTCGAATGCTTTATTCCACCTGTTCCAGGGAGACACGGAATACATTTTTACAAATAAGCTTAAGAGGCAAAGAGCTTTTTACATCAAACTCTACCTGAGTAGGATCTTTAAGCTGGTCTGACAAGTGAGTGACATGCACAGATTTGGGGGGTTTGATGACAGCAGTTGAAACACGTGAAGACTTATTTATTTACATCTATACATATGGCAGTGATGCACGAATGCAAGTACTCCCCACATCCGAGTTTGCTACAGCATAACTTCAAAATAAGAAGGCATGCACTTTGGCTGCCTTGTGCCTGAATTTATGCAAATATATGCAAACACATGCAAATATACAATCAATATTTTTGTCAGAGGATGTTGACAGGTATGTAGACCCGATGTACTTAGAGGAGGTAATCAGATAGTGGAAGAGCAAGGCTAGAGAAAGGGCTGGGAGTTGCAGCAATCTCTAATCAACATATCTACATTTCCAAATGGCTTTCGTCTAAACCTGCTAACCACTGCATTTAAAATTCTCAGCAAAATTTTTAAGACTCTTAAGCAACTTGGATGTACTTGTGATAAATCAGACACTGGATGATTATTCAAGTCACTTGCATCTCTGTTAAGTGAGTTTACCCTTCAGTTGTTTGTTTAATCCTGCTAAAATGCGTCTGCATTATCCTGAGAATGTGATGAAGAGCCACTCAAGATGCTTAGTCAAAGCATTAAATATCATTAAAAAAAAAAGTAATGCTCTACCAGGGTTGATTTACCAAATGCCACTTTTGTTCCCGTACATTGCTCCTGGCTCAGCAGCAACATCATTCTCACTCTACAATTGCACAGCAATTCACAAATCATTTCACAGAAAGAATAGGGAGAACCCATTATAATGCACATTCCATTACGAATGTCAGTAGAAGAGTCAGTCCTGCCTTTGCCCCCAGTCCTCCAGGAGATCCTTCATGTGCAGTTTGCAGTTTCTTTATTTCCGCTGACTTCCATGTCTTGTATCTGTCTTGTGGGGGCTCTTGGCACCCCCCATCCTGCGTGCTACACAGTCCCTGGCTGCAGCCAAGGAGACATCTACATTCTTTTATTTTAATGCTTCTGGAATCCTGCTAGGATGTACTGAGCTGAAACCTCAGATGAGTATCCTGAATATTGCTCACCATATTGGGTAGGTTTTCTTTACTTACACACTTTTATAAAATATAAGTTGAAACACATTTAAGCCCGAGAGCAAAATCCAGTGGGCCTCAAACTCTGGATTTCTTTAGGCTTTGATTTCCTTTTCGGAGCAGCTAGAGCATGCGACTGGCAGTCTATGTTTGCCTTTGCACTTGCAATGAATCAACCAGTCACTGTGTTCTCTGCTGGTCCGTTTAACATCATGACCTGACGTTTGTAGGAGAAACTTATTTCCTCTTCCCTCTTAACTGCCTGATTAGAGTGGCAGCGTCCCACCAGGCATTGCAGATTTGCCTAGGATACGGCCATACGATCAGCCAGGCCTGGTCGCTTTATATATAGAATCTAGTGGTGAATTCTAGTTACTGAAATCCTAAATACAGCTCCTGAGCCAGATCTTCAGCGGAGGTAAATCAGAGCAGCAGTGTGGACAGCAGTGGAGCTATTCAAATCATGCTAGTTGGGACCTGGCTCCATGAGCTCCTGCTTTCCCTTCTTAGAGCAAGAAGCCAGATCCATGTGTGTGTGCTGACCATTGACAACACCGCACTGGCACCACACTCCCGGGCCCAGTGCGGCAGGACAACCTGGCGAACCTTCCCTTCAGACGCCTTCGGTTCAGAGGTGCTGAAATACAGAGATGAGCTTACCTACGTTACGTGCCTGTGGCACACTTGCTCTCAGAGCTGAAGTCGTAGCTTTCCTTCTTTATAGCAGAGGGGTCTGAACTTCCTCAAAACAAGCCATTGAATTTCACCCTGAAGTGCCTGTGTAGAGCTCCACAACTTATGGACAGAGTAGAGTGCCTCTTCTACAAAGCCATTCAAGTCTCCATTTAAAGCCTTCATGGACTAAGAAAATCATCAGGCCACAAGATGAGCTGTTTCAGTGGTTAATTACTAGCACGGACTCTGCAAGATGCGCAACATGATCACAAAGGCAACACAAAATACTTCCTCCAAAGTTGCAGGCCATCTAGCATCGGGCATTTCGACGGCAGGATGCAAGTGTTGATGTGACCCGGCCTTTCTTCAGCAAATGCCTGACCTGCAAAACACGTGAACAAATAATAGTATGGAACAGAATCGTGGAAATCATATGTGATCGTGTCTGTGGCACATACAGTCCCATACAGATTACACTGGGCTCTGGTAGCCTCTCACAGACCTGCAAAGACTGAAACTTTCCCTTGCAGAAGAGCCAGGTACTGACATTTCTCAGCGTTCCTCAGAGCACCAATTAATCCCTGCATTGCGTTCCTTGCTTCTGGAGCTACCAAAGGAGGGATGTGACTGTCTGCACATACCTTTACACGATCCTAACAGAATTTCACTGTAATGGGGCCTCTTTTTGCTCCCTGCTGATGCAGAGAGGATTGTGTGTGTGTTTAGGAGAAGACATTGCTTTGGGAATTACTCCTATCACCTTCAGCAGGCTCTGGCTTTGCCACTTGCTTTGGAGAGCTGTTCTAGTTCTTCTTCACTCTGACCAGGAGCAATCATAGCAGAACTAGAGCTAGGAATTTCTCCTTATTTTTGTTGAGCAGCGACACTCTCTCTTCTGTGCTGCTGCTCAGAGCAGGGGGGAAGGGAGGCTGGGAACCCCCTTGGAATGCCAGATTTGGGCCAAGAGTTTTCTAAAGTGACTAGTAATTTTGGGTCCCCACTGAAGATACCGCTAGGGACCTGCCCTTGCGGAGAGGAGTCACTCTGCATCTTCCAAAATCTGGCCCCTGTTGAGGGCTTCAAGCTGCCTCCCCCCAAAAACTGACACAGTCAAAAACCAATGATGCCCTTACAATCTGGGCCTTAAGACTTATGATAGCAATGGCAACTGCAGTAGGAGCCTAACAGAAACTCTGCCCTGAATAGAGTACAAGCGGAGTGAAATGCACTGGAGCAAAATGGAAATTTTGGCCTATTTCATCCTTACTACCTCCCCCGAGATGCATATACTTACAGAGAAATGATATCTGTTTAACACATATACACTACACACAGAATGCAATGCTTACCCAATCCCCAGCCTTTCCTGCCGGCGCCATGTGAATTGCCTGGTCATTGTCCAAGTTTCTGATGCTTGGATCTGCTCCATGGTCCAGGAGCAGCTTGACAATTTCTTCCTGGTTTTTGTCACGATGGAGGGCAGCCGCCATGTGCAAAGCTGTGTTCCCGTGAGCCTAGGGGCACATCTTACAGTCAGGGCCAGGGATAAAGTACACCACGCCCTTCCCTACTCTGGGTTTATAACATGGAGAATTGTCAAGGTAGAGATGAGAAGGCTGAAAGAGACTGGCAGCTCTAGGGTATCCTGCCTAATCTGACTGCCCCAATGGCACAATGGGATTGCTCTAGGTCTGGGGTAACGGTGATTCTGAAACAGTACAGCTGACTGAGGGGTTTGATGCTTTAAGCTTTGTGTGCACATGAACAACCCAACAATCAGAGTTCCCAGACAGAAAGATTTGATTTTGCAGAGGTTTGCAGGCTATGTGGCATAGGCCAGATCAGTAGTTTAGAAAGAGAGGCCGCTTAGAGAGTATTTAGTGTTTGATGGCCATGAAAAAGTCAAATGTGGAGAAGCTAAGTTAAACCTACGCATGCTAAAATATGGCGCTATGTGGATGCACTACATGCAGCTGCCCCATGGCTATTTTAGGGGGAAAATGTTGTGCCCAGCATTCCAGCTGTGGAAAGCATCCTTATTCAGGAGAGACCTAAAGCAGGTATATGAGTTTAGCTTCTACCCTAACTAAGCACATGCTTAAAGTTAAATAGAGGCTTAAGTGCCTTCTGGAATCCAGTCCTTTGTTCATCATCATATACGTTCTTATGATACAATCTAATTCCTTGCCAGGTCGCTAGGTGGCGCGGGAATGTATAGCAATAGGTTGAGTTTCAAGTAGAGGATGGTACTAACATCTGTAGCTATGCATAGCTAGAACAGTTAAGAGTGTGATGAGAAATAATTAATAAAATAAATACGTGACAAGGCATTATTTGAGACTCTATGAACATTGTCATGACTTTAACCAGCTACATAGTTTTACAACTGATAGATGCTGCTCTGCTGCTCTTTTCATTCATATTAATTGCCTTTTTTATTTGTCCATTCACATGCTACTAATAAAATAATAATACTCAATTGCTTTACAGTGATGATTGGTCAACAGTGTCATGAGCTCAAGTGTAAAGCTTCGTAGTTGAACGGTGTAACCGATTTCACTATGAGTTGATAAAAAAATATCAAAGTATTTCTATATCAGGTACGTGAGTGAGGCAAAAAATATTTTAAAATGCACAATGAAAGAGCAAATAAATCTGAAACTGTTACAAGCTTGTCTTAGGAAAACAACTTCCAATGCAAGGTATTTTTACAAGCAAATCTACTGTGTCAACTTAACCTTTCTATAAAACACAGTGACGGTTGCTTAACTATTTATATGGCTTCTCATTAAAAATGAAACATCTGTGCTTGCCTGCTGTGTCCTTGATAGCAGTCTACGGGCAGATCTAGTGATATCTCCAGGAAGCAAGAATTAAACAAACAACCTGACCCATATAAGATCTGATCTAGCTTTCACTGGAACCTTTCTATGGACTTCAGTTGGAGCTAGAGTGGATCTTTTTTGTACTGCAAGAGACAGCTAAATGCCCACAGGCTGGCAAGTTGCAAGTCAGGCCAGTCAAAAGACCGCATCTCAACTGCCAGCTTTTACTCAATATCCCAGTGAAGTACGGCCCTGCAGACACAGGCACGACTTCAACATCGTAGCAAGATACCAGCAAAAAAATCAAGTTAAAACCTGACAAAAACTCCATCCATAATCCAGAACCTGCTCCTTGTGTGTCTCTGACCCCTTCCTATCTACCAGGTCAAGTGCTTATGTAGGCTCGAGGGACAGCCTCAGAAAACAAACCCATTCATCTCACTGGGCTTTTCATCAAGCACTCAGTATAACATCCCTGAATATCTGCTCAGGATGGCTTTCTCCTGACCTCAGTAGCTAGTAAATATTAAAAGGACATTTCCTTTGACAAGCTGCTACAGGGAAATGGGAGACAGACAGACAGAAATGGGACCCTCTAAACTCCCACATTAGATCTTTAAAAAGAGCAAGGGAGGCCTGAAGCAGTGGTGGGTCAGGGTGATGGAGCTGCATAAAAATTAACAAAATCAGTTGACCAGTCTGCTGCATCTCCCTGGAAAGGCAGCAGAGCAGAAGAGGGGCAGAGGTTGGCTTCAAATTCCTTAATACAGAAAGGGATCCCAATCCAGAGACCTTCTAGTTGCTGGAGACACTGCAGTTCAATTAGACTCCAAGGTGATGCTATCAATGTCAAAAAAGCCTACAGATTAGAATCAGGAGATAGCATCAGACCTCAGACCCTAGTGGACAAGCTCTTGCCTGCATAATAGGTCCTAAGAGATAAAGGAGGAATGAGGACCACGAACATAAGGATAATTGTCCCGAGGCACAAAGGCAAAGGCACTAGCAGCCCCTAGTCAAACAGAAATTTGCAGGGCGAAAGGCAACTTTGACCTCACCAGGTTAATGGCAATTAACACAAATCTTCTGGGATGCCGAGTCATGTAGAGAACTGTTAAGGATATTAGATAAGGCAGATTCCTCCTCAAGATCTTGTTTCAGACTGAGAAGCAAACCCCACTAGTGATAAGTCACTCTGGCATGCTCATGAGTGGGCAGCACGATTTTTGCTGTTGAGTACATGGGTGTGTAAGATGGGACTCTCTGCCTGTGTCAGCAGTGCTCCTTGATTCACACCAGGGTCTCATCCATCCTAACAGTGATCTCTAATGCTTCCTCCCTGGCTCTGTAGCATAACAAGTTAATTTTGTGACATTAGCCATATAACTCCTTCCTCATTCCTCCGGGATGGATGCTGACAAGTGCACGTTGCACATGGACAAACCTCCCATTTAAAGGGAGGAACAGGGACATTTTGATTTTAGGGAAAGACTTGGGATGTGGTCTGAGGTGGAGAAATGTTGCACTGGAGAAGGAGAAATTGTGCAAGACTGAGGGTGTTTGCCGAAAGGGAGAAACAAGAATTCTGTATAAAAGCTGAGAGGCATACGCTTAACTGATTGTGCCAGGCATCACCTGGGATAAACAGGAAACACCATGCTGAAGCCAACAATATTTTGCCCATTTAGACTAGGCAATGATATGGAACATGACAGCTACCTCCTATTATGACTCAAGACCCAACAAAATAGACCGTGTGCTAAAGCTCAGGAGATGAGACCAGCACAAGGCTTGCTCATAGCAACTGTGGACCACACAGACCAGAAAAGGTGAAGACTAGGTATATAGGAGACAGCATTGTTGTGTATCTGATGGAAGGACGGTCTAGTGAATGTCATAACTTGCTTGGGCACTGCATGCCAGGCACAAAGCTGGTTTTCAAGGAGGTCTGCTGTGCATGAACCTGATAGTCATGTGCATGGACACGTTGTGCGTGTTTCTGATAGTCACACCAGGACAGGCAGAGGCACTTTGCACCATGTTAGAGCTGTTTCCTCCACTTGCAGTGTGACACAATCTTGCACATAATCCTCACCCAGTAACTGCTGCCCATTCCCTGCTTATCTTTCTCACTCACTGCATCACTTATCATAAGAAGTGTCTGCATTTTGATAAGGCTACACAGCGTCAGAGTTGAGGGAAATTTTCCAAATGGATCATTTACTTGCTGAGAAATGCAGGTTCAGGTCAACCAAAACCATACATGAATTTGGATCAAATTCAGCCAAGAGTTTTATCCTCCAAAAAAAAGAGAAAAGTTGAAACATTACTATGTTGGCATTTTAAAAATGAACCTTTTTGCTTTTTCACACTGAAACAAGGGTGGGAAAGCAAATTTAGTAAAACTTGGCTTTAAAGTTAAAAGAAGAAATACAAACCCACAAAACAAATGGGTCTAATGAAACATTTGTTTGGGGTCTAATGAAACATTTTGTTTGTCCCAAATAATTGTTTCTTTTTCTGGAAATGACAGGACTTTCTACATGGTCAAGATGAAAAGCTCCAAAGCTGGCTTCTGCATTAAACTTCCTCCATAATACCAGGTAGGAGGTCCACAAACAGGAGCAGAACGCATGGGTTCAAGATTGCTTGGAAGAGCTGATATGCCGTTTAGTTTGGATAGTCTGCTATGTCTGCATACAGTAATTTCCAACAGGGAATCCAGTTGTGATACTGATTTTAAATTTAAAATCCTGGTCATCTTGGTTTGTGACTATTATGGACCACAAGATTTCCTAACTCACCTTACTGTTGACAAATTCCTTGGACTTGAAAGCATTGAGTTCTAAGAAATATTTGAGCAGAGAGACATTCCCATCCTGTACTGTGTAATGAAGGACCGTCTTGTTGCTTTTAACATCCTGTTAAAAAATAAAACAGCACAACACAAAGCTTTAGGAAAGGAGTCGGGAGCTGAAAGAGAATGGAGCTCGTGGCTCCACTTGATAATATACTGACAACATAGCCCTGCTCTAATTTCTGTGACCTGAGCTCACTGCTATTGTCCTGCTCAGATTATTTATGATAAAGCACACACCACTCTGCCCTTAGCATAAATAGAATAGGAATATTTTATAGTTTATGAAAGGCAGAACAGCAATTAGATGCGTCGCATACTGTATCACTCTGAAATCTCTCCAATAGAAAAGCTAATCAGGCTGCAGCTGCATTGCAGCTTATTGGCTTCAGAGCTTCCCGTAACCATCTCACTCTGCTCCAACTCTCCCGCTGCTTTTAAGCTTCCCAGGTGTAAGCTAGAGATTGCTGAAAAACAGGTCACTGTTCTTGCAAGTATTTTATTTCCTTTTCTCACTGACGTTTTTTCCTCCTGCTCCAGTAGGAACTTAAGGTGCAGAGTTTAGTGTCTGGAGCAGACAAATGTTACTCCGTAGGCTCAAAGTCCTGTTTTGGAGATGTCTCTCGGTTTTGCCAACGCTGCCATTACATTACAACGTGATACCAATGAAGTCCCACAAAGCAAAGGCATTCCCTGCATACCCGACTGTAGATGGATGCTCCCATGTGCACCAGAAGATGGATGCACAATTGCACCTCCCCCATCTGGTGCTGGAGTTCTTTTTTCCGGTCCTCTGTTATCATGAAGTGGCAGCGCTGCTCGCGGAGCAGGGAATTGTGGGACAGAACGGCACAGTGGAGTGGAGTGTGGCCTTCAAGAAAATAGAAACAAGGTTAACTTGGCCTCCACAGAATAGCGGCTTGAGAAGGGGAAAGTGATTTCTTTCTTGGATTTGTGAGGGACAAGGGTTTTGCATGTATGCATGATGTGCTTCCAAGACATAGAAACCTCAAGGGCCAAGTTGCAGGATGGGTCTCTCACCTGGATTTTAAATGCCACCTGTACCAGGGACCCAAACTGAGTATTAAATGCTGGAAAGAGGTCACTCTCCGTGTTCCTCTATTTAACTGAGCGTTTCCTCTGCCAGTTGCATCTAGTCCTAGACCTGATTTGAGAGGTCTCAGCTCTCCTCCTCCCTGGGGGTGAAGCACCTTGGTTGGCTGAACCGGCACACACATGGAACAATTAAAGCCAATTCTATGTAGTCACTGGCACTTGCTCTAGATCTTGGTCTCATTCTCAGCTATTTTCCCAGTGTGGCTCCCTGTGTTCCTGGAGCATCCTGGTACATATTTAACCCAAAGCAACTAGGCTAAGTACAGACATTCAGAAAGCCCAAGGTTGAATCTATTCAATCTTCTCAGGTTAGTCTAAGCTGGGTAGATTGAACGAATATGCAAGTGAACAGACATTCACTTTTGATTCTGGAAATTCAGCCACATGCCTGCAGCGGTCCATGTCAGAAGCCGGGGAGCACTACAGCATGCCTCCCGGATCAGCTGGAGCAAGCAGCTTAGGCCAAGTCTAGCCTGCCCACCTTGCAAGGGTGGGGGGTGCAGGGGAGGTGCAAAGCATCCTGGGATGCTGGGGGACTGTGAGTCAACTTGACTCTGGAGGGGATCTGGGACAGAAGTTTAATAAACCAATTTAATCTAAATCAGTTAAGTCTGAAACTACATGCACTAGGTTTATCTTAAACCGGTTTTGACCATTTTGAAAGCAGTTTATATGCACTGAACTTCTGTTGTGTTGCACATTTGAACCAGTTTCCAATCACTTAAACCAGTTTGTGTGTAATGTCTGTCCCTAACCCTAATGTCAGTTTGGTTGGGAGGATGCAGGATGGACAGCACCTACACTCATCTTGATTCCAGACCCTAAAGCTTGGGATACATTATTTATACTCTATTCCCTATTATACAGCCCTTTATAATCTATTACAGCCTCCATTCAGGTAGTGTGTTCTTAACTGTAAGCATCTGCTTAAGCACCAGTGAATAAAATGGGATGTCAGAACATGATTAAATTTTTCCTGAATCAAAACCTGTGAGGCCTACAGTTCCTTCAGCCTTCACTGACTACAAATCTGGGCCCCATATACTCATCAGAATGATTATTTATTTTTATTATTCCACCATAAAAATTGAACTATGGGGGCAAAGTGTAAAACTCAAATGGCCTTACCTTCAAAATCCTTCATTTCTAAGTCCAGAGGAAGGCCTGATGACATTATAACCTGGAGTTGATAAAAGCACAGGAGAACTTTCTCAGCAAGTGTTGTCTAGCACAAAACAATCAAAGCATCCACAAACATTGTGGCTCTGAACAGAGCCAACTGATTAGCAGGAATTTCAGCTAGCTAAAACTGGAGCTGGGCAAGAAATGAGGTAACTATTATTTGGTTTTATACTCAGCCACCAGTCATCAGTGGCTTTTAGCCTTGTGAATCTAGCTCATGAAGGCTGAAATTCACTGCTGGACAAGGCATAAGGCTTCACCTAAACCTTCAAAAGAGGATTTAATATCAACTCCTCGGAGTCTATATTTAACCACCCTAAAAGGTAGCCAATGCCTCCCAGAAAAGGAAACTCATGTATTGAAATTCTCAGCTAACAAACAGTAAAATTCCAAGCCTCTTAAATCCCAGTCCTGTCTCTGTAATGGGAATGCAAAAATATTCAGAGTTGTCTTGGAAAGCAATAACTAACAAGCTCTTTATTTCCTAAAGATCAATTGGCACTGGAAATATTCGTATCGTAACATTTTTATGTGGGAAACATGACAGGGTGATACAAACACATCTGATTACAACGTCTGGGGTGGCCTGCTAGAAGAACTTGTAAAAGTAGTTAAATACTTCTAGGGAAAGGAGCACGATTTGGATCGGATGCAGAAAGAGTCATTTGGAAACATTCAGCTCTTTGTGGCGATTGATTTAGCACAATACTGCATAGAAACCTTTCATCTGAAATATTAAAAGGGACTACACTTTTCTTGCTTTTGTGAAACAGCTTCACTCATCCATATTTTAGGATCTTGATTGAGATTTTTGATTATAAGCACTTGTGCTGTAATGCACACTGCATAACAAGAACGGGGAAAAGAATTCCAGTGAACAAGATGAAGAAAAGTATTCTGTAGGTTTTACAGGTGTCTCATGGGGAGTGTATCTGTTGAGAACGCAGCACTTTGTTAAGCCGAAGGAAAGGCATGTTGTTTTAAGCACTCATTATGTTACACATTAACTTCCTTCTCATGACTTAACTTAGGGTGTGTGATGTGCAGTTAGTTGGTGATGGAATTCCACTGCTAGAACTGATGTGATCCTGCTACACTCTTCATTCACACTGAGGCCCCACCATTTGAAGAAATGTGGCCTCAAGCCCAGTTAAATCCCATCATTACAGTGGCCATAACTTTCTGCCATGAAGCTGCCTATACTGGGAGTGGAATGGAGACAGAGAGAAAGAGAGAGACAGAGACAGAGAGAGGCAAAGGGCTTCTATTAGCAAATGATGACCTGTTGAGGGGTCAGATTCTGAACTAGATGCCCATGCTGTGAAGCACCTTGCACTAAAAGAAATCCTGTTGAAATCAGTAGAAGACTAGGGTGCTTTTCAGTGTGAAGAAGGGCATCAGAATCAGGCTGTGAAACAGGACAGATGTAGCCCACTAAACATTGCTACCGGGCATGTCTACACATGTGTATTTACTGTGCAGTAACCAAAATTACTGCACAGTATGGGAGTGTGTCTACATGTGCACCCATACTGCACAGTAAATATGGTGTTTTATGATGACTTGAGCATAAATTTGATACCTGCATCATGCAGGTATCACATTTACACCTGATTAGTTACTGCACAATTATGCACGTGTAGACTCCTTATTGTGCAGTAACGTGGTGTGTGTGGACTGAATTGGGACTAATATGAGTCCCAAGTCATTCCACACACAGCATTAATGCGCTTTAACACCTGCACATGTAGATGCCAGCCTATTCCTGCTCACTGCACAGTAAATTGAAGCCAGAATAAATGCATGTGTAGACATGCCCATTGTGTAAGAATGCTGCTGTACTGTCATGTCATGGCGAAGTGCTTCCAATGTGGATGGAGATTATACTGGCAAAGCCGCTCTTCATATAGCTTTACCTGCCACTAGCTGTTAGGCACAATGAGCTGTACCAGCCTAGCTGAGCTATCTGGGTAGGGATTGTGTAGCGAATTTTGCTGGCATAGCTCAGTCCATCAGGGCTCACGTCCAACCAACAAAGCTGTGCGGGAAGATGTCTGTTGTGTAGATGTGCCCTTTGAAATACAAACAAAAATGTTTCCTTTTGTTTGGTTGTTATACCTTCTCATTGTCTCTTCCACCAGCAAACTCTAACTCAGAGGCTCAAAGCACTGAGCATGTGTTTGACATGTTTATATGAAGCAGAATCCAAAAGAGCCCAGGTCTGATTGAGACTCTGGGTACTAATACAACATAAATAATATGCCTAGATTTCAACTACAAGGTTTGGCCCAGAACTCAGATTATGAATTACGACTGCCGTCTGGATGCGATACAACAAGTTCCTTGGAAGTGAAAGGCTAAAGTGTAACAAAAGAATATGAGCTGTCACACTGGGTCAGAACAACGGTCCTTTTAGCCCAAAATCCCATCTCCAACAGTGGCAAGTGGTGGATTCACTGCAAATAGGCTTCAACTTTGTGAATGGAAAGCATGAAAATAAATCAAAGATCTTTACATCCAGGCATCTTTACTCTGGAGGCATTTGTGCTAGGCCTGGATCTCTCACAGTCATGCCATTTTATTGCTTTTTTACAGTGTGTGCCATTAAAATCATAAATCCCTTCTTACCTGGAGGACCTGGGCATAGCCATATGTCGCAGCGAGGTGTAAAGCTGATTGCCCTTTGTCATCAACAGCACTGACATCTGCCCCTGTCAGTAGCAAATCATTGACTATGGCTGGCTGCTTGGCAGTTACAGCCACCAACAGAGGAGTCTGAAAATAGCACCAAAATAAATATAATGCAGGACTCTGGCAACAGCATGACAGATTACCAACAAAAGAAAATGGGGCTGGAAGTACAGTCGGTGCAGGGCAGAATAAACCCTCCTGTTGCCCGAGCTCCCATCAGAGTGCAATATGCCTCTTGGGGTAGGTCAGATATCCAGGTTGTAGCCATACCGGTCTAGTGTAGGGGGAGAGACAGAAGCTTGACCTGCCTGAGCTACCAGCTTGAAGCCGTGAAGCAAATCTTGCACTGTTCCCAGAGTGACATTCCCCCCAAGCAATTCACCCCCATTACTTGTGTTCCACATGTTTTATGGTAGACATGAAATGGAATTAAAAACCAAGCTGCACTTCTGATTTTACCAGGAAAAAGGCAGGTTTCCTGGTTTAAAAACAAAAAAGGTAAAAAAAAATTACCTTTCCTCTGTGCTCCTTGGCATCGAGTCTTCGCAGTTCTCTCATCCGCTCTGCGGCTGCCAGCGTGTACGCCCTCATACCTTTAGCTGCATAAATATGTAGAATTCTAAGACAGCAAATAAAGACACTGATCACTGCCTCGGCATGGGTCATTCCTGTGGTTAAGTTGTACAGAACCTCTGCTTTGTGGCTCTGCGCAGGGGATTCTGGACTCTCTGGTTGTGTGCGCCGAAAGGAAATTAGGTTCTAAAATTTCCACAATGGGAAATATCACATGGTGGGCATTGGTGGCATTGCCATTCTGCTGGCCTGCTTTCTCATTCCGAAATGTTGTCCTGCAAGTTCCTCTTAAAAGATGAGGGACGGATAATTGTTTTCATAGTTGACTGTTCTGCTCTTTGCAGTCACTTCAAATGGTTTGTTCCAGGCCCATATTCTACTGTGTCTGAAAAGGCCTTCAAAGGTTAGCTGCTTGTCTGATTTATAACCCACACCCCCTCACTTCTTGCACAGATTATTTCTGCCAGAATAAGGAGAAGTCTGCATGGAACGAAGGCTATTAGGACTAGGGCCATGTTAGGGAGTGCGTCAGCTAAAGTATGTGGACTTTCAACCTCAAGAGAAAAAACACAAAGGTGCTGAAACCTTAATGCATTATCAATCCATCAAACTGCATTAGGATGCCAGTTAACTTGGCCAAATTAGCAAAAAGGAATCTGCTTTCAAAAGGGCTGACACAATATGAAGGAAACAAATCAGGGTCCAAAGTGCATACAGAGATATTACACAGACCAATTGTCTGCCGAGGTAACGTTGCACAGCTTCACAGCGGAGCTTCAGCTGTACCAGCAGTTTGGCCTGATCCTGCTAATGCACCATCATGCCAATCTTTTCTGTCTTCCCTAGGAGGTGAGGATCAAGCAGGTAGATAAAAATCACTGGACTGGAGGTCAGCAGACCTCTCAGCTTTATTCCACCCAGACGCTTGACTTGTCTATCTTCCCCGTTGAGAGTTCAGGCCTTTCAAGACAGGAGGCATCTCCTGCTATGTGTTTGTAAAGAGGCTGGGGTGACATGTCCCACACTCACTGAAAGCCTGTAGGCACTACAGGGATAGAGATAATAGGCATCATGATACAAACATGAACAGAGGCATGACTTGCAAGAGTAAGGACTACTCCAGCGAGCCAGGTTTTGAGACCACTTTCAGGTCTTGGCATCTGTGTTCAGTGTACATTATATTCCAAAAATTAGTGCAAAGCCAAATCACTAATCTCTGTTTACATTTCTGCAAATATGCTATCAAGCTAACATTATTGATTTCAGACCAGCATGGTTATAGTGTGCCAAATGCCACAGCTAGGAAAAGAAAACACTCTAGGCATAGAAAAGTTACTGTAGATCTTTATTGAGGTTTTTTTTCTTTTTTTTTTCATTTAACAGAACAACCCAGAAAGAAATTCACAGACAACACATCATCACTGTGTACACACCAGGGGATTTTACATACAAGAAACTCAAAGAAGGTTAACACAAATTGTAGCAACCTCAGGTCTGATTCACAACTGTGTCACCCCAGTCCTAGACCAGGATAACTTGGCTGTCATTGCAAACCTGGAGTAAACAGTGGTGAACCAAGCCTCTGCTAGTTAATTTCTTTGCTGGGTTTTTCTGCAAATTTAAGCCACTAATATCATCAATAAGCCAAAATGACTGCAGTTTTCAGACAACTTTATGATCGCTGATATGATCTGATGCTTAAATCCTTTAGATTTGTCAATAGTTAATTTTGAAACCTGCTTTGAAATTCTTATGGACTTTCAACCTCATCCTGTAGTCCTTACTCAGGCAAAATCTGAGATGCCATTTGAAATATTGCCTGGTTAAGAAATGGAGCACTGGACACCAGTTCATGACAGTGTGAGGGAGCAGCCCTTTGAATAAATTCAGTCCAAAATGTTCTTCCAAATATAGAATCATCTGAAGATCCTGGGCTTTGTGAAGCAGAAAAACCCAGAGAAATTGTGTTCATCAGCTGGGAGTCCCCTTGGAAATCCAAGAAAAAATTAGCAAATGCTAAAAGAGATACAGCCTCCTGCAAGGATCTTGGTCTGTGGCATGGTGCCATTGAACACCAAAAATGCTCTTTACAACTGCATTACAGGGAGAAGTGCATGCTGCTCGCTTTCCAGGGAAGAAAAATAAACCAGCATGATGGTGCTGTTCAGGCCCATGACTTTAAAAGACTCTCAAATACTAGGAATATTGATAAGATACATTAGAGGCCTCAACAGCTGTGGTATTTAACGTGACCCATCCCCAGTTTCAGGGGATGTTGTATCATACATCATGATGATATATCATCATTCCAGTGGCTAAGGCTCAAGAGGAAGAGAAAGAACTGCAGTGCTGCCAGCTGCCTGCATTGCCACCTGCCTGCACTTTGTTGAAACACCAAGCGCCTGATTTTAGCAGGTCATTTATTTCCACGACCTTCTGTCGTGGAGCTGCACCTTGCAGAACTCCCCTTGGCTGGTATGGGCCCAGGGTCTGTTCTTTGTGTCACTACAGAAAAGCCATGCACTAATGTTATGGGGAAACATTTCACATGGAAATACTTCACTGCTGTGTAACAGCTCTGGGCTGATTCTGTAGCTCTGGGTCAAAAGGCGTCTGAGAATTTGGTCACCATGTTCGGTGAATGAAATCAGGATGCAAGTGCCCAATTCTTTGGGGGCAGCTCTGCAGCAATACAGAGCACCGGCTGCATCTCAGCACAGGCCCAAGTCGCAGCAGTTGTGTTTCTCATATCAGCCTTCTGCTTGGCTACCGAGTTGTGCTTACACAGGAGTGGAACTATTCCTAAACGTAGAATAAATATTTTCCAAAGGCGGTCTAGTTACAAGGATATGTCATTTCAGGCCCAGCACTATAACTGACCCTTTTTGAAACAACTTAAGGGTGGCAGTGGAGTTGGTGGAGTGAACAAAGCAAAAATAGATCTACGTAATATTTAGGCAGAGCTCTAGAAAATAGACCCGCAAAGTAAACCTGCTAATACTTTTGTAGGCAAGCGTGTCTTACCACATGCTACAAAAGGGGACTACAGCATTAGCAAACGTGCTACCAAAACACCTGTGTCAGTTTGAGACCACCCTGCACATCCCAGGATGAAATTCACCCCGGGCTGACAGCGAACACCAAATCTACGTACCTCTAGCACTCGATTTGAAAACGTTAATATGGTAAGCACATTAATGATGCGTAAGCCTTGTCCTCTGCATACAGGGGAATTTCACTGCAAGTTCAATTTTCATACTAAGGGAACAGTAATGGGGAATGCCAGGAACATCTTAAGAAGAAAAGAAATGGCCCAAAGCTACTTTTCTTCTACACTCAAAACTTGTGTTGCAAGTTGAAGTTTTGGGTGAGCAAGGAAAGCAGCATCAGGCCCCAAATACATGACTTTAAAGCCCTTCGACAGAGAGAGTGTTATTTAAAACATACGTATCGTTGTCGTCATCTTCTAGCAGCAGCTTTTCAATGGGCAGTGTGCTGATTACTCTTCTCGCGTCCTCCAGTTCCTGTGGGGCTGGCTCTGGGATGGAAATGGGAAGTGGGACAAACTGTGGCCCAGGAAGCGTGGAGGAAGCTGGCTGATACTGCAGGGTTGATGTAGGTAATGCCGAGATGGGTTGCGGCCACGGGAAATAGGTCAGAGGTGCTTGTTGGTCTGTCACCTCCAGCTGAGGCACCACAGCTGGAGTGGTGCTTCTGGGCTGTTAAGTACAAAAGAGATCAAAGTAAGAGCTTCTCAGTTTTGCTGCCAGCACTCCTTTCCCTGTCTTTGTGTAGGTGCCCATGGAGATGAGAATGGGAGATGCAACTCTTTTAAAAACCCATCTACCAGGAAGCCACAACAGGTGGGATCACACACTGCTGAACACACTTGTGCAAACTGTGCTCCCACCATCTTTCTATCCTCCTGTCCACCTTGATTCTTGTGAGCTTACAGGGCTGTCAGTTCATGATTAGGACAGGCTGCCTGTTTGACAGTGCCCTGTTAGCATGTGAGTGTATGAATAGGATGTGCCATGTAAGCAACAGAGGGCACATCTACATGTGTGCTTTCATGCACATTAGCCTATTTTAATGTGCATCAAAGCATCACCCCCCAAAAAGTGCTCTTTACCTAATGCACATTAAAATAAGCTAAAACGCATCTTTCCAGTACCCCACAATGCCGGTACTAGATTTAATGAGCATTACCTAAGGCACATTAATTGAATGTGTAGACACAGCCAGAATGCTGAACACATCTTGTCCTTCTCTAGGTTAAACAGTCATGGTCAGCATCATGTCAACCGACTCCTAAATACAGTTAAGCATAACTCGGTTGGCTAGGGAAAACACAATCCCTCTGGTAATGAAGTCCAGGAGATCCTGAATTTTTCAGTTCAGTGGCTGAACTGCAAAATGGAGGAAGAAGTGGGTGGAAGAAGGGAGGATCAGTCTGTGACAATCCAGACAGAACTTCATCTCCTTTTTCAGAAAGGCAAACAAAAGGAAAACAAGCATTTCATTTGCTTCAACCAGAAATCAGACTCCAATTCACAAATTACATTGGCCCTGAACACAAAAGCTATGGTTTTTGAAGAGTTCACAGGAAAAGTTTTGCCTGACTTCACAGAATGGTTTTATTTTTATTTTAAAAAATCCTAATGAACAATAAAGGTTGAAGCACTAGCTGAACACTCAGTCCAGAAGTTCAAGTGCAATTCTGCCCTATGGGACTGTCCAGACAACAGAGCCCATTGTGTATTTGATAGCTGATATTCTATGCATCTGAACAGGAGATGATAATTTATGGTTCACTGTAATTGTACCTTCTTGTGCACCATGAATCAAAGCCATAGGAATCCCCATTAAGCTAGATCTGATAGCAACAGAACTTTATTGCTTGCCATTATTCTTTTCCCACTGCAAACGATATTCTCCTAAGATAAAAATTGCTTATGGGCCGGATCTAGCTCCTGGTGAAATCAGGGGCAATCACACTATTGACTTCAATGGCAGCTGGTTGGATAAGGCCTCAAGAGAACAATGCAGAATGGCTTGTGCGTTAATTAGGTGGTAAGTGCTGCAGGCTTTGTGGGAGCTTGGAAAATGAAAGCTTTGTTGAGAAAATTGGATACTGTCCGACTTCAGCGCAGTCACTTTTTTTCATCCCTTTCAAACCATAATGATTCTCAGAATAATCCCCCTTAATTTTAAGGGTCAAGCAGAGAGGGAATCACATTAGACAAAATACCGACTGGAAGTTGTAGTTCACATAGAGAACCACATGGGAGATTCAGACCATGAAAAGATAGTTCCTGTGACAGTTGCACTGAGGGTGTATTCTCCCTCTGAACTATCCTCCCTTCAAATTTACTTCTGGCAAAAGAAAATAGGTCTGATTTTCCAGTGCCACTTCTGAAACTTTTACTGCAGAAACATCTCTTGATAATATGTGGGAATGCAGCATGGGTGCAAAGCCACCGAAGAAATAAGGGTAAATTTAGATATCAATTAAATCAGAGGCTTCTCACAGTTTTTATGGGAAACTATTTTGGCTTTTGTTCACTTGTGGCATCTTCAGCTTACCGCAAAGTTGGTGATCAGGGGCTGAGAGGTGTAAGTCAGAACTGACGATGGTCCAACAAGTGTGTAACTGGGACACATCGGCTGAACATACATGTCTGCTGTATATGGGCAGCTGACTGCTTCGTGTGACACGTAATCTGGGTAAGTCGTCCACTGAGTTAAGGGCTGAAGGGATGCAGGAGAAGGCTGGGAGAGCCAACCAGAACACAATGCCCCTTCCTCAGTAACTGGCAAAGCAGAGGCTGTGACATCCATGTCGATGCAAGGCTGGCCTGTAAAAGAAGATTAGAATTATTCAAAACATCAACCAAAGGCCTGGCTTGAAAATAAGCGGATAAGCAAATGGAAAGAATCGTTTGGAAGCATTACCAATGGGTGAATAGGATGGTAGTGGCTGATGGGGCAAAACCACCTGGAAAACAGAAAAGAACATTTAGATAGCAGTTATTGCTGTAACTGTTCAACCCAATCTCTCCTGAGAAACATTTGCCCAAGCCTGAAGTATCAATACAATAAATTCATTCCCATTCAATGCTTCATTGCACCTGCTTGGCTCAGCATACCAGTTGCGCATTAGCCAAATAAATATGAGAACAAACACTGGCAACTGCTCCAGGGTGAAGCACAACCTCATACAGAGGCCAAGTGCAAGATCTGTGGCACTGAGGTTTGCTGTGCTGCTCTGTTCCACAAAAGGAGTTTCATTTTCAGTGAGGAGCCAGTCAAAGTGTTTTCTTTTGGAAGAACGAATGCACTTAACCTAAGGCTAAGGAAGAAGTAGCTAGAGAACCGTCTTTCTAACGGTTTTAGTAGCTTTTAAAATTTTCATGCTTTACTTGGATGTTTTCTACAGAGCAGAAGATGTCTGGTACCTGTTTTACTTCATAACAGGTAGAAGTTTCTGCCAACTGTGAAGCAGGAAAACAAACTCTGTGGCGAACTTATCGGATGGACTGAAGCCAGAGGCTGGTATGCATGCAAGAAATTTTGCACGCATTTTAAGATGGTATTTTAAGATTGTATTTTCAAAAGAGCCTGAAAAAATCCTTCTCTTTGGAAGGATCAGGACCCTATTATATCAGTGTACCTCACATTTATGAAAAGGGAACCCTGGACAGATACCTAGCTTGGTGATGCGAGTACCAGCCTGTGCACTATCCACTTCCCAAGTTTTAGTCCCAGTTCTGACACTGCCTCTAGATACAAACTCATGTGGGAAAATCACTTTGTCCTGTCCATCAAGAGGCAGGATCCTGCAATGGACTGAATATGTCAACCTCAGTTCAACGCCAGGAGAGTTGCTCAGTCCCTTACACTTCTGAGCCAATAGACCAAGGATAACAATGTTTACTTACCTCCTGGGAGGTCATGAGGTCTAATTAATTAAAATAGGATAAAGAGGTTCAGTGTTTCACAGATTCACAGAAGTTTAGGGCTAGACGGGACCCCATGAGATCACCCCTGCTCTGGGCAGGAAAGACTGTGGGGGTCAAATAACCCCAGCAAGGTGTGTGTCCAGTCTCCTTTTGAAGATCTCCAGGGTAGGTGCATACACCACCCCTACTGGGAGTCTATTCCAGAGTCTGGACGCACGAACCATGAAGAAGTTTTTCCTTATATTCAGTGTATGATACAAAAACCTGTCTGATAGCTAAAAGTGGTCACCACAGACCCAGTTAGCTCAGGCTGGGATCAAGGACTGAGCTCCCATCCAGACAGAACGGAAGAATTTGCCACTTGCATCTCATTCCCCTCTTACCGTTGTCGCTGCGGTTGTGTTGGCATTGTGAAGGTTCCCACGCTTCCTCTTCAGGAGCTCCTTCACAGGTTCTTTGACGCGGACGCCCTGATAGGGTCGGGGCTGCTGCTGCTGCTCTGCAGTGGAGGCTGAGAAATATATTGCAATGACATTTATTTTTCTTTGCTTCTGTCTCAAATATCTTCACAAACCCAGTTCCACCTCAGAAAGCCCCAGTGCCATGCCCTCCCTTGCAGTCTGCCCTCTTAACACATTCCACTCCAGAGGTCCCTGCCCTGAGAATCAGTGCAACCTGCTGCCAGGGGAAGCCTCCAGACCTATGCCCGCTTCATAGTCATCAGTCTTGGCTGATGGCTATCACATCACATTGTTCCCCAGCAGCCTGTGGCCAAAAGCTCGGGGATCAGTCCTCAGCACGGCACTCTAAGCAGAGCACAGGATCGGGGTAGGTCTGAGAGCTAGGCCCAGAGGTTCTTCCGCCCCCAAACAAGACTATGGGAATTGGGTTACACTGTGCATGGTGCATAGTGAGCTGATTCTGTTAAACAAATAGAGATACCAGTCTAGTCATTTAAAGAGCCAGGGAGGATGTGGTAACTCATGAAAAGTGATTACTATTACACAGCACAATATTCCTGACCTTTACATCAACAAAAGCTGTAGAATTATGCTGTGTTCCTCCAGGGCATGGAGATGAACTATACATGTGAAACTGCATTATTTACATCTGTGTGGATATGCACGTGCACACACAAGTCATCATATACATATAGATACATATAATAAACTATATACATATAATAAACTATATACTTCTACTTGTGAATCCATGTAGCATTTTATATATATCGATGTGTATAAAAGAACACATGTGTATAAAGGAAGAATCTGACCCCTGTGTTGTAATGTATGGATAACACAACAGGTTGTTGGGTGCCTAGCACTGACCATAGTATAAAAATAACTTAGCACATAATTCATCCTAAGCACACACTCCAGTACTCTCTGAAATAGTGAACACTGTTTGTATTACCTTGAATGAAGTCCCATTCATTTTTTAATGAAGTTTTGTTTATTGCTTGCCAGCAGGATTGGAAGGTGCTTAGCTTGAGTGTGAATTGTGGCAGCTAACTGCTTACACAATCCACTTAATTTAATGGTGTTTTCTTTTGAACCTTCCCGCTTCTCAGAGTGCTCCTTTGATTTCTTCTTGCTCTGCAGCCAGGTATAACAATGGCAGATCACAGGTTTAAACCAATAAACTGCAGAGATCCACTTGGAAAAACTGAGCTGGCAACCAGTGAAAAAGCCTATCACAAAGTCTTGTGACATTTTGAGTCAGAGGAAAGTACAGTACTTAAGTACTTGATATTATTGAGCCTTATCAGGCTATAATTTCAGGGTAATTAATGGCACAAGGAGGCTGCATTTTATGAAAACTCAGGAAGCTATGATATTTATAAAACCACTGATATCAAGATGTGAGCTGCCGCACTTCCAAGGAACTCTGGTTTGTAAATACATCAGCTGAATAAATTCCCTTTCTAAAGATTCTGACCGGCTTGTATATTTGAGTATAACTGAATATACTTAAGTCCATATCAAATATTTAATTTAAAATATAATTCAACCCAAACAATGTTTATTTAAAGATACAACATATTCTTCATGAGATGAAACAAAATGATTTGAGTTTATTCTGCTTCTCTCTCGTCTATACATGTTGTTAAAGTAATAGATATTTTAATTGTTTTAATATTTATTACAGAATTTTCAAATGCAGCAGAAATATCTGGACAGGCTATCTTGTTCTTCTGTTTTAAGATATAAAACATAGGTCCCAGAAAGTTTTAAAGGTTTAATACTTTGCCTTCCCTCCCTCTACCTCCTGATCTCTTTACAGATGAAATTCTCCCCAATCCAGAGGATATGTGTGCTACCAACACCCTGACAATAAGGCTCAAATGAGACTTAAGCAAGACATAGGCCTGGTGGGGACTTGATGTCCAGGGGTTCTGGAAAAGTGAATTTGGTGAACCCTACTGAAATATGTGCCAGTCAGCCCATGTACAATTTACATTCTGGAACACTGCTGCACAAGAGCATCTGGTTATTAATTGCTTGCAAAATTAAAAATAAAGGGGGAAGGCAAAACACTGCTGATTTGCTGTAAAAATCAAACTTGCCTAAAACCTTGTTATAATTTCAGTTCAACCACTGAAACGCAGTCAGGTTGTTGCCTGTGCAAATCAACCCTGCATTTTAATCAGCGTTTCATGGGTTTCTTTGTTTCCGCTGGAGAACACGATATGAATAAAGCTGAATTCCTCTACATGTATGTAGCTCTTGGGCCAGATTCTCAGCTAGCAAAACCTGACATAGCTTCAATCGAAGCCAGAGCAGCTATGCCAATTTCCACCAGAAAAGAATGTGGCCCCTAAAAGCCACACTGGTTTTACCTGTAGTTTGTATAAAGAGAGAGGCCCAGATCCTCTGCTCATGTAAGTTCCACTGATTTTCAGGGACTTTCCATGATGCACACTCCCAGGTGGATTCACTGTAATATTGAACAAACCTTTCATGGACTAATGCAGTCTCTCTACCCCTTAGTTTCAAGATGTTGGTGCCCCAGTGCTACATTGCTCCTAAACGGTTGTCACTGATGCTGAATGCATACTACAGAAATTGTTACCAGAGGAAATGTTGCTATTAAGAGGTTGTTGCTGCAAGTGAGCATTGACTTAACAGGAAGGGGACTGGCATGTCTTGGACAGGACATGAGTGCGTCTTGATCTTAAAATGTAAGAAGTGCTTCAAACATTTGGCTGTTGTAAAGCTGCCTCAAGAATGGCACTGAAAGTTAAATTCCAAGCATTTCTTTTCTCCCCCCTAAAAGAGCAACTAAACTCATGTTAGAGACCTGGACAAGCCTGGGACCTTCCCTTCTGTTTACCCTTCCCTAATGCATAAATGGATTGCTGCTTCAGCAAGGAAATCTCATCCAAGTGCTGCATTTCAGTGGGAAGGGCTAGCTGCTGCATCCAAATTCATTTAATCATAACATGTTGAAAGGCTCTTGTAAATAGTGGTGATACTAGATATCATTCCAAAGAGGGGTTTAAAATGTTCTCATCCTTTCCCTAAAAAGAGGTTCTGCACCAGGCAGCTGTTGTGTAGCCATGTTGGAGGTGAATTTGCAGTTGTTGCAATTGCTGTTGTGCAGACGTGTCCTGATCAAGGAGCCAGGCCCGTCACGGGACCATAGAAGCAATAAGAAAACATTTCCCATCCCAGAAATATCACGACTAATCTCCCAGTATCAACAACTTGGAGACTGATTATAGTGAATGGAAGGGAATGATGATCACGATGCTTTCCCTAGTCTATTAGGTTTATTTGCATTTAGAAATGATTTAATTTATAATTTCCTGAACCTTTTGATGGCCATATTCTCCTCCCATTATTATGCTGCATGTCACCTTGCTAGAGTTCTGCCCTTGACTGCAGCTGAGCAGGGACTGAGCATTGCCTTATGCTCTGAGAAGTCCCACTAATTTCAAAGGTCTCCATTGCAGATTAGTGCACTGCTCGCTTTAAGTAAAGGGGGCAGTACCCGGCCCCAACTTTGTGGGGAAAACAAGGAGCCACTTACTGTAAAGGCTGATAAATATACCAATTCAGAGCTTCCTGTTTTAGCAGAATAACCAGAAAACCTGAACAAATGTGACCAAGTCTGCAGAAAGTATTTCGGTTCCCCCAGAGCTGACCTCCAGAAATAAAAATAAAGCTGGTGCAGCTGCTTTTTGACTGCTTGGGGGCACATGGTGTCTGAGCCTTATAGAAGAGTGGCAGAAAAAATGATTCCTTGCTTTGGTGTTGGGCAAAGCAAAGAAAGAGGATGGTTAGAAATGAAAAGCAACGTGAGGAAAGGTGATGTTCTACAAAGTCAGGTACTTTTCTCACTTAAACAAGCATGGGCATTGCATTCCTCAGCTTCGGGTGCAAGTTTTGTTTAAAAAATAAAGGAGCCCTGGCTCTACACTCTTCAAAGGAGGCTTCTCGGTGATTGACTGTGTTAGGTGCTGTGTGGGCACAAAGATGCATGTGAATATATTCAAGAAAAATAAATAAAAAGGCTTAGCAAAACTGAGAAGACGAATGCAAACAAATGGCCCAGGTTCATTTACACTGTTTCAGCGGCTTGACAGGGCTCCCACAATGCAAAACAGCTATAAATCTTGCTTCCCAAGCTTTTAACCCAGGTTAGCAGCTGTTTTTAGCAGTCAAAACAGTACAAATATCTGCAGGTCTAATCCAGAGTCCATCACAGCCAGAGGGAATGTTAGCAAGATTTCTGCATGTCGTTATTGCTCTAGTGAGCCTGCCTCTTCTTACACCAGCAGAAGCAAACCTCCAGGGGTTTGTTTGGCAATGTCATCACTCGTCGTTTTGTGGAACATTTGGCACCAATCCTGACAAACACCTAGCTCAGAGAACTATCCTGAGAATGCTGAGCTATCGCTCAAACAGTGGATGGAGATTACTGCAAGCTCAGTTCACTCACCCCACTAGAACTTGGGACAAACAGGCAAGAGACAAAGACAAAAAAAGTCAATATTGTTTCACTTCAGGTCTCTGAAGAGCCCTCCCAGGCCAGGCACTAATGGAATAAGAGGGAGTACTTAGGGATTAAGCTGACTGAAGACATGGTGGGTCCTTCCACCAGCAGCAGCAGGTTTTGTATTAGGTCCCTACTGAAGACTATTATGATCTAAGACTAATCAAGGTTGACACATTTAACTGTTTTCCACTTCTTCTCTTCTTGCACTTATTCTTGGGGAAAAAATCAGACTGGCCTTGCTGGCACTGAAGCCAGTATAAGTCTTGGCAATGAAGTCAGTGGGAATCTTGCCATTCACTTTGCTGGGAGCAGGCCCAAAGCCTGGATCATGGGTTTGCAAGAGCCTTGAGAACACATTGTACTAGATACCTTGGCAAAGAGGAGAGAAAAGCTGGGCAGATTAATGGCTCCAGCAGTGATTTTGTATATTTTAGTCTTCAATTCCTTTTGTCGCCCTGTGCTGAGGAGTATTTATTTGAGGTATTGCCATAGCTCCGAGCCCAACATTATCAAACTGCTGAGTGAGAAGTTATAATACTTTGCTCAAAGATTTGCCAGCACCTGATTCTGTGTGTGGGGTTTCCCCCATGGAGCCTTTTTAGGAGCTTTCCTTCTTAATAATCAACCCCAACATGCATGCTGGTGCTTTTAAACTGGCACTGAGACTGTGATTTTCTTAAAATACTTTTTCATAAGACTTAAAACCAAACTCCTGTACCACTCAGTTTCCAGCATTCCAGCTATAATTATTGCTAAGATGAGAAGTGAATAAGAACAGCTATCTGAAAATTGCATGGCCCAAGGCAGAAAAAAAGATTCAGATCACTGAATGCCCTCACTGCCCTGCATACGTATATGACACATGGACCAAACCTCTGTCCTTTTAGACTAGTTTCCCATCATGGCAATTTTCACTTTGAAATACATTGCTGATCTGTAAGGGTTTTTGCATGCCTGGCTGCCTACAACAGCAAGTGACACACTTCTCAGAGTTTCAGAAGATTTAGTGTTTCTTTACATGACAAGCTTATCAATTTATCAGCACAACTAGTGTAAATATTTTTTTCCTTTCCGGTTACCTCTTCAATATAATAAAAAAGACTACAGAAAAAATACAATGGAAATATTTTCTTATTTGCACTAACAGAGAAAAGCAAACAGTTACGTGACTAATAAAAAAGATCCAGGCGTTCGATTAACAAACCAATCTGACTTTTTTGGCTCCAGTCTTGAAAACTGAATTGTACAAAGCAACTGCTGACACCTTTGTCAGGCACAGAGAGCGCTAGGTTTGTGTTTTGTTTTTTTTAAAGAAAAGAAAAGAAACTACACTAAGCTATGTATATACAAGCCTGATGCACTGATTCTAAATCACTGCCTGCTTACAGTAAGATACCGATGTCAATTCAGCAGTAGTTATATAACACTATAAACCTTGTATCATCCTTGTTCACATCTTTGCTTTACATTGGCCTTGGAGAGTCAATCCCTTTCAGAGGTCTTTAAATATTTTTATATTGATTATTCAAACTAACAATGCTATTTTCAGACAGTTGCAGTTTTGGGTTTAGCAGGTGCTGGAAAGGGTTCAGCATGTGGTACAGACATCTGTGACAGCCAACATGGTTCTTTTTGTGTTCCTGATATTCTGATTCACAGTGATCCTTTCTGACCAAGTCCCACAGACCTCAGTGAAAAGCATCTCACGCTGATGAAATACACTTCTTACAGGCCACTCCAGGAAGTTTATTTACTCCGATTCCGTCTTCCCTTAGTGGCTTCATTGGCCACGGCATGCCTTAGCCCCTTCTGCCTTACAATCTGAGCAGTCCAGAGAAGGAATATCCTAAAAAGCCTACCCACATGCTTCCACCATGAGACGGGGACCAGGATTTAGTCCTTTGTTCTATTGGTACCAACCTTCCTTTTTAAGCCTGAAGAAGAACCAGGATAAGCATCACTGGGCAAGCCTACATGTGAAATTAGTGCAATGGAATAAACTCCAGTGCAGTTTGTGATGGAGTTTATTGCTCCCAGGTGCAGCATTTACATATGTGCCCAGAACTGCAGGACATTGAGCTGGGGTAGCATGGCCCGGCTGCGGAGGAGCTGTGGAGGGGCTGGCTGGGGCACAAGGGTGGTTCAGTGTGGGACTAGCCAGCAAGCAGCCCTGCACTGAAGCACCCATGTACCCCAGCCAGCTATGCCAGCATCTACATGTGCAGTGCAGCAGAGTAAATAACTCCACCATAGAATAGTACTTGTGTTTGGCAGTACTATAACTCCATCCTAATAACGCTGCATGGGTGCTAAATAACTCCATCCTAATAGTACCGCATGGTTAGACAGTGACGTTTTACTGTGGAGCTAATTTGTCAAGTCCTCAGTAAATGTCTGATGTAAGCACGCCCACTGGTTTCAGACCCAGACCAAAACCACATGCTCTGATGGAGCTGGAGGCAGGTTACTAACTGACCTGGCTAATGTCCCACTAGACAACAGAGGATATCAAGCATGAATATTCTCTCTTCATTGCATTTAAGTGACAGAACTTCATGGAAGAGAATTATCCATTGATTTACCACTCTGTCAGTAGGTTGTCTGACTGACATGGACGTGCCTGTTTCTCCTGGAACGCTGCGATAACATGACCCAGAGCCACATCTCTGCATGTTATAGCCTGTTCACAAGAGCAAACACGCAGCAGCTTCTGAGTATGGGTCACATTCTCAATTTCCCATGAAGCATTACAGTATTATTATAAGCAATGCTGACAATTAGAGCTGGTTAGGAGTGGATTATGGCATGCATTGTTGGTCACAATAGGGGTGGGTATTTCAATAAACATTTAGTTAACTGCAAAGCGCTAAGCAAACATCTAAGCAGAGTGTTTGCTCTACAATTTAAAAAAAATTCCCTTTGAGCAAAAGCTAAGGTACCAAAGTGGTGGTTCATTGCAAAACATGAGGACATGAATGCTGGGGACTGTTGAGCCTAATTAACACTGCGAATCAATAAACCAAACATTGAACCTACCTCAAATGCAACCGTGCATTTATTGATCATGTTTGATTGGGACTGATTCCAATCTCTTGTCCACTGGAATGAATGAGCAGCAACCACTGAAGTCAGTGGAGTTACCCAAAGGTAAAGTAGCACAAGTGATAAAAGAATTATGCCCGATATCTTTATTGTGTTCATGCTTACACTGGTTTTGAATAACGTGATTAGTGGCATTGTAAGGAGCAGCAAGGAATAAACTTTGCTTTAGCTCATGCAGCTTCCGATCAGTCCTGTCTTCTGCTCCACCGTTTGAGCCTACTAACTACTCAGATTCGTGAGAATCCTGCTTTTTACAGGTTGTTCACCTCTGGTTCTGTGAGAAAGCTTTTGTCCAGTCTGTCTGATGGAAAACAAAGTGAAAGGCCTGGGCACCCGTTCCAGTGATTACAAGAAGTTGATGCAGAGCCACAAAAGCGATCTTAGCTTTGCTTTTATACTGATGGACGCTAAACTTACAGGACCCTCTGATGAGACACAGGGACCCATGTGGAGTGCCTGCCAAAGACACCTGCTGCTTTCACCGCTGCAGAGAGCAGCTAGAAAACACCTGCGGACATTCAGGGTCTGATGCGGGGTCCACTGAAGCCAACAGGAGTCAGTAAAAAATGTCCAGCTTTCAGAAACTCAGAACCCACATTATAGAGAAAACTGAGATCTGCTTATGAAAAGTGACTGGCCTGTGCGTTTCATCCCCCACCTCCTAATACCTATCGATAGCCCACAGTAGCGTTTCCATTTTAGTAGAACAAGATTTCCACTTAATTGCTAATATGGTCATTCACAGAGCCTGACACCTGGGTTTTGCAACACCCACGTGCTTGATTCTTGTCCTATCCATGTTTCCCAGAGTGTTTTTACCAAATCTAGGACTCACAAGACGCAACACATGGCAGTTTCAGCTTTCAGTCTCGTTATCTAATACTTTCGAAGGGTGTCTAAAACCTCAAATCTGTTGTTATGTGCAGTAAAAGCTTCATGTGATTTAAAAAATCATTTTAAAGGTGCCTAGGGAAATTAAGCCTGCAGCTCCCATTGAAATTCCACTGAATGTAGAGGCTTTAGAAATTCTATTTTGCATGCCTACATGATTTAGGAGCCTGAGATTGATGGACTGCATTGGTTCCCACATCACTTCAGTGCTTTTTAAAACTTTATCACCAAAACTTTGGAAAAATCTTACCTGTAAATCAAATAAGCCATTAAAGCTATTCCCCCCAAAAAATCACCGAAAAAGAGGGAGCAGCATTTTCCCCACTCTGTGGCTGTTAATTTTGATCAAGTTAGAGCTATAACAAGGGTTTGAATCCATTGACCAGACTCCGATTCCTGCAAAAACATGGGAAACTCCTAACAGTCAACTGTATTCTGCCGTGGGTGGGGATTCTTTCATGCTACACTGCACTTAGTCTGCAAAAGTGATGCACTGGGCCCCATGGTTGCAGAGGCGCGTACACTGTCTGTGCAAGGACTTCAAGGGCACTGCTACCCGTGAAGAAAGCACAGCTTGTGCAGAAGTCCTTGGAGGCTCAGGTCTTAGGCTGTGAGCTGGTTAGGGCAAGGATGAGTTTTCTGCAGTGCATCTATATAGTGCTTAGCACAAAGGACTCCTGGCCTGGCTTAAACCTCTGCTGTGACACTAATAATAAACAGCAGCCGTAAGACAATTCCCTTCAAATCAGCGCACATGTATTTAAATCTTGTGTCATTCTTGTGGCCTTCAATCCCTTAGAGCTGGGAAACAAGTGGGGCTGGTACCATTCCTGTTGTACTTCTTACTGTTCTCAAGTTCTTTTCCTTTCAGACTGCGGGGGGATGTGGGCACACTAGAAGGGAGGAATAGGCTGCAGTCGGACCTAGACAGGTTACAGGGGTGAGCGGATGAGAACAAGATGGGTTTCAACACTGACAAGTGCAAGGTGCTGCACCTGGGGAGGAAGAGCCAGCAGCATACCTACAGGCTGGGGAACTCCCTTCTCATCAGTGCAGAGGCAGAAAAAGATCTTGGAGTCATCATTGATGCCAAAATGAACATGGGCCGACAGTGCGAGGATGCGGTCAGGAAGGCCAGCCGTACCTTGTCATGCATCCACAAATGCACCTCGAGCAGATCCAGGGAGGTGATCCTCCCCCTCTGTGCGGCACCGGTCAGGCCGCAGCTGGAGTACTGCGTCCAGTTCTGGGCGCCGCACTTCAGGAGGGATGTGGACAGCATGGAGAGGGTCCAGAGGAGGCCACTCCCATGATCGGGGGCAGCAGGGCAGGCCCTACAAGGAGAGGCTACGGGACCTGAACCTGTTCAGCCTCCAAAAGAGAAGGCTGAGGGGGATCTAGTGTCCTGTTACAAACTAGTCAGAGGGGACCAGCAGGCATTGGGGGAGTCCCTGTTCCCCCGAGCACCGCCAGGAGTGACCAGGAATAACAGTCACAAGCTGGCAGAAGGGAGATTTAGGCTAGATATCAGGGGGCGCTACTTCATGGTCAGGGCGGCTAGGATCTGGAACCAACTTTCAAGAGAAGTGGTGCTGGCTCCCAACCTGGGGGTCTTTAAGAGGAGGCTAGATGAACATCTTGCCAGGGTCATTTGACCCCAGTACTTTTTCCTGCCATGGCAGGGGGTCAGACTCGATGATCTGCTCAGGTCCCTTCCGACCCTACCAACTATGAAACTGCATCTTTCCAGCTTCCCTGTAAAACCTAAGGTGAGCTCTCAAATTCCATTCTTGGCATCTTCCCCCTAGATACAGGGACTGAGCAAATATTGCTGGCTCTGACCTAAGTGCTATGACATTTCAGCACCATGGCCTTGACAGGATTTGCAAATCTACCCAGACAATTTTAATACAAGAGTGGTCTTTGTGTATTGCTTTGCTGTCTAGCTGTCCGTCGCTATAGCTACATTTATTCTATTCAGGTCCTTATTCCATCCTCATCACTGAGGTAAGCAAGTACCTGAAGTTGCATTTGGCATTTGGGTTTGAACAGACTTTCCTTAAGAGACTAATGGCAAAAGGAATCCTACAGAGGCAAGTGCCAGAATCCCGTTGACTTTCATTGGCATTTGGGTCCCTATCTCCTTTAGGTTCAATCCTGCTTAGTAGCCACATTAGCAGATGATTAATTCCCTAGGAAATAATGGCTGGGATTAAAGCTACTTTTCCACGGACATGTATTTCTCCCTGTTCCTTTTCTGTGATTCTGCAATACATACATTTCACGATCACAGAACATAAGAGTAACTCATAAGAAAGCAATTTACCTGAAGAATGGAGACTGCCAAACCCAACAGCTGTCTATAAGATCGAGTCCTGAGTTATTAGCTTGGACAAGCTAATTGTTTAGATAAGTGGCAGTGCAGCACTGTGCATGCAGCAAGAGAGAGCGATCCCCATGACGTTCCAAGTTCACATTTAGGGTAACGCATCATCTGCTCTTCAAAATTGCATGGAAGAGACAAACAGCTCCGTCAAACTGATTATTATCTATCCGCCTACAGCCCGTTTTACTGTTACGTCTGAACAACTCACTGTCTCCTTCTTGTATTTAAGCATTTCTGTAAGGCAGGGAAGTATTGTCCCCATTTGTCAGGGAGGAAACAAGGCCCAGAGAGATTAAGTGACTCATCCATCGGAGCACTGCAAGACTGTGGTATAGCAAGGAAGGGATCTCAGATTTCCTGAACCCTAGCCTAGTTTCCTAACCACTTGAGGCTTCTTCCTCCCTCCAGAGAAAACTAAAGCAGTTAACTCCATATTACACTGAAACAGGAGGTGGTGAGCTTATTAAAAATTCAGGGGCTTCACTTCTAGAAAGTAACTATTAATTTAGATTTAAACAAGGGTAAACCATAGGTTTCCGTACCCTAATATGTACTTAGGCATACAATAAAATATCAGTAGCAAAAATCATCACTGCAAACCAGAACTCAGCTAGCCACCCACAACACTTATCTGGACTGGACAGAATTATAGCACGTCCACTGGCCACTTTATTGCTTGTTGTGAAAAGTTTTCCCTAGTTAGGGAAACCTATCAAGGTACTTGCTACTTCTTAACATATCCAGGAAGTATTGCTATAATAATTGAGTCTAGGTTTGAAAAGTAATGAGGCGCTCTGGGGATGGAACTTGGGGAAGGTATTGCGCAGAGGCTGCATTGTCTGCAGGCTGCCAGAAGGAAGCACCCAACTCTTCATATTGCAGTCATCTCCCCTGACCTAGGCCTGCAATTCTTGTTCACCTTTGAAAAAGTTACGTATGCATCTAAATCACATACCATAGCATTCGGCATGGCTGGTCATTCTGACTACCAAAGCCATTAAACCTTGAATACATGCCCTTCTTGTACCTAAAAGCTAAGATGCACAGAAGCTAATCTTTTGCAACACATTTTTAAAACCCCAGTTCCACACCAAATGCACCAATGATTATTAAGATTGGGAAAGATGAGAAGAAATAAATCGCTGAAGCACTCCAATGTGTTAATATTTCCTTGCTACTTGATTTTGTAGCCCATAGCATAATTATAAAAGTGATTCTTGCTACCCCCCGCTTCCCTCCAAAAAAATTCCAAGACAAAGGAAAAATATTTACATTTGTGATCCAAAGAAAACGTGCATAATTGTTGATTACCTCAAAATAATAGATGTACATAAAACTGGTTTTTGTATAATCTTTCATCTATAACAGAATGGAAAAGAAGCTTCATTTTTATTCCATGTTAGTCAAATCACTGAAAAATGTTTACAAAATTAGTCCTTTCCACTCAGGTATGCTTTAGTACCGGTTAAATAAATAGCGTAGAGTACGGTGGGGTAGAGGATATCCTCACAGTTGCAAAAACAAATACTACCTATAGAAATATGCATGGTGAGAATAAAAGAAGGAAAGAAAAGGAGCAAATTCTACCTGTATGACAGCAATCACTAAATTCCCTGAGAAAAGTGCCGCCAAATGGCACGACATTATTTTTTTAAACAAAGCCATTGATACAATTTTTATAATGACAATATGTTTACTTCCTGTTAACTCATAACTGTACTGCTTTGACTCCGGTTTATTCCTTACCTTTTTCAATAGGTTACTCTCTCTTTCAAGATTTGCAGTATATAAGAAGATAAACAGAGTGGCTGGCAATACAGTCTATTTTTAATAAAAGGTAATAATTATTGACCAGCTCTTCAACTTGTGGCCTAGTCCTATTGGCACCCTTCTGTTTTCCTATTGAGGATCTAGCCTTAAACATATGAGCATAATTTGCAAGTTGAGATATTGAAATAAATTGATAGTCCCCTGACTGGATGATATAATTCATGGTAAAAAGTTGTGTTTACATAAAACCAGATACAAAAATAAGATTTATCACAGGTTTCACTTTTAAAAGGAAAATTCTGTGGTAAATAACCACTATGATCTTTGATAGAATACCTTGTATCCTGTTACTGTTTTTATGAATCATAGTCTTCCATTTGATTCAGAATGATTAACAGCAACAAAGCAGTGATGCTGTCCTGTGTTACTATCCAGGCTGGAAAATTAGCATCACACATCTTAATATTTGTCTTTCTTAAGCTGTACATGTCTCAATAAGTGACTATGGTCTGATCTCCTGTGCTAGTCTGATGCTGACTTAGCGACAGTATTCATATGATCATTATTTTTCATTGTAGTTACGAAAAACAAAGGCAATCAGAACTCACTTACATTTTTGCCAGTGCATATTCTGTGGCGGGATGGAGCCTTTTCTCTTTGCAGAAGATGGGTTGGCTTTTTAATTGCTAAATGTGTTTTACTCCTGTACAAGGGATGTGATAACTGCCTGTCAGGATGTTTCTTTCAGCTTTTTAAAAGCCCTGAGTTCCCGCTGTGTGTGTGATGTCATCACATCCTCCAACCACAAGAACTTTTATATTTTCCTTTACTCTGTGTTATTCTTCACCACATTATACAGTTTCTCCAAGGCCAGGGGGTTCTGGAAGATATTATGCATAAGAAACACCGTGGATCACCTAAACATTTTTTAAACAAATATGAAGACCCAGAACCGGCGGCCGATGGGAGTTTTCTCTGAGTGAGGTGTGCAAAACAGGCCTGTGGGGTTCTACAGCAGGAAAACCTTTGAATAAGATTTGGATCTTCTCTTGGGTTTAAGATGTGCCTAACTGAGGCCAGACTTCAGCTAGTGTAAATCGACATGACTACTTGCCTCAGAGCTGCGCCAGTTTACCCCTGGTGACAATCTGGCCCTTTCATGTTCAACACTTTTAAAACACAAGTGTGAGCTCAGTGTTTTCTCCTGCCTTACGAGAATCTTTAGGTCCCTGGGGTCACTAAATATGAACCCATGAGGAAACACCTGTAAACACTTCAAGCCCCATTAAACGAAAATGTCCTCCATTTGAAAAAGAAAACCAGTTGGGTTTTTTTCTGTTTTGTTTTTGTCGAAATACTATAACATTTCCTATGAAAAACACGGCCACAGAAAAAAATTGAGGAGGTACTGATTCCCTTTCTGAAGCTGCGTGGTGGAAGGAACATGGAGAGGGAGAGTTGGCAGAGTCCTTTAAACAAACTTCCCAACTTATCCTTTTATCATAACTCTGCTGCATGAATATTAATCAATCTTCCCTGCGCACACTAGAAACAGGCAGGTGTTACTCTCCCTCTCCTAGAGCTGAAGCTTGAAGGCATAGGGGACTTCTGAACACTGGACTTGAGGGTACATTTCTGAAGACTAACGAGCCAAATTTCTACTAAAGTGGCTGTCCACTAGTGCTGCATGATAAATCAGTAGCAGCCCAGAGCTTAGGGGGTCGCGACTTCCTGTTTTCAGACCTCCCATTCACTGCTCTAAATGACGTGGCCTCCAAAATTACGTGCCGGGACCACATCCCTCGTTCTACAATAAACCGAATCAGGCAGAAAAGAAGCCTCATTTAAGATTTCATAGACTTTATAGATTTCATAGATATTTGTGCTGGAAGGGAGGGTGACCTCCTGAGGGCACGAAGTCAACTAGGGTCAAAGGATCCCAGCAATATAAGCATTCAGCTGATTCTTGAAAGTGTCCAGAGTTGGTGCTTGCACCACCTCTGGCTGCAGTCTGTTTCAGGCCTTGGGGGCTCAGACAGTGAAGAATTTTTTTCCTTATGTTCAGTCTAAAATGGCCTTGCAGGAGTTTGTGACCATAGGACCTTGTCATCCCTGGGGGTGCTCTGGTAAACAGGTGTTCCCCCAGATCCTGATGCATATTCCTGATGTACTTATAGGCTGCCACCAAGCGCCTGGCCCCAGAAAGCTTCAATGGGAGGGGAGGATCATGGTCCTGCTTGTACCATTTTGCAATACATTAAATTTATTAAATAAGTCTTATTTATTGAATACATGTGAAAATGTAACAAATAAAGGGAATCAATCATATACATATTACAACATTAATAACACACTTCTATTATTTTTCAATTATTTTCCCTAAAGAAAATCAGGATGAAAGAAAACAAAGCCTATCTGCCTAGTGCGTTCCTCCTGTTCAGCAACAGGATCCACCACATTTGTTCTCAAACAACGTGGCATTATTAGCCACATTTTGCATAGCAATATTCACTGCCAATTTGTGCAGTGTAATATCCTTTTTACTGTTAAAGCTTAGTAACAGCAGGCACTTGGTTAACTAACACTTCATAGATGGGTAGGTGAGATAGGACCTGGTCTGAGGATCACTGTAGTCAGTGAAAGTCTTTCATTCATGTCAATGGGGTTTTAATTAGATACAGTTTCCCACGCTCTGTGAGGCCTCTACTCCCTAAAAATGTGTGATATTTCTCCTTTAAAATTAACTGAATTTTGCATATCACTGTAGCACTCCTTTAATTTGTAATTTGTATTAACACTTGTCCTGGTAACACCAGTAACTCCTCTCCTAACAAATGAGGCCCTTTCAAAACCAGGGTCTGATCACAGACCCACAGAAAATGAGGGTGAGCAGGGACCTCAGGAGGTCACATCTAGTCCAACCATCTGCTCAAAGCAGGACCAGCCCCAATTAAAACATCCCAGCCAAGGCTTTGTCTACCTGGGTTTTAAAAACCTCCAAGGATGGAGACTCCACTCTCTGGGTAACCTGCTTTACTACCCTCCTCTTGAGAAAGTTTTTTGTAATATGTAAACTAAACCTCCCTTGCTCACATCACAGCCTCTTGATCTTACCTGAGCTTTATTTAAAACCTTTTTGTACAATGCAGTTATATAAGGAGTCACAGGGGCTCTAAATAGATGTTGTCTATGCCCAGGATAAAGCCTTTTGTCCCAGGATCTTACAGACACACACATCCCATGTCCTGCTTCCAGTCACTCTGAGCTAAGTGGGATAAAATGTGCTAATGTTTTTTTTTCATGGGGCACAGCTGCAGGCATCTGTAAGGGCACTGCACTTTTTTCCATGGACAAGCCAGGCAGGCTTTATGTTTTTGCTGTCTGAGAAGCAACAGTTCAGCTTGGAAGGGCAACATGTGTAACTGCTTGTGCCCTGCCTGTTTTGATCCGGGTTGAAGCCCAGGACAATTAAGCCCGCATCAAATGACACAACTCAGCAGGAGTTTAGCAAGAGTAAAGAATCAGTCCAAATAAGAATTAAAAAATGTAGAGGACTGTAGAAATCTAATTCTAGCCCAGTGCTTCCATAGGAAGTCTTCACGTTCTAATACTATATGGTTGTATTAAATTTCAAGGGAAACAGCATTTTAAGAGAGGCCCCTGTCAGGGGGGGGGAAAAAAAAAAATCAAGAAATAAATCAACTAAATAAATCCAAGTGAAACAAATAAATATGTCTCAGTATTTTAAAAGTATGCACGAGATGCACAACTGTATACACTCCAGTTGCATTCTGACATCTGTCTCATGGGATTTGCACACCACATTTCTGTGCATATGGAACCCCACTTGCACAAGTACATGGGATACTATGGATGGGTGCAAACACACACACACACGCCTCAGAGTTGATGTTCAGGTACAATAGATCTAACTCTGATATCTTAATGCACTAGACACTGAAAAGCCACATGCTACACCAAGTCTCCCAAAGTTAAACTTTTAATAGATATCTTTATAGGAATACTTCAATTATCTGAAGCTATGCTGCTAAAAGACTTGTTGTAATAAACATCTAAAATGAGGAAGTTGCAAAAGAGCTTGTTATCCACAGATAAAACAGCCCAAACTATTTTGGTGGTTGACAGTCAGTCATCCATTTCCATGCTTTAGACACAGTTATAAGATAAACCTCTGATGTATTACCAAAGAACAGTTCTTCAAAACACAAACTTCACAATTGTTTCTCTCTCTATATATATATATATATATTGCTTGATGGGTAAACACATTACAAAGCAAAACAGGAGCTCTATTGGTTTTCTGCTCTCATTAACGTCCACCCTTCCATGGGCCGGGAACCAAATTCCTCCACAGCACATCCAGTTACGTATCAGCTTGAGCAGACTGTTGTGCCTTTGCAGGTTTCCGTGAAGTTTTGTAAAACCCTGGGATACAGATCCCCCAGATCTCAGACACTTCAGCTTCACTGATTCTAGCCACATACTAAATGGAGACTTGTCTGTGTCTTGGATGGGGAAGTTTCATCTGCCAGGGAATCAAGGGCTAGATTTTGAGTTATACACCTAATTACCTTTAAAACCAGTGCCCAAATCTTATTTGACAGACATTCTAGTTTTCTTTACCAGGTTTAGGGACAGTAGGAGAAGAATGCCAGTGGATGGCCAAAGTCTGTTGTAAATGGCTGGGGTGCAGACTTGCAAATCTTCATACAGTCTCTCCAGCTCTCAAATTATTGCTATAGCCCTAATTTTATAATAAGGAAACAAAGAAACATGCAAATAGGACAAAAGCTATAAGTATAAAAGTCTGTAGTCAGGAGTCACTGTCATAGTGATCTCAGACCCACAGTTACTGCACGTACGAGGAAATCTGCACCCTTTGCCCAGACTCCTGTGAGACTGCAACTGTGACAGGTGTCAGGAAGAGAGAAAAACAAGAACAACTAAAAAAGAGAGCTGTACATATGCTGCCAGTAAAGTCTGCAGCAAAATAACCTTGTGAAAATGCTGGGTTTCCAGTCATGAAACATGGGAATATACTATGTTCCACTCATATCGAGCCATTTGAACCCAAGCACTGTTCTCAAGATTACAAACAAATGATGGCAAAAAAACAGGGCCCATTATTGTCTTATTCCCTAAAAGAGTGCTGAGCTCATAAGTCATTTTCTTTCAAAATGGATTAATGTTGTTGACAGATGTCCAGATTTTTTAAAACACGTGTCAATATTAGTGCTCCAATCCTGTTATACAGGGCAAGCCGTATGAATACAAAAGTAGTAATTCAATATTTCAGAGAGCTTTGTGGTCTAAAAAACACAAATATTTGCCTCTGAGGACACAATAACCAATTTAATGACAGAATACCAATTATCCTCAGAGAGGTCATTTCACACACTTCTTTTCACCCGTCAAAAGAGAATAGAAGAAATGAAAAGTTGAGCCTACTATGGAACAATAAATGCAGATGTCTGATTGAAGAATAACGGCCATTTCAGAGGATGTAGTATACTATTCATCTCTCTATTATTTGCATGACAGTAGCACTTCAATGGCCCATGCAAAAATAATGAGACAGTCCAAGCCCCTAAAAGTTTATCTTCTAAACACACCAGGCCAAGTCTGCCCATCCTCAGAACCAGCTTCTCGAGGGGTCTGAGGAGGACTGTCAATGGACCCAACCAGTGAAGGAGAATTAGGTTCTAATTCCCCTTCACTGAACTGAAGGGAAGCAAGAAGGATCTGAGTGCCATTGGGAGGGGAAGAGCCCAACGAGCTGAGCTGAGTGGTCCATTGCTTTTCTGATTTCAAATGGGGCCCGGCGCTAATCATGTGTGACCCTGACTGAGGCTCCTGCCAAAGAAGCCAGAGACAGCCCAGCAGACCCTGCAAACCCTAGCTATTTCCCCGTTCTCATGAAGTGCCTGCACAAGTGTCCCTCTAGTTGTTTATAGTTCTTTTTTCTTCATAGAATTTGCATTGCACCGGGGGAAAAATGTATTTCCAAACAGGAGACACTGACCTTCCGTGAGGAATGCCCTTGTCATGGGACCAAAGCAAACACCTGGCTCCAGTGAGAACATGCTCGCAGCATTGTTCAGAGGGATCCGAAACCAAAGGCAGCCTCAAACCCTGAGCCACTTTTCACGCTACATTCCGTGACCGTTTAACAGATGATGCCGGCGGATCCTCAAGCCCACGTCAAGGTGCTTAGAGCAAAATATGACTTAAAACAAAATATGTGTCAAAAAAGAAATTCACCTCGTTGCAAAAGGCTGGTGTGAGAGTTAATCGGTTGCATGAGTCATGTCAAGGGCTAGATCATAACACTCTGATAAGAGAGATTTGCCTTGCAGGGAAAAGGAGGTCATGAGCATTGCTATAAATCTTATAATGCCTCTCTGGGTCTTGTCAGAATTTGCTGTGTGCAGAGCTCCCTGCCCACTGCAAGAGCCTGGAGCGACCCAAACCCTTGCCATTTCATGTGGGACAGACCAGGGGCCTGGAAAAGGCATTCCCTTCTAAGGGGGCCTGGCCTTTTAGCCCTGCGTGCTGTAGAAAGAAAAATCCAAATTCTGTGCCCCACACTCCAACCCCATTCCCTCAGCCTCCCCTGGGAGATCTGCCTGTATGAGCATGAACACAAGTTCTGGCCCAGAAAGAGTGTATGGGAGAAACCTGGCTGTTTCCTGAACCATACAGTAC